>NC_090937.1:1385861495-1386486495 GCF_040938575.1 Ambystoma mexicanum | reverse complement strand
CACTATGGCCCTCATTACGACCCCGGTGGTAAGTAAAAACGATGCCAGTAAATGATTACCGGCATCGTTTACCACTAGGTCCGATCATGACCCGTGAAAGTGCTATTAGCTATTAACAGCACCAAGCACGCGCGCACGCGACCTTCCACACCGTAAATACCGGCATCGCGCAAAGGTAGGCAAATCACGAACCAAGCGGACATGCTCTTAACGCCATCGCGAAGGCCGTAAAGAACCTTACCGCCATGGTGCTAATTCCGCCATCGCGAACCAACCGTAAATGGCCATGTGCAGTGTTCCCAGCTGCCACAGGTGCACAGAATCAGCACAGGTGGAGGCAATACAGACTCACCAAGTACAAAAAGAGCACATCCACCCCTTCCCACACCCAGTCACACTCCACAATGATTCCAATACGACTAGCAATGTTGGGGCTTGAGGACCTGATTGCAATGCAAGTGCTACAACTACAACAACAACAACAACAGGCAGCACAGAGGAGACGCAGGAGGAGAAGGAGGGCAAGGCAGGGCCAGCAAGCCCCACCACCACAGCCAGTGCCACCACACAGGCATCCCCCAATCCCACGCATCCGAGCCAGTCCATTCAACCTCACCGCTGAGCAGATCCATACCTTGTACCGTTTGGACCGGGACTCCATCATCACCATCGTTGACATGATACACAACGACATTGTCAGCATGATAGAAACACCCACTGTCATCCCCCCCTACTGAAGGTAGTGTCTGTGCTCCACTTCCTGGCCACAGGCACCTACCAGCACACAGTGGGGCACTTGCATGGCATTTCACAACCCTTATTCTCACATACACTGATCCAAGTGCTCGATGCCCTCCTCAAGCACACAGACGACCACATTTCCTTACCACGGTCTGCCCAGGAGATTGCAAACACCAAAGTGGGTTTCCATGCACTAGCCGGCATCCCTGGTTGCATTGGTGCCATCGACTGCACCCATGTGGAATTGGTGGTCCCACATGCCATGGAGGTAGCATACCGCAACCGTAAACTATTTCACTCAATCAACGTGCAAATGGTCTGTTACTCCAACAGGATCATCACACATTGTTGTGCCTGATTCCCCGGATCAACCCATGATTCCATGGTCCTGCGTAACTCTACCACGCTACATGGAGCGGCATGCAGGGCCAAGATCCTGGCTACTCGGTGAGTCTCATGTCATGGCCATGGAAATGTGAAGTGGGTTGGCCGATTGACGCACCAATGCATACTTTAACTTGCTGAAAGGGGGGGGTGATGCATACTTTACCTGGCTGAAAGGGGGGGTGTGATGCATACTTTACCTGGCTGAAAGGGGGGGGGGATGATGCATACTTTACCTGGCTGAAAGGGGGGGGGATGATGCATACTTTACCTGGCTGAAAGGGGGGGGAATGATACATACTTTACCTGGCTGAAAGGGGGGGGAATGATGCATACTTTACCTGGCTGATAGAGGGGGGGAAAGATGCATACTTTACCTGGCTGAAAGGGGGGGGAATGATGAATACTTTACCTGGCTGCGAGTAGCAGAGGCAATGGAGCCAGCTCATACCCTAAAGCAGCCCAAACGTCAACTGACACCTGTACACATAATGCCCGATGTAAGCAGCCCTACCATGTGAATGAAGGTGTGTCCCAACCATGACACAACCATCTGCAAGTGCATTGTACCGATTCAACCACATTGACCTCAACGAAATGCACCTACATGCAATGACTTTAGCCAATACACGGCACCAAACACAATCAACTGAAAGGCCAGTCCCCCATAACTGCGCGCAAAGGAGGCACATGATGGACAAAAACATCAATAAACCACTACACTGACACCGAGGCCCCAAAAATTTGCCTATCAACTTTAGTAGTGCTCAGTGGGGTCATCATGAGGCTGACAGCAATGTTGCCATGATGAGAGCGTTGATATCACAGGACACCTGCCAGGTCACCAAAACAAACGCCATGAACGGACACAGTCGATGGGCACTCACAAGGCACTTGACCCCCCTGCATACATTGGTTGATGGCATGCAAAACAGTCCATTCGAGGAATACACATTTACCGGTCACATAGTGTGAATCCATTTGTGCATGTAAAAGTGGTACAAAGTAACAGTTGAATGCATGCCATGGTGGCACGTCATTATTTGAGATTTGATGTAATGACTGACACATACATTGTTGCCCACATACAGGTGATGCAGGCTATCCCCTGAAGAGGTGGCTCCTTACACCAGTCTGGAACCCACAGAACCAGCACGAAGAGGACTTCAATCGTGCACATACACGAACCCGTGTTGTGATTGAGCAGGCATTTGGCCTATTGAAGGCACGGTTTCGCAGCCTCAGCAGGTCTGGCGGGGCACTCCTGTACCGCTATGAGAAGGTGGCAAAGATCGTCATGGCATGTGTCATGCTACACAATATGTGCATCAGACGGAATGTGCCCCTGCCCCCTGATGCTGAACTGTAACCACCTGACGATGAGGATGAGGAGGGTGGGGATGGGGCAGCATCTCAGGGAGGCAGCGATGCACAGGAGGGGCGTGACATGCGTCAGACTCTGATCAACCAATGTTTCTAGCACACACGGATGGGGGTGTCACATGGAGATGGCAATTGGGGCACTGTGTGTGTCTGGGATATGCACACTGTGGACTGTTCACCAATAAATCACACATACGCAATGAGCAATGTCCACACATGTGATTTGTGATCAAGCAAAAATTGTATTGTAAATGTGAATTCAATTAACACACCCACTCCCCCTCCCCTCTCAACTCCCCCTCCCCCCTCAACTCCCCAACACACCCACTCCCCCTTCCCCCTCAACTCCCCAACAAACCCACTCCCCCCTCAACTCCCAACACACCCACTCCCCCCTGCCCCCTCAACTCCCCAACACACACACTCCCACCTCCCCCCTCAACTCCCCGCAAAAGTGCGTGGATTCCTGTGTTGAAGTGCCTAATGTGGAATTGATCCACTGGGTGGCCTCTATTGGCCGCCCCCCCTGCCAGCCCCCGGGGCACCCGTTCCTGTACTCCGCAGGTTCCTGGCCGACCTGCGGATGGGGCTGCTTGGGGCAGAACTGGCAGCGGAGAAGGTACTCGGCTGCTCACTAGGACGCATGTCCCTCATTGTCTGTACAAGCTCCGAGAGCACGTGCCGCACCGCGGCAAGTTCGGCACAGGTGTCCTTGGTGGAGGATTGTATAGCTGCCTTCACAGTCTCGGCACATTTTTGCATTTCAGCACTTGCACCTCCACAATCGGCCACATGCTGAGTGAGGAGTGAGGACAGTTGGTGTTGCCTTGTTAATATTTGGTCCAGTGACTGTTGGTATTTTTGAGCATTGGATGATGCCATTGGCGCGTTCATTGGGCTACTCCGTTCCTCCACACATTCCACTGGGCATGTAGTGACTGGCCATGAGTTATCAGGGGATAGCCCCTGTGTGTTGTCAGCATGCAGGCTACATCGGGATAGGTAGGGGAATGAAGGTGGGGAGTGGGGGGACATTCTATGACATCCTCATCATTCCCCACATCACTATCAGAGCAAGCTGCAATGGCAGCAGTCTCCCCAATCGTACTGCTTCCTGCAGACACAGTCCCTTCAGTGGCCACCAGTTGTTGAATGTCTGTTGCTGGTGGTACCATGCTGCTTGCATTGGTGTTTATCGTTGCCCTGGCCTGTGTTGTGGCAGTTGACTTTGGCTGCTGTGGGTTTTTTTTTGGTCCAGCAGAGGTGGAGGGTTGGTGTGGCGTTGCCTCGGGTGTGGCCTTCTTGGCAGGTGTGGTGCCAGTCTTGTCCTCGCCTGGGTCCGAATGGGAGCCTGTGGTGGAGCAAAGGAGGGAAAGTGTTATTGATGGGTCTGCGGACATTGAGCAGGCATTGTGATGACTGCCATGATTTTGATGACTAGATGGTGCACTTTGGAGGCAGTGACATACAGGTTGTCTCCCTTTTTGGTGGGAGAAGCAAGCAGGAATGTGGGTGCCTACAGTGAGAGTGTGCATACTGCATGTGTACAGGGTGTAGGTCAATGATACCTGTTGGCAGTCTTCTGCTGATGTGTTGTGTTAACCCTATTAGGCAACATTGTGCTTCCCATGAAACTGGACTTCAGGAAGTTTAGCATGGCTTAATTTGAGGCACCTACCTGATGTCGGGGCTCCTCTCTCCATTTCACCGACCCCCTTGATGGTCTCGATGCCAATGGTTGTGGCACATATCTCCTCCCACGGCTCCATTTTAATTGGTGAGTCTGCTCCTCCACCAGTTGCCATGCCCAGGTTTCTGTTGGAAGACAGTATGCTCCTTACACGGAGCCGGAGGTCGTCCCACCTTTTCCGGCACTGTTTTGTGGTGCGGGGTGTTGTTCCTACTGCACTTTCCCGTTGTGCGACTAGGTCCCATATGGCCTTCTTCCGTGCTATTGCCGGTCTGGTCATTTCAGTGGGGAATACGATGTCTGCGTTTTCATGTAGGGTTTCTGCCAACACGGTGAGCTCTTCCCAACTGAAGCGCTCCTGCCGCAGCCGATCACAAGATTTTTTGACAACTTTCAGCATTATGACGATGGGTGGATGTGGGTGAAGGTTTGTGGCGGGTCTCGGGGTCAGATGTGCACTGGTTGTGGAGGATTGCAATGGATTGTGTTTTTAAAGATGGCCGCCGTGCTCTTTCCCGTTCCGGTACGATGGCGTAACTTCTGGATCCGCTTCTTTACGGTCACCGCTATTTGCGGTGATCAATAATATCGGTGGGTAGGGTGGCGGTGGAGCAGCTTGCACGGCATACGATGCCGGTAGATGACGTCAATGGCATGGCGCAGATTACATTACCGGCATGGCGCAAGGCTCGTGCCCGAGAGGTTGTAATTTACCGCTTTTAACGGTTTCAGGGCAGCACGGACACGTTAGTTGTGCCATGCCGGTAATGTCCATTACTTACCACCGGGGTCGTAATGAGGGCCTATGTATATTTAAATTTCATGACCTGGCCCAACCTAGGAATGGATGCACATAAAGAGTACATTTAAAGGGTGTCTTCTGTTCTGTTTAGGCCTGATCAAACAGTTATAACTCTAATGACCATTCCAAACAATCACTAATGGCTTTAGGTTCTCAACTGCAAAGCCTGTGTCATAATTTAGCATGGCCCCAGATATATAATAAAATCTCCATGAACCCAAGTTGATGTAAAGATCATTATAAACCGTCATCTGTCAGGACATTTAAAGGGACGTTTATGGAATTGCCACCTGTCAGACAAAAACACTTTCTCTGGATATAAATACTTGCCATGCTAAATGAAGTATATAGGCAAGCGCCGCCACTACCACCTGGTGGAAAATGTCTACAAATTTCACACTAGAAAATGTAATTCATTTACATGATGGAAAACGGACAAACTATGTAATCACTAAATGGATCGCTACATCATCAAGAAAACTCTTATTGACATGATATCTGGCCAGTTTGTAAATGCAAAAAATATCCATCAGACTATCCTAAAAACTAGATGGTGCCACATTTTGAATAGGTGAACATTGACAAAAATGTTTAAGTGCACCAAATCAGTCAAAGGCTCTCTATGTGTACCCCGGCTTGGAGAATCAAGATAAACTTTTATCAATCTCACCTATTTTCATCTAAAGTTATATCAAAAATGAAATTAACATCTCTTCAACAGGAGTGGTTTTTCCATCTCACCCTTGCCGATCATGTGGCTGGGAAACCATCCCTCTGTCACAAGGCAGAGGTGGAGCTAGAAAATATATGTACATGTGATGCACAAAAGAGATAGGGATTATCAAAAAGAGAGATAAGGAAGGAGTAAGAGGTACAAAGTGTTATGAAATATTGGGAGGGATTAACATCAAGGAACCAACTGGAGATGGAGAGCTTGAACATGCAGATACAAGAACAGCCCATAGAAGGAAGACAGGTTGGTGCTTGGAGATTGATTTCCATATAAGCCACCTTAACAGAGGCTGCTGTATCCAAAAAATCAGACATTACATCTTAAAACGGTGATGTACGCCTACCTCAATCCAAAAATATCCATATATGACCAGGGTACCAATCTGGGAAGATAAAGCAAAGGGAACTCAGGGGAATACAATTTGAGAACAAGAAGATAGATGTTGATATTTAAATACCCTGTGTTCTTTCATTTACATAGAATTAGGAGTGAGAGGTTATTTCTTTAAATCACAATGGGTCTTGTAGAGGAGGTCCCAAGCACGATTCGCACCCCTACCACCCATTTTGAAGAATCAGGAAGGTTCACACCGAAATACATGATGTATGATGAGCAAATAAACCAGCAGAGAGCCGCAGTGGGGCTCTGTCCAGTACCTATCAGACTGACAGCATCTATTGAAGTACCAACACCTAAGAAAACCTGGACAGTAAGGCACCCATTAAGAAAGCCATATCAACAAATGAAACAAAATGAAGAATGCCAGAGCACAGTTAATGAAGAAGCTTAAAAGAAATGGAAGGAAAATGAATGGTGACGCCATAAGATCCCGGACTGATTCACATATAGAATATACGTGGTGTCCGGTCAAAGGGTCGACTACAAAGGGTCGAATGCTCAAAGGATCGACACCAAAGGACCAAAAACAAAAGGATCAAATTTTTTTTTTAAATTACCTTTTTTTTTTTGGGTTTTCGTTTATGGAAAAAAGTGTTTTTTACCACAAAAAACAGGGGTTGGGGGGACCCCCCCCAAAAAAAATGTAAGCCTTTTTTTTTTTCGATCCTTTTGTTTTCTGTCCTTTGGTGTTGACCCTTTGACCATTTGATCCTTTGGTTATCGATCCTTTGACCTACAATCAAGATACGCCAACCTGTGTATGATGAAAAGAGACAAAACACCACGGATACGTGGCATCCTATGTTTAAAGTGAAAAAAGGAATGTCAAATGTAAGAAACTTATTCCATGAGCGTGATGAAGATATTCAGCCAGTTTACACGTGTACATATGCAAGGAACTGCAAGAAGCAACGAAAATTGTGATGCTTGCTTATGCTTAGTAGTAAGGTAAATTGGGGCAAGCGCCACCTATACATATCTACCTCAAAAGGAGCACTTTATATAAGCATTCTTCCACTATGCACAAGAGCAGAATCCACCAAAGGTTACTAAAGGTCTCAGAAGAGGAGCCCCTCAGCAAGCAAATCAAAAACTAAAGACAGAAAGAAACCCAGATGCATGCAAATCGTGCCAATAAGCCAAGGTCGTATCGGCTGAAATAGACCAACAGTGGATACAATTAATGAAGCAAAGAACAGAGTATCCTATTCTGAAAGGTCAAGATAAGCCACAGAAGGCAGATGGCTGACAAAATTAAATCGAATACATGAATTACATGACGAATAAGATGATTTCACAGTGTCTGAATCACGTGAACAGCCAAGCGCGAAGGGATGAAACTTTCACACCTACACGTGGTCTTGTGCCACTCAGAGATATCTTAACTTTTCCAGAACGAGAAGCAGTCTCTAGGCCAACCACAAAGAAATACTTGACACATGACCACTGAGGTGATGATTAATTGTAGCAATAATTGAAGGAAGGCTGGGAGTGCAGACGTGCTCCCTGCACCTGGCCGGCTATTCTTCACGCTGCTAAGCTAGTGGAAAAGTATCCGTGGGGTTGTTGCCAACCCAATCTTAATGGACCAAGTAATATAGGGTCCTATAGTTAATAGAACCAATAAGATATTGTACTTTTAGTGACATCTACAGTAGCCGTTTTGAAGGTAGGGTTTAGATGCCCCAACTGACAGTGTTTGTCCAATTCCCTCACTCCGTTACCATATACAGATATAGTACCTATATTAAGTTACCTTCCTATAAACATTAGAATTGCATGCACCATTTTAAGCGTTACACGTCAGTGATGACAAGTTTTTAGTATAAAAGATGTGTTTTTTATGAAGATCGTTGGAGTTGTTGAAGCGAGAAGGAAGATCAAGTGATTGCTGATATTCATGAACTCCCCGTTTTTTATACTTGTCATTAAACAGGCTCCCTTTGCCAAACCATTGAGTTGTCATTATTGATTTGATGCTAGAGTATTAATCTGCATCCCCATCCATCTCACGGGTGCTGCTACTCATCTTAAAGTGTTATTGGGCAACCCCCAGCTTTATGGGCCGGTTGGGGTCCTAGTGCACACTTGGTAGCAGGGAGAGGATGATTTATCGATTATCGATTAGATAAGACACCCATTGACTGTCGACATAAAGTAACTCTAGGTCCTTGGCAATATCACGAGTCCTTTGCCATCCTGCTAATTATACAGAGAAGCTCCCCGTAGATAGTGGCTAGACTAAATTGTAAAATCTGCAGGTTGAGGTCTGAAGGAACCTGTGTTTTTACCCACAAACCCCTTCCCACTTCTTTGAGCAGCCGGTCGAGCGAAAAGCAGGACAGGCGGTGACGAAGGCAGTGATCCCGAGGATCCAGAGAGGAAAACATGCAAACGGTGAGTGAAAAAGACTAAATGCTTTGGCAAAAAGTTGCATGCCTTAGAACAAGTAAGCGAAGGTAATGGAGGGAGGCTGGACAAAAATAAAGTCAGAGGTAGAGTAGTATGTATATATATAAGGGGAAGGAAATATTGACTTGAGGGTGACCGAGCAATACATAGAGGATACCGGGAGAATACCCGAGCAAAGAGGATACTGGGAGGTTACCCGAGCTAGAGAGAGGAAACCAGGAGGATACCTGAACAGAGAGAGGATACACCCAAATACCTACACTTTAATATAGTGGTTAGAAGAAACCTGCATTCAAAGTCCTGAAAAAATAGGGTGCCGTAGAAAACCAGAATCGATGAAATAACTGATCTGAAAGGAATGGGCTTACATTCCATGTCGGAATAATAATAGGGACCGGAAATCTGTGTAGCCGGCTGGAGTCTGTCTAGTTTGTCACATCTGTCTTGTGTTTTTTTTATCTTTTCCTTTTTCTGATGTTGTAAAATAAGAAAACATTTTTGAGGAATTAGCACGAAATTTTGTGATTGTTTAGCTAAGATATTGTATAATATGAATTGGTGGTTGTTGTTTGAAAAAGAAAACACATTTTTTGGTGAAAAAACAGGATTGGGGTTTGCGACGATTGGTGCTCACTCATATTGTTGGGGTTGGTTAAGAAGCGTAAAACCATAACAAAGTGTTATATAAAGAGAAGGTGAACAGATTTAAGCATGGAAGACGTTACACCATTAATACACTTGTGCAAGCAGTTGCCAAAACATGCACCTAAACTTAAAAAGTACAGTGCAGAATGGGTGAAAGGAACCACCCACAACATTTGTATGCCATGGCCCCAAGGAGGATCGCTATCTAAAACGGTCCTGCAACACATGATGATATTTGCATGCCACATACAATGGCAAAAAGCTAGACAAACACCTAGCTAGTTTAGAACTTTGGAAGATGTACCATAAGGAGGAGGAGCCACCATTAGATTGGATACTTAACGTATGTACAGAGGGGGGTGATACGGTTGCTGTGCCACCTGCCCCGTCTGAAACAAAAATCGAAGCCAGTAGAGATGAAGGATTATACCCACTGAGGGAACTTAAAGCAGCCACGGGATATAGCAACCCGGCATATAAGTCACCTATGCATGGTAGTGATGAAAACCCAGACAAAGACAGAGATAGAGATATCACCCCCAAAGTCCTGAGGAACAAGGAGAGGTGCGAGAAAGAAAAAGAAGACCAGGCACAAGCAAGTATATATCTAAATACCAAGAGAGAGGGCAAGAGATGGAAAGGAGATGAGGATAGACTGATGAGATAGCATTCACACAGAACGAATGGATGGGGGGTCAGATCCTATTGAAACTCAATGGTAAAGGCATTGAGGACATGAGACAAAAGGGAGAGTCAGATTATTTAAGAAAAGAGAAGGAAAAGGAAAAGGGTTTGAGAGATGAAAGGATCAGGAAAAAAGATAAACAGAAATGAGAGCTGTTGTATCATGAGTAGCAAGAAAGGAAACACGATCATAAGCAGAGAACAGCTAATGATCAGAGCAGGCAGGAACAACAGAGAATAGAAGTAGACGAACAAAAGATAAGGGAGAAGAGAATAAAAAGACGAATGGATGAGGAAATACGAAGTGCAAATGAATGTAGAGATACAAAGAAAAAGGAAGAAGAGGAAGAGAGGAAGCGCAGAGAATTTGATGATGACATAGAATGTAAACGGAGACAGAGAGCACACGATCTTGAATATCTGGAGATAGAGGTTAAAAACCCGATCCAGTAGTACATTGGGAAGACAAAGAAGAATTATTTCCTGAGCATGATTCAGTACCAGGCACGTCTAGGGCAAATATCGAAGATGTCTTTGACACCAGATACATAAGAGAGGCGATCAATAGAATATATGATGAAATGGGGCTAGAACAAGTGCCCCAAGGGAGAGGATAAGACAAGAGGCTTGAGAGCACTCAGCTGTACGATACTGAAGATGCCTCTCAAAGTAGCAGAAACAGAGAACTGTCCCTAGATATGCTGACGCTAAACAGGAATGAGGAGGATGAGAGATGTTGCACGAGTTGGGCACAGACAATATCAGACACACAAAGAGAGGAATATGAGGAAAAGGAAGAAGAGAGAAGATGCGAAAAATGCTTCTCTGGAGGAAAAGGGATAAGATGGTCAGATTCTAGCTAGTCTGCATGTAAGGCATCAGAGTCAGCCACACAGTCAGACCGACATGAAGGAGTATCTTACAGTCAGAGGGGGGTGTCTCCTCCATCTAATGTGAGCCGACTAAGGACATTGCCAGGTAGACAGTGAGGTGGGACTATGACCCCTGCAGTGGATAGAAAAATGATGAGAGAGGAAAAGGAGTGCCATGTATTACAATTCCCGTTTCTCAAAAAGGGAGGAACAAGGCCAAAGTATATTCCATGGCCACATTCGATCGAGAAATTCTGAAAAATAAGCTTCCAATGTTAATATCGGGAGCCGGAAAATGGATACATGAGCTGGAAATAATGACAGGAGTAAACATGTTGGCTATTGGGGATATTAAGGGTCTTTTAATCGCCATACTTGGTGATCGAGCTGATGATGTGTGGACACATGTAGGCTACCCTGGCGTGACTACAGTTACCACTGCACACGACGGAGCTCCATTTAACAATTGCCGAGTCACGGTATGGAAAGCATTACGATTGCTATACCCAGATACATCTGACATGAGAGCCTTAATGACACGAAAAATGAAGAATGACACGAAAAATGAAGGAGTTAGAGGATCCTTTACTTTCCATTCAGAATTTCCAAGATGCTTGGGTATTGGAAACGCGTGAATCTTGGGGGAAATCTATACCAGTGATTTACCATATCTTCTGCCAAGGACTGCCAGATCAGGTACAGAAGCAGCTCAAGAAATTGGTAGGAATCGAGGCCAAACCGTGGTCCGAAATACAGTTGACCATAGCTCACTATTGCAGGCTACTGCAAAAAAAGAATCGCAAAAAAGAGGCTGCACGAAAAGCTGAAGAGGAAAAATTAATGCAGAAGAAATTGTCAAAATATGCCATTGAAGGAGCAATGATAACTAGCACAGATGGATCGCACATACAGCAGGTCAATAATCAACAGTAGGTTAATCAGGGTAGTAATGGGTTTTACACCAGAGGAAGAGGCTTTCGAGGAAGAGGATGGCAGAGTAATCAGGGCGGTTTCCAAGGTAATCAGGGAGGTTTTCAAAACATGCAAAATGGAAATCAGGATATATCCAATGGGCAAATAATCAGACCACCGCCAATATGTTGGATGTGTGGGATGGCAGGGCATCTAGCACGCACATGCAGAAGCCAAGGCATGATGCAAAACGACCAAGGAACAAGAGCAGGTTCAGTGAATCCACCTATGTTTTTACTGCAGGGTGGAAATGGAGTTGCACACAATCACACAGTGTAGCAGCAAGCGCCCGGGAGCACAACAAAGCTTGCAACCTCAGAATATGACACATTTTCCACAAGGACAGTCTCAACAGTCGCCTATGCAACTGTCACAGACAACAAGTGCAAGGTATTGAATTCTGGGATGAGAAATAACACTGGTGATGGAGGAAGTGCATTCACTCAGCATGGGACAACATTATATATGGACTAGGACAGCTCACTGGGAAACCTGATGTGTTCTTTCCTATCAGTGACACCTAACCCTCACGAGGAACCAAGGGAAGATGTCATTATAGGGGATAAAGAATATTCCTTCCTAGTAGACACAGGTGCAACACGCTCGTGTATACGTGAAGGCAAGTTTTCCTTGTCCAGCGATTTCATAAATACAAATGAACTTCCAGTCTCCATAGGAGAATCTGACATGAATGTGCCACTGCTATATTCGAGGCAAACCCCAGTAAATATATTGGGACGAGACCTAATGACGAAGTTAAACATGACTATCTCATTCACGGAGAAGGGCATAGTATGTTCAACTCCAGGAATGCATTATTTGAACATATACAAAATGATTAGAGCATACGTGGGACAAACAGCTATGAGGGCTGTCCCATTGGAACCAGAAATATTCGCATATGGAGTGCGTGTGTAAACGGCAGGGCTACCAGCACATGCAAGCAAAACCATGAGAACCCCCGATGAGTTTCTGTTCAGGCCAAGAATACCTATGCACGAGGAAAAGGGACAAGTATTTCCCTTGGCAATACACACAGTTATAGTGCGAGGAAAGATGGCTTTGATCGATGGTTGTGATGATGAAGGCAGACAATGGTCCACAGTAATTGCCATTGAGGAAGGGTACAGATTGACTGACGTCACTGATGACAATCTGTTTGACGAACAAACATATGTTGAGGAAAAAACTGCTGATGTAAATCTCATTTTTTGGGTGAGAATGATCAATAGAGAGGTGCCCCAGAGAATGATGCTGGCACAGAACCGTCCTGAATATTTTGATGACGACATGGCCCAGGTGCCCATCTCAGTGCAAACCACAGGCCCCTACGACGTAGGCTTATTGAAAGGAGTCAGAGAAGTGAGGATTAAATTGAAACCAGGAGCAAATTTGCCAAAAGCACAACCATATCCCATGTCTAGGGAAGCAGATGCAGGGATTTTCAAGACAATTTCTGCTATGATGGAACAGGGGATCTTAGTGACATCAGAGTCGTCATGCAACACCACGGTTTATCTGATAAAAAAATCAAAGGGAGGGTCGTGGAGACAAATTCAAGATTTACACCCGTTAAATGATATGGTAGAGGCCGAGTTCCCTCTAGTCCCTAAACCGTCCACAAATTCTATATAATATACCCGTTGAGGCAAAACATTTCACGGTGATTGACTTGAAAAATGCATTTTTCTCAATCCCATTGCACAAAGACTCACAAGATTTGACTTCATTTACATTCAGACAGATGCGTCTGAAAAGCAGGAGGTTACCCCAGGGATACTGTGAGTCTCCTTTGATTTTTAACTGAGTCCTGCAGATGGATTTAAGCAATATTGCATTAGAGAGTGTTGTCTTGCAATATGTGGATGACATCTTAATTTGCAGCACAGCAGAAGACGCGTGTGCAGACATGATGGTATCCAGCTATTGACTATATTGGCTGAAAAATTAAATAAGGTTGACAAGCCTGAGGTACGAGCCAGTCTGCAGCAGTCCACATCGTTGTGTTGAAGGTGCAGGAAGTACCTATTTCTACCCTGTGACACCGCAGAGCGGTGAGCGGAGCTGCGAGCCTGAGGTACGAGCCAGTCTGCAGCAGTCCACATTGTTGTGTTGAAGGTGCAGGAAGTACCTATTTCTACCCTGTGACACCGCGGAGCGGTGAGGGGAGCTGCGAGCCTGAGGTACGAGCCAGTCTGCAGCAGTCTGCAGCAGTCCGCGAAGCTGTAGCAGAATGGAGCCAGAGGTACATCCTCCGAAAACTCAGAAAAGTGTAAAAACCCTCCCAAAGGATTTACAGTCAACCAAAACACCAAAGTCGGGGGGGAAAATGAGCCCGGGTCAAAGGGGGAGGAGTAAGTCTGACTCGGCACAAAGGCCGATTGCGACCCCCTCTATCCTTGAACTGTTATCATCAACCCCCAAAATCCTGGAGCCAACACATGTACAAGTCCAACCACACGGACCTGCGAGTAAGAATGGAGCAGGCAATATTGACTTACCTGAACCACGAGACCAAGTTTTCCGCCCGCTGACGCCGTTCCAGGCAATCCCTATGAGCTGGTCTTTGAGAGAGGACCGATCAGATGAGCAGCGGCAGTTGACGGTTCGGAAAGACCGAGGGCCGGTAGAGCCGAGCACGACCCCGCAGAGGGTGCAGGGGCTCAGAACAAGTCCGGTACCACAATTCGGAACGCATCTGGCGAGCAGAGTCCACCTGGCGCTGACCGACAGTTGGCCAGAGGGAACGATGAAAACCCAGACCCGGCACGAAAAACGGACCGACCCGAACGTCTCTCCCCGCATAAACCAGAAACAGATACTGAAGTTTGGCGGAGCGGCCACAGAAATCCCACGCATACCAACAGGGATGTACGGGGGGTACAGGTGATTTAAGAGGGAGTTATTTCAAGGGAACCTGCCGAAATAATCGAAATATCCCCTCACCGAATACCAACTGAGGGGGAGAAGAAAACTACTGGCACAGAAAGAGAAGTGCTGACAAACCTGCGACTCCTGATAGAAAAGGGCGATGGTGTGCCGAAGGTGATCTGCATTCAAGCCATGTTCCATGAGTCAGATCGCGATAGCGGGAAACCCACGCAAGACGTGAGAAAATCTTTGGCTAGGGACCCTAAGTCTTTGGGAGTTCCCAATGAAAGAGTGATATTAACCGACCCTGATCAAAATGCCGAATCAGACGAAGAGGGGCTAGAGAGCGACAATCAAACGGCAGAAGAGCTAGAGGACTCGAACAAAGAAACGGACGGTGAGCAATTGAAAATGGGAGCTGGGGCCAAAAGGAAAAAGAGAAACAAAACCAATACCCCGGCAAAAGCAAGGAGCCAAGGTTTAAAAAAGATGGCGAATATGAGATTGAAAAAGAATCCCATACTGGGGGAACAAAAAGCAAGAAAAGGCATCAAAAGAGGTGGCCAAATGGCTAAAGGGCTGCCCAATGTCATGATCTCTGCTTCCAAAAGGTCAGGGTTTTCCCAACTCCCTTGGAAGCAGATCCATAACCCAGGTTCCGAGTGCCAACCAGTCCCAATTGGGACCTTTTGGACCCAGTCCTGGCGCCAGTGGCACCAGGCTCATAAATATGCCCAGTCCCAGCGCTGGAAGCGCCGGGCTCATAATGCTTGGGTGGATTTACCTGCAGCAGACCATGCTGCTTACTTGCCTGCCAGTTGAGCCTCTGATCCTCTTCTGTTTGGAACTACTTTTCCTGTTGGGTGGGGCAGGAGCCACTCCCTAGATTCAGAACACTGGAACTCTTCTGGAAAGCAGGAACTCTTTTCTTACCTAGGCGTGGCTGTGGAAGGAGACACCTAAGCACTACAGGAGGCTATTTAAACCACACCCGATGGATGAATCTTGCTTTGCGTTATTCTGCATCCTCTGCAGCAGAACGCTCATCGTGTCTTCTGCATCTGATCCTGGGCCTAAGGAAAAAGGCTTACCATCCTGAATCCAGTCTTCAGCAACACCTATAAAGACAAGAAAGAACAGGTTAGCATTACGGTCTTCAGTGACAGCTCTTCACTTACCTGGTCCATCGGCTGTCACCAACGCCTCGCGCTGCATTCCGGCATCTGAAAGACAAAGGCTTACCTACTCTTCGTGCGCTCCGGAGGTCTTCACACTGCATTCCGGCATCTGAAAGACAAAAGCTTACCAACTCTTCGCACGCTCCGGAGGCCTTCGGCGCTGCATCCCGCATCTGAAAGACAAAACAAGGTGCGTTTAAAGACATTGGGGAACTTTAATACTCACGTGCCATTACTCGTTTCCACATCTAACCCAGTGGGTATTCCGGCACCCTGCAGCCGCTCCGAACTTGTACCTGCAAAATAAAAAGACAGTTAGAGCACATCGTGAAGCAGGCAACAAGCGCTTACTTACGTGCTTCCAGGCGCTTCTATTCATCACACGGGCTCCATCTTCAACTCACTTCAGCCCGTCATCCGCCATCGCCGGAACCCTGCAAAACAAGAGACATCATTACTAAAGACTTTAAAGACATTAGAATTACTCGAAACTTACTGTTCGTGCAGTAAACGACGGACAGCAGTCCTCTGAAGTCAAGAGGCCTGCTCCCCTTATCCAGTGAAGAAACTGGTTACAGCACCCTGCCCCAAGGCAGATGGAGAGCACAGCGTTCACTTACCTAAGGTGAGAGCGTTAACCTTTGGGGTTCTACAGGAGAAGAGAAAGGGAAGAAGAGAGAGACATTCAATAACCCAGTTCCTTAATCCCATATTTTCTATCTGCAGACATCTTACCCTTCGAGTCAGACATACAGTGCACAGAGGTCCAGCCCAAAGAGCCAGCCGTGTGTTACACATCACCTTTGAAGATATGGTATACGCCCAGTCAAGACCGGCGCCTCTACGGGAATCAGGTGAGCGTTACAGAACGCAAAGCCTACCACAAAACTCCCGTCCAGGCGCTATGGAAACCTTGGATACCGACCAGCTAGCCCAGTTACTTGGGGAACTAAGGGCAGAAGTGCATGCAGCCCGTCAGGAAACGAACGCTCTAAGAAGGGAACTGATTATTTCCAAGGAGCGAACAGATGATCTCGCTAGACAATTGCTACAGTCACAAGCCAGACAGATCCCGTTACCCGCATCTGGGGGAAATCTTCCTTCTACATCCTCTATGAATCCAGTGCAGATCAACCTACCTGGGAATGTACCTCTGGCTCCGCCCGAACGATTTTCTGGTGACCCAAAGAGGTTTGCAGTATTTATCAATCAGTGCAGGTTGCATTTCTTATGCCGGCCAGCAGCCTTTCCAACTGATCAAGCTAAAGTAGCTTTCGTGCTTTCGTACCTTAGTGGCAATGCGGCAGACTGGTCGATCCCTCTAGTAAATCAAGATGATCCGGTCCTCCATGATTTTCAAGCTTTTCAGCTCAGTATGGAAAAACTGTTCGCAAGACATTCACAGGGGCAGGCCTTGGACAATGAGCTTCTTTCGTTGCGACAAGGTAATCAAGACCTTTTGGCTTATATTGCGTCTTTCAACAGACTGATAGTGGAAACTCAATGGCCTGAGGACAAAAGGATTACGCTGTTTTATAGAGGTCTACGTGGAGAGCTCAAAGATGTGTTAGCCCAAGTAGTGAATCCCCCACAAGATTGTTCGGACTATATAGACTTAGTCGTTCAAATAGATCACAGACTGCAGAACAGGAAGGCCGATCGTTCCAAGTTTGATGCTCGAGTATTTTCCAAACCGCCAACTCCTTCCAAAGGAGTAGACTCCGGGGAACCCATGCAAATAGGGGGTCTGAAAGGTCCTCTAACACAAAAGGAGCGAGAAAGGAGAAAACAGTTGCAATTATGCCTCTATTGCGGAAACTCAGGGCACTTTCTTCGAGACTGTCCGGTGAAACCTGCCAAGAAGGCAGTAGGAGCTGCAGTTACCAAAGTTACAAACTCTGAGCAGGGAAACAACCTCGCCCGACAAGAATAGAGGTCCTCTTGCCGAGCGTGAAAACCAGTTCCGTGACCTCGCATTTCGTAATACCTGTGGTCCTCATGAGCCCTGATAATCCGGATCGATTACATGCAATTGAAGCTTACGTCGACAGCGGTGCCATCGGCAATTATGTGGATCATGAAATGGTTTTGAGGATGAATCTAACTCTTTGTCCCAAGGCTGTAAAGGACGTCATTACTACAGTGGATGGTACGGAGATAGCCTCCGGGCCAGTAACGCATACCACTCAAGAGGTGACGCTAGTAAGTCAAGATGGACACCATGAGAAGATCACGTTCGATGTGATCAAGGCCCCTCAGTTTCAGATTATTCTAGGAATACCTTGGTTAGAGAAACACAATCCTCTGATCGATTGGCGAGCAAGAACGGTCCAGTTTCCAGAATGTGTCTCTACTTGTCACCCTCCACCTGGTGTTGCACTGGCAGCAATTTCTTCAGAGACTCCCCAGTTACCTCCCGAATACCTAGAATACCAAGATGTTTTCCGGAAGGATCAGGCTAACTCTCTACCTCCTCATAGGTCTTATGACTGCCAGATAGACCTGATACCTGGATCTACTCCTCCTTGTAGTAGAATTTATGCCCTCACTGAGCCTGAGAACCTTCACCTTCGACAATACCTGGATCAATACCTGGCAAATGGGTTTATTCGTCCTTCCAAGTCCCCTGCTTCTTCAGCTTTGTTCTTCGTTCCAAAAAAGGAAGGAGACCTTAGAACTTGTATAGATTATCGCTCCCTGAACCAGATCACCGTTAAGAATAGATATCCGTTACCTTTGATCCCTGAACTCCTGGACCAAGTCAGAAAAGCATGCATATATACAAAGCTGGATCTTAGAGGAGCTTACCACTTGGTACGAGTAAAAGAGGGCGATGAATGGAAGACGGCCTTCCGCACCAAGTGTGGGCTATTTGAATATCAGGTCATGCCCTTCGGACTTTGCAATGCCCCGGCCGCCTTTCAATATTTTATGAACGATGTCCTCAGAGAGCTGATAGATGTGTGTGTTGTTGTTTACATTGACGACATCCTCGTTTATTCTTCATCGGAATCTGAACATCGGAAACACGTGACAATGGTCCTCGAAAGATTGCGTCAACACAAACTTTTCGCTAAGTTGGAAAATGTGTTTTCAACGTGACTGAAGTTGAATTCTTGGGATTCATATTATCACCTGGCGGAGTGCGTATGGATTCAAAGAAGGTCGATGCAGTTCTCAAATGGCCATCACCATCCTCCGTAAAAGGTGTGCAAAGCATGTTCGGCTTCGCTAACTTTTACCGCAGGTTTATCCCCGAATTCTCTCGAATAGTCCAGCCCATCACTGCCTTGCTAAAGAAAAACAAACGTTTTGAATGGTCTACCGAGGCGGAACAAGCTTTCCAGGATTTGAAGACTAAATTTATCTCTGCACCAATCTTAAAACACCCTCGCCCCGAACTCCCCTACATCGTGGAAACTGATGCTTCAAGCCTTGCCATGGGGGCAGTTCTATCACAAAAGGACCCGGTAACCAATCAGTTGCATCCCGTGGCATTTTGGTCCCGCAAATTCTCGCCTCCTGAAATCAATTACACGATTACTGACAAGGAACTTCTGGCTATCAAGTCTGCCTTTAAGGCTTGGCGGCATTATCTGCTGGGGGCCCGACACACCGTTACTGTGATTACGGATCACCGAAACCTGCAATATTTGAAAACTGCAAAAGCCCAATTCTCTAGACAACTCCGTTGGGCATTATTCTTTGCCGAGTTTGACTTCATAATTACCTATCGACCTGGTACAAAGAACGGTAAAGCTGATGCCCTTTCTCGGATGGGAGTGGAAGAACACTTGATCAACCCTGAACCTGTACCAATCATTCCCGAACAAAGAATTCTGGGTGTAATCGCCACAGAATCAATAGAGGAAGTTAAGGAGAAAGCCAGGCAACTTGTAACTCCAGCAGACATACAGAATTGGCATCTGCAGGGAAAGGACTTTGCAGTAAAGGACAACTTATTGTATTTCCAAGAACGATTATACCTACCCAGCACAGATTTACAGAAAAAAGTAATCTCTTGTTATCACGATTCTTTAATGGAAGGACATCCCGGTATGGCCAAGACCACAGAAAAGATCAAGCGCTACTTCTGGTGGCCGTCTTGGAAAAAAGATATCAGAGACTTTATAATGTCCTGTGGAGTATGCGCCCAAAACAAGAGTCAAAAGGAAAGACCAGCAGGCCTCTTACGCCCTATTGACATCCCACCTCGCCCTTGGCATACGCTTTCTATGGACTTCATCACCGATCTACCTCCATGCTCCGGATACAATACGATTCTAGTAATCGTGGACTTATTCTCCAAGATGGCGCATTTCATTCCGCTCAAAGGCTTGCCAACAGCAGCAACTCTGGCCCGAGAATTTCTCAAAAACATCGTCCGACTGCACGGTTTTCCTTCGGTTCTAATTTCGGATCGAGGTAGTCAATTTATTTCTCATTTTTGGCGAAGTTGCTGTCGGTCGGCTCAGATTGATGTGAGACTATCGACCAGTCACCACCCTCAGACCGACGGACAAACCGAGAGGACCAATCAAACTCTGGAACAGTATTTACGCTGCATGCTGCAACAAACTGAAAAAACTTGGAAAGACATCCTTTGGATAGCCGAATATGCCTACAATAACTCTGTCCATTCGGGAACTGGGAAAACCCCGTTTTTTCTTTTGTACGGCAGTCACACTCGAACCTCGGAGTTGGATCCCCTCCAAGATCTTGAAACACCAGCAGTAGACTACCTGCATTCTACAATCACCCAAGCCTTTAAGGAAGCTGTTTCTCACCTTCAAAGGGCTAAAGAACAATACAAGAAAGGAGCAGATCAACATCGGAAGGAAGCCCCTCAATATCAAGTAGGGGATCAAGTCTGGTTATCCACCAAATATCTACCTCTAAAAGGGCCACGCACATTCAACCCAAGATACCTTGGTCCCTATTCCATCACTACCATAATAAACGCAGTAGCGGTCAAGTTGGACTTGCCCCCGCACATGAAGATACATCCGGTCTTCCACGTCTCTCTATTAAAACCCGTGCAACCTCAAACCCGACTAACTAAATCTCCAAAACCTATCCTAGTTGATGGAGAACTCGAGTTTGAAGTCAAAAGCATTCTGGACTCCAAGATCTCCAAATCTAAACTATTTTACCTAATTGACTGGAAAGGCTACGGCCCCCAAGAGAGATCCTGGGAACCTGCTGAATATGTCCACGCTCCTCGCCTAATCAAAAGATTTCACCGAACATTTCCTGACAAGCCAAAACCCCCGGAGAAGCCCGGTTTGGGAGGGGCCTTGAGGGGGGGTACTGTCATGATCTCTGCTTCCAAAAGGTCAGGGTTTTCCCAACTCCCTTGGAAGCAGATCCATAACCCAGGTTCCGAGTGCCAACCAGTCCCAATTGGGACCTTTTGGACCCAGTCCTGGTGCCAGTGGCACCAGGCTCATAAATATGCCCAGTCCCAGCGCTGGAAGCGCCGGGCTCATAATGCTTGGGTGGACTTACCTGCAGCAGACCATGCTGCTTACTTGCCTGCCAGTTGAGCCTCTGATCCTCTTCTGTTTGGAACTACTTTTCCTGTTGGGTGGGGCAGGAGCCACTCCCTAGATTCAGAACACTGGAACTCTTCTGGAAAGCAGGAACTCTTTTCTTACCTAGGCGTGGCTGTGGAAGGAGACACCTAAGCACTACAGGAGGCTATTTAAACCACACCGGATGGATGAATCTTGCTTTGCGTTATTCTGCATCCTCTGCAGCAGAACGCTCATCGTGTCTTCTGCATCTGATCCTGGGCCTAAGGAAAAAGGCTTACCATCCTGAATCCAGTCTTCAGCAACACCTATTAAGACAAGAAAGAACAGGTTAGCATTACGGTCTTCAGTGACAGCTCTTCACTTACCTGGTCCATCGGCTGTCACCAACGCCTCGCGCTGCATTCCGGCATCTGAAAGACAAAGGCTTACCTACTCTTCGTGCGCTCCGGAGGTCTTCACACTGCATTCCGGCATCTGAAAGACAAAAGCTTACCAACTCTTCGCAAGCTCCGGAGGCCTTCGGCGCTGCATCCCGCATCTGAAAGACAAAACAAGGTGCGTTTAAAGACATTGGGGAACTTTTATACTCACGTGCCATTACTCCTTTCCACATCTAACCCAGTGGGTATTCCGGCACCCTGCAGCCGCTCCGAACTTGTACCTGCAAAATAAAAAGACAGTTAGAGCGCATCGTGAAGCAGGCAACAAGCGCTTACTTACGTGCTTCCAGGCGCTTCTATTCATCACACGGGCTCCATCTTCAACTCACTTCAGCCCGTCATCCGCCATCGCCGGGACCCTGCAAAACAAGAGACATCATAACTAAAGACTTTAAAGACATTAGAATTACTCGAAACTTACCGTTCGTGCAGTAAACGACGGACAGCAGTCCTCTGAAGTCAAGAGGCCTGCTCCCCTTATCCAGTGAAGAAACTGGTTACAGCACCCTGCCCCGAGGCAGATGGAGAGCACAGCGTTCACTTACCTAAGGTGAGAGCGTTAACCTTTGGGGTTCTACAGGAGAAGAGAAAGGGAAGAAGAGAGAGACATTCAATAACCCAGTTCCTTAATCCCATATTTTCTATCTGCAGACATCTTACCCTTCGAGTCAGACATAAAGTGCACAGAGGTCCAGCCCAAAGAGCCAGCCGTGTGTTACACATCACCTTTGAAGATACGGTATACGCCCAGTCAAGACCGGCGCCTCTACGGGAATCAGGTGAGCGTTACACCCAACCCCTTGCTATCATGCTCACTGAAGGCGTTCTTCACGCAACAACATAAAAGAAAACAGAGCATTGAGACAGAAATTTCAGATGCTGAAATGCTTGAAATAGCAAGTGAAACACAGCCCGCTCAAAAACAGAGGAGAACTGACCGACCATCAGCAGGTAATGAGAAAAAGGGACTGTGCGACGTCTCACCACAGGAAAAAGCTGCAATCCTTACAAAGGATCCACATAAGAATATCGAAAAACCAAAGGTGGCTGAGAGCCCAGCATCCAGCCAATTGAAACCCAACGGCCATCCTAGGACTAGATTTGAGAGTTCCCATGCTCAAAGCGCCCCCAATGGGGTTCCTTTCTACATAGAGGAGATAGCTGATTTGGAAGACAACCGAGAGGAAGAGGGGTCAAAGGGGGTCCAATCGGAGGGGGACCCAAATTGATCGGCGCAGGTACTGCAGCCCAGAGAAGACCATCTGGCCTGGACAAAGCCCCATTTGTCCAGGGGGCAATCCACGGTCATGCCCCTGTTTAAAGGGGACCAGTCAAAACTGTACAAGGAAAACCCCCATTCAAAAATTGAATCACCAAGAAGGGCTGTGAATATTGACAGAAATTCAAGATCTATAGAGGAATGCCCGGCACTGGACTCATCAGCCACATTGAGAAGATTGGATAAAATCCAAGCCGCTCCAAAAAAGAGACTACTCAGTGAAATTGCGGTGGCGCTACAATACGAATCGCCCAATAAGAAACCAGAAATGATCGCTATCATGTCAGCAATGACCATCGTGTTAGCACCATTCTGTAAACTGTACGAATCAATCAAAGAAAACGTACGAGATAACTCAGCAATTCTATCAAATATGATGGAGAAATTGGCCCAGATGGAGAGCTTCTCACCAGCAAATACTGAAAACGCACCTGTACAGGAAACACAGTGGGAAAGGAAAATCGGAGCTGTAGAGAAAAAGATCACGAATATAGAAACCATGACCAGGACCCTACTAGTAAGATCAATTGAGCCGGAAGGGCCCCAGACCGATACTATTCAGAAAACCGACTGGGAAAGAAAAATAGAAGCATTGGAAAAAAAGATTGAAACCCTGGAAACTCTGAACAGAAAGGCTCTTACAAAGATATCAGTCCGCGAAGAACCAAGGGATGAGCCCGGAGAACAAACAAATGGAAAAAAGAAAACCCTGTTGTTATTGCCACAAGAAAAAACAGAAGAGGCGAAATCGTCTAGAGGACAAAAGACGCAGCCACCCACAATTGACCTGATGGAAAGGAAGTCTAACCTCATAAAGGTTACCTCAGTACCGGCTAAATCTAATGTGAGGGGTCTCGGCCTGGGCGAACCACAAGCCATTAATAATCGACAAAAGCCAAGCTCACGATCAGAGGAAACCGCCATCCCGAGATCGCCGAGAACAGTAGATGAATTCTTAGGATGTACAAACCTAATGGACATCTCTACATACTCAGAAAAGGGCTCGAAGGAGTCAAGCCCCCCTGGTATAGAAGGCGAGGTAAAAAAGCGCGCTCCTGAACAGGTTGTGAATCAAACAGCAAAGGCCAAGATGGACAAGGAGGGTCCAATCCAGATGGATAGTAACAAAACAAATCCGAGGGCTGTACAGAGAGTTTCGGTTCAAGCGTCTGAGATATACAGCCACGCACCCACACAAAGAAGAAGCCCATCCAAACTCCGAGACGCTCAACAAGCAGACGACAACCGAAGAAGTCCGCGAAAGTATCGGGCTGAAAAAAGTAAATTGGAAAACAAAAAAAAAGCAAATGAAGAGATACGGGAAGTAGACAAGAAATTCCTAATTTGAAACCGAACGACAATACTCCAAATAACGAATAGAATGAAATCTTTGAAAAAGATCAGAATGGATGACCTGGTGCTGGTGGAACCCTATCATAGGGAAAAGAAGGCGAAAGCATTTCTCTACTTAAAATCAGCCGCCATCTGACATATGGATGAGTCAGCCTATGAAGAATTTGACCAAATGGGCTTTTGTTTGACGGAGCAAAAAAGGAAGATGAGCAGGCAAGAGCTGGGTGAAGAAAAGCTGGATAACTCAAAAACCCATTATCACTACATATCCAAAACAGAGGACCTATACCGCCAAGGCCGAGGGTACAAGCCCCGGGAGTCGCATGAAATGTATAGACAAGCACAATATCAACGTAGGGGCGGCAAAGGGACCACTGAAATGATGGAGAGAGGTGACTCAATCTCAACGCCACAGCGAGGCGCAAAGGACTAGGTGGTCTGGGCTCGGACCCAAACGAGAAACAACAGAGAAGAACAGATTCAAGCCGTCGCTTGCAGCAATCCAGAGTGAAAACAGCCAGATGACAGGAAAAAGAACCATGCAACCCATCAGGCAAAAATGGAAGATGAAAGACAACCTAAAGGGCCATGGAAGTGGCTACTGTCGAGCTGGAATAAAAATAATGGTAAATAGCAGCGACCAGGGTCGGATTGCTTCGACGACAACACCTGCGAAAAAAGTAGCGACCGACCCATAAAGGAAACGTGCATTGTGGGCTCATGGAACACAAGAGGCCATTCGCACCTGATGATACTGGGAGATGTTGATCTTGGTCTATACGACATCTTATGCCTACAAGAAACCTGGCTTGTCAACCAACCAACACTGGACGGTTTCTCAGTGGTGACCTCTCCGGCAGTCAAAGGGTTGCTTGGGAGACCGTCGTCGGGTCTTTTGACTGCCATAAAAACAGGAACCGGTCTGAGTGAACCACAAAAGTGGAAACAGTCATATGAAATGCTGGTCACGCTGACCTCGCAAATCCAGGGCAAAGCAAAGATGGAAAACAGCTGGCAGAGGCAGGTGGCCATTCTGAATTGCTACTGGAATCCTCAGCGAATGTCAATAAAAACCTTTTGCGACATGTCAGAAACAATTGACCAGCTATATGCGGAATTCAATAATATTGAGCTCATCATCTGTGGCAACTTGAATGCAAAGTGTACGGAGGACCATGCAGCACACCTATGTTCCAGCGCTCAACGGGGAAGTGTTGACTCCACCATAGTGAGAGGAAAGCCTGGAACGTAGTAATCAGCTCAAGAAGCATCCAGAATGTGGCCTCTTTGTTCCCCATTCAAACGAATATTCCAACGTGGGAACGCAACGGGTCTAAAGCCACTCTGGACTACATCTTTGTTTCAAATGGTCTTACTAAAGGTTTGACTGGTTTCAAGGTCCAAAAAACCATCCACAGTGACCATAACCTACTTCGCTGTACGTGGCATACCACAAGCCTGAACTTAAGAACGTATAATTGGGCGATCGAGACAAATGCTCAACAGACTTGTCTACGGTTAACCGAACAAGACATTGTGAAAATCAAACGAACTTGGGAAAAGAGGGCCACCGAGCATGCCCGGAAGGACAGGAAAGAAAGACCAAACTACCTGCCCTTATTACTATCCTTCCATGTAAAGGGCTCAAAGAAACCGAGGAAACCTGTCTACACAAACCATACTTATGACAAGGATTTGGTGGTAAAAAGAAGAGTGGGCCACAGACTGCTAAGAATAGCAAAGAAATCAAACGCCGTAGAGGACTGGACAAATTGGCGCCTGCAAGCTAAAAGCTACAAAAACTGGCGTAAACAGCACAGAGCCATAGAATATCAAAATGACGCTGAAGTCATGATTCAGAAATTACAAACTAAAAAATCAAGCGAATTCTGGAACTTGATAAAAGAGTCCAACTCCACTCAGACTGGCCCGCTGTCTAATGCAGTAGCCGAAGAAAGGTGGATCCAATATTTCACCACAGAATTTGAAGGTACTACTATGGACACCCAATGGACAAAGCAGATGTCGGCCACACCATGGGTTGATCTCTCCAATGCTGAAGACATCGAAGCATCCATATGGAAATTGAAAACATCAAGAGCCCCAGTTCCTGACGGACTAACAAACATGGACTTAAAAATGTGCCCAGGTAAATGGGCGGATTTGAGCAGTAAGATATTCTCCGAATGCGGCAGAACGAATATGGTGCCGGAAACCTGGCTGCAAGAGGTGATAGTCCCTATTTATAAAAAAGGCCCGAGACACGAACCAGCGAGCTACAGGCCGATTGCTCTGCTAGACATATTGGGCAATTTATACGCAACTCGCCTGTTGGAGCATTTTCGTATATGGGCTAAAGACAGTCAGTCCAAAGACCATTTCCAAACGGGCTTTCAAAAAAACAGATCCACCTCCATCAATCTAATGGTACTGAACATCTTGAAAGCAAAAGTCAAAGAGGACGCGCCAAAGGTGTATTTGGACTTCGTGGACCTCTCAAAGGCGTTTGATAAGATAGACCGACCCAGACTATGGTCAAAGCTACAAGGGTGGAAGTGTCCATCGGAAATACTGGACCCCATAATAGCTCTCCACACACATACAAAAATCAGAGTCAAGCTAAATCACCAGGGTGCCTTGTCAGAGGAGATAAGTGTGAACCGAGGAGTTAAGCATGGCTGCCCCCTAGCGCCGGCTCTGTTTACAGCATTTCTTGGTGACTACCAACTCTCAATATCCAAAATTCGCTCTTTTCCGCCAAAAATAGGGGAAATGGAGATTCCACACCTACTGATGTCATCTTGATCGACCAAACGAAAGTGGGCCTTCAAAGAAAACTACAAAATATGGAGTCCTATATTGTTGAAAACCATCTCGTACTGAATAAATCGAAGACAAAAATCATGATCTTTGAAAAAGTCCCCAGCAAAACAACGAACAAAATAGAACTGTTCCTCGAAAACACCAAAATTGAAATAGTTAACAGCTTCAAATACTTGGGGATGCAAATGGATAGCTCCAGATCAGAAAAGAGTCTCCAAAACCAACTATGGGAAAAAGCGAAACGCCTGACTGCTCAAATAAGAGCAGTCGATCGGAAGTTCGGAAAATTCTCTCTGGTACCGGCAATAACATTCTATAAAGCCAAAGTTGTCCCGGCATTGACCTATGGCGTGGAGGCCTCTCTATACTTCCCGCGTATCATCTGGAGCAAACTTGAAGGCCATGTTTGGAAAACGGTACTAGGCCTACCGAAATCTACTGCCATGCCGGCTATCAGAAGAAAGTTGGGGTTGGTGTCCTTAGCGTCAATGGTAGATCAAAGTGCCATGCGCCTGTACAGAAGAATTATCATGTCAGACACCCTCCCCATCTTCAACATCATACGTGTGGAAACTGAAACAGGCAAATGTGAGGCCCTTAAAAACTGGGTCAAAGCCAGAAAGGATGACCTGGCAAAAATTGAATGCAGCGAAAAAGACCTGAAAGAAAATCCTGATCGAATTAAAAGAAAAACTGAAGACCTAGACTGGATTCTGACAATGGAGAAAGCAGTAGGGAACAAACTTCTAAAACACCTACCTCCTACATTCAATAAGGTGAAAAAACCACTTAAATACTGTGCCAAGTTTCCAGATAAGAAGCTGAGAAATTTGATCATGAGAGCAAGGTTAAACCTGTTGCCAACCAGAGAAATCATAACAATCAGAGGAGCTGGTGCCGAGAAGCGTTGTCGATTATGTGAAAAGGAATTATCCACCGAGGCTTTGAAGCACCTTGTGATAGAATGTCTGAACACGAATGAAAACAGAAACATATACCTCCCTTCGCTGGCCGAAAACCTGTGGATATTCCAAACAGATGAGTTATGGAATAGATTAATTTCTGGTGAGAACACCAGATGGACTCAAGCCTTGGCCAAACTGATAGAACTAGCGTTTGACCAGATCAACCAGCCACGGCCCGAGGGTCGATCTGTACTAGATCAAGAAGCAGCTTAAATAAAAATCCCACTGTGATCCTTTAAGGAAATAGCCCTCTGGTGAGTTAGAAGAGCTGGCCAGAAAGTAGAGGAGGCGCTCGAACGTCCCTTTATGAACTGCTTCTGTAGATAGGGAAGGTCTTTGACAAAACTTAGTTGTTACTGAGTAAAGTTCAAATAAATAAATAAAAAAATATATATTGTCAGCAAGAAGTGCTGTACATAGGCAAACTGAAAGGGCTGAAGCTATACTGAACACAGCCAAGCCACACACGATAAAACAGATGCAGAGTTTTCTAGATCTTTGCAGTTATGTCAGGGCATGGGATTTTGACTACAGCTCATACACCAAGCCCTTGTTACAGGCCCTGAAGAAGGCACAGGTGACGAAAGAAAAATGGAATGGTCGGAGGCCATGGAAGAAGGGTTTATTGAACTCAAGAGAGCCATTTGCATGGCACCAGTTTTAGGGATTTCCAATTATGCAGAGGAATTCTACCTGTTTTCACACACGAATGGCAGTGTTATGACGGCAGTACTCACACAGAGAACCAAATTGGGGTACAAGCCCTTGGCATGCTACAGTGGGAATTTTGACCCGGTGATGAGAGGCCACTTCCCTTGCGAACAAAGTTTAGCTGCTGTAGCGTTTGCCATAGAGGAGTCTACAACCATTGTGATGGGATGCTCAATGACGTTGTACGTCGAGCATGCACTATTTGCCATTCTAGAGAAACCAAAAGACACATTGACATCTCAGAGAGCTTCTGCTTATGAAGTGATCATATCTAATCCATCAATTAAGATAATTCGATGTAAGATAGTGAACTCAGCTATGTTTATAGCAGAGCCAGTCACTGATGGAGAGCCAATCCATGACTGCGCAAACTATGAAGAATTCTATGATGAAATTGCTAGAGTGAAAGAAAATGCATTGGCAGACAGGGAAGTTGTCTTTGTTGACGGTTCCTTGAGAATTGATCAATATGATGGGCAAAGGTACACAGGCACTGCTGTGGTGAAGAACCCAGCAAATGGAGAATTTTGAGTACTCATTAGTGCACGATTACCATCTCACTATTCAGCGCAAGCTGCAGAATTATTGGCGTTGATACTCGCCATCGAGAATAACGCTGACCAGGAAGTAACAGTGTACAGCAACTCTGACTATGTGACGTTGACAGTGCATGCAGGCCTGGCATGCTGGAAAAGGAGGGGCTACCTCCGAGCAGATGGCACGCCAGTGCAGCACACAGCCTTATTGGATAGGCTCATTAAAGCACGACAGCTCCCAGTGGGCATAGCGGTTGTGAAATGTGCCACCCAACATGAAGCGGACAGATTTTATCTCAGGAGGAAATCAAGCAGCAGACACGGAGACCGAGCATATGGCAACCAAGGGCGAAACCAGAATGAATGCAGAAATAACTGATGTACATGAAAAATGATTGTTGCACGAAGTGAACCTGAGAGTTATAGTAACATGGGGCAAACCCAGTTTAATGGATCTCCAAGGGGAAGCACCACAGGAGGAAAAGACCTCTGGAAGCGGCAAGGGTGTTCTTTAAACCCCTCCGAAAGCTTGTGGCGACAAGACAGCACTGGTAAACCAGTGATGCCTACAGCCATGTTAAAGTTAGCATTGGAAGAATTGCATTATGCAGCGCACGTCAATAGAGAATCTAGCAGCAACGATCGCTGAAGACTGGTTTATACCGTATTTAGCGGAACATGTTGCATTTTTTATGCTGAACTATATAATCTGCCAACAGTTCACGGCTGGACACACACTAAGAGTAATTAGAGGACTCATCCCAAGGCCCAATGGACCTTTTCAGCACTTGCTTGTTGATTATGTTGATATGATTCAAGTATGTAACTGGTACATGTATCTAATTGTTGTGGTGTGATCATTCTCTCGATGGATAGAAGCAGGTCCATGTACACATCCAGACTCTACCTGTGCGGACACATTTCTGGTGAGAGATTATTTCCCAGTTGAGGAGTATGTGAGGTCATGAGGTCAGATAATGGTCCTCACTTTGTTAATTGAGTATTTTAGCAGATCAGCTTGCTGCTTGGTATAAAGCACAAGTTTTTGTCAGCGTATCACGTGCAAGGTAATAGGATATGTGAGAAGCTCAACGGCTTGTTAAAGGAAAGGATAGCCAAGTTGAAGCTTACTCTAAAGAAAGGACGGCTGCACTGCCTTCTATTGGCAGTGTATGCACTCAGAAACCAGCCTGGTTCTGACAATCTTACACCGCACAAAATAGCAACAGGCAGAAGGATGCATACTCCATCGACACCCCGAGATAGAGCTAGATGTGATGTTCAGCCAACAGGGGAAATTTTAGGATCAGAAATGCAAAATTACTTGAATTGCATGACATCTTGTCTTATTGCAATTTCAGGACAGCTACAGTGATGACAAAAAGGGTGCAGGGCAGCACAGAACACAGAAGGAGATACTACTGAAAACCCAATTCAGAGTTTATGTGTACCACCAGTCTTCCCTGGAGACACGGTCCTGGTGAAGAATCATACGAGAAAGAAGTGGGACGAGCCAAGGTTCAAAGAACCCTTCACAGTGGAAGACGTCACTCCCTCTGCAGTTAAGCTACAAGGAAGAAGAGCTTGGATCTTTCTGGGTGACATCAAGCCATACATCGGAGAAGGCCCCTTGCCCGCACCCCAATGCATAGAGACTACTGACAACGGGGAAGAACCACAGCACGTGCAGATGAGATCCATGATGAGGAAGAGGGACGCATGACCAGCAAAGCAAAGACAAAGAACTATTGTGTAAGGTTGTGGCTTAATTTTGGACATTTCCTCTATGCAAAAAAGGGGATAAGGGCATAAAGAACTGATACTTGTGCATCCTAGTTGCAGGGTGAAAAAGAGAATTACATACATAAGCCACAACACAGATTATTAACTTTGAATTTTGGACTGAGGCACACTGAAGTCTTGATAAGAAAAGGGTATGCCAAATTTTGATCGAGGACACACAAATTGGAAGAAAATACAGTATCCAGACTCGTTCCAAACAGGAGCATTGTTTGGACTCACTTATGGTGTCCCACAGCAGCGACATCACTAAAGACGTTCTGAATTATTTTGACTTGAGATCGTACCCGTCACTAGTGGGAATGCTCACTATCATCACTGAATTTCTTCAAGACCCTGAAAACAAAAAGACAATAAGGAGGCTGCTCACCGTGATCGCCGAGCAGTTCCTCTTGCTTCCGGAATAAGGAGAGGAAAAAACAAATGTCCCAAGCGGAAGAAGAAGCGAATAGGCTTGTCAGCGTGCTATTCTTTCGCCTAATTGAATATTGTCCAGGTCTTGTTGGGAGACACTGTGACGTCTTGACATTTCTTTGAGATCCAGCAAACACAGACCATTTCAGTATAATCCTGAACGGAATCTTAATTCAGGTTGCTCTTCACACTCATCGAAATCACAGAAGCTGCTCACAGTGAGTACTGAGCAGGTCCAGAACTCAGCAAGGGCAAGACAAATGTGACTGTCACCAGAAGACAGCAGATTGGCGAGCAATGTCTTCTTCCACCTGATTGAGGATTTTCCAGAACTTGTGGGGAGGCCGGGAGGTGGTGACGTCCTCATTTTCATCAGAGACCCAGATAATTCTACACAGATAAGCATGCTCCTGCATGGTATTGTGATGCAAGTTGAACTTTCTAATCATCATCAGAATTTCCAGAGGAGACAGTAGGACTTCCCGCCAAGGGACAGATCGAGAAAGTGTTACCAGAGACTTCACTCTTGTTTATATTGTCAAGGACACGACATGTCTTCCGAGTGAAACAGATAAGAGGAATAGATTGGGAGCTTGTGTATTTTGAACACGTACAGTAAAAAAGGACTTGCTGAACTTATTGCCTTAATTGACATTTTTCAAATACATAAAAGAGAACTGTATCCAGACACAATAGATAATACATTGTCCAGACAAAGGAGGACAATTGTTCCAGTACCTGCAACCAATAGGCAGAGACAGCAGAATCCAGAGATATTGTTGCATAGAATGTACTACATGTTAGTTTTCTTTCCTTAGATGATACAGATGGGAAATCAAAACAGCAGCATCGTCATCCCTCAGGAGGAGAAACACTCTTATTGTTCCAGAACTAAGTGCTGCTGCCTAACCTACAGAGGCATAATGTATCTATGCATTGTATTCATCATTGTTTTATTGTCACTGATGATTCAAACTGCATTTTTCATAGGTGTACAAAGTATTCCGATTCCTGTGCACCCACCTAATGATGTATGCATGACACCCACAAAAGCACCCGGACCCTTTATATTGATTCCAATTCCTAGAATGTCTGACAAAGGAGTGAGTGAACTTGAAATGGATGTGATTAGCAATAACACACATGCAGTGACAAGCAAGTTGAAAAGCCGGAGACTGGGTCGGCAGAGTAAGAATGAAAAAAGTTTACTGATAACCACACGCATGAAAACGATGAGTGCACATACACCAGGTCTAGTGTCAATAACTGCAGAACCCCAATCCAAAGAATGGGAGAAGGTTGGACAACTAATGATGAGAAGCTCTACTACAAGTGAAGTGAAAAGACAAATGGAAAAAGCTGAGATGTTAAAGAAACAAAAGGAGTTGGAGAAGAAACCAACAGAGACAGCATTGATAAGCACCCCTGATCCAGCACTGAAGGAGGCAAGTGCAAGCCCAGAGAAAATCTCACGTGCGCAAATGATAGCAGAATCATTATGGCTGTTCATAGCCAGAGCCAGGAAAAGACAAGAAGACAAGGAAATAACTGCCATACAGATGTGTTCAAGAAAATGTGGTTATAGCAAATTACATGAAAACCTTAAGAACCAAGAGAAGCATACAAGGACAGCACAGCACACTTGGGAAATGACATATGGTACCAATGCATGAAAGAAGTTGGAAGACGAAATTCAGAGAAGGAATGCTTTGTCTATGCACTCCTACCTTACAGCATGGGGAAATCAAAGATCTTTGTAGCTGTTGAAATAGATGTGCAGACGGTGCACTGTCTATCACACGTAGCAATGTACAAAACAAGACCAAAGGCCAGTTCATGGGAAGTGGGAAGTGATGCCTCACTGAAATGGGCAACAGAAGCAACTGATCCAAATGAAGACGATTATGTCCAGAACATAAAGACAAGGAACAATGGAAAAACAAAGCACATTGTGATCAGATATGAGAAACCTGAAGTTAAAGGAGCAGAGATCAGAAGAGAGGCACGTCAAAAACTAAACATCCAAGGAAAAACTCCAAAAGAAGCTTGAAAGTGGAAGAACAGAGGTCAATTGCAAATTTGGGGAACAGTGCTTTCACCAAACAGATGGGAGAAAGGAGTGGTGATCTGCAGATTATGGATGGTCTTCGGTCACTACGAGCCCACCATTTACATAGTGCGAAATGGATGCAAGCCATTATGGCCAAAACTTTTTAAACTACTGACATGGGGCAAGAACAGTGGAGGACTCTTGCAGATAGTGCCATTGGAAAGGCCAAAATTCTGCTTCAGGAATAATGGCACAAGGAAAATGGGGGAGAATCAAAACTGTGGACAAGTTTTTGACGCCCCAGGAATGGTACATGGTACTGCAGTGATCAAGGATCATTATTGGGCATGCGGATCCAAAGCATATATCAGACTGCCGAGAAATTGGGGAGGTATATGCACAATAGTGAATGTCAATGTTCCAGCATTGGTGATTCCAAAAAGTGATATGAATATTGACAGCTTCCCAAAAGTAGATGCTCACCTGAGGAAGAGATGATCTGTGGAACTGATGAATAGAATGAAGAGAGAGAATTACTTTCCTGCCAAATCAGAACAAGCTTTTCATGCAATCCCATATGAACACAGGCTGTTCAGCTTAACCTCATCAGTGTTCACAATAATCTTTATGCCAAGAGTTCAGGTTGGAGCAAATACTAAATGGTTTCAGATAACCAGATGGGAGTTACTGCAAACCATCAACACGACCATAAAGGGATTCAACTCAATCAAAGAAGACTTAAGGGCAATCCGACTAATGACTCTCCAGAACAGATATGTCCTTGACATGATCACAGCTATGGACGGAGTTGTTTGTGTAAAAATCGGAGAATCATGTTGCACATTTATACCATCTCATGATGAAGAAAATTGAACTTTAACAGAGGCCATAGGTATGCTGATGAAGTTACAGAATCAGATGATCGACGAAGCTGACGAAATGGACGATGAGAGTTGGTTTGGATCCCTATTCTCATGGGTTCCACAATGGATGGCAGATGCATTCAAATTCCTAAGAGCCCTGCTAGTGATGATACTGCTCGGACTCTGTGTTATCAAGATAATAATCTCCCAGTGCCAGAAAACTGTGAAAAAGGCCATAGCGATGAAGATCATGATCGATGTCGAACCAGGATGGAAGCCCAATGACCTGACTGATGAAGAAATAAGAGACTTTGTGAAAGCTAGCATTCATGCACCAGAAGGAACAAAGTTTTGGTATTCAAGGAAACACAGAAACTATGTGGGAAGATGGATCTATTGTAGCCCAAGTTGACAATGTCAACTAATGCCATGGAAAAAAGGTGAACACGTGAGAACAGCAGGAAGCTTGAGGGGAGTCACAAAAATATGTACTCCAAAGAGACATTTCTTCAGACCTCAATGTATGGACCGAGAGGATGAAAGAACAATGGACCCAGGAGATGAAGAAAAAATGGATCAAGTGGATAAATAAAAGGTGGATACAAAAGAAGAAGTGAAAGTGGTTGATGAATCGCCCAGAGAAGGGAATGTAGAGGAGGTCCCAAGCACAATTCGCACCCCTACCACCTATTTTCAAGTACCAGGAATGTTCATGCCGAAATGTGTGACGTATGATGAGCAAATAAACCAGCAGAGAGCCGCAGTGAGGCTCTGTCCAGTACCTATCAGACTGACAGCACCTATTGAAGTACCAAAACCTAAGAAAACCTGGATAGTAACTTACCCATTGAGAAAGCCATATCGACAAATGAAACAAATTGAAGAATGCCAGAGCACATCAATGAAGAAGCCAAAAAGATACTGAAGGAAGACGAATGGTGACATCACAAGAACCCGGACTGACTCACATATAGAAGATACAACAACCTGTGAATGATGAAAAGAGACGGAACACCATGGATAAGTGACATCCTGAGTTTAAAGTGAAATAAGTGATGTCAAATGTAAGAAACGTATGCCATGAGCGTGATGAAGATATTCAGCCAGGTTACACGTGTACATAAGCAAGGATCCGCAAGAAGCTAAGAAAATCGTGAGGCTTGCTTATACTTAGTAGTAAGATAGATTGTGGCAAGCGCCACCTATACATATCTACCTCAAAAGGAGCACTTTATATAAGAATACCTCCAGTATTCATAAGAGCACAATCAACTAAAGGTTACTAAAGGTCTCAGGAGAGGAGCCCCTCAGCAAGCAAATCAAAAACTAAAGACAGAAAGAAACCCAGACGCATGCAAATCGTGCCAAGAAGCCAAGGTCGTATCGGCTGAAATAGACCGACAGTGGATACAATTAATGAAGCAAAGAACAGAGCATCCTATTCCGAAAGGTCAAGATAAGCCACAGAAGGCAGATGGCTGACAAAATTAAATCAAATACAAAAATTATATGAAGAATAAGACGATTTCACAGTGTCTGAATCACGTGACCAGCCAAGCGAGAAGGGATGAAACTTGCACACCTAAGTGTGGCCTTGTGCCAAGCACATATATCTTAACTTTTCCAGACCGAGAAGCAGTCTCGAGGCCAACCACAAAGAAATAATTGACACATGACCACTGAGGTGATGATTGATTGTAGCAATAATTGGAGGAAGGCTGGGAGTGCAGACGAGCTCCCTGCACCTGGCCGGCTATTCTGCACGCTGCTAAGCTAGTGGAAAAGTATGAGTGGGGTTGTTGCCAACCCAATCAAATGGACCGAGTAATCTAGGGTCCTATAGTTAGTAGAACCAATAAGACGTCATACTTTTAGTGACGTCTGCAGTAGCCATTTTGAAGGTAGGGCTTAGATGCCCCAACTGACAGTGTTTGTCCAATTCCCTCACTCCGTTACCATGTACAGATATAGTACCTATATTAAAGTTACCTTCCTATAACCAATAGAATTGCATGCAACATTGTAAGCATTACACGTCAGTGATGACATGTTTTTAGTGTAAAAAAATGTGTTTTTTATGAAGCTCGCTGGAGTTGTTGAAGCGAGAAGGAAGATCGAGCGATTGCTGATAGTCATGAACTTCCATTTTTTTCTACTTGTCATTAAACAGACTCACTTTGCCAAACCATTGAGTTGTCATTATTGATTTGATGCTAGAGTATTAATCTGCATCCCTATCCATGTCGCGTGTGCTGCTACTTATCTTAAAGTGCTATTGGGCAACCCCAAGCTTTATAGGCCGGTTGGGGACCTAGTGCACAGTCTTGCATTGGCAAAGGTGGAAGGGAAAAGGCTTCTTAAACATTGTACATGGTACTGGATATTACTGAAATGATGTATCTTCAAGCAGAAAAATACATGTAGGCTGAAACAATTTTTGTGTACAGGCATACACATATCAAAGATTGCACACACAAATAGATTGAAAACAGTGCACACACACAAGTGAATTTAAAACTGCACATACAGCTGGATTCAAAGTCGCAGACACACACATACGTGTATAGATTGCAAACAGCATTCTGATGTTTAGTGAAAGTCTTCCATGCATGATTCATGAAAACTGTACCCACATATTCTGAGAGCACACTATGCATGTGAGTTCAGAATAGAATCATCAGACCCCCTGACAGTTTTACCTCGAAGTCAAACCTACTGGGGCCAATGAAACACTTGTGTACAGGCACGTTATAAATGTCATATCATATCATATCAATGCATGCTGGCCATTGTCTACATAAATAGGCCCAGAACAGCCAATACATTCTCAGCATCACACATGCATGGGGAGCTAAGTTGAATATGTAGGAATACATGTAAATAATGTAAGGGTTTTTTCTCCCTCACCATACTTGTCTTATTACTGGAGAAAACAGAACTTTTCAAAGACAATTGCGCTATGTTGAAATATTATTAGTGTTAGGAATCACTACTATCTTTTAGAATATGGTATCATTATATGAAAATTGTTTGAATTGTAAGTTAATGCCTTTGTGGACTTATAATAGTGATCTTCATATAGGCCGGTACATTTGATAGGTTACCTGATTTCTGGATTTGCTACACTTATATTGTGATGTGCTATACATATATTCTATCGATCTTCATGGTGCAAAGCTGGAGACCAAGTTGGTTGAACTTACATTTATTCTTTTAAATACATTTCGATTTCTAAATACCATGTTGTCTATTCCTTGCACATAATTGTGAGGCATACATGGGAATCTGAGATTGGCATGCCATACCTGTTTGAGCCAAGTCTATTCAAGTAAAAACACCAAATATTCCTATAACTTTAACACTGTTGGTGCAGAAAGGAAAGCACTAGAAGAAAGGCCTCTCTGTCTATGCCCCAAGTCTCTGGATCCTCCGTCGGCACCAGCCTTGCCCCCTCACTTCTAAATTTCATTAAGGAGTTAATGGCATGTTCTTAACACCTTAATTCACACCTCCTCCACTGCCCACCTGACCAGAGACTGGGCGATCTGTTCCCTCTGCTTATTGCTTGTAGATTCCTTGGTATCAAATTGCCTGCTCCCTTCCCCCATTGCTAGCTCCACCCTCCCTTACATTGTTCCCTTGCGTTCTCCTTACCTCACCATGTCGTTTCCCCTTTGATTTGTTAAGCTCTCCGTTCCTTCATGAAGCTAGGTCCACCCTCTATATGTGCCGTAATGATGATGATAATGGAAACAATAATAATAATAATAATAATAATAATAATAATAATAATAATAATAATAATAATAATAATAATAATAATAATAATAATAATACAAGTAATCATAATAGCTGGGACACTTGATCGCGGAAGTGTGTCGGAGGAGATGGCTCAACAGGAACTAAGGGGAGCATACCTGGATGAGCACTGTGAGGAATGCTGGGGTGTTGCTAGGTCTGGAAAAGATCCGGGGCTATGCTAATAATGGGACTGTAGGGACTGGGAGCTAGCTAGCCTTTTTGGTTGCAACCCCTGACCTTCAATCCGGGGCTACAACCAAAAGACCTGGGGCTATAGCCCCCTCAGCCCTCGCCTAGCAACGCCTCTGGAGGAATGTGTGAACTGAAGTCTATGATGGAGTGGGGTGGCTGAAGGGGGCATTGTCAACGAGAGCAATAGAGGAGCACTGTAAACGGGGACAGGGCTGGAAGTGAGGGGTTAAACAGGATAGTGAATATGTAACACAAATGAAAAAGAAGCACCTTTTTCATAATGCAATTGACCAGCACTTTACAAACCATTCCTAGACACCCCTGCAGTGTGAAAATACTAATGCAATGACATTTTCATTCTGCACTGCATCAGGGCGTTTTGTAAATTATTCTACTACAGGAGTGATGTCAGTCACCTCCCTTACACCGCAAACCTCATGCACCAGTCAATACTGTAATACATCCGTTGTACATTGGACTAATCAAAGTCGGCTGACAGATTCTCCACAATGTGTCTTTTACATACAACAACGGTCGTCCTTCTGAGTCGGGGGCCCAGGGTTACTGGGTGCAGACCGTTTCCAGACTAGACCACTTGAAGAAAACCTCCACCATAGGCAAAATCGTATATTTTATTTCAAAACACATATTGTGGAATCGATGCTGTCACTGCTTATTAGCTCCAAGCTGCTGCATTGCCAGACAATGTTCCACTCATACTGTTCTTGTTTTAAAAGACAATTATTTGTGGACTGTAAAGGATGCTCTTTCATATATGAATCACAGTGATTACTGCGCCATTAAATGTGGTGCTTAACACTTGAAACAATGAGTACAATCATTCCCGAATTTAAATCAAATTGTCAGAGTAAATCCGCGAAGCCAGATTTGCCCATGGCATTGCAAACTGCATAGGCCTGCAACTTGACTTTATTTAAAGATCAGCGGGTCTAACGTGGGCAAGCGCAAATAGCTCTCTGCTCTCTGCTTATTAATTGTAAAGAGGCCGCCCGTTGCCCGGCTCACCATGACCTATTTCTTGATTCATAAACAAAAAAAAATAAAACGGCAGCGTGGCATCAGAGGAAAAGCAGGCACACTTCGCCAACCAATCACAAGCGAGCGACTCTCACGAGATTGCAATGCTGCGGATTACTTGCATGCCTGCACTTTCCTGCCTTGGAGTGCACACTATTAATGCGTTCCATAGTGAAGAAGCGTATATCTTAGTTGGTGCTGAAAGGATTGCTGTCTCCTTCAATTGAAAACTCGGTAATTTATATAATTAACAGAAGTGTTTTTTTTTTTTCTTGTTAAGCTGTGGTCTTCTCAAGAGTTGACAGAATGACACGATCCCCTCTGAATGAATAGGAAAAATGCACTGGATAGGATGACGTTGAGCTGCGCACCCTAGGGGATTTCCCGTGTTTATATCATGTTCAGAGAATTCCGGCCTACCAGGCTCCCAAGCCATCAAAGACCAAGCATGTTCTTTCATAGTGACAAACTACAAGCATCCGGAAAACAGGCACGTACCTCGCGCTATCTCTGGGAGTTAAGCACACATGTCGCATCTCAAATGTACTGCGCAATGGAGAGGTGTGGCGCGAGGAGGGTGAAACATTGAGGCAAGTCGTGGAAGCAAGAGGAGCCCCTTGACAGTTTCAGAGCAGGGAATGCCATGCTGTGCACAGAACAGTACGCCGATGAAAGCAGGAGACATCTTTTTTTCTGGGCTGTGTTAACAGATGGCGGGGACTGTCACTGTTTTAACAGATGAGAAATACCACACACAAAGGACTGCATCCAAGTTTCATTTATACTGAAAATGGTTGTTTTAATTGGCATTCTTGGTGACCAGATTAGCGACGTCTAATGATGGCTAAACAGATGCACTCATTCAGAATGCTTTTAGCAGACATGGGGGGGTAAGACTTTTGGCGTAACTAAATTTAAACTAGTTAGTTACATCACTATTGTACATCACTATTGTAACGGTTTATTGAGAAGCCACCCTCAACACGGGGAGTCCCTCCCATCTGCACTCAAGTGGTTATGCAACAAAATGTTTGACAGATTCTTTTTTAGCCCCATCTCAGACATATTTAATGCCTTTTGGATCCCTCTACCCTGAGATAACAATGAGCCAAGAACCAGGCCGGTGTACTGGAAATATATTATGATTTATTTAAATTACAAGTAATAGAAATTAACACAAACATGTCAAACAGAACTGTATCCGTGGCACAACACAATCAACTTCTGTCAGCATAAATAAATCACAAACGTAAGTTAAAAAGAACACAATCACAATTGTTCACTTTCTGCAAATTTCACTTCACTAAATAATTACTCTGACTAATAACCATGGCACGTATCATGTCATATTCTGCGAATTTGATTTTCCCGCAGGCTTAAAAAGCTAGCAGTAGTATTTCAAGATTGGTAATTATGATGTTGCCCACACTTTTGATTTAAAATAAACATTGATTTATCGATTTGTTTTTCAGACTCCCCTTGCTTTGGTCTATGTTGGAAAGTCAGACAGAAAAATTAGAATGCTTTGAGGAATTTGGGATTTCAGACCCCCCCTTACTGAAAGGCCTGTGTTGTCAAAGCTGGATAAAAAGATTGGACTGATTAAGAACAAAGACACCCCTCTTCCCTAAAGATGTCAGGGTCAGCTGGACAACAAGGATTATCTAATTAATTTATAGGCTATAGTTTTCAACACACAGGTGTCGATTCATGGAATTAATGTGCGCCGAAAATTCCTGCGCAGAGGTGCCAAAACGTGCGATTCGCAGTAAAAGTGCGAAAATCGCAGTGCAAGTGCGAAAATCCCAGGGAAACCAGCGCACATCGATTCATGGAAGGCCGTGCGTGAGAAAAATATCGGATGTGCGCTGAAAAAGTGTGCGGCACACGCCGGCGCACAGGATATCTAACGGCGTGCGCCACAGCCACAGCGAAATCGCACATAGCGTGGCGCACACAACAAAAGTAGGCGGAACACGGGGCGTAACACTCGGAATGGGGAACAACTCGTCAAAATGTGGGCGTCACGGGGGAAGTACAGGAGGCAAGTGCACGGAACGCCCACACGCTCACCTACAACACGTATTCATGGAATCCAATAGGGCAAACCAGCGCACGGTCAAACCAGCGCACAGGCCCAAACACGTCCGCCACAAGAAAGCAGGCGGTAGTGTCCCTGCCCCTGAAATAAATGTGCGCCAAAATGTGCGCCAACAAAAAGCACCTATATACAGCTATGATGAATATCACATACTGTGGCCCTCTAAGACAAATGACGTGCAAAGGGGTACGCGATAAACACGGACACCCGCTGTGTGAAAAATAGCGTGTGCGTGCATTCTGTGCTGCGCGGAAAGTCCCACACGTAATTTGCCTGGGTACGTGTATTCCGGGGTGCGCGGGAATTCCCACACGCGAATTGCCTGGGTCCGTGTATTCCGGGGTGCGCGGGAAGTCCCACACGTGAATTGGCTGGGTCCGTGTATTCCAGGGTGCGCGGGAAGTCCCACACGCGATTGGTCTGGGTACGTGTATTCCGGGGTGCGCAGGAAGTTCCACACGCTAATTCTGCAGGCTACGTGTATTCCGGGGTGAGTGTGAAGTTCCACACGCTAATTCTGCAGGGTACGTGGATTCCGGGGTGCGCGTGAAGTTCCACACGCTAATCCTGCAGGGTACGTGTATTCCGGGGTGCGCATGAAGTTCCACGCGCTAATTCTGCAGGGTACATGGATTCCGGGGTGCGCGGGAAGTTCCACACGCTAATCCTGCAGGGTACGTATATTCCGGGTGCGCGGGATGTTTCACACGCGATTTCAGCAGGGTACGTGTATTTCGGGGGTGCCGGGTAGTACTACACGTGAATTGACCGTGTGGGTCCTCCCAGGTGTTCCCTCTACACCCTCCATGTCCCTGCAGGCAGCCCACACCACAGGGGACTACCCTGCACGCCTGCTCATGTCCCGCAGCCAGCCCATCCACCATGGCCATGCCCCCCAGCCAACCCACATGTCACCTTGCACTACTGATCAACAACGCATGTCCCCCTGCACCCCCACCCCCCTGCAGCCAGGGGCACCCTCCACCAGGCCCCCACTCATGTCCCCTTTCACCCCCACCCACCAGCATCCAGGGGCACCCTCCACCAGGCCCCCACACATGTCTCCCACCACCCCCACCCCCCAGCAGTCAGGGGCGCCCACCACCAGGCCCCCACTCATGTCCCCCTGTACCCCCACCCACCAGCATCCAGGGGCACCCTCCAGCAGGCCCCCACACATGTCTCCCACCACCCCCACCCCCCAGCAGTCAGGGGCACCCTCCACCAGGCCCCCACACATGTCTCAACACCACCCCACCCCCCAGCAGTCAGAGGCACCCTCCACCAGGCCCCCACACATGTCTCCCACCACCCCCACCCCCCAGCAGTCAGGGGCAGCCTCCACCAGGCCCCCACTCATGTCCAACTCATGTCCCCCTGCACCCCCACCCACCAGCATCCAGGGGCACCCTCCACCAGGCCCCCACTCATGTCCCCCTGCACCCCCACCCACCAGCATCCAGGGACACCCTCCACCAGGCCCCCACACATGTCTCCCACCACCCCCACCCCCAGCAGTCAGGGGCACCCTCCACCAGGCCCCCACACATGTCTCCCTGCACCCCCACCCCCCAGCAGTCAGGGGCAGCCTCCACCAGGCCCCCACTCATGTCCAACTCATGTCCCCCTGCACCCCCACCCACCAGCATCCAGGGGCACCCTCCACCAGGCCCTCAAACATGTCTCCCACCACCCCCACCCCCAGCAGTCAGGGGCACCCTCCACCAGGACCCCACACATGTCTCCCTGCACCCCCACCCCCCCCAGCAGTCAGGGGCAGCCTCCACTTGGCCCCCACTCATGTCCAACTCATGTCCCCCTGCATCCCCACCCACCAGCATCCAGGGGCACCCTCCACCAGGCCCCCACACATGTCTTCCACCACCCCCACCCCCCAGCAGTCAGGGGCACCCTCCACCAGGCCCCCACACATGTCTCCCACCACCCCCACTTCCCAGCAGTCAGGGGCACCCTCCACCAGGCCCCCACTCATGTCCCCCTGGACCCCCACGCACCAGCATCCAGCGGCACCCTCCACCAGGCCCCCACACATGTCTCCCATCACCCCCACCCCCCAGCAGTCAGGGGCACCCTCCACCAGGCCCCCACTCATGTCCAACTCATGTCCCCCTGCACCCCCACCCACCAGCATCCAGGGGCACCCTCCACCAGACCCCACACATGTCTCCCACCACCCCCACCACCCAGCAGTCAGGGTCACCCTCCACCAGGCCCCCACACATGTCTCCCACCACCCCCCAGCAGTCAGGGGCACCCTCCACCAGGTCCCCACTCATGTCCAACTCATGTCCCCCTGCACCCCCACCCACCAGCATCCAGGGACACGCTCCACCAGACCCCCACACATGTCTCCCACCACCCCCACCACCCAGCAGTCAGGGGCGGCCTCCACCAGGCCCCCACACATGTCTCCCTGCACCCCCACCCACCAGCATCCAGGGGCACCCTCCACCAGGCCCCCACTCATGTCCAACTCATGTCCCCCTGCACCCCCACCCACCAGCATCCAGGGGCATCCTCCACCAGGCCCCCACACATGTCTCCCACCACCCCACCCCCCAGCAGTCAGGGGCACCCTCCACCAGGCCCCCACACATGTCTCCCACCACCCCCACCCCCCAGCAGTCAGGGGCAGCCTCCACCAGGCCCCCACTCATGTCCAACTCATGTCCCCCTGCCCCCCCACAGCCCCCCCACCCACAAGCATCCAGGGGCACCCTCCACCCGGCCCCCACTCATGTCCCCCTGCACCCCCACCCACCAGCATCCAGGGGCACCCTCCACCCGGCCCCCACTCATGTCTCTCATCACCCCCACCCCCCAGCAGTCAGGGGCAGCCTCCACCAGGCCCCCACTGTTAGGCGGAAACCTGTGCAGTTCCCTCTGGGACCACTGAAAAAGATTTAGGACTACAGGTGTTTGGCAGTAAACCCACTTGGTAGCAGTCTGTACCACACAGATTCACTTGGTAGCTGTGGCTGAGCAGTCAAACTTCCCTCAAGAAGAGTTAGGCAGTATGTGGAGTATACAAAATAGGGCAATCTACACAGTCAGACAAGCAAACATGCAACAAGGCTTCGGTGTAAAGATATATAGTTATTTAGTTATAAGAACACATCTATAGAAAACACTCTGGCACTAACACGGTAAACGATTTCAATCACAATTACTATACGAAGAAAATATCAATCCCCCTAACAATAGTTGACAAGTCTAGGTTCAACGGCATCACTTATTTGCAGACAGAGGTGTATGCTTTAACCTAGATGGCACTCTAGTATTCGTTAGGACGGGAGAGAAAAGGCGGGTTAAGAAATCAACTCGATACCAATATTTTTAAGAACAAGGCAAGAAGACAGGGACCACTGTAGATTCCAAAGTTCAGAGGCCAGGCCCACTCGGAGAGAGGCAAGGCGATGTGTCCCAAAAAGTATCTTAGTGGAAATGCGCTTCGAGTCTTTATCGCAAATTGTTATGGAAAGATTGGACCAGTTCAGAACAACAAGTTAAAGAAAGCTTGGAGGCGACCCAATGGAAAGGCGAGGATTAAGACACCTCACTATCCGACAGAAAGGGAACCCAGGCGGACACAGTACCTTGTTTGTGGAGAGACAGCTCCGGCGGGGGCAGTTGTTCCTGGTGGTGGATGCACGTCGGGTCTTTGCCAAAAGTAGAGATGATCTCGTCGTCGAAGAAAAGTAAAGTCTGGTGCACCACCAGGGAAGAGACCAGCCACAGAGTGCTACGTCACAAGGCCCCACCTTTTGGTCGCGGTACAGGGGTAGTGGCTATCCGGTTGCTGAGGTGCTCTGCATGGGCAATTCGACCACTGCGTCCTGGAGCGAAGAAAAAGCAAAGGGGACTGGTTGTTCCCACCAGTCAGGGGAAGAGACTCTCCAGCAGGGAGATCTCCTCTGTCGTTGGGAAGTGGTGAGTCGGTTCCGCAGGGCTCCACCGGAGGTGTCGTCGTTGCAGGTCGGCTCAGCTTTACCCTCGTCGGATTCTTAGGTCCTGTGGCGACTTCTGAAGATCCAGTCCCAAAAGTCCTGCTTTTATGCAGAAAACCCCCATTCATTCAGTCTAGCTGTCAATCAAAACACGCTAAGTGGTGAGCGGGGTGGCTCACCACTTGGGCCAATCACACCAGAGTGCGACTGGAGTTGGCAAGGCAACTCAGTCCAGGGTGCCTAAACCCCCTCCCACACCCCTGTGGTAACCCAGACAGAATGGCACCACTTTGGAGGGTCTCTGTACAGAAGCCCGCCAAAAGTGGAACAAAGGGCTCAACTTTTGGTTTCGGAGTCACAGAGACGAACACAGACGCCATTTTAAAAACCGAGTTCTGGCAGAAAATACCATCCGATAAACTTATTTAAGATAAGTAAAACCGGTGGTATGTTAGAGATTAACGAGAAAAAGTATCAATCTCCAACAATGGGAAGAATCCCATACGGTTACATTCGGGGTCGAATATAACAAGTAGTTTCCACTGCCACCAGCCAAAACTCGACGAGGGGGGACGGGACAGTGCCCCCTCGAATAACAGACCCAGGAGTAATCGAATTACCCCTACTAGTACTTCCACAATAGGATGGTTGGTACTAGTTCTGGTAGTAAATTTAGGTCTAGTAAAGCCAATGGTGACTTTACATGCCCGGGGAGACAGTAGTTAGTCCCCGGGTATGGAGTCTATGATGGAGGTCCGCTAGGATGCCCCAGTGCTACGGCACGGAGGGTGCAGTGTAACACACATAGCAACACATATGAGACCCTATGGAGTAAAAGACCCCATAGCCCATAGAACACATTGACATTCAAAGGAATTACACACATTCATGTCCAGGAGTGGGAGAAAAAGAGTCTCACTCTTGGCAGGATGGAAAAAAACAAACTCCAGAAATCCAGCAAAGCTGCTGGGGGACTCACTAGGTTAGGAAATTCAGCCTAAACAGAGAATTCTCCCTAACACTCGCCCCCCCAGACTAAGGGACAGGAGGATTTAATCCACTCCTGGATGAATCTCATACCTCTAGTCGATGACATACATCCTAGAGAGACCATCAGCATTTTGGTGGTGACACCCTGACCTGTGCTCAATGGTGAAATCAAACCCTTGCAGGCAGATCGACCATCTCAATAGTTTCGGGTTTTCCCCTTTCATTTGCATTAACCATCTCAAGGGTTGGTGGTCAGTCTGAATGACAAAAGTAGAACCATACAAGTACGGCCTAAACTTCTTCAGAGCCCACATGATAGCAAAGCACTCTCTTTCGATTATTGCCCACCTTGTTTCAGGATCCTTCAGCTTGCGGCTGATGAAACAAACGGGGTGCTCCTTACCTTTCCCATTCAGTTGACTGAGTACGGCACCTATTCCTACATTTGAAGCATCTGTCTGCACAATGAAGTGTTGGCGGTAATCAGGAGCTCTTAGTACTGGCGCTTGGCAAAGAGCCTTTTTCAGGTTTTCAAAAGCCTGATTGCACTCCTCGTTCCATCTAAACTTTTTAGGAAATTTGGGTGAGGAGATGACATTCAGTGGAGAAGCTATGGTCCCATAGTTCTCGATGAAATTCCTGTAATACCCAGCGAGGCCTAGGAAGGCTCTCACTTGGGTTTGAGTAGTAGGTGTTGTCCAATTTTGCACAGCGTCAATCTTACTGAGCAAAGGCCTTATTTCCCACCTCCTACCTCATGTCCAAGATGGACTACCTTACTCTGTTCAATTTGGCATTTACTCGCCTTTATGGTCAGATTGGCTCGTCCAAGAGCCTGCAAAACATCTCTCAGGTGGGTTACATGTTCTTCCCAGGAATTGCTGAACACTGCTATGTCATCCAAGTATGCCATGCAGAAGTCCTCCATCCCGTTCAGAACCTGATTTACCATCCATTGAAACGTAGCAGGTGCATTCTTCAATCTGAAAGGCATTACCTTAAACTGGTATAAGCCAACAGGGGTAGAAAATGCAGTTTTCTCCTTGGCATGGTCTGTCAGGGCTATTTGCCAATAGCCTGACGTCAAGTCACATGTGCTGAGGAACTTGGCGGCGCCAAGTTTATCCACCAACTCATCTGTTCTTGGCAAAGGGTGGGCATCAGTCTTGGTGACTGCATTAAGAGCTCTATAATCCATGCAGAATCTAAGCTCTTTGATCTGGCCTTTGGTACTAACACAACTGGGCTAGACCATGGACTAGTAGAGGGCTCTATTACCCCGATATCAAGCATCTTGCTGACCTCACCTTTGATGTGGGTTCGTACGGTTTCTGACATTCGGTATCCTCTGCTTTTGACTGGCAGACAGTCACCATGTCGTGCTGGCCCCAAGGGGTCAAGCCTGGTGAAAGCAAGAACAGAGAGGCAAACTGATTTAACATAGATTTGCACTCTTCTTGTTGCTCGGGTGTCAGATTGGAAGAGAGATTTACTCCTTCAATTTTTTCATCCAAAGATAAGCCTCTGAGGAGATCCGGAAGAGCTTCACTCTCTTCTTCTTCCTCGGATGATGCTAGAAGCAACGCTCCTATATCAGGTCGGGAGACATACGCTTTGAGTCGGTTGGTGTGGAAGACTGTCGGAGCCTCCTTAGGATTGCCCAAGTCCATCAGATAGTTGACCTCTCCGAGTTTACCCACAACTCTGAAGGGTCCCATCCATTTGTCTCGCAAGGCCCTCTGCCTTGTTGGGATCATAACGAGAACGAGCTGGTCTTGAGCAAACTCAACCATGTTAGCCTTTTGATCGTGCCAGTGCTTGACCAATGTTTGTCCAGCTTTCAAGTTATCGCTTGCTTTTGTCATCATGTGCGACATTCTCCTCCGGAGACCTATCACGTAGTCAGACACTCTGACTGGCTTGGGGGAAGGAGACCTCTCCAACCCCTTCTTAATCAGGGCCAATGGACCTCTGACGGGATGACCATAGAGAAGTTCGAAGGGAGAATAACCTACTCCCTCCTGAGGGACTTCTCTATAAGCAAAGAGAAGGCATGGCAGTAGAAGGTCCCACTTACGCTTAAGGGGTTCCTCTAAAGCACCTATCATGCTCTTCATGGTTCGGTTGAACAGTTCTACCAACCCATTGGTTTGTGGGTGGTAAGCTGTTGAGAACTTGTAAGTAACCCAACATGTTTTCCACATGGCCTTCATGTAGTGGGACATAAAATGTGACCCCCTGTCAGAGATTACTTCCTTAGGAAACCCGACCCTGGTAAAAGTTCCAAGGAGGGCCTTAGCCACAGCTGGAGCTGTAACAGTCCTCATAGGAATTGCCTCAGGATACCTAGTAGCATGGTCTACTACAACAAGTATAAATCTGTTGCCTGAGGAGGTTGGAGGATCAAGGGGACCAACAATGTCAATCCCTACTCTCTCAAACGGGACTCCCACAACTTGGAGAGGCACTAGAGGTGCCACATTCTTGGAGCCAACCTTACCAGAGGTCTGGCAGGTGTGGCAGCTCCTGCAGTGTTTTTCTACTTCGGCCCCCGTCTTTGGCCAATAGAAGTAGAGAGATAGCCTTTCCTTAGTCTTCTTGAAACTCAAATGACCAGCCAAAGGAATCTCGTGGGCTAGCTGCAAGAACTGTGGTCTGTTCTCTTGGGGTACTACAAGCCGCTTGTAGTCTCCAGGTTCAGACTCGGTCAGTTCACTGTAGAAGAGGTCATCTTCCCAGTGCAACCTGTATTTCCCAGGCTCTTGCCCTTCAGCCCGAGCTTCGGCCTGGTGCCGAAGACCTTCCAGAGTTGGACATTCTCTCTGTCCCTTACTGAAATCTGCCCTGCTGGGTCCACCTTCTGCCAGTAAAGACTGCAGCTCAGGATGGTCAACAGGATGCAGATCTCAAATGAGTTCCTGGCCTTCCATTAGCTCTTCGTCAGAGTCTAATTCTACCACACAGGGTTGTACCTCCCTCTCAGCCTCAGCTGGAGGTGGAGTTACAGGTGTATTTTTGGACAACCGCGGGGAAGTCCTTGTGGGCTGCACTGAAATGCCGGCCGCTGGTTTCGGGGTAGAAGTCTTAGGTTTCCCTTTCGCTTCTGCTTTCTTTGAGACAGCAGCAGACAATTCCAGTGGAGCAGGAGTGATTTCTTTCTTCATCATCTCCTGGAGAGTACCGCGCATGGTGCTCTGCCTTGCAGGTCTGGTTAGCTCCTGTAACCATTTACTAGGAGGTCTGGAAGTATGTGATACAACTCTGAGAGTTTTCAAATCGTTACCCAACAGTACGCATCCTGGTACCTCACTCTGTATGCTGACAGGTATCTTCACAGTCATGTCGTTACACTGGATGAGAACTGGTAATTGGGGAAGCATCTGCACAGGCCCTCCAGCTAACTTGGTGAGGTGTTTGGGTGCCTTAGCAACATCCTCAGCCTGAAAAAATGATTTATCCACCACAGTTATGCTGGCCCCAGTGTCCCTAATGGCAGGAGTCTCCTGACCATTCACCGGGACACTGTCCTTATAATACTCTTTAGTATTATCGGGGATAGAATTATAGACATCTAAATTTTGTTGTTCCCACAACCCCAGAGATACTAAAGAAACGCTGGCTGAGACTCCAATGGGTTCGTCAGCTAGCAGTAGAAAGTTTCCACTTGCCATTTGGACTTCCTCCTCTGGAGCGAAGGCTAAGGAGACAAGATGGACCCCTGAAGGTTCACCCTTACATCTGGGATCTCCTTTCACGTGGTCAGTCGAGCCACAAACAAAGCATTTACCGAATGCTTTTTGGAATGGTGGCTTGTTCTGGCCTCCTTCCGGTTTGGCACCAGAAGACACACTATTCTGCTGCGGTTTTCCTTGTGGCTTACCCTTCTGGTTTTGTTTGGGGCCCTCTTTGGAATTTGAGTTATTCGAATTCTCTTTTGAGTCTTTTTTAGGCTGTTTTCCCTCATCATTTTTCTGAGTTGCCCCAGAATCCTTATGAGTAGCCCTGTTGGCAACCCATAAGTCAGCAGCCTTAGCCAGCTTCCGGGAATCAAACTCCTTCGAATCAGCCAAGTGCTGTCTGAGCTCAGGAGAACAGGCATCATAAATCGACTCCATCATAAAAAGATTCTTCATACCCTCATAAGTGTTCACTTTGTAACCTTTAATCCATCCCTCTAAGTTTTTCAACCCTTCACTCGCCCAGGTAGCTCAAGGGGTACCATCATGCTTTTTGAGGGTTCCAAACCTCTTAAGATACTGGGAAGGGGTCTTCCCGAATCTAGCTATCAAAGCTAGTTTCACACTTTCGTACTCTTTCCTATCCTCCTCACCCAACTCCATTACCACATCAGTTGCAACAGGGGGGAGCCTAGAGAACAACCAGGTAAGCCACTCGTTACCTGTGATGTTCTGGAGCCCATGATTGTACTCAAACAAACTCAGCCAATCCAATACATCCAACTTCGGTTCATACATACCAATTAATTCCTTCGGCATCCGGGGTCTTTTGGGACTGGAGCTTCTAGAAGAGCCAGAGACAGAAGCAGTTTCGACAGACAACTTTTTCATTTCTAACTCATGCTTGAGCTCCATTTCTCGGAGCCTAAGAATTTGTTGCATTTCTTGGTGTTTCTGTTCAGTTTGAGCAGTAATCCTTCTGAATTCCAAGTCTATTTTCATTTTTTCTAGTTCAAAGACTTGAGGACTTAGTGTGGGACCTGTTATAGGGCCAGTAGGTACAGCTGGTAAGGCAGGTAGAGGAGCAGGGGAGACAGTTCCGTTAGCCTCTCCTTCCTCTTCAACCTCTTCATCACTATCATCAAAATTACGATTTAGATCAACACCATCACTGTTATCTACATCTGCTGGAGAAGTTGGTTCCTCTGAACCAGTACCCAGACTTTGGTTTTCCAGCAATCTCGCTATCAGTTCTAACTTCTTGCCTCTTACAGAAAGATTCTCTTGCCTACAGAGAGCTCGTAAATTCTCAGTATTTTCACCTGACAAGGATTCTTGACTATAAACTTCCATAGTAGACATGTTTTTGAAAGTTGCTTTTTAGTGCTAAGCTTTGTGGTTAGTTATCCTAAAGTGTCGAAAAGCACTCTAAACTGTATACTCGATACAAATCCCACCGCTGTACACCAGTGTTAGGCGGAAACCTGTGCAGTTCCCTCTGGGACCACTGCAAAAGATTTAGGACTACAGGTGTTTGGCAGTAAACCCACTTGGTAGCAGTCTGTACCACACAGATTCACTTGGTAGCTGTGGCTGAGCAGTCAGACTTCCCTCAAGAAGAGTTAGGCAGTATGTGGAGTATACAAAATAGGGCAATCTACACAGTCAGACAAGCAAACATGCAACAAGGCTTCGGTGTAAAGATATATAGTTATTTATTTATAAGAACACATCTATAGAAAACACTCTGGCACTAATACTGTAAACGATTTCAATCACAATTACTATACGAAGAAAATATCAATCCCCCTAACAATAGTTCGACAAGTCTAGGTTCAACTGCATCACTTATTTGCAGACAGAGGTGTATGCTTTAACCTAGATGGCACTCTAGTATTCGTTAGGACGGGAGAGAAAAGGTGGGTTAAGAAATCACCTCGATACCAATATTTTTAAGAACAAATGCAAGGCAAGAAGACAGGCACCACTGTAGATTCCAAAGTTCAGAGGCCAGGCCCACTCGGAGAGAGGCAAGGCAATGTGTCCCAAAAAGTATCTTAGTGGAAATGCGCTTCGAATCTTTATCGCAAATTGTAATGGAAAGATTGGACCAGTTCAGAACAACAAGTTAAAGAAAGCTTGGAGGCGACCCTATGGAAAGGCGAGGATTAAGACACCTCACTCTATCCGGCAGAAAGGGAAGCCAGGCGGACACGGTACCTTGTTTGTGGAGAGACAGCTCCGGCGGGGGCAGTTGTTCCTGGTGGTGGATGCACGTCGGGTCTTTGCCAATAGTAGAGATGATCTCGTCGTCAAAGAAAAGTGAAGTCCGGTGCACCACCAGGGAAGAGACCAGCCGCGGAGTGCTCCGTCACAAGGCACCACCTTTAGGTCGCGGTACAGGGGTCGTGGCTATCCTGTTGCCGAGGTGCTCTGCACAGGCAATTCGACCACTGCGTCCTGGATCGAAGAAAAAGCAAAGGGGACTGGTTGTTCCCACCAGTCAGGGGAAGAGACTCTCCGGCAGGGAGATCTCCTCTGTCGTCGGGAAGTGGTGAGTCGGTTCCGCAGGGCTCCACCGGAGGTGTCGTCGTTGCAGTTCGGCTCAGCTTTACCCTCGTCAGATTCTTAGGTCCTGTGGCGACTTCTGAAGATCCAGTCCCAAAAGCCCTGCTTTTATGCAGAAAACCCCCATTCATTCAGCCTAGCTGTCAATCAAAACACGCTAAGTGGTGAGCGGGGTGGATCACCACTTGGGCCAATCACACCAGAGTGCGACTGGAGTTGGCAAGGCAACTCAGTCCAGGGTGCCTAAACCCCCTCCCACACCCCTGTGGTAACCCAGACAGAATGGCACCACTTTGGAGGGTCTCTGTACAGAAGCCCGCCAAAAGTGGAACAAAGGGCTCAACCTTTGGTTTAGGAGTCACAGAGACGAACACAGACGCCATTTTAAAAACCGAGTTCTGGCAGAAAATACCATCCGATAAACTTATTTAAGATAAGTAAAACCGGTGGTATGTTAGAGATTAACGAGAAAAAGTATCAATCTCCAACAATGGGAAGAATCCCATAGGGTTACATTCAGGGTCGAATATAATAAGTAGTTTCCACTGCCATCAGCCAAAACTCAACGAGGGGGGACGGGACAGTGCCCCCTCGAATAACAGACCCAGGAGTAATCGAATTACCCCTACTAGTACATCCACAATAGGATGGTTGGTACTAGTTCTGTTAGTAAATTTAGGTCTAGTAAAGCCAATGGCGACTTTACATGCCAGGGGAGACAGTAGTCCGTCCCCGGGTATGGAGTCTATGATGGAGGTCCGCTAGGATGCCCCAGTGCTACGGCACGGAGGGTGCAGTGTAACACACATAGCAAAACATATGAGACCCTATGGAGTAAAAGAGCCCATAGAACACATAGACATTCAAAGGAATTACACACATTCATGTCCAAGAGTGGGAGAAAAAGAGTCTCACTCTTGGCAGGATGGAAAAAAACAAACTCCAGAAATCCAGCAAAGCTGCTGGGGGACTCACTAGGTTAGGAAATTCAGCCTAAACAGAGAATTCTCCCTAACACCCACTCATGTCCAACTCATGTCCCCCTGCACCCCCACCCACCAGCATCCAGGGGCACCCTCCACCAGGCCCCCACACATGTCTCCCACCACCCCCACCCCCCAGCAGTCAGGGGCACCCTCCACCAGGCCCCCACACATGTCTCCCTGCACTCGCACCCACCAGCATCCAGGGGCACCCTCCACCAGGCCCCCACTCATGTCCAACTCATGTCCCCCTGCACCCCCACCCACCAGCATCCAGGGGCACCCTCCACCAGGCCTCCACACATGTCTCCCACCCCCCAGCAGTCAGGGGCACCCTCCACCAGGCCCCCACTCATGTCCAACTCATGTCCCCCTGCACCCCCACCCACCAGCATCCAGGGGCACCCTCCACCAGGCCCCCACTCATGTCTCCCAACACCCCCACCCCCCAGCAGTGCAGGGCACCCTCCACCAGGCCCCCACTCATGTCTCCCACCACCCCCACCCCCCAGCATCCAGGGACACCCTTCACCAGGCCCCCACTCATGTCTCCCATCACCCCCACCCCCCAGCAGTCAGGGGCAGCCTCCACCAGGCTCCCACTCATGTCCAACTCATGTCCCCCTTCACCCCCACCCACCAGCATCCAGGGGCACCCTCTGCCAGGCCCCCACTCATGTCCCCCTGCACCCCCACCCACCAGCATCCAGGGGCACCCTCCACCAGGCCCCGACTCATGTCTCCCATCACCCTCACCCACCAGCAGTGCAGAGCACCCTCCACCAGGCCCACACTCATGTCTCCCACCACCCCCACCCCCCAGCATCCAGGGGCACCCTTCACCAGGCCACCACTCATGTCTCCCATCATCCCCATCCCCCAGCAGTCAGGGGCAGCCTCCACCAGGCCCCCACTCATGTCCAACTCATGTCCCCCTGCACCCCCACCCATCAGCAGTCAGGGGCACCCTCCACCAGGCCCCCACTCATGTCCCCCTGCACCCCCACCCACCAGCATCCAGGGGCACCCTCCACCAGGCCCCCACACATGTCTCCCACCCCCCCACCCCCCAGCAGTCAGGGGCACCCTCCACCAGGCCCCCACACATGTGTCCCTGCACCCCCACCCCCCAGCAGTCAGGGGCAGCCTCCACCAGGCCCCCACTCATGTCCAACTCATGTCCCCCTGAACCTCCACCCACCAGCAGTCAGGGGCACCCTCCACCAGGCCCCCACACATGTCACCCACCACCCCCACCCCCCAGCAGTCAGGGGCACCCTCCACCAGGCCCCCACTCATGTCCCCCTGCACCTCCACCCACCAGCAGTCAGGGGCAGCCTCCACCATGCCCCCACTCATGTCCCCCAGCCAACACGTCATCACAATCCTGATCCCAGGCTCCTATGCCCACCCAAATCCCACCCCACGCCACCCCAGTCCAAACACCCAAACAAGCTTTACATCCTTTACATTTACAAAATGGAAATACCCATTACATGATAAATAACAAATAAGCAGTATGCGCATGAGTACAGGTCCGTCAGACCCACACAATGGCAACACATGACTGTGAAAACCCACATTCTGACAGACATGGAACCAATGTGAGAAGTCCACACATTGAAGTAAGAAACAAAAATGTATTACAGTGTAAATGAAGTGAATGAAATATAAACAAACAATAATGGCAACAGAAATCAAAAAGCAGCATGTCCACAAAAATAATAAATAATGAAAATGGGTCTCCAAAATAACCGTAAAGAAATTGTGTCCAAAGTCACTGTCCAACAAAGCAAATCCAAAGGGAAAGTAAAGTGAAAATCCATTGCTCCATGGTGAAAAAAATAATAAAAGATGAAGGCCACAAATCCACTGTCTAACTATGTACAAAGAGCAAATCCAGGGTCCATTATCCCAACGATGTAAATGAAACCTACAATAAAACCTACCTAACTAATAACTATATATAAAAAAGTGGGACATAGTCCAAGCGCCCCAAATTAAAAAAAAGAAATAAAACCTAACACTAATTAACTATGTACAAAGGCGGCGGGCTAGTCCAGCGGCTCACTCCGTGGTGTCCCGGGCCAGGGCATCATCGAACTCCTGTTCGATGTCCCAGAGGCGGTCCTGTTCCATGGCCCCGAGGGTCCGCAGGGACGCCGACATGTCCTCCTGCAACTCCCTGCGGATTCCCTCGAGGCACTCGGCCCGCCCCAGGGCCCTCCGCATGGAGTTCTCCGCCCTGACCATCGTGAGCCGCGCCTCTTCCTCCCGCCGCCGCTCTGCACCTATCTGCTGGCCCAACCGCGGCCACACACGGAAGACACTTCCCGTCCTGGGTCCCCCTGCCCTCCGGCCGATGCCTGCCCCTCCGATGAAGATTGCCCCGAGCCATGATGCCTCCCACGTTGACTCCGCTGCTGCCTCTGAGGCAACTGCCTATGCCAGCACAATGGCATCCAGGCTGACGGAATCCACCGACGCCATCGTGCACGTGCCCTGCCCAATGATGCCGGCACATCCTCCATCTGCTGGGGTCCAGTTGCTGTGGTGTCCACCCCTGCTGGACCTCCGACTCCCGACTGTGGCAGGGATGGGATCCCCACCAAGCCGGCTGCGCTGGTCAGGGCAGGTCCACAGGGGGCCCTGGTGGCATCTGGGCCGGAAGACGGCATGGAGAACGACTGGCGTATAGTCTCCACAGAGGAGGAGAGGGCCGCCAGATTGGTCGACACATGTATGAAACCCCCGACCATGGCCGATCCCAACTGGGCCAGGTTGGCACGGTGCTCTTCGTGATGACGTGCAAGCTCCTCCCGGGAAACATGCACGTCATCACAAATGACACCCATGCGCAACGCGACACCAATCAGGACCTTCTCCATACGGCCACGGGTCCCCTTGTCCGCAGGTGGAGGGGAGTCAGATGACATGGACATCCCCCCTACCTGCGGACGGGCCTGGGATGGGGCATCCCTGCTGGTGCATGGTGGTGCAGTCACAGTGTCAGGGACAGTGACATGCACAGGCCCCTCGACGGCGACCTGTGCTGCCTCCTGCCCCTGCCCTTGGACTGCACCACTTGCACCAGCAGGGATGCCCCCACCAGGCCCCATGTGCGCCTCAGTAGCGGCCTACTCCTCCTCTGTGGAAACCACCAACCTGGATGGCTCCACACCGCCTTCCGCCGTTGCAAGCCCCTGTGGGGGCTCACCCACCCCTTCCGCTGCAGCCGTGGGGGCATCCCCGCCGCTTTGCTCCACAGGGCCGTCTCCACCCTCTTCTTCACTTGCCGCTGTGTAGAGGGAGACATAGAACACAAGCATCATGGTACTGTACAATGGTCCCCTAGACAGGAAGCAATAGCAGATGAGTGGCACTGTCAAAGATCACTTCCATCATGTCCCTCCACAACACATGGGTCAGTGCAGGCAAAACACACGCAGTAACAGGCATGGCACATGCTATGGACATTTGCATACATGTCCAAGGGACTCTCCAAACATACAATGCTGTTATGGAACTCACATGCATCATGGGTCATGCCTATCACATGCACACACATCAACGTAATTTCATCCATCTGGCCTTGTACACCCCAGACACAGTGGATACAAGGATAACTAGGCAGCATCTGTGAATCTGTACATTGTCACAGACATGTGCCATGCATCCATGGCATCACACGTCACAGACACGCAGGTCAGACATACAGACATGGATACCATACATGTACATGGTATAGCACCCATCCCTCACCCCACCCATGTCCAGGAACAGAGACTGGCATGCTCTCATGTGTCCAGTCCGCATAGGGCTCCCCATGATGCATTTAAACATGTGCACCAACCGTGTGGTTCACACATTACTGGTCTCACATGCATGACCATGATGTCCCTGCACACATACATGCATACATGGCCTATGTCACACATACAGGCAAGCATCAGACAACCAGCACACTGCAACATGCCCTGTCTCACACAGCAATGCTTACCCACTTACCGCTCAACTCCAGACGGGTCTGCCTCGCAAGGATCTGGGCGTGGAGCGCTGGGTCTACACGTTCCAGGACCCTCACCTGGATGCTACTCATGCGGCCCCGGCCCCCCTCCACGAGGCGCCGGGCCTTCAAGAGGGTCCTGGACCTCAAGTCCTCCCAGTGCTTCTTGACTTTCTGGATGTTGCGGGTTGCCACCCCCTCTGCGTTGATGGCAACCACCAAGTCGTCCCAGATCCTGTTCCATCCTTCCTTGTTGGCGCGTGACGATCCGAAGAGGGCATCATACTGCCCCAGGACTTGCTCCACCAGGACACCAACTTCGGTGGCAGTGAAGCTGGTGCCCCTCTGCCTCTCTGGCCGGGGGTTGCAACTGGTGCCAGATGTTGCAGTGCCCGACATGGCAACCCCAGAGGCAGGAGTGGGTGGGCAACTGGGTCCTGGGGCTGGGCTGTGGAGCGATGGTATAGCAGTCAGGAGTCTTCTGTTCCAGCAGGGGTGGACACAGCAACTGGACCCCTGCAGATGGCAGATGTGCAGGCACAAAATGGCAGGGCACGGTGGCAGAAGGCAGGCAGGCAGCAGCAGATGGCTCGTGGGAGGCTGCTCGGCGCTCTGGGGGGCAGTAATTCAGCCTTCTGGGCAGGAGCGTGGTCTTCCGTGTGCTTACGCGTGGCCAGCTTGATACAGAGTGAATTGGCACGTGAAAATCCTGCACGTCAACGTGAAATTCGAGGAAAGGGCCTTAGCGCGTAAGCACGTCAGCACGCATACGCGATTCCATTGGACCAAAGGCCCTCAGCGCGTAAGCGCGTCTGTGACGTGACGCGCGCGGGTGTTTCCCTCATAGCACGTGATGACAAAGCACACGTGGAAACACTGCACGTCAGAGTATCATTGCGTGTAATTGGATGAAAGTGCGCGTACACGCAATTGGCCTGGGTATGTGTATTGCAGGGGTTCGCGGGAATTCTCACACGCGATTTGCTTGGGTACGTGTATTACAGGGGTGTGCGGGAATTCTCACACGCGATTTGCTTGGGTACGTGTATTACAGGGGTGTGCGGGAATTCTCACATGCGATTTGCTTGGGTATGTGTATTACAGGGGTGCGCGGGAATTTTCACACGCAATTTGCTTGGGTATGTGTATTACAGGGGTGCGTGGGAAGTTTTACACGCTCGCAAACAACACGTATCCATGGAATTGAACAGGGCTAAGGCATGCGCACAAATAAACTTGCTAATCCGGAAACACGTACGCCAGCAGGAAGCAGGCATACGTCGACCCGCGCAGCATAAAAGTGCGCGCAAACAACAAACAAGCTCAGACGCCAGGATGAATATACTGTTCCTAGCAGCAGTGGCCGTGGGTTACCAAAGGAGGAGGAGGAGGATAGTGAGGGCCCGAATTTTCACACCCAGAACCAGCCTTTTTGGGATGCCTGATGACCAGGTGTATGGGAGGTACAGGTTTCCACCTCACATAATACTCGACCTGGTGAGTGAGTGGGGGGATGACCTCACATCACCCACCCTGTGCTCCCAAGCACTCAGCCCCCTGGAGAAGGTCCTTAATGTACTGCACTTCTTGGCCACTGGATCATTTCAGCGGACAAATGCCATAGTGGGTGGGGTGTCACAGGCCACGCAGTCACGCTGCCTACACCAGGTCTTGAACATCATCACTGCACGCCCATCAGTCCGCAGGCACATATACCTTCCCAGGACACCTGCAGAAAGGCAGGCTGCCGCCCTGGATTTCTACGGTGTGGCACAATTCCACAAAGTGCTAGGTGCCATTGACTGCACCCATGTGGCACTACGTCCCCCAGGGCATCTGAGCACATCTATAGGAACCGCAAGCACTGGCATTCCATCAACGTGCAGGTAGTATGTAATGCCAAGGGAATCATCACCTCAGTATATGCCAACTATCCAGGGTCCACCCACGACAGCTTCATTTATCGAATGTCTACCCTAGGCCGGGACCTAGAAGCTGGGTGGCATGGCGATACATGGCTGCTTGGTGAGTATGAATGCCACTGCACATGCATGCATGCATGTCAGATGCAGAGTCATGTCACTACCCCAATAATGATACCCATCACCACCTCACCAGGGGACACTGCCTACCCTCTGAGCACCCACATGATGACGCCAATTCGGAACCCCATCACGCCTCCTGAGGTAAGATACAACACAGCCCATATTGCAATCCGGGGCATAGTGGAGCGCACATTCGGAGTGCTCAAGTCACGCTTTCGCTCCCTTGACCGTTCTGGCGGGCAGCTGTTATATGCGCCCCCAGTAGTGTGCAGGATCATAGTGGCAGCATGTGTCCTGCACAATGTTGCAACACGCCGGGGCCTGGCTGTGGACATGGTGGTGCCCCCACATCCCCAACCACATGCACGCCCGCTGCGCATGGGAGGGGAAAGGGCACAGGGTGAGGCAGCCCGTACGCAGCTGGTGGATAATTACTTCACATAGAAATCACACCCCTGTGGAGTGCACACAGCCCTGGCACATACCATCTGATAATCAATGATGACTCAACATAGGGACAGTCAACTGTCAGAACCATAGCCGCCTGAGATTGTTCATGTGGAAGTGTCACAATGTGTGCATCCCTACCTACACAAACACCACCAATGCAGTGTCATCAAAAGACACACTTCCTTGCAGCAGAAATGAATACCCACTTGCAAAATACTACATGAGAACAGTGCCATGTCACCCAACCCCTCCCCGGCACGGCCACACAACACGCTATGGCATGTTATGCAATGTGAGAACAAACAAATTAATCCCCACAACATGCCCCAAGTGTCACCAACTACAGTGTCCCTAATGGAAACTGGCCACACATGAAATGTTCACAGTAATGCAGGACCTACAACACACATTACCAAATACTTACCAAGAATACCAATCACCTACACAACCTCCAACCTACCTTAAATATGACAGTACAGACTTAAAAAATTGGTAGCCTCACTACCTGATAATGCCAGCACTTCGAACACTTCCAAGTATACAGTGTTAGCGCAACGCAAAAGTGTAGTTGCACTGCTTACAACATGGTCTCCAGTTACAAAGTAGACCGCCTTGTGAAGACATGAGAAATGGACCTGCAAATTAGGAGGATGAGATGTATGCAGAGGCACATATCAATACAGCATGCAATGTACAATACAACAACAATATGCACTAGGAATGTATACACAGTATTGACTACAGACTGCCCACCTATCAAATGGGAGTCCAACGTCACCGTGTACGTCAATGTCACTTGGGCACACCCTTTGCAAGCCGATGGAAACGGGAAGCAGGCGGGGTGTGTGTCACACAAACCCAAGCATCTGACCCAAATTCATGACAAGAGTGCATGTGCCCAGCCACAATACAGCGTATGCCCACGGGAGCCACACAAGGCAATACACTGTCCAAAAAATCAAAAGTTAAAAAAGAAAAAATCAAAAATGGCCATTAATGGGCCTGGGGGGTGGGGAGACCACCCAGGAGGTCCGAGGACAGGGCGCACACCAAAACCCACCTGTGTGGATCTTGCGGAAAAAAAACAACTCCATGGGCTCATGGCCTGCACGGCTACCCTATTGTGGGAGAATCGCTGGTGTCATTCTCCTCACCCTCTGCAGCTGCCTCAGGAGGTGGTGGCACTATGGGAGGCAGCCCACGCAAAGCCCTAGTCTGGTCCTCCATGGCAGCAAGCATGCGGGTCTGGAAGGTCTGGTTCTGGAGGATAATCGTGCGGAGGTCCCCATGCAATAACTCACAGGATGACCGGACCTCCTCATGAGTTGCCTGCATCTCAGCTGAGAGCGTACGTGTGAGACGCTCCAGCTGTTGTTCTGTCCTTGTGTTTGTTGAAACCTCAAGCTCAACAAGAGTCGTCCTGAGGTGACGGAGTTCCACCCTCAGGGCTTCCCTGTGGCCTGGGAATCTATGGAAATGGCTTCCCGCAGAGTCTCCAGTGCCTCCCGCCTGTCCCTGTCGGACGCCAACATGTCCTCCCTGTGTGACTGGCAGATGGAGTCTGTTGCCTGCTGTAGTCGCTCCATCAGCCTTTCGGGGGGGACAATGGAAGTGGCCACCCTATCCATGGCCTGAGCCATCATCTCTGATGATGCTGCCTGTTGGGTTGCCATACCGTATATGGATTGCTTCCATGCGGTATTGCCAGGTGGCCTACGGCCACCAGTCCGGCGGGCACCACACCTTTCTGGGGCAAGGCGAACTGCGCCTTGCTGTGTCGGCACTGCCTGAGGCTGCAGGACTGCATTCGCCCTCTGATCGCTGGCCCAGGAACAGGATCAGATGTTGCGGAGTGTGACCCTGCATCCGTAACCACCAAAGGCGTACCTGCCAACACTGACATCCCCATTGAGGGTTCTAACCCTGGTGCAGGTGGGTCGGGCAGAACAGAATCCCTCTGGGACCACTGCAAAAGATTTAGGACAACAGGTGTTTGGCAGTAAACCCACTTGGTAGCAGTCTGTACCACACAGATTCACTTGGTAGCTGTGGCTGAGCAGTCAGACTTCCCTCAAGAAGAGTTAGGCAGTATGTGGAGTATACAAAATAGGGCAATCTACACAGTCAGACAAGCAAACATGCAACAAGGCTTCGGTGTAAAGATATATAGTTATTTATTTATAAGAACACATCTATAGAAAACACTCTGGCACTAATACTGTAAACGATTTCAATCACAATTACTATACGAAGAAAATATCAATCCCCCTAACAATAGTTCGACAAGTCTAGGTTCAACTGCATCACTTATTTGCAGACAGAGGTGTATGCTTTAACCTAGATGGCACTCTAGTATTCGTTAGGACGGGAGAGAAAAGGTGGGTTAAGAAATCGCCTCGATACCAATATTTTTAAGAACAAATGCAAGGCAAGAAGACAGGCACCACTGTAGATTCCAAAGTTCAGAGGCCAGGCCCACTCGGAGAGAGGCAAGGCAATGTGTCCCAAAAAGTATCTTAGTGGAAATGCGCTTCGAATCTTTATCGCAAATTGTAATGGAAAGATTGGACCAGTTCAGAACAACAAGTTAAAGAAAGCTTGGAGGCGACCCTATGGAAAGGCGAGGATTAAGACACCTCACTCTATCCGGCAGAAAGGGAAGCCAGGCGGACACGGTACCTTGTTTGTGGAGAGACAGCTCCGGCGGGGGCAGTTGTTCCTGGTGGTGGATGCACGTCGGGTCTTTGCCAATAGTAGAGATGATCTCGTCGTCAAAGAAAAGTGAAGTCCGGTGCACCACCAGGGAAGAGACCAGCCGCGGAGTGCTCCGTCACAAGGCACCACCTTTAGGTCGCGGTACAGGGGTCGTGGCTATCCTGTTGCCGAGGTGCTCTGCACAGGCAATTCGACCACTGCGTCCTGGATCGAAGAAAAAGCAAAGGGGACTGGTTGTTCCCACCAGTCAGGGGAAGAGACTCTCCGGCAGGGAGATCTCCTCTGTCGTCGGGAAGTGGTGAGTCGGTTCCGCAGGGCTCCACCGGAGGTGTCGTCGTTGCAGTTCGGCTCAGCTTTACCCTCGTCAGATTCTTAGGTCCTGTGGCGACTTCTGAAGATCCAGTCCCAAAAGCCCTGCTTTTATGCAGAAAACCCCCATTCATTCAGCCTAGCTGTCAATCAAAACACGCTAAGTGGTGAGCGGGGTGGATCACCACTTGGGCCAATCACACCAGAGTGCGACTGGAGTTGGCAAGGCAACTCAGTCCAGGGTGCCTAAACCCCCTCCCACACCCCTGTGGTAACCCAGACAGAATGGCACCACTTTGGAGGGTCTCTGTACAGAAGCCCGCCAAAAGTGGAACAAAGGGCTCAACCTTTGGTTTAGGAGTCACAGAGACGAACACAGACGCCATTTTAAAAACCGAGTTCTGGCAGAAAATACCATCCGATAAACTTATTTAAGATAAGTAAAACCGGTGGTATGTTAGAGATTAACGAGAAAAAGTATCAATCTCCAACAATGGGAAGAATCCCATAGGGTTACATTCAGGGTCGAATATAATAAGTAGTTTCCACTGCCATCAGCCAAAACTCAACGAGGGGGGACGGGACAGTGCCCCCTCGAATAACAGACCCAGGAGTAATCGAATTACCCCTACTAGTACATCCACAATAGGATGGTTGGTACTAGTTCTGTTAGTAAATTTAGGTCTAGTAAAGCCAATGGCGACTTTACATGCCAGGGGAGACAGTAGTCCGTCCCCGGGTATGGAGTCTATGATGGAGGTCCGCTAGGATGCCCCAGTGCTACGGCACGGAGGGTGCAGTGTAACACACATAGCAAAACATATGAGACCCTATGGAGTAAAAGAGCCCATAGAACACATAGACATTCAAAGGAATTACACACATTCATGTCCAAGAGTGGGAGAAAAAGAGTCTCACTCTTGGCAGGATGGAAAAAAACAAACTCCAGAAATCCAGCAAAGCTGCTGGGGGACTCACTAGGTTAGGAAATTCAGCCTAAACAGAGAATTCTCCCTAACACCCACTCATGTCCAGCTCATGTCCCCCTGCACCCCCACCCACCAGCATCCAGGGGCACCCTCCACCAGGCCCCCACACATGTCTCCCACCACCCCCACCCCCCAGCAGTCAGGGGCACCCTCCACCAGGCCCCCACACATGTCTCCCTGCACTCGCACCCACCAGCATCCAGGGGCACCCTCCACCAGGCCCCCACTCATGTCCAACTCATGTCCCCCTGCACCCCCACCCACCAGCATCCAGGGGCACCCTCCACCAGGCCTCCACACATGTCTCCCACCCCCCAGCAGTCAGGGGCACCCTCCACCAGGCCCCCACTCATGTCCAACTCATGTCCCCCTGCACCCCCACCCACCAGCATCCAGGGGCACCCTCCACCAGGCCCCCACTCATGTCTCCCAACACCCCCACCCCCCAGCAGTGCAGGGCACCCTCCACCAGGCCCCCACTCATGTCTCCCACCACCCCCACCCCCACCCCCCAGCATCCAGGGACACCCTTCACCAGGCCCCCACTCATGTCTCCCATCACCCCCACCCCCCAGCAGTCAGGGGCAGCCTCCACCAGGCTCCCACTCATGTCCAACTCATGTCCCCCTTCACCCCCACCCACCAGCATCCAGGGGCACCCTCTGCCAGGCCCCCACTCATGTCCCCCTGCACCCCCACCCACCAGCATCCAGGGGCACCCTCCACCAGGCCCCGACTCATGTCTCCCATCACCCTCACCCACCAGCAGTGCAGAGCACCCTCCACCAGGCCCACACTCATGTCTCCCACCACCCCCACCCCCCAGCATCCAGGGGCACCCTTCACCAGGCCACCACTCATGTCTCCCATCATCCCCATCCCCCAGCAGTCAGGGGCAGCCTCCACCAGGCCCCCACTCATGTCCAACTCATGTCCCCCTGCACCCCCACCCATCAGCAGTCAGGGGCACCCTCCACCAGGCCCCCACTCATGTCCCCCTGCACCCCCACCCACCAGCATCCAGGGGCACCCTCCACCAGGCCCCCACACATGTCTCCCACCCCCCCACCCTCCAGCAGTCAGGGGCACCCTCCACCAGGCCCCCACACATGTGTCCCTGCACCCCCACCCCCCAGCAGTCAGGGGCAGCCTCCACCAGGCCCCCACTCATGTCCAACTCATGTCCCCCTGAACCTCCACCCACCAGCAGTCAGGGGCACCCTCCACCAGGCCCCCACACATGTCACCCACCACCCCCACCCCCCAGCAGTCAGGGGCACCCTCCACCAGGCCCCCACTCATGTCCCCCTGCACCTCCACCCACCAGCAGTCAGGGGCAGCCTCCACCATGCCCCCACTCATGTCCCCCAGCCAACACGTCATCACAATCCTGATCCCAGGCTCCTATGCCCACCCAAATCCCACCCCACGCCACCCCAGTCCAAACACCCAAACAAGCTTTACATCCTTTACATTTACAAAATGGAAATACCTATTACATGATAAATAACAAATAAGCAGTATGCGCATGAGTACAGGTCCGTCAGACCCACACAATGGCAACACATGACTGTGAAAACCCACATTCTGACAGACATGGAACCAATGTGAGAAGTCCACACATTGAAGTAAGAAACAAAAATGTATTACAGTGTAAATGAAGTGAATGAAATATAAACAAACAATAATGGCAACAGAAATCAAAAAGCAGCATGTCCACAAAAATAATAAATAATGAAAATGGGTCTCCAAAATAACCGTAAAGAAATTGTGTCCAAAGTCACTGTCCAACAAAGCAAATCCAAAGGGAAAGTAAAGTGAAAATCCATTGCTCCATGGTGAAAAAAATAATAAAAGATGAAGGCCACAAATCCACTGTCTAACTATGTACAAAGAGCAAATCCAGGGTCCATTATCCCAACGATGTAAATGAAACCTACAATAAAACCTACCTAACTAATAACTATATATAAAAAAGTGGGACATAGTCCAAGCGCCCCAAATTAAAAAAAAGAAATAAAACCTAACACTAATTAACTATGTACAAAGGCGGCGGGCTAGTCCAGCGGCTCACTCCGTGGTGTCCCGGGCCAGGGCATCATCGAACTCCTGTTCGATGTCCCAGAGGCGGTCCTGTTCCATGGCCCCGAGGGTCCGCAGGGACGCCGACATGTCCTCCTGCAACTCCCTGCGGATTCCCTCGAGGCACTCGGCCCGCCTCAGGGCCCTCCGCATGGAGTTCTCCGCCCTGACCATCGTGAGCCGCGCCTCTTCCTCCCGCCGCCGCTCTGCACCTATCTGCTGGCCCAACCGCGGCCACACACGGAAGACACTTCCCGTCCTGGGTCCCCCTGCCCTCCGGCCGATGCCTGCCCCTCCGATGAAGATTGCCCCGAGCCATGATGCCTCCCACGTTGACTCCGCTGCTGCCTCTGAGGCAACTGCCTATGCCAGCACAATGGCATCCAGGCTGACGGAATCCACCGACGCCATCGTGCACGTGCCCTGCCCAATGATGCCGGCACATCCTCCATCTGCTGGGGTCCAGTTGCTGTGGTGTCCACCCCTGCTGGACCTCCGACTCCCGACTGTGGCAGGGATGGGATCCCCACCAAGCCGGCTGCGCTGGTCAGGGCAGGTCCACAGGGGGCCCTGGTGGCATCTGGGCCGGAAGACGGCATGGAGAACGACTGGCGTATAGTCTCCACAGAGGAGGAGAGGGCCGCCAGATTGGTCGACACATGTATGAAACCCCCGACCATGGCCGATCCCAACTGGGCCAGGTTGGCACGGTGCTCTTCGTGATGACGTGCAAGCTCCTCCCGGGAAACATGCACGTCATCACAAATGACACCCATGCGCAACGCGACACCAATCAGGACCTTCTCCATACGGCCACGGGTCCCCTTGTCCGCAGGTGGAGGGGAGTCAGATGACATGGACATCCCCCCTACCTGCGGACGGGCCTGGGATGGGGCATCCCTGCTGGTGCATGGTGGTGCAGTCACAGTGTCAGGGACAGTGACATGCACAGGCCCCTCGACGGCGACCTGTGCTGCCTCCTGCCCCTGCCCTTGGACTGCACCACTTGCACCAGCAGGGATGCCCCCACCAGGCCCCATGTGCGCCTCAGTAGCGGCCTACTCCTCCTCTGTGGAAACCACCAACCTGGATGGCTCCACACCGCCTTCCGCCGTTGCAAGCCCCTGTGGGGGCTCACCCACCCCTTCCGCTGCAGCCGTGGGGGCATCCCCGCCGCTTTGCTCCACAGGGCCGTCTCCACCCTCTTCTTCACTTGCCGCTGTGTAGAGGGAGACATAGAACACAAGCATCATGGTACTGTACAATGGTCCCCTAGACAGGAAGCAATAGCAGATGAGTGGCACTGTCAAAGATCACTTCCATCATGTCCCTCCACAACACATGGGTCAGTGCAGGCAAAACACACGCAGTAACAGGCATGGCACATGCTATGGACATTTGCATACATGTCCAAGGGACTCTCCAAACATACAATGCTGTTATGGAACTCACATGCATCATGGGTCATGCCTATCACATGCACACACATCAACGTAATTTCATCCATCTGGCCTTGTACACCCCAGACACAGTGGATACAAGGATAACTAGGCAGCATCTGTGAATCTGTACATTGTCACAGACATGTGCCATGCATCCATGGCATCACACGTCACAGACACGCAGGTCAGACATACAGACATGGATACCATACATGTACATGGTATAGCACCCATCCCTCACCCCACCCATGTCCAGGAACAGAGACTGGCATGCTCTCATGTGTCCAGTCCGCATAGGGCTCCCCATGATGCATTTAAACATGTGCACCAACCGTGTGGTTCACACATTACTGGTCTCACATGCATGACCATGATGTCCCTGCACACATACATGCATACATGGCCTATGTCACACATACAGGCAAGCATCAGACAACCAGCACACTGCAACATGCCCTGTCTCACACAGCAATGCTTACCCACTTACCGCTCAACTCCAGACGGGTCTGCCTCGCAAGGATCTGGGCGTGGAGCGCTGGGTCTACACGTTCCAGGACCCTCACCTGGATGCTACTCATGCGGCCCCGGCCCCCCTCCACGAGGCGCCGGGCCTTCAAGAGGGTCCTGGACCTCAAGTCCTCCCAGCGCTTCTTGACTTTCTGGATGTTGCGGGTTGCCACCCCCTCTGCGTTGATGGCAACCACCAAGTCGTCCCAGATCCTGTTCCATCCTTCCTTGTTGGCGCGTGACGATCCGAAGAGGGCATCATACTGCCCCAGGACTTGCTCCACCAGGACACCAACTTCGGTGGCAGTGAAGCTGGTGCCCCTCTGCCTCTCTGGCCGGGGGTTGCAACTGGTGCCAGATGTTGCAGTGCCCGACATGGCAACCCCAGAGGCAGGAGTGGGTGGGCAACTGGGTCCTGGGGCTGGGCTGTGGAGCGATGGTATAGCAGTCAGGAGTCTTCTGTTCCAGCAGGGGTGGACACAGCAACTGGACCCCTGCAGATGGCAGATGTGCAGGCACAAAATGGCAGGGCACGGTGGCAGAAGGCAGGCAGGCAGCAGCAGATGGCTCGTGGGAGGCTGCTCGGCGCTCTGGGGGGCAGTAATTCAGCCTTCTGGGCAGGAGCGTGGTCTTCCGTGTGCTTACGCGTGGCCAGCTTGATACAGAGTGAATTGGCACGTGAAAATCCTGCACGTCAACGTGAAATTCGAGGAAAGGGCCTTAGCGCGTAAGCACGTCAGCACGCATACGCGATTCCATTGGACCAAAGGCCCTCAGCGCGTAAGCGCGTCTGTGACGTGACGCGCGCGGGTGTTTCCCTCATAGCACGTGATGACAAAGCACACGTGGAAACACTGCACGTCAGAGTATCATTGCGTGTAATTGGATGAAAGTGCGCGTACACGCAATTGGCCTGGGTATGTGTATTGCAGGGGTTCGCGGGAATTCTCACACGCGATTTGCTTGGGTACGTGTATTACAGGGGTGTGCGGGAATTCTCACACGCGATTTGCTTGGGTACGTGTATTACAGGGGTGTGCGGGAATTCTCACATGCGATTTGCTTGGGTATGTGTATTACAGGGGTGCGCGGGAATTTTCACACGCAATTTGCTTGGGTATGTGTATTACAGGGGTGCGTGGGAAGTTTTACACGCTCGCAAACAACACGTATCCATGGAATTGAACAGGGCTAAGGCATGCGCACAAATAAACTTGCTAATCCGGAAACACGTACGCCAGCAGGAAGCAGGCATACGTCGACCCGCGCAGCATAAAAGTGCGCGCAAACAACAAACAAGCTCAGACGCCAGGATGAATATACTGTTCCTAGCAGCAGTGGCGTGGGTTACCAAAGGAGGAGGAGGAGGATAGTGAGGGCCCGAATTTTCACACCCAGAACCAGCCTTTTTGGGATGCCTGATGACCAGGTGTATGGGAGGTACAGGTTTCCACCTCACATAATACTCGACCTGGTGAGTGAGTGGGGGGATGACCTCACATCACCCACCCTGTGCTCCCAAGCACTCAGCCCCCTGGAGAAGGTCCTTAATGTACTGCACTTCTTGGCCACTGGATCATTTCAGCGGACAAATGCCATAGTGGGTGGGGTGTCACAGGCCACGCAGTCACGCTGCCTACACCAGGTCTTGAACATCATCACTGCACGCCCATCAGTCCGCAGGCACATATACCTTCCCAGGACACCTGCAGAAAGGCAGGCTGCCGCCCTGGATTTCTACGGTGTGGCACAATTCCACAAAGTGCTAGGTGCCATTGACTGCACCCATGTGGCACTACGTCCCCCCAGGGCATCTGAGCACATCTATAGGAACCGCAAGCACTGGCATTCCATCAACGTGCAGGTAGTATGTAATGCCAAGGGAATCATCACCTCAGTATATGCCAACTATCCAGGGTCCACCCACGACAGCTTCATTTATCGAATGTCTACCCTAGGCCGGGACCTAGAAGCTGGGTGGCATGGCGATACATGGCTGCTTGGTGAGTATGAATGCCACTGCACATGCATGCATGCATGTCAGATGCAGAGTCATGTCACTACCCCAATAATGATACCCATCACCACCTCACCAGGGGACACTGCCTACCCTCTGAGCACCCACATGATGACGCCAATTCGGAACCCCATCACGCCTCCTGAGGTAAGATACAACACAGCCCATATTGCAATCCGGGGCATAGTGGAGCGCACATTCGGAGTGCTCAAGTCACGCTTTCGCTCCCTTGACCGTTCTGGCGGGCAGCTGTTATATGCGCCCCCAGTAGTGTGCAGGATCATAGTGGCAGCATGTGTCCTGCACAATGTTGCAACACGCCGGGGCCTGGCTGTGGACATGGTGGTGCCCCCACATCCCCAACCACATGCACGCCCGCTGCGCATGGGAGGGGAAAGGGCACAGGGTGAGGCAGCCCGTACACAGCTGGTGGATAATTACTTCACATAGAAATCACACCCCTGTGGAGTGCACACAGCCCTGGCACATACCATCTGATAATCAATGATGACTCAACATAGGGACAGTCAACTGTCAGAACCATAGCCGCCTGAGATTGTTCATGTGGAAGTGTCACAATGTGTGCATCCCTACCTACACAAACACCACCAATGCAGTGTCATCAAAAGACACACTTCCTTGCAGCAGAAATGAATACCCACTTGCAAAATACTACATGAGAACAGTGCCATGTCACCCAACCCCTCCCCGGCACGGCCACACAACACGCTATGGCATGTTATGCAATGTGAGAACAAACAAATTAATCCCCACAACATGCCCCAAGTGTCACCAACTACAGTGTCCCTAATGGAAACTGGCCACACATGAAATGTTCACAGTAATGCAGGACCTACAACACACATTACCAAATACTTACCAAGAATACCAATCACCTACACAACCTCCAACCTACCTTAAATATGACAGTACAGACTTAAAAAATTGGTAGCCTCACTACCTGATAATGCCAGCACTTCGAACACTTCCAAGTATACAGTGTTAGCGCAACGCAAAAGTGTAGTTGCACTGCTTACAACATGGTCTCCAGTTACAAAGTAGACCGCCTTGTGAAGACATGAGAAATGGACCTGCAAATTAGGAGGATGAGATGTATGCAGAGGCACATATCAATACAGCATGCAATGTACAATACAACAACAATATGCACTAGGAATGTATACACAGTATTGACTACAGACTGCCCACCTATCAAATGGGAGTCCAACGTCACCGTGTACGTCAATGTCACTTGGGCACACCCTTTGCAAGCCGATGGAAACGGGAAGCAGGCGGGGTGTGTGTCACACAAACCCAAGCATCTGACCCAAATTCATGACAAGAGTGCATGTGCCCAGCCACAATACAGCGTATGCCCACGGGAGCCACACAAGGCAATACACTGTCCAAAAAATCAAAAGTTAAAAAAGAAAAAATCAAAAATGGCCATTAATGGGCCTGGGGGGTGGGGAGACCACCCAGGAGGTCCGAGGACAGGGCGCACACCAAAACCCACCTGTGTGGATCTTGCGGAAAAAAAACAACTCCATGGGCTCATGGCCTGCACGGCTACCCTATTGTGGGAGAATCGCTGGTGTCATTCTCCTCACCCTCTGCAGCTGCCTCAGGAGGTGGTGGCACTATGGGAGGCAGCCCACGCAAAGCCCTAGTCTGGTCCTCCATGGCAGCAAGCATGCGGGTCTGGAAGGTCTGGTTCTGGAGGATAATCGTGCGGAGGTCCCCATGCAATAACTCACAGGATGACCGGACCTCCTCATGAGTTGCCTGCATCTCAGCTGAGAGCGTACGTGTGAGACGCTCCAGCTGTTGTTCTGTCCTTGTGTTTGTTGAAACCTCAAGCTCAACAAGAGTCGTCCTGAGGTGACGGAGTTCCACCCTCAGGGCTTCCCTGTGGCCTGGGAATCTATGGAAATGGCTTCCCGCAGAATCTCCAGTGCCTCCCGCCTGTCCCTGTCGGACGCCAACATGTCCTCCCTGTGTGACTGGCAGATGGAGTCTGTTGCCTGCTGTAGTCGCTCCATCAGCCTTTCGGGGGGGACAATGGAAGTGGCCACCCTATCCATGGCCTGAGCCATCATCTCTGATGATGCTGCCTGTTGGGTTGCCATACCGTATATGGATTGCTTCCATGCGGTATTGCCAGGTGGCCTACGGCCACCAGTCCGGCGGGCACCACACCTTTCTGGGGCAAGGCGAACTGCGCCTTGCTGTGTCGGCACTGCCTGAGGCTGCAGGACTGCATTCGCCCTCTGATCGCTGGCCCAGGAACAGGATCAGATGTTGCGGAGTGTGACCCTGCATCCGTAACCACCAAAGGCGTACCTGCCAACACTGACATCCCCATTGAGGGTTCTAACCCTGGTGCAGGTGGGTCGGACAGAACAGAATCCCTCCCAGGAACACTCACCTGCGATGGCACATAGGTCTCATCATCCGAATCGACACCTGAATACAGCTCGGGGGAGGTGCACCCAGAGACACCCCTTGAGAGCACGACCTGCAGCAGTTGTGGGTTCTCACCCACCACCACACCACGTCCCTCACGGGTGGTCGGTCGGCACTGAGACCCCTCCTGGGTCTGCACCATCTCCACAACCCCAGCAGTATCAAGTGTGTCATCCCCTGCAAAGACATAAAAGAAAAGAAATGGAAACAGGCATTAGCACTATGGCACACAATTAGGGCTGAGAAGCTACAGAAACAGTACTTGATTGACACATGTCCCACATGACTAAAACCCTCCCATGCATGCACCGTCACTGCGGGTGAAGGGGAGGCAGATGGCACACATTGATGACACCAAGATGGAAGATGAACACATTTGCTGCATGCTACCTAGCAGTGGCATCACACATTGGCCTGTGATTGGCAGGTCAAATACACATGCCATCACACAGATGGCATGTAGCCTAGCCATAAAGTGAAGAGGGAGAGGAGGGCACCAATTGTTCAATCAGTCTAGTTTGCTCATGAAATTGATTTTTTCATTGAAATGGTTCAAATGTTTAACCTGGAGCTGCCAGTCCAAAATGGTCCTATAGCACAGGGACATGTCTAAACAAATCATATCCAGGAAACAAAGTCAGTCCACTGTACCATAGCCATGTCAGACATGTGACAATAGGACTGAGAAATGCCTAGTAAAAGTGGTGGTATGCAAACAATCTGCCTGAATAAACAGAGAAAAATAAGCAACAATGTTGTGGCAAGATGACACTTCATGGGCAACTGGCGTGGTGTTGGGCTAGATGTCTAATGTTGGCAGAAGGGTTACTGCTATACCCAAATGCTGGGGCGCAGAATGTATTGGATGAGGCACATGGGTGACCCAAACCACTCAGGCACACACACCCTCACCTGGCACCCAAACAGAAGCCCTCACACACACACCATGCACATGGATGACACACACATGCATGTGCACTCACCGGACAATGCCTTGTAATCTGCCAGTTCTCCCACGCCTTGGATCTGTTCCTCCGTGACGTAGGTCCCAGCAACATGCTCATGTGGAGTGAGCTCTATGTCCTCTGCTGGAGACCCACCTCCAGTCACTAGAGTAGCGGCATGACTTGAGGCCAGCTTATTCTTTGCCCTGCGCTTCAGGTCATTCCAACGCTTGTAGCATTCAGTAGCTGATTCCAAGGGCACTTATGAGGTCCGCGATGGTCTGCCAGTGTCCCAGACGTTGTGCAGGTGTGGTCTTGGATCCTGCAACAATCACCATTTCGCGATCATTTGCGGACACATACTCTACAAGTGCATTCAGTTCGGCCTCATTAAAGCTGGGCTTCCTTGACGGGCCGGACTGTGTAGCCGTGCCTGGGGCATCAGCCTCTACTGGACTAGCACTCTTCCTCTTCCGCTTGGAAGGTGGTGGGGATCCTGAGTGTCCTACGCCGCTCTGGACACTAGGGGCAGGATCCCCGGTGGACTCTGTACTAGGAGTGTGGGATTGCACACTCAGCATGGGGGTTGGTGCAGGCATTAGCTCAAGTGTGATGGTGTCAGGGGGAGTGTCAGCAGGATGGACTAGGACTGACACTGTCCTGGCTGGGTGTGTGAGAGGTGGGGTGGATGGAGCCGCAGCTGCCCCTGCAGCCTTCCCAGCCTGCCTACACGGGGCAGCAGATGACCTAGCTGCCCCTGATCCACGTGGCCTGATGACACCAACGTGCACCGGCGCACGTGGCCTAGACCTGCTGACCTGGAAGTCAGCCATGGAGTCACCCTGTGCCAGGTCTGGTTCCACAGTGGGCTGGTCCAACAAGGGCTGAGCATGGATGGTGTCAGCCACATTACCCTCAACCAGGGGGGGGGCATGGGTGTCCCTGACTGGTCCTCCACACATGGGGGGCTAGGGGCACCCTGCAAGTCACGGCCACGTCCCCTACCGGATCCACCACGGCCACCACTTGGGGCTCGGCCACCTTTGCCACCGTTACGGCTTGTTCGCCTCCCAGCCATGGCACTGATGTTATTGTGCGTATGGGAGTCCCTGTGAACTATTGTCCTGGGCAATTGGGGGTCAAAGGGGTTGGGTAACAGATGGTAATCGTACCCTAGTGCTCTAGCAAGGCTGTATGTCACCCCTGGGGAAAGATGACGGGTCACGCAACGCACAGGCACCCCAAAAAAGGGAAGTAAGGTGCATGCAACACCTCCTAGACCACGTGTGTGGAAAAATAAACCTGCACTACGCTGTGGCACCCAGAAACACAAGAATGAACGTATGCGTGTCACACGCAGCCTAGAATGACCTCTGAAGGGGTATGCGGCACACGGGGCAAGCACAGATGTTAAATACGTGCGCGACTCACTGTCTGCCAGGAAAAAAGCGTGAAAAATATGCGCGTGTGCGCGTTGGCAACACCCCCGCCAAAAGAAGAATTGTACGCTGTCTGAGGAGACAGGACAACAGTAGAAGGGAACGCTGTTTGAGGAAACAGGCCCCGGAAAAAGAGGAAAAGAGAAAAAGCTGTCAGAGGTAACAGGAAGTACGAACTTGAAACACTGTGAAGTAAATCGCGTGTGAACCGACAAGAAGTACAGTTTTCACCCACTCGCTCTCCACGAAAAGCATGTACCTTTTATACACACGTCACAGACGCGCATACGCGATGAGGCCATTTCCACCAATTACACACTTTGACACTCGGACGTGTATTTTTTTTTTTTACACGCGCCATTTTCTACGGCCATGCGCGTGATGTCATAGATGCGCCTGGGGGCCTTTGGGCCAATGAATTAACGTACGTGTGCTGACGCGCTTATGCGCTAAGGGCCTTTCCTCGAATTACACGCAGACGTGCTGGATTTTCACGTGCCAAATCACTCCGTATCAAGCTGGCCAAGCGTAAGCACACAGAAGACCACGCTCCTGCCCAGAAGGCCGAATTACTGCCCCCCAGACCCCCGAGCATGCTCCCACCTGCCATCTGCTGCTGCCTGACTGCCTGCTGCCCACATGTCCTGCCATTTGCTGCCTGCACATCAGCCAGGGGTGCTGTTGCTGTGACCACCCCTGCTGGAACCGAAGACTCCCGACTGGGATACCATCGCTCCACAGCCCAGCTCCAGGACCCAGTTGCCCACCCACTCCTGCCTCTGGTGTTGCCATGTCGGGCACTGCAACATCTGGCACTAGTGGCAACCCCCAGCCAGAGAGGCAGAGGGGCACCAGCTTCACTGCCACCGAAGTTGGTGTCCTGGTGGAGCATGTCCTGGGGCAGTATGATGCCCTCTTTGGAAGGTTGCGCGCTGACAAGGAAGGACGGACTCGGATCTGGACGGACATCGTGACTGCCATCAACGCAGAGTGGGTGGCAGTCAGACTATTCCATCATGTGAAGAAGCGCTGGGAGGACTTCAGGTCCAGGACCCTCAAGAAGGCCCGGCGCCTCCTGAAAGCAGCAGATGCTAAGGGGCGCTTGGGCCACTTGTCGGAAGATCAGATGAGGGTCCTGGAACGCATATCCCCAGGGCTCCACGTCTAGGTCCTTGAGAGGCAGACCCATCTGGAGTCGAGCGGTAAGTGTACATGCATACTGATTGTAAGCTGTGCGTGTGGTGGTGTGGCAGGAGTGTGCAGGTTGCACATGTGGTTTTATGTGGCCCAGTATGGGGGGTACAGGGCCATGAGGCTGACACATGCGAGGGCTCTCATGTGTGACACATGGATAGTGCTTGTGTGTGTAGGCTTGCATGGCAAAGGATGTGGAAGAATGATTGGCAGGTGTGACATGGATGCTGATCTGAACACTGCGACAGTTGGCGGAGGTGTACACATGCATGCAAGTGTGGTGGTGTGTGTGCATGTGTAGTGCACTCCCTGTGTCACGTGATGTCTGGCTCACCTTTGCCTGCTCATGCTGTTGTATGTGTATGGATGGTGCTGCCTGTTGCGATATGGCTGTGGTATAGCTCATGTGTGCAAGTTGAAATGACATGTGTGTTGGGGATTGTGATGGCATGTCTGAGGTTTGCCAATGCCACTCATGTACAACTGTCATGTGTTTATGAGTCCATTATACAGTGCCCTGATGCCTGTGTTTTATTTCTCCCTGTCTGCAGCGTAAACTGATGAAGAGGGCGGAGAAGGTGCTGTGGAGCACAGCGGCAGGGGTCGCACCACCAGCCGGAGACGCAAGGCCCGGCTCCCCTCCCAGGTTGTGATCTCGTCGGGGAGTGAGGAGTCGGGTGCCGTGCCCGAGGCCGCAGCTGCCGAGGGGAGGTCCAGGAGGCAGAGGTTGGAGTTGGACTCCTCAGCAGCAGAAGGGGCAGCTGGGACCCACAGGGCCCAACTGAGGAAGATGGCACGGAGTCATCCAGGTTGGTGGGGGGTTTGGTGGAGGAGGAGGCCGTGCAAGCAACAGAGGCGGGGTCTGGAGGTGGGGATTCCACTGGTGCTAGTGGTGCAGTGCAGGACCAGGGAAAGGTGGCAGCACAGGCCACCGCGGAGGTGCCAGTGTGCAATCCTGTCCCTGCTCCTGTCACTGCATCATCTTGCACCAGCAGGGATGCCTACCTCCAGACCCGTTCTCAGGGAGGGGATTGGCTTACACCAACTGGCCTTCCTCTCCCTGCGGATGTGGCTATCCTGCAACAGGTTGAGCCTGTCCAGGGTGGGGGGGTTTTGCGTCAACGGGCCATGCGAGCTGACCTGCAGTCTTTCCATGATGAGACTGCACATCTTCTCGCATGGCTCGTTGACCGTGTTGACCCACTGGGACAGCTCACCATGGCGGGATTCCTCCGTTTCCTGGACCTTGTTCCGACCCCCTCCTCAACGGAACCCCCTATGCCCCAGTCGTCCTCCATGCCATCTTCCCACCCATGTATCACCTGGGTACCCTGTGGAGCTGCCACTGACCGTGCGGCCAGGCTGGTGGACAACAGATCCCTGCCACAGTCGGGAGTCAGACGTCCAGCAGGGGTGGCCACATCAACAACTGCACCCCAACTGAAGGAGGTTTTGCAGGCACCATCGGACAGGGCACATGGACAGCAGCAGCAGCCGCAGCAGGAGGCTGTAGGTGGGAGCCACGATGGCCACGTCATCGGAGGGGCAGGTATCGGCCGGAGGGCAGAAGGACCCAGGAAGGGAAGTCTCTTCCATGTGGCAGCGGTTGGGCCACGCCATAGATGTGGAGCGGCAGCGGGCAGAAGAGGAATGGCTCATGATGGTCAGGGCGGAGAACTCCATGCGGAGGGCCCTGAAGCGGGCCGAGTGCCTCAAGGCAATCCGCAGGGATTTGGAGGAGAACATGTTGTCGTCCCTGCGGACCCTCGGGGCCATGGACCAGGACTGCCTCCGGGACATTGAGCAGGAGTTCGATGATGCCCTGGCCCGCAACATCCAGAAGTGAGCCGTTGGACTAGCCCGCTGCCATTGTATATAGTTAATTAGTGTTAGGTTTTATTTTTATTTTTTTAATTTGGGGCACTTGGACTATGCCCCACTTTTTTATATATAGTTATTAGTTAGGTGGGTTTTATTGTAGGTTTCATTTACATAGTTGGGATCATGGACCCTGGATTTGCTCTTTGTACATAGTTTGACAGTGGATTTGTGGCCTTCATCTTTTATTATTTTTTCACCATGGAGCAATGGATTTTCACTTTACTTTCCCTTTGGATTTGCTTTGTTGGACGGTGACTTTGGACACAATTTCATTATGGTTATTTTGGATTCCCATTTTCATTATTTATTATTTTGGTGGACATGCAGCATTTTTATTTCTGTTGCCATTATTGTTTCTTTTGATTTCATTCACTTCATTTACACTGTAATACATTTTTGTTTCTTACTTCAATGTGTGGACTTCTCTCATTGGTTTCATGCCTGCCATAATGTGGGTTTTCACAGTCATGTGTTGCCATTGTGTGGGTCTGACGGACTTGCACTCATACGCATACGGCTTATTTGTTATCTATCATGTAATGGGTATTTCCATTTTGAATGGATGTAAAGCTTGGTTGGGTGTTTGGACTGGGGTGGCGTGGGGTGTGATTTGGGTGGGCATAGGAGCCTGGGATCAGGATTGTGATGACGTGTTGGCTGGGGGACATGAGTGGGGGCATGGTGGAGGCTGCCCCTGGATGCTGGTGGGTGGGGGTGCAGGGGGACATGAGTGGGGGCCTGGTGGAGGGTGCCCCTGGATGCTGAGGGGTGGGGGTGCTGGGAGACATGAGTTGGACATGAGTGGGGGCCTGGTGGAGGGTGCCCCTGGATGCTGGGGGGTGGGGGTGGTGGGAGACATGAGTGCGGGCCTGGTGGAGGGTGCCCTGCACTGCTGGGGGGTGGGGGTACAGGGAGACATGAGTGGGGGCCTGGTGGAGGGTGCCCTGCACTGCTGGGGGGTGGGGGTTCAGGGGGACATGAGTGGGGGCCTGGTGGAGGGTGCCCTGCACTGCTGTGGGGTGGGGGTGCAGGGTGACATGAGTGGGGCCCTGGTGGAGGGTGCCCCTGGATGCTGGGGGTGGGGGTGCTGGGAGACATGAGTGGGGGCCTGGTGGAGGGTGCCCCTGGATGCTGGGGGGGTGGGGGTGCAGGGGGACATGAGTGGGGGCCTGGTGGAGGGTGCCCCTGGATGCTGGGGGGTGGGGGTTGTGGGAGACATGAGTGGGGGCCTGGTGGAGGGTGCCCTGCACTGCTGGGGGGTGGGGGTGCTGGGAGACATGAGTTGGACATGAGTGGGGGCCTGGTGGAGGGTGCCCTGCACTGCTGGGTGGTGGGGGTGGTGGGAGACATGAGTTGGACATGAGTGGGGGCCTGGTGGAGAGTGCCCCTGGATGCTGGGGGTGGGGTGGTAGGAGACATGAGTGGGGGCCTGGTGGAGGGTGCCCTGCACTGCGGGGGGTGTGGGGGTGCTGGGAGACATGAGTTGGACATGAGTAGGGGCCTTCTGGAGGGTGCCCTGCACTGCTGGGGGGTGGGGGTGTTGGGAGACATGAGTGGGGGCCTGGTGGAGGGTTCCCTGCACTGCTGGGGGGTGGGGGTGATGGGAGACATGAGTGGGGGCCTGGTGGAGGGTGCCCTGCACTGCTGGGGGATGGGGGTGCTGGGAGACATGAGTTGGACATGAGTGGGGGCCTGGTGGCGGGTGCCCCTGGATGCTGGGGGGTGGGGGCTGTGGGAGACATGAGTGGGGGCCTGGTGGAGGGTGCCCTGCACTGCTGGGGGGTGGGGGTGCAGGGGGACATGAGTGGGGGCTTGGTGGATGGTGCCCTGCACTGCTGGGGAGTGGGGGTGCAGGGGGCCATGAGTGGGGGCCTGGTGGAGGGTGCCCCTGGATGTTGGGGGGTGGGTGTGCTGGGAGACATGAGTGGGGGCCTGGTGGAGGGTGCCCTGCACTGCTGGGGGGTGGGGGTGGTGGGAGACATGAGTGGGGGCCTGGTGGAAGGTGCCCTGCACTGCTGGGGGGTGGGGGTGCTGGGAGACATGAGTAGGGGCCTGGTGGAGGGTGCCCCTGGATGCTGGGGCGTGGGGGTGCTGGGAGACATGAGTGGGGGCCTGGTGGAGGGTGCCCTGCACTGCTGGGGGGTGGGGGTGCTGGGAGACATGAGTTGGACATGAGTGGGGGCCTGGTGGAGGGTGCCCTGCACTGCTGGGGGGTGGGGGTGATGGGAGACATGAGTGGGGGCCTGGTGGAGGGTGCCCTGCACTGCTGGGGGGTGGGGGTGGCGGGAGACATGAGTCGGGGCCTGGTGGAGGGTGCCCTGCACTGCTGGGGGGTGGGGGTGCTGGGAGACATGAGTTGGACATGAGTGGGGGCCTGGTGGAGGGTGCCCCTGGATGCTGGGGGGTGGGGGTGATGGGAGACATGAGTAGGGACCTGGTGGAGGGTGCCCCTGGATGCTGGGGGCTGGGGGTGCAGGGGGACATGCGTTGGTGGGCAGTAGTGCAAGGTGACATGTGGGTTGGCTGGGGGGCATGGGCATGGTGGATGGGCTGCCTGCGGGACATGTGCAGGGTAGTCCCCTGTGGTGTGGGCCGCCTGCAGGGGCCGTGGAGGGTGTAGAGGGAACACCTGGGAGGACCCACACATGCAATTCATGTGTGATACTTCCCGCGCACCCCTGAAATACACATACCCTGCTGCTTTTGCGTGTGATACTTCCCGCGCACCCCTGGAATACACTTACCCTGCTGCTTTTGCTTGTGATATTTCCGCGCACCCCTGGAATACACGTACCCTGATGGAATCGCGTGTGATACTTCCCGCGAACCCCTGAAATGCACGTACCCTGCTGTTTTTGCGTGTGATACTTCCCGCGCACCCCTGAAATACACGTGCCCTGATGGAATCGCGTGTGTTACTTCCCGCGCACCCCTGATGTACACGTACCCTGCTGCTTTTGCGTGTGATACTTCCCACGCACCCCTGGAATACACGTAACCTGCTGCTTTTGCAGGTAATACTTCCCGCGCACCCCCGGAATACACGTACCATGATGAAATCGGGTGTGATACTTCCCACTGACCCCTGAAATACACGTACCCTGCTGCTTTTGCGTGTGATACTTCCCGCGCACCCCTGGAATACACATACCCTGCTGCTTTTGCGTGTGATACTTCCTGCGCACCCCTGGAATACACGTGCCCTGATGGAATCGCGTGTGTTACTTCCCACGCACCCCTGATGTACACGTACCAAGGACAATTGCGTGTGAAACTTCCCGAGAACCACTGAAATACAAGTTCCCCGCTTGGCGTTTGCTGTTTGGCAGCCCTGTGAACTGGTCCAGGGTTAGCGCAGCCCTTTGCGATGATTTGGGAATTTTGAAGGCTTTTCCTTTTGCAAGGGCGTTCTTGGGGGCGTAACTGGCGCTGCTGCAGGGTCGCTGCCCCACTCTGCGCCACAGCTGGTTTCGGAGGCTAAAATCCATGAATATGCTGTGCGATGAAAAGGATTTTTTCGCACGCGGCTGGCGCAGTGTATCGCACGGGGACACTGTGCGCCAGCCGCGTGCGCCACTTTTGTGCGAATTTCTATGAATTACCATGACACTGTGAAGTGAGTTTTGTTAAATTCGAATTTTAACAAAATTCACCCCCTGGTGTTCTGCCAAGTGGGGAATTAATTAAATTCATATTTTTGGTTAAACAGGCTAAGGAACTATACGGTTTTGAAACCTCCTCCCCACCCACTACAGAGCGAAAGGATTCAAGGCAAGCGGACTCCCCACATTTTGGTTTTCCAGGGCTCAGTTCTACTTACACAGCAAGCCTCTGTTTAAGGTTTAAGAAAGCCAGCTGCATCTCAGGACAATCTGGAAAGATAGGGCAGTGGTGTGGTGACTCCACTCTCAACGATGGCCTCCTGCTCTCCACCATAGGACCCAGTCAGCCTTGAGGCATTGCTAGGAATAGACAGCTCCACCCAGATGCACTCTCATCAATCTTCTCTGGTGTCTCCTTACAGCAGACAGATGGTCAGTTTCAGCAGCCTTCCTGATGGTCTGTCTCCTGTTTGTCTGTCTTGCTCTCTTTCTCTGTGTGGCCCATGTCCTGGTGCAGTCCACCTTATATAGCAGCAATGACACCACCAATTGAACAATCTTGGGGAGGTACCCTGCAATAATTCATGCCACTAGGACTGGACAGTTACCCTTCTCTCTCTTCCCAAACTCAGCCTCCAACTCAAGATTGGTTTAGGGGTCTGGAGCAACATATGGCAACTCCCATTTGTACTCACCCTTTGTTCTCCTTTCAACTTGTTTGGCAAAAACTAGTTATGTATCACAACTTCATAATTTTACTAGCAACAGTCATACTAAATATATTGTCTGTTTCAGCTAATCATGGGGAATTAGGTAATCCGACCACCAAATCCATATCATGTAGTATGGCCATGTGGCACCTTTCTGCCGTTTCCATAAAAAGTACAACAATTATGAATATGTAAGTTATTAAGCATATCTTTCATTTCATTTTCCACCTGCTCACCATCTCTCACATTTGGAACATGGTCAGATCAGCCAGAAACACATCTAAGATAGCCATTACAGTTCCATGAGTCGCATGTGGATACATTTTATATCCCCAAAACTACCTGGAAATTACATCGAAAATGGTATATAGGTTAAATCCATTTGCCTTATGATGGTTGAGAAAAAGGCCTTTTAAATTAATTGTGAATCTTCATGTGGGACAAATTGCCCTGACGCCTGCCTTCCGGCCATTTGTTTTCACTGGGTCAGCCTTTGCCCAGTTTTTCTTTCATAAGTCTTTTTTGTGTGCTGGAAGCTTGCTCTTTGAAGTGGGTGCCCCCATTTTCACACATATTAGTCATGCTCCATCCAAGGATACATTTTTCTTGCAATCTATGCTTTCAGAGCCAGCAGGTCTGGAGAACACTGCATTTCGACACCTTTATCAGGGCATTTTATTGTGGTTGGTCATTAGATGGGAGATGTGACATCCAGGCTTGGAGTGTGAGGTTTGCCTGGGACTCACATTTTCCATGAAGACAAAGTGGATTTTCCATGTCACTGGTATTTTGTAGGTGAAACATAATATACATTGCTTTTTTTCAACCCGGACATCATGTTTTGTTTTCCTGAAATTTTTCAGAGAGCAGTGACAATTTGTTCACTTTTTAAAACTGCAGCACATGGATGAAAACTGAGAATGTGCACATGCCACTAAGCTACATTCCCTATCACACATCTGGAAAGTCACAAGGGGAGGCACAATGTTGACCTTGTAAGGCTCTGCATAGCAACACTCATGTACAATCTGTTCAGTAACACAATATTGTACATACTTTAAAAATGATGTAGATTATTAAAATTGACACAGCCACACATGGAGGATGCATCATCACGAGTGACCATGACACTGGGAAAAAGCTCCCTGGGCTCTCGCATGAGTTGAGCACTATAGTGCACCTGTGCTCACTGAGCCCACTGCCCCCAGCAGCCATCTGCAGAGAGGAGAACACCTTGAAGTCAAGTGCATTAGAAACGACCGAAAAACATTTTAAAATGTCTGCCGCCATCAACGAGGTATGACTGGGTTGCAGGCTACCTTCCTTCATTGTTTGTGATTGGTCTGTTCAACCCTCAAGTGGACCAATGGGGCAAGCTGGCTGGCGAAGCTGGCCCCCTCCAAACACACAACCTCAAGGCTGCTTCTTGTCTGGCCCTGTCGAACATACCTCCATCCAGCACCATCCACAGACACAGCCACACACAGAGGCTGCATCATCACAAGTGACAATGCCACTGGGAAAAAGCTCCCTGGGCTCGCGTACGAGGTGAGCACTAAAGTGCACTTGTACTTGCTGAGCCCACCACCTCCAGCACCCATCTGCAGAGGAGAAAACCTTGAATGCAAGTGCATTAGAAACAACCATAAACCATTTAAGAAAATGCCAACTTCCATTAACAAGGCAGACCAGGGCTGCAGGCTACCTTCCTTCATTGTTTGCGATTGGTCTGTTCAGCCCTCAAGTGGACCCATGGGGGCAAGCCACCAGGCGAAGCCAGCCACCTCTAAAGGTCAAGGCTGCTTCCTGTCTATCCCTGTGTAACGCTCACCTGATTCCCATGAAGGCGCCGACTTGTTCTGGACTGCTATGACCTCTTCTAAGGTGATGCGCAGGACTCGGAAGACGGACTGGACCGGACCCCCAAACTTCGCCTGTCTGGCCCGTAGAAGAATCTTTCTGTAGATGGAAAAGGGGATTAACTGTCTGCTTGATAATGTGTTGGATTCCCCCCTTCCCCCTCTCACACTCCTCGAACCCCCTCCGCGATTCCCCGTAGAGTCTCACCTTAGAGTCTGAAAGGACGAGCTCTCCATCCTGCTTCCGATGCAGGGGCGCGTTGATTTCCAGTTACTTTACTGGATCTCGAGTTTGGTGAGTATTCAACTCCGCTTGACTTTCCCGATATGTGGCCGTAAGTATTCAGTTGCAAAAGTTCAAGCCTTAATTGTCCGTTGTCCTTTTCTCTATTTCAGATGCAGGATGAAGAATCCGCGTTGAGGAATGGATTCGCCGAAGGTAAACTCTGGTGAGTCTTTTTGATGGACGGTTCCCTTAGTGATCTTGCTTTCACCCACTAATGCGTGTATCTTTTTCCCCTTAGGGGCTGGGGTACGGAAGTGCCAAAGAAGCGGCGCCGACCCGAGGTGAGGAAAGATTGTCCCAACAATAATCAGGTACGTCTTAAGGTGGAAGAATCAGGCCTTCCTCAATCTGTTCCTTCGCTCACCTTTGTTTTGTCTCTTTTTCTCCTTAGGCGCTGAAAGGCGACGGATGGTGCCAATGGTCGCTGAAGAGCCCGAGGGCGCCTCGTGATGGTGAGTGGAATGCAGCGCTGCAGCGAGCGATGCGATGCGCTTCTAAAAATAATGTCTTTTTTCAGGATCGTCGGAGTGATGGTTCCGGACTCCGGATGGAGGTAGGTAAAGTTCAATTATTCACCTTTCTCTCCTTTCCTTCCTTTTCAGGTGTTCCAGGCTGCAGGCGGGCGTGGCTGGAGCCAGGATGCAGGAGCAGACACGGTGAGCGTCCAGCTGCTAGATGAAGAACAACGCGAAGCGTGAGCTGCTGTCTGGGCATGGTTTAAATAGCTTCCCAAAGTAGTTCCAGGTAAGTATTCTTCCTCAGCCACGCTCGAGTGGTAAAATAGTCCCATAGGTAAAATAGTCCCTTTCAGACCTTAAGGAGGTCTGGATCCGGCAGCATGGTCTGCATCAGGTAAGTCCATCCAAGCACTCCCATAATGAGCCTGGCGCCTATGGTGCCAGGACTGATGCCTTCTATGAGCCTGGCGCCAAAGGCACCAGGACAATGTCCAAAGAGCCCCTATAAGGTGTTGCTGGGTCCCTCCCTGGGTACATGATGTCTGCTTTCGGGGACGCTGGTCCTGAACTGGCTTCCCGGGAGTAGGCATCATGACAGCACTCTCCCCCAAGGCCCCTCCCAAGATTGTTCCCTCCGGAGGTTTTGGTTTGTTTGGGAAGATCCGGTGGAATTTCTTAATTAATCGAGGTGCATGTACATGGTCACTGGGTTCCCACGACCTCTCCTGAGGCCCGTATCCCTTCCAATCAATTAGATAGAAAAGTTTTGACCTTAACATCTTTGAATATAAAATGTTCTTCACCTCGAATTCAGGTTCTCCATCTATTTGAATGTGTTCTGGAGGCTTGATTAGTCTGGTTCCAGGTTGCACTGGTTTCAAAAGTGACACATGAAAAATAGGGTGAATTCGCATGTTAGCTGGTAAATCAAGTTTAACGGCTGCTGGATTGATTATGGCCGTAATGGAGTAAGGCCCCAGATATTTTGGATTAAAATTTCGAGGTCCCTTGAGCAATAAGTGCCTGGTAGCCAGCCATACTTGGTCCCCAATCTGGTACTGAGGTGCTTCACTCCGATGCAGGTCAGCATTCTTCTTGTATTTTCTCTTGGCTTGTTGTAAATGTGTAGTTGCTTCTTTGAAGGCTTGGGTAATTGTAGAATGCAGATGGTCCACTGCGGGCATTCCGAGGCCTTGAGGCTAGACGAGGTCTGAGGTTCGAGGGTGATGCCCATATAAAGTATAAAAAGGACTTTGCCCAGTTCCAGAGTGTACCGAATTATTATATGCATATTCGGCTATCCAAAGAATGTCTTTCCAGTTACTTTCAGATTGCTGCAACATACACCGTAAATGTTGCTCAAGGGTCTGATTCGTCCTCTCTGTTTGACCATCGGTCTGCGGGTGGTGACTAGTCGATAATCTTACATCGATTTGTGCCAATTGACAACATCTACGCCAAAAGTGGGAAATTAATTGGCTTCCCCGGTCTGAGATTAGTACAGACGGGAATCCATGTAAACGAACAATATTTTCAAGGAATTCTTTGGCTAGAACTGAAGCTGAAGGAGGTACACCTTTCAATGGAATGAAGTGGGCCATTTTGGAAAATAAATCCACAATAACAAGAATAGTGTTATATCCTGAACAAGGAGGTAAGTCCGTAATAAAATCCAATGACAGGGTGTGCCAAGGTGCTGGCGGAATGTCTAAAGGTTGAAGTAGACCGGCTGGTCTTTTCTTTAGGCCTTTATTTTGGGCGCAAACACCACAGGACATCACAAATGATTTAACATCTTTTCGCCAAGAAGGCCACCAGAATTGTCGTTTCACCTTTTCTTCCGTCTTGGCAATACCGGGGTGCCCCTCTATTAGTGTATCATGATAACGAGAAATAATGAGCTCTTGTAATTCCTTGTGTGGCAGAAATAAGCGTCCTTGGAAATAAGGTAAATCATTATTTATAGTAAAGTCAGATCCCTTTTGTACCCAATCCTGTAAGTCTATAGGGTCCAGGAGTTGTTTAACTCTAGCTTGAATGTCTTCAAGCGTTTGTAAAGAAGTCATGCCCAAAATTCTCTGTTCGGGAATTATCGGTACAGGTTCTGAGTTAGTATCAGTTTCTCCCATTCCTATTTGGGATAGAGCGTCCGCTTTGCCATTCTTACAGCCAGGACGGTAGGTGATTACAAAATCGAATTCTGCAAAAAACAAAGCCCAACGGAGCTGTCGAGATGACTGAGCCTTGGCGGTCTTTAAATACTGTAAGTTCCGGTGGTCGGTGATCACCGTGATGGTATGTCTAGCGCCAAGTAGATAATGCCGCCAGGCTTTAAAGACGGATTTAATGGCTAACAGTTCTTTGTCAGTGATTGCGTAGTTAACCTCGGGTGCCGAGAATTTTCTGGACCAAAATGCAACGGGATGCAGTTGGTTAGTTTCGGGATCTCTTTGAGACAGGACAGCTCCCATGGCTAGGCTGGATGCGTCAGTTTCGACGACATAAGGGAGATCTGGGCGCGGGTGCTTCAATACAGGTGCGGAGGTAAATTTAGCTTTTAGTTCCTGAAAGGCCTGCTCGGCTTCTTCAGACCATTCGAAACGTTTATTTTTCCTTAAGAGCGCAGTGATGGGTTGAACCACAAGAGAAAATTCTGGGATAAACCTGCGATAAAAATTGTCAAAGCCAAGCATGCTTTGAACACCTTTCACAGAGCTAGGCGATGGCCATTTGAGGATAGCATCCACTTTTCGTGAGTCCATGCAGACTCCTTTAGGTGTCAGGATGAAACCAAGAAACTCGACCTCTGTGGCATGGAAAACACATTTTTCAAGTTTAGCAAATAGTTTGTGTTGGCGCAATTTCTCGAGAACTGCCCTGACATGTTTTCTATGATCAGATTCCGAAGAGGAGTACACAAGAATGTCATTGATATATACGACAACACAAACGTCGATGAGTTCCCGAAAGACATCGTTCATGAAGTATTGGAAGGCAGCTGGTGCATTGCACAATCCGAAAGGCATCACCTGGTACTCGAATAGTCCATATTTGGTGCGGAAGGCAGTTTTCCATTCATCGCCTTCCCTTATTCGCACCAGATGGTAGGCCCCCCGGAGATCTAACTTGGTGTATATGCAGGCATCCTTCACCTGGTCAAGGAGTTCAGGGATCAGAGGCAAAGGGTATCGGTTTTTAACAGTTATCTGGTTCAATGCGCGGTAGTCAATACAAGTTCTGAGGTCGCTTTCTTTTTTAGGCACGAAGAATAAAACCAAGGATGCAGGAGACTTAGACGGGCGAATAAAACCATTGGCTAGGTACTGATCTAGATATTGTCGTAAATGAAGATTCTCGGGTTCGGTAAGGGCATAGATCCTGCTGCAAGGGGGTTGTGCACTGGGCAATAGATCGATCTGGCAATCGTACGACCTGTGAGGCGGTAGAGTGTTGGCCTGTTCCTTTTGGAAGACATCTTGAAATTCTTGGTATTCTGGCGGTATTTGCAAAATGACAGGGGTTACTGTAGCTAGGCCAATATTTGGATTTCTTGGATAACAGGTTTGTGCACAATCTGGAAAGGTTATCCTCTTTGCTCGCCAGTCAATTCGAGGATTATGTGTTTCCAACCAAGGGATTCCTAGAATTACTTGAAATTGCGGAGACTTGATTACATCAAACACAATTGCCTCCCGATGTCCGTCTTGACCCAACAATGTCACTTCAGTAGTGGAGTGTGTTACTGGCCCAGAGGCGATTTCGGTTCCATCCACTGTGGTGATGACATCCTTACTGGTTTTAGGGCAAAGAGGGAGGTTGATCCTGGAAGCCAATTCACGATCCACATAGTTTCCTATAGCCCCACTATCGATGTATGCCTTAATGTCATGTAACCGCCCAGGCTGCTTCGGATTTACGAGGACCATTGGCATGATGAAATGCGAAGTCAGAGAGTTAGTTTTTAAGCTCGGCAAGCGGACCCCTACGCTTGTCGGGCGTGGTCGTTTCCCGACTCAGATTCCATCAGGTTCTTATCAGCGACTCCAACCGCCTTCTTAGACGGTTTTATAGGGCAATCTCGTAAAAAGTGTCCAGAAGCCCCACAATAAAGGCATAATTGCATTTGCCGTCTTCGTTCACACTCTTTTTGAGTTAAAGGTCCTTTAACCCCTCCAATTTGCATAGGTTCAGTAACATCGGCACCCTTGGGGTTAACATGGGTTTTGACCAAAACCCGAGTCTCAAACTTGGACCGATCTGCCTTTCTGTTTTGAAGTCTGTGATCTAATTGGACCACCAAGTCTATATATTCAGAGCAGTCTTGGGGTGGATTTACAACCTGGGCCAGGACATCCTTAAGTTCTCCACGTAGACCTCGATGGAATAAAGTGATTCTTTTATCCTCCGGCCATCCAGTCTCCACAATTAACCTATTGAAGGTCGCGATATAGGCTAAGAGGTCCAGGTTACCCTGTCGTAGGGATAGAAGCTCGTTATCCAGGCCCTGTCCCTGAGAATGCCGCGCAAAAAGTCTTTCCATGCTTGTCTGGAAGGCTTGAAAGTTCCGAAGAATTAAGTCATCTTGAATAACCAGTGGAACTGACCAATCCGCAGCACTGCCGATGAGATATGATAGTACAAAAGCGACATTGGTTTGGTCGTTAGGGAAGGCCCCAGGTCTGCAGAGGAAGTGCAATCGGCATTGATTCATGAATACAGCGAACATTTTGGGGTTCCCGGCAAAACGTTCCGGTGGGGCCAGTGGCATATTTCCAGGTAGATTAATTTGCACAGGGTTATTTGAAACCATTGGGGAGGAATTACCCCCAGAACCTCGTAAAGGAGTTTGACCAGTCTGACCTTGTAATAGCTTTATGGCAAGATCATCAGTTCGTTCTTTAGATACAATTAACTCTCTCCTGAGGGCATTCGTCTCCTGGCGAGCGGAATGAACTTCAGCCCGTAATTCCCCCAATAGCTGGGCCAACTGGTCTGTCTCGGAAGTCTCCATAGCGCCCGGGTGGGAAATTGTAGTTAGGCTTTGCGTTCTGTAACGCTCACCTGATTCCCACGGAGGCGCCGACCTGTTCTGGACTGCTATGACCTCTTCTAAGGTGATGCGCAGGACTCGGAAGACGGACTGGACCGGACCCCCAAACTTCGCCTGTCTGGCCCGTAGAAGAATCCTTCTGTAGATGGAAAAGGGGATTAACAGTCTGCTGGATAATGTGTCGGATTCCCCCCTACCCCCTCTCACACTCCTCGAACCCCCTCCGCGATTCCCCGTAGAGTCTCACCTTAGAGTCTGAAAGGACGAGCTCTCCATCCTGCTTCCGATGCAGGGGCGCGTTGATTTCCAGTTACTTCACTGGATCTCGGGTTTGGTGAGTATTCAACTCCGCTTGACTTTCCCGATATGAGGCCGTAAGTATTCAGTTACAAAAGTTCAAGCCTTAATTGTCTGTTGTCCTTTTCTCTATTTCAGATGCAGGATGAAGAATCCACGTTGAGGAATGGATTCGCCGAAGGTAAATTCTGGTGTGTCTTTTTGATGGATGGTTCCCTTAATGATCTTGCTTTCACCCACTAATGCGTGTGTCTTTTTCCCCTTAGGGGCCGGGGTACGGAAGTGCCAAAGAAGCGGCGCCGACCCGAGGTGAGGAAAGATTGTCCCAACAATAATCAGGTAAGTCTTAAGGTGGAAGAATCAGGCCTTCCTCAATCTGTTTCTTCGCTCACCTTTGTTTTGTCTCTTTTTCTCCTTAGGCGCTGAAAGGCGACGGATGGTGCCAATGGTCGCTGAAGAGCCCGAGGGCGCCTCGTGAAGGTGAGTGGAACGTGGCGGTGCAGCGAGCGATGCGATGCGCTTCTAAAAATAATGTCTTTTTTCCGGATCGTCGGATTGATGGTTCCGGACTCCGGATGGAAGTAGGTAAAGTTCAATTATTCACCGTTCTCTCCTTTCCTTCCTTTTCAGGTGTTCCAGGTTGCAGGCGGGCGTGGCTGGAGCCAGGATGCAGGAGCAGACACGGTGAGCGTCCAGCTGCTAGATGCAGAACAACGCGAAGCGTGAGCTGCTGTCTGGGCGTGGTTTAAATAGCCCCCCAAAGTAGTTCCAGGTAAGTATTCTTCCTCAGCCATGCCCGAGTGGTAAAATAGTCCCATAGGTAAAATAGTCCCTTTCAGACCTCAAGGAGGCCTGGATCCGGCAGCATGGTCTGCATCAGGTAAGTCCATCCAAGCACTCCCATAATGAGCCTGGCGCCTATGGTGCCAGGACTGATGACTTCTATGAGCCTGGCGCCAAAGGCGCCAGGACAATGTCCAAAGAGCCCCTATAAGGGGTTGCTGGGTCCCTCCCTGGGGACATGATGTCTGCTTTCGGGGACGCTGGTCCTGAACTGGCTTCCCGGGAGTAGGCATCATGACACCATGTCAGGACACTAAAGGGCCACAGCCAAACCGCCCATCCACCCTTCTACCTACACTTGTGCCTAATAATATGATAATCATTGCTTTGTGCCGGTGTCCAGGATTACCTAATTCCATGGATATCCCTCCCTCCCGCTTCCTCCAGATGCTAAACACACGATTAAATTTACCTCCCTCACACAAACCCAAAGAACAAGGAATGTCCGCCTAACGACTAGAACAACCAGCTGCGGCCCACTTGCAAAGTATCCCCTGTAACGTCTATCAGGCTGTATCTCGCTAGACTATGTGAGTCATGAGCCCAGTCCACCTCTCGCACTCATCGCAAACTATGTACCCCTGCAACTACCCTACGAAACCTACACCACCCCATCTTTGCCGATAACACAAGCCATTAGGTCAACACAGAACACCTCTATCGCCACAAAGGCAACGGCAGCTCACAGGCACAGTATTAATGCCTCGCCTCCTTTTCCCATTGCGATGCACAAGCCCCACCCACAAGACCCCCTCCTCACAACCTCATACACTACACCAACCAACATTGTCCCCGCTCACCATACCAAAGAGCAGTACCGGTTCCATCCATACGCCGAGCACCTTATTTCCAATCCACCAATTGCTAGCAGGATTCAAGCGGAATCTGCAGACACCGCTACACCAGTAAAACTACCAACTGTTATTCTTGACAATACTGTATGTAAGAATGTTGATCCTTGGAACCCTAGCCAAAATGAGTATAATGTAACACTACTACCTGCCACTATTGCCAATATTGCAGGCATGAATGTTAAACCCATGAATATCGCTTCACATGCACCCAGTCCAACTGTCCCTAGCGTAACACTGCCAACCGCCATTACATACAGTAATGTATGCATTCACGCTCAATCATAGTGCACTCAACCCACCCGAGTCCACTGCCACATCCCTGTTACCAGCCTCCATTACAAATATTGCCAACAACACACTCCCAATAGCACCTAATGCTAATGGCATGCATGGGCTCCCCACAGCAATGCCAATAGGACAGTAAGCCTAGCTCCTGACATCCAAGCCCTATGGACTCCACTCCTATCACCATGGCCCAACCCGACAGACAACTCTCTGGCAACCACATCCTAGGAGTCCTAATCAACGCCAGATCCCTCCCAGCCCATGCCCTGGACATATCTGACCCCATCACTTCCAACAAACTAGACCTACTCCTTGTCACCGAAACCTGGCTTCACGCAGCTGCAGGCCCAGCAATCTCTTTAGCTATACCAGAAGGATACAGCATCTACAGGAAAGGCCAGCAGCACTTCAAAGGAGGTAGTGGTGCACTCATAACTAGCAACCAGCTAACTTTAAAAGTGTTATCCAACCTAACCTTCCCATCAGTGTAACACTCTCACTTAAACTATTCCTCCCAAATACAGTAACTATTACCTTCCACATCTTGTACAGGCCCCCGGGCCCACCACACTCATTTGAAGATGATTTAGCCACCATTCTAGCCAATGACACCAAAGCCTCCTCCAGAATAAACATCCAAACAGACTTCAACGCCGACCTTCATGACTCGGCTGACCCCAACACCACAGCTGTAAACAACACAATCACAGCATTAGGTTTCAACCAACGCATCTGCCACCCAACACATGCAAAAGGTCGGACTCTTGACTGGCTGGCAGACTTGAACAGTAACCCGCACAGCCTGTCCAACACCCCTTGCCCATGGTCCGATCACAATGTCATCACCTTCCCACCTTCACCATCCCTAAACTCCACCTATCCAACTACACCACAGCTGTAGCCCCAGCCACACGCACTCGAAATGCCAGACAGATCACTGCAGACAACATGATCCCACTACTATGGCCCATTACTAACTACATCCATACCACTTGCGACCCACGTACCTTAGTAGAACTTTACAACAACTTCCTCCTACTCACCCTAGACATAATTGCTCCACTGAGTCTACGCAAACCCAAACCTGTAGCACACCTCAATGCCTGGTACATCCCAGACCTCAAAACCTTGAGATTATCCAAAAGAACCACTGAAGCATCTTGGAAAATGGCACCCACAATAGAGCATAAAGACCAATTCCTCTCCGCCATAGACAATTACAAACTGGTGATCATCAAATCCAAGAGCCAAACCTAAAATTAGTGCATAACTAATGCCAAAACAAGCACAAAAGAGCTGTTTTCCATTCTACGCAAATTCGTATCCCCACCAAACCACTGGAAACCTGTACCAAAGATACTCCATGGTGCTTGAACATCTAAAAAGCACTCCTCGACAAAGTCACTCTACTACAAACTAAGATTGACAATAAAAAAGCTAAACTACTTATACAAGACCCTCCTATTGACACCAACACTGCACCTGCCACTAACAACCTATTCCCATTCCGTCCAGTCACCACCCCTGAAGTCATTAAGGTAATTGCTGGCCTGACACCATCCAAATGCCAAGGTGACATCTACCCTGCCCCCTTCATCAAAAACTGTTTACCTGATTTTGCCCCTCTCATCACCTCACTCATTAACAATTCCTTTGCACAAGGGATCATCCCAGACAACCTGAAGAATGCCTGGGTTCTCCCCCTGCTAAAGAAAACCGCAATAGACCTGATCACTCCAACAAACTACCGCCCCATTTTGACCGTTGCTTTCCTCTTAAAAATCCTTGATAGAGCAGCCTACTTACAAATACCGGAGCACCTCGAGGCTCTCAGCCTATTAGTCCTTAGTCAATCTGGATTCAGACTTAAACACGTCACCAACACTGCTCTCCTAGATCTCAAAATCCAAATGGATGAGATCATTGACAAAGGCAACGTAGCCCTCTTACTAGTCCTTGGCCTCTCAGTGGTGTTTGACCTAGTGAACCACAGAATCCTATGTCAACACATTGCATCCAATGCTCAATTCTCCACCAAAGCCATTCCCTGGATCGAGTCATTCTGGTCCAATCGTACTATGAGAGTCTTATCTAACACAGCTGCCGCCCCGCCTGCACCAGTCCTCTGCGGAGTGCCCCAAGGGTTGCTCGTATCACCCACAGTTGACAGCACATTCACAAAGCTCCTGTTGGACTACCTGGATGACCTAGGCATCATTTACACTAATTACACAGATGATATGAAGATCCTTCTGCCTATCACTGGAATCTACGATATCAACTCTGCAGCCCTCAACAATATCTACCTATTCATCCAGAACTGGATGGCACAAAACAAACTCAGTCTTAATGTCGATAAGACAGAGCTCCTGCTGGTAGCCAGCCAATCAAATCTCAACAAACTGAACCCTAAATATTAATCCTTCTCTATTGCCAGAAACACCATTACCATCCTAAAAGAAGTTAAAACTCTGGGTGTCTATCTGGACTCTTCTCTTTCCTTAACTAGGAAACTCAACACAATAGCCTCAGTGGCAGCCCACACAACAAAAGTAATCACTGCATGTAGACAATTCCTCACCACAGACAACTGCACCACACTGGCCAGAGCCCTCATTTCTTGACTACTGCCCCACCTTATTCATTGGGTCCTTCGCTAGCAACATAAAAAGACTACAAGTCTTTCAGATCAACGCCTTGGTGCAGCTTTGAACATCCCTAAGAAAGAACATATCTCGGCCGCCATACACAATGCCCACTGGCTCCCAATCCAAGACTGTATTCGATTCAAAACCCTCTCCATCACGCATAAATGCCTCCATGACACAGCACGCAAATACCTTGTCATGAAAACCTCCACCTCTCACTCTGACAGACCGACTAGATCCTCAACATCTCACCTCCTCTCAACACCAAAATTCAAAAGAGCCGAAACCTGGGTGCCAAAGTTTCCCAGTCATGGTGACACAACCATGGAACACCCTACCTCCCGACATCAGATCTGAACCATCACTCACAGCCTTTCTCAAAAATCTTAAAACTTATATTAAAGCAAAGCCTCTGAAAAACGTTTATCTGCTCCACCTACCTCATGTATGCCTGCAAACTAACTGGGATGTATGCTGCACTGTATGTCTATCTGTAACCTCCTTGTAACCAGCGCCCAGGTGCCTCTGGGTTCGGCATGCTATACAAATAAATAAATAAAAAATGTAGTTCATGGTAATGGAAAATATAGCGATGCGGATGACTGGTTCCAGCGAGGCCTATGAACTGTGGTTTATTTGAGTCAAAAGAGGTGATTTTGTAGCCCTATTTCGATTTTGGTCAACATGATGAAATCCCTTAGTTTAGAAAGGGGTTTACTTAGAGAGCTTTGGAGAGGTTGAATGACCTAAATGTGGAGGCAGCTCTGATGTGTTTGGGTGGGAATATCCATATTCTATGGTTAAATATATGAATTTCTAGGTGAAGTGTAGAGCAAATTATCAATGTACTGTTGTGCTTTTGATTTTTTCAAAATGATTATTGACACGTCTTCTGACAAAGGATACATCAAACTATAGTCAGGTAAGCAGTGTTGTGTTTGGAAATTACTTGGTTTGTGGTGATCTTGTATGCTTTATTTTAATTTATTTAATTTTTCAACAAAGGGTCCTCTTTTTGTGCAGTGATCAAATCTGCATCCAGGGCATCTTTACTCCACTGAGCAGTTGAGAGTTCACTGTTGGCACTAGTTTGAGAGCTGGTGACAAATGTTTTAGATGTGTTTAGATGTGTGACATTAGAAATTGTTATAACAATGTGTCCTTGTTGTTAAAGTGGAATTGGCATTGGTATCTATGAAATGATCTATATTGGATTATACCATTTGATTCTCTTTTTTCTTCTTCTTTTTGTAAATGGGTGAAAGGTTTATATTAAGCCAAACACCAAATGAAATATAAAAAAATAAAAAGATAATAACCAATTCTTTGCATTGGTGGTGTACGGCAGTGAGGATGGCTTGATGGACTTCCAACTTCTCTGCCATCTGACTACTTCAGGGTCCTATTTTGTAACCAGCGGTGGGTTCTCATTCACCCAGGCATTCCCAATGCCAGCCACTATTTATTTTCCCTCTTTATTGGCAACATGGTAAGAGCACCTTTCCACATGACCTTAGGTACGCCTCTATATTGTCTTTAGTCCTTAGACTTTCATCCTCAAGACAGTCTTATTGAGAACAATCATGCAAGTCAGCCAATCCTTGAACTGGGGGACGCTTCTTGATTTGCAACATCTGTCCTCCACAGGAATACCTTGCATGTAAAGAATCCAGGAAGTAATTCAGGAATTATTTACATTCCCCAACAGTATCCTGTCACTTTATAAAAACTGCAAGGATTTGGTCTACAATTGTGTGCCCCCCGATATGAACAGGCAGTACTTTTTCAATGCCCATACCATTGCAAATAGTGCCTTTTTCCACAGTCCTTACATTTTTCCTCCACAGAGAGCAAAGGTTTACTCGCAAGATAACTTTGTTGATCTTGTGCTGGTGGTACAAAACCGCTGTTAGGCAGGTATCTGAAAACTCTGTCTTCAAGAAGGATTACTTGTTCCTAATGTGGTAAGCCAAACAAGGAGATTGAGAAAGCCTTCTTTTCAATAGTTTAACTCCCTTTGTTTGCTCTGGTCCTCACTCACTCTTGACTCCAGCCTTTGATAGATGTAGCAAGGGTTGAGTGACTTCCGCATTGTCTTCAATGAACTTTCAACTATAGTTGGTCAGTCCAAGAAGGCTTCTCAATTCTCGTAGTGTCGATTAATTTAAAAAAGGCTTCAGTTTTCTTAACCTGGAGGTTCAATCTGGTCTTGCACCACGGTGCCTTTTAAAAGGACAGTTTTGCTCTGGGATTCTGCAACTGGGCCAGAACATAGTAAATTTCTGCAATATGTTCTTCAACAGTTGAGCTCTTGATCAATTTATCATCTACATAGGCCAGGTTTCCACTTTCACCCAAACCAGGCATGGCCTTTTGAAGGAAGATACTGAACTAATTTCTAGAGTTTATTTATCCAAAGGGTGTTTGCGTTCACATATAGTGCTGCCCCCCAAAGGTCAAGGCTAGCTCAATCTGTCTTCCCTACTCACGGGTACAGTCCAGTAACTGTTGGTCAAATCAATGTTTTGTTACACTTTCAACCCTACGATCTGTGCCAGCCCTTGATTGATGACGGGAAGTGGCCAACTGTCTAGTTGGAAACCAAACAGGTCATGTGGACCTGTTTGGTTTGTTTAACTCCCTAAGGTCTGCACATATTCTCCTTTGCCCATTGTATTTTAGTATCCCCAGTACTGGCTTGTTGAAGGCACTGTGGATAGGACAAAATATCCCATGGGATTCTGAATTTTTTTAAAATCCCTGTGAGTGAATCCATTGATGCGTGAGGTAATTGGTATTGTTTAAGGAATACTGGAGCCATCACAGGGTCTGTGGGTATGGTGGATGAATGGATAGATGTACGTTCACCAACATTTGAATCACTCAAAACATATCCTGTTTCAGTTTCTGTCTTTGTTCCTTGTTGTAACAAGCATTAGCAAGATTGATCTGTTCCTTGATCATCTGCCTGAAACCTGGTAAGACCTCAGGATTGGCAATTTCAACAGTATCCTCCAGATGAGTTGAGATATCTCTTTTTATGGTGTTCACCTGGACAAGAGGTTCCATAAAGATTCAAGGTAGTTGTTAACTCTGAATACCACTTTGTCCTTTCTGATATCACTGGTTACTTCTTCTGCCCCATAAGGTTATGAATAGTACACCAAGATCTTCTCCCCATGATGGGTAACAATCTCTTCTGTAGGAATACCATCACCAATGTTGAACCAGTAGTGAGGAATTGGCCAAATTATCTCATTACCTAAATCAACAGAATAGTGTTGAGCATCAAAAGCCATTTCAATAGAGGTGTCAGCGCCCAAAGTGATACTTTCAGGGTCAATGTTTTCCCCCCAACATTCAAATGGTGTTGTATTCTAGATCCACTGAATGGGTTGGATGTAAATATAAACCTTGTTGTAGGAGGTAAGAGTTAAATTTTACAGAGGCGTCCTGATATTTCAGGTTCTGTCCTCGCTTAATTTTGAGGGGAATGGTGAATTGTCACACCTGTCCTGGGATGGTAAACTCTTTTCCCACCTGAACTTCAACCACAAAAACAGCAATTGAGCTGACTGCAATGCTTTTTTGATTTTGTCAAAGCCCATGGGGTTACCTCCTAGTATTGACCAACCTGTTGTTAATTAGATCTAGTCTAATTGCAAATTGATTTATGTCACTACCCAAATTAAAGTCAGAAGGGACATCTCTAACTACCCAACAATTGTGTTCTATAGTTTTATCTCCAATGGAAGGTTTTAGCATACACCGACTAGGCAGGAAATATTTAGATGTTGGTGTTTCCGGACCCACTTCCCATGTATCAATCAGTTTAAATGTTGGAATAGTCTGATCTTTTTGGAGTTTCCTGAATAATCCTTCGCTGATGAAGTTTTTTCCTTTATTCAGGTATACTCTGGAAAGTACTGGCTCCTCCCACTCATTTATCTGAATGGGGAAAGACACATGTTTGCCCTTTTTCTGAATTTCAGTGAGACTTTGTGCTGGTTTATCATCTTCCTCTTTAAAGGGATTCAGTGTTTCATCTAATTTTGTACTTGTATACGATTAGTGGATTCCCTACCCGTGTGGAATGCCACTTGCAACTGGGATGAAGGTTGATTTTCAAGACTTGAGAAGAGTTTCCATCACCAGTTTTATCCTACAGAGATGATGGGGATTTCTGGGACTTTGCCATGGGTCACTCACTTTGGCTAAACACTGTGCTACAAGCCCCTTGTTTTATGGACGGTCCATTGGTGAATGTTGTGATACATCGCACAACCCCAACTTACCACATTTAAGCAGCACAGACAAGGGAATAAAATGACCGGCTGCTTGATTAACATATGCCCAGGAGCTTTTGACCCCATGGCGAAAATCAAAAGCTGGCACCTATGAATATACGTTCAGTAAGTCAACATATATCTTAAAGTGAAATATACAAATGTAGATCAATTGACCTACCCATTAGAAGAAAGTGCGCAAAACAAAATAGCAATGGACTTAAAAAAAAAAGTAATGAAAACCAGAAAAATAACCTGCAAGAGGAAATGTTTGAATAAATGTGCAGGCAAAGTATTAAAGTTGCTCATGTTTTAAACCCAGTATATGTCATGAAATTGTCCTGGGAAAACAAATTCCGAATGTTAACCAAATGCTTGTGGTCTTGTGGGTAAGTGTCTGCACTGGTAACATGACAACCGGAGTAAAATCATGTTAGCCAAATACTTGAGCAAGCTTGCCAACCACAAAAAAACAAATGGGATTGTGCCTGTCTCCGTGAAAAGCAGCCACAATCATGGGCAAAAAACTGCACCAGTGTCCAGAATTGCAAATTCTCTTGCCACAACATGGGCAAATACTCATGAATTGCTTTCCCGCTCATCATTTACCCTCCTCACCCACAACAATACTCTGTTTCATAAACTTGAAAAATATGCAAACCGTATTGTCACTGAAATATATATATCCTTATCGTACTATGTTAGGCAAAGGTGCACAATTGTGACACAATTCCCCCCATCTTGACTGGGAAACTACAAATACCAGAATGCAATTCAGCAAAAGCCATAAAAATTGTCTCTAAATGCAATACTTCCAGAACTGACATTAGCACATTTAAAAAAAAAATGTATAATGTGGATGCTGTAGGTTTTCTTAGTGTGTCATGAGATATTTAAAAATAAGACAAACACACGGTATTTGGGACTGCAGACTGTCTTCCATCCATACAGTAACCAGGACTGACCCTACTTAGCTTCAAAGTGAGGAAGAAGTTTGCCCCCTCAGCCTACATTGCTCTAAGTGCTCATTCCACTTCTGCGCATGTTTTAGGCAACATGTCCTGAGGGTCCCAGCTGCTACTTTCCTTTGAAGATAAGCAGGTTTAGTCCTGGACACTGCATGGATGGGAGGCCCGGATGCCTAGGCCATGGCCAGTGATTTTTCACCCTTATGTCACTGAAGCTGTAAAAATATATATTTCTTCAAAAACAAAGTTTTTTTTTAGCAGCAGGTACATAACTACAGATAGCCTTGGCTATTTGTAGTCATTTTAAGTTTGTACTACAGATACCCGTGATTATCTGCAGTTATTATAGCCATGAATATAGAAATAAATGGCCTCAGAAATGCCTTCTTGGCCCCCAGGCCCTCACCACATGCCCCCATCATCTGCGTAAACAATCCAGATGGCCTCCTCACCTCCCCTGCCCTCTCCCTGTCCCGCCACAATACACAATATTTCAGTGATGCAGTTTGCTTTGAGATGTCTGCTATTCAGGGATATAGCCAAATTTACAGAAAAGCTTTGTGCTTCAAGCTCAGTCCATAGATCCCCTCCAAATCCCAAATTTCACTTAGTGCTCTCCCTACCCACCCAGCCACTTATAGACTGATGGAATGTGCATGTTTCTCATCTGCAAATAGCTTTTACCCTACTTCTCATTTTCCGATATCCTAGGATATCCTAGAACTAACTCTCGCATTGAGAAAAAAATTATGGCTGCCATTTAATTTCTAAAATAAAATATTAAAAAACATTTTTAAAAAATGGTTTTATCTGAGATATTCTATTTATGAGACGGAAGCACACCCTTCTAATTCAAATATTTTAAAAACGACTGCATGGAATAACCCCAAACCACAAAAAAGCCTAAACGCTTCATGTCCAAGTTGTTTTGGACCTGGTCCAAATCCATCCAGCGGTTTGGGCTGTGCGGTTCAGCAAAGATGTACCTTGTTTCTCTATGAGAAAATGAATGAGAAGTAGGCCCAAACACTTTTTTTTATTGTCTTCTTAATTACTTGTTATTTGTTCACATATCTTTAGGAATCTTTGCAGTCTTGAATAGGCCTACGCATCCCTAACCAATTTCAAGATTTCAGCTAAATATGTCACACAAGTCAAAACAATTAACAATAGACTATTTGGAGTTCCCTGGAGTCAGACTCACCTTAAATATAGGGTGGCTAGGATTAACACCCAGGACATCAAAGATGACATCACAAATGGCATTAGTGATGACATCAATGATGACATCACATATCCCGGATGGTTCTTTTTGTTCAGTGACAGCGTGAATTTTAAGCACATGACTTATTTGGTCATACTGCATTGAAAACATGAGACACATATTCTAAATATGCAAACAAAACAAGAGGGGTGGCAAGGGCACTACTCTGGGTCCCATTTGCAGTTAGCTCAAACAGTCCAAAGATGTTCTCCTCCTAACACGCTTCATGCCTCAGCAATCTTCAGGGAGGCTGATTGAACGCAGGTGTGCAGGGTTGAATCCCTCTGGTATGTACCATGCAGGCATACTCTAAACGTGCTGGGACAATAAGCAGGCCCCAGATAGACAATTCCTTTTTTTATTTTTACATGATGATGTACTGTAATCTTAGTCTCATTTTCTGGTCATGGTGTTTCTTTCCTCCTAGCTAGAGTTTCTCTGAATCTGCCTCAGATTTGTGTGCATTGATTCTCTCCATATGTATTTTTTGTACTGACACATGTGTGTAGTCATTCTTGTATTGGTAGATGTTCATTCCAAATATATTATTAATCAATATTCAGATAGACTTGCATTTATGATTCTATTGGCCAACATCACCAAATCAAAAATACTCTACTTCAATGGTCCATGCTGCAACCATTGTCTTTGTGTATGTATTACATATTAGATTGGTGTATTAACAACAACACATCAATAGAAGGTTTCTGTTTCAATAAGTACATTATGTGATACATGGAGTGGTTCCTGAGATGTCTCATATGTTGCTAGCAATATTCTAAAGTCCTTGTAGGGACATTTCATCAGAATTGTTGTCATATGTGATGTCATCAGTGATGTCATCAATGATGCCATTTGTGATGTCATCTTTGATGTACTGGTTGTTAGTCTTAGCAGTGCATGGTGGTGGCAGGAGTTATGGTTGCATATCTTACCATAACTGGTGAATTTCTTTGGTTTTTCGATTTTAACTTGCAACCATAACTTCCCTTTAACAACGTTTTTTCAGTGAATTGTCTAGGTTTTTATTAATGCAACTTAACCATAACGTCCTTTTAACAACATTTTTCAGTGCATTTCATAGTTTTTTTTAGAGAAAATGTTTCATGATGTTACAGCACTGTATATAAGTTATTCCACTTTTAACATGTATGAAAAAACTATAAACCACCTTTAACAAACATATTTTTTACAGCGCAAACTGGTGTGCGTTGTTTTCAACAGTGCGTGCAAGTTATGATTGAATTTCCTAGAGCATGAGGCTCGACCATGACCCCAGTCCCATCGAACCACCCCCATTATCCACTCCATTATCCATTGCACCTAGCCTGCATCCTAGTCCAGTGTCTACTATACCTCATTAATGTGACCAATTGTAATTGTAATTATTCATTTGTAAAGCGCTTACACACAAGTGAAGTTTTTCAATGTCCAGTGCTCATGGCTTGCATCCAACAAGCAAATCAGCATAGACATTTGTCCTTGCAAAGGAGCAGACCCACAACCCAGGCACCAAAGTTATGTCACTATTTTTTGTATTTAAATATTGACACTTTGGAAAAAATAAAACACAGGACAGATTTGCAAAAGCATGCTTTCAGGTCCTTGCTAACGCTCTTTCTGCAAGTTTGCTGTAATCCCATTGAAGGCATGCCAACAAATGGTCACGCCAGAAAAAATGCAACCTGCTAGGGAAGAAAGGCCAAGAGATTCTTGCAAGGATAAAACATTTTAATCACACAAAAAAATAGGTAGGCCAGCAAAGAACTCTGCTGCTCAAAAACGTTCTGCTGAGAAATAGTACAATAGGAATGTTATAAGGAAACACATTGTCACTAATGACGTCACATATACGGTAAAAACCTGTGTGGCTGGTTGGTGGGGCCCTAGGGGATACCAGGCTGCTATTGGTCTCAGCCCCACCCATCCGTCTTCTATGACGTAAGGGCCAGCTGGGCTTATCATCTCCAGGGAACCAAGGTCCAGTTCATAATTAGTTACTATGTAAAACAATCCTACTCTATCATTATGGCGTGCACCTGGGAAACTCGGGTACTGGCACAGGGGGAGGCTTGAGATCATGCTGACCCACCGATTCTTCACTCAGTCCATATCGCACTACCCATACCTAAGGCTTCCACCCTCCCTTTGCACTATAATTTATTACACTCTGTACCTCGTATTACAAAGATTGTCATTATGAATGGTTTTGTTCTTTTAGATCTATTATGACCACTGGGTTTATGGTTGGTGATCTGAGGTCACATAATATCGCAGAATTCAGGGTCTTGGACTGGGGCAGTTGTCATAACTCATGGTGGGTTGGGTTGGGGTTGGAGGTCTGCTTTTGGCCTGGTTGCGATATACATGAATTGCGAGGGACCTGGTACTGTCTTGCAGCATTGCAGGCCACATTCCTTCCTGGGATAACATGTATTAGCAAGAGTTATGGAACCAATGAAAGTTTCTATGCAAGCTAGCAGAGTGGGTCTCTCTATCATCAGCGTTTGGGCCTATTTGGGTTTCTTCGTTTGGTCTTTGTTTACCGCGCAACCATGCAGGTCTGTACGTTTCTACCATAACTACAAAAATGGTGCTTCCTTATATGTGTGCACTAAGTCTATACATTTGTGTTTCATGTAATATTGTGTACGTGCATGGTTTCTTAGCACAACCTCCTCCCCCCTGGTACATTGCAAATGTAGTTATGGGATTCGCCTTACTCTAAATCACCTAGAGGGGTGGGAGATGTTCATTAGCTTCCCAACATTTCCCCTTTTCGTTACTTTTACAGTAACTAATTCCTCTGCATACTTGCACTCATTTTCTCTTTTTATTGCAGTCTCATAAGGTGGAGTTCCTTTTATAGGCATCCAAGATTTGCATACTGATCGCATTCTTTCTCCTGCCTTTACATATTCTTCGGATGTGCATGTCATATAAATGCACCCCCCAACCCCAGCTAGATCTACCCAAACTTCATTATACATTTCAGGGTCAGGGGGTGGGACAATGATGGTGTGGTATAGGTGATTTACTTCATCTCCATGATATGATATGATATGATATGGTATTTATAACGTGCCTGTACACAATTGTTTCTAGGCGCGACAAGACAAGGAGGGGGAAACATAGGGAGGACAAAAATGATCTTACTAGGCCCTGTTGTGTCATTCAGATCGTGCAAGGGCAGGGAAGAGGAAAGGGAGAAGTTCTGGGGGTGGGGGGTTTAGGGAGAAGAGCAGGTAACTCAAAAGTGCAGCCAGCATGTGGCTCAGTGAAGGTAAATCAAGAAGTGCAGCCATCGGGTGGCTCAAAAGTGCAGAAAGAAGGGACTGCAGGGTTGCAGATACAGAGCACAAGTGCTAGGTGAGCCGGGAGGCAGTGCAAGGTGCAACTGGACATGCAGGAGTCTCGGCCCAAGTTCAGAGGGTAGCCAGGTGGGCAGTGTGTGGAGCAGTCTGGAATCAGCAAGGGAGAGGAAGAGAGGAAGCAAAAGCAAAGAGGATGGTCTTGAGTTGCTTCCAGAACCGGAGATGGTTCTGCTCAAGTTTGAGATAGGCAGGGAAGCTGTTCCAGAGGGAGGCCCAGCCAAAGATAGAAATGTGCCCCCAACTCTCTGCTTGGAAAAGCGACTGACCCTCAGAGAGTTGGAAGTGGATGAGCGGAGAGCTTGAGAGGGGAGATGTTTAGGAAGAGAGAGTTGGAGGTAGTGCAGTCCCAGGCACCAGAATGCCCTGTGGATGATGCAGAGGGTCTTGAACCTGATCCTTGCCACCAGTGAGAGCCAATGAAGAGATTTTCAGAGCTGGAGAGAAACAATCCCTGGGCTTGAGGCCAAGGACAAGTCTTGCAGTCCTGTCTGGATAAGTTGAAGGGGTCAGCGAGTAGAGGCAGGAAGATTTAGAAAGAGGCTGTTGCAGCAGTCCAGTTTAGAGAGGACAAGGGGTCTGGAGACAGTGAGCCTCTAGGGGAAAGTGGGGAAAGGAAGAACACCTCTAGGGGGTGCAGTTTATAGTTTGACTTCTTAGAGCATCAGAGATGTGAGGAGAGAAGGAGAGGGTGGCGTCAAAGATGACCCCAAGGTTCTTAGCCTCACAGATAGGAGCAGGGAGAGGGCCCAGAGCGGGCAGCCAGAGAGAGAGAGAAAAGGAGTTCTGGTGTTCTGATGAAGAGGATCTCAGTCTTACTGGCATTAACGCAGAGATGATTGGTGGCACACCGTTCCTGAATTGCGGTCAGACAGTTGTCTGGAATGAGATAAGGATAAGAGGCATCGTGAAAGGAGCGTGAAGGAAAGAGAGAAAGAAAAGACCACAGTTGGACCTGGGAGAGTCTGTCAGTGAGAAAGGAGGTGAGCCATGCCATGGCCTGATCAGTGATACCCAGGTTACCATAGAGGTAATTGAGCAAGATGGCATGGTTGACCATTTCAAAGGCAGAAGAAAGACTCAGGAGAATGAGGACAGTAGAAGGTTAGAATCAAGGTTTGAGAGCAGATCTTCACGGGTGTTCAGGAGAGTTGTTTCTGTAGTTCTGGCAGGTCTGAAGCCAGAGTGGTGGTCTTAGAGACAACCAACAGATTCAGTGTGCAGACTAAGCTGGGAGATGGCCAGATTTTCCAAGAGTTTGGCCAGGAAAGGGGTGATGGAGATCAGCAATAACTAGATGAAGAAGAAGGACCGGCAGAGGGCTTCTTTAGAAGCGGGTGCACAAGGGAAGGCTTAAGGTGGGAAAGGAAGGCTCCAGTGTCAAAGGAGTGATTACAGAATCGGCCAAGGCTGGAGCAAGGGTGTCAATGTGGCCCTTGATGGCTCTGGATGAACAGGGGATATTCTGTTTTGACAAGACTCATAGATCAGACTTATCTAGAAACATTGTGAGGGGTGAACAAGGGAAAGGAATAGAAGGGAAGAGGATAAATGGCCAAAGGCAGGCCAGGAGATGAGGAGGCGGAGGAAGAGGAAGATAGGGTGGGCATGATGTCCTGAGTTTTAGTGATAACGTGAGAAGCCAAGGCCGTACAGAGAGCCTGGAAGGGAACAGGAGAGGTGGAGACTTCAGCAGGATTGGCCAGATCCTTGAAGATTTTGAAGAGTGTTGCCAACTTGTTAGATGCTCCAGAGATGCAGGCTTGGATGTGAGCTCTCTTCTTGATGAGGATAGAGATTATGTATTGCCGTTGGACCAGGCGGCATGCCATTTTGTCAGAGGGTGCACCTGATGCCCTCCACTTCCTCTCAGCCAACCTGCACTTGTGTTTGAGGGAGACAAGGTCCGAATCGTACCAAGAGTTGCACTTAGATTTGGGCTTCAAGCTCAACCTCATGACACGGGAAAGTACAGCAAGAGTGTTAGATATGGAACAATGAAGGTTAGAAAAGGCTGTGTCAGGGTGTGAGTCAGCCAAAGGTGCAGAAGGAGGAGAGAAGGTGGCAGTGAAAGCCTCAGCTGACACACGCTTTCATGGTCACATGATCGAGAAGGTAGGTGGCAGTGCTGGAGTTGGCTTGGCCTGAAGGGTAGAGAGAAAGAGGTGGGAGGAACGGAGAAAGTGCTCTCTCTAGGAGAGAGAAGTAGCAAGAGAGTTGGAGAGGGGGGGGGAGGGGGGGGTCTGAGGATCAGAACATCCAGTGTGTGCCCTGCAGAGTGAGTCGGGCCAGAGGGGAGAATAGAGAGAGAGAGAGAGAGAGAGTGAGATTGTGAAAGAGTCCTGTAGAAGGTCAGATAGCATCTGGGTGGATGTCAAGGTCTCGGAGGAGGAGAAGTTTAGAGGTAGAGGTAAGGAGAGAGAAGGAGAGGTCTGCCCACTCAGAGAGGAGGTGGGAGACCTGGCCAGGCAGCCTGTAGATAGTGGCCACAGTGAGAGAAAGGCCAGGAGAGATAGAGAGCTTGCAGACCAGGTATTCAAAAGAGGAGTAGTCCTGCATAGGAATGATAGAAGCAGGGATCCACTCTGGGAAGATCAAGGCTACACTCCACTGGGACGGTTGGTTCTAGGTTGGGAGAGGATCTTGTAGCCATTAGGAAGGAGAGTGTCAAAGCTTGTGACAGACTGGCCGTGAACCAACTTTTGGTCAGACCAAGTAAATCCAAATCAATTTCTTCTAGGAGACGGAAGATGTGGGAGGAGTGTTTGACAGCTGAGCGAGTTAAGCGTAGCAATGTGGAGCAGGTTTCCTGCTTTGAAGGACTTCCGTGGAGGGGTACAGTTCTGAGGCGCACCCTGCAGAAGTGTTGCAGGTGCCTTAGGATGGGCAGAGGAGGAAGGAGGAGAAGGCAAGGTAGCCAGGGAGGAGGAAGTGGGTGTCAGAGTGGTGGCAGAGGGAGAACCAACAAGGTGGCTGGAGAAGCAACATATGCAGCCATAGAGGTGGCATAGAAAGGAGGCAGCAGAGAAGCCAGAGAGGGGAAAGAAGGACAAGCAGGAGAATAATGGAAGTTGATAAGGCACGGAAAGCATCTATCAAAAATGAGGAGGTTGGCCTGGGGCCTTGGACCAAGACGGTGCCATTTAGGTAAACATTGATAATGATCTTGGAGGAGTGGAAGGGGGCCAGGAGGGCCTCCCACTGGGTACCACCATTAACGGGTGAAGAAGAAAAAGGAGAGATAACAGAGACCATATGGGTGGTCTATAGGCCTGGATAGGGAACAACAAAGAGGATATCCGTAAGGGTCTGTCTGGAGGAAGCACTGGTGTAGGTATCAGCGATAGGTTGGCCTGGGTTGGAGATGAGGATATCCATCTTAAGCTTCTTCCTGCCTGACTTAGTGAGAGGGATAGTCAATAGAAAATCAGTCCAAGAAGATCGGCAAGCAGGCAGGAAGGGTGGTAACCACTGGGGGCGACATGTAAGGAGGGGGCACACAGAGGACAGAACACGGACAGACAATCCGATGCAATGCATAGTAAATAGGAAGCATTTGGGGAATGGCATGAGCAGTTTGTTCTTCAATTTCTTTTGTATTACAAGGTACTTTTGATACACCAATTGAAGCCATCATCTTTGCGCTATTAGGCACTGCTTTGGCACAACATTGGAGTCCCACTTGGCATGTTCAGGATTGACCCGGATGAACACGATAACTGGTACCAACATCTTCATGATTGCTCCTAACCAGAACAGGGCCTAGTCGAAGGCGAGGTCGAACCTATCCCCCCTTGTATTACTCCTTTTTTTATGCAAACCGCTAGGCCATGTACTACTTCAATGATATGAGCTAGTGGCCCATTCTCTGCGTCTTCTGGGGACACAAATGGGCAACATGAATCACTGATTTGTTGTCACACGCCTCCTTCCACTGCTGTCAGCATATTGAGGACACAGCTGTTCTTCATCATCATCAACCTTAGGGCACACAGCTTGACCTTCATGATGTTGAGCCCATGCCCAGTGTCATTTGCCAACTTGACCAACTCCCAGCATACTATCTGTAGCCTTCTTGCATTAGCTGCTGCCTGTACGCCGGATAGCAAGAGTGAGGCAAAAGAATTTCAAGCCATGTGGTTGAGTCTTTTGACAGATAGTTTGATGCTCCCTTGTTCCTTTGCAGTTTATCATATTGGCTCTTCCCGGGTTGGATGCAAAATTCAGGTGGCGGCATTGGGCTCTGTTCTTCAAATGCCAGGTAAACTGTTGGGGTTGTGTCAGGTGTTGGCCCCCCTTTCAAGTGTTCTGGGGCTACTAGTAGCACTGAGTGCAGCGTGGACAGCAAACAGTAGCACCTCCATGATGGTGCAAGGTGCAAGTATGCTTGTTGGCGACAGACCCAATAGTAGTGCATCACTTTCGCAGTGCCCCTTTTCAAGTCTGGAACCAATAATGTCCTGTTGAATCGCTCCCTGGAGCTGTTAAAAACAGTTCCTTCGCTAGGTCATAACTCTCCTCTCGGTGCACTTTCCCTGGCTCTTCCATTGCCGCAATCCATGTCAATTTTGTGATGTTCCCATGAAACACTTGTGTATAGGAGCGTTATAAATGTCATATCATATCATATCATGTCATGTTCTTTCCACTAATGCCCGCACTTCTTCTGTGTATCCCTGGAGACCTTCAGCTAGGCAGCTGAGCGTTGTTTCCTGCCAATTGCTATTTATCTGTTTTAGTCCATCAATCACTAAATATGGTTGTTGCAAGCAATTGAGGTTTCTTGGGTTGTTGTTGCATTGCAATGCATCTGTATCCACAAGCTCTAGTTGCACGCTGTGTGCCTGGAAGGTGCATTTTATTCTACATAGTGCAAGATGAACTAGGAATTGTGATATGATTGGTTATTTATACCGCGCTTGATACCCAGAGGTTTCTAAGCGCAGACCCGGGGATCTAACTTGTGTTGCTCTGTGTCGTCTTGCTTCCAAGGTGAGCTTGTTGGAACTTCCTGTGATACTAAAACCTTGGGGGCCCCGATGCATGTAGTATCAATGAGCATATAGCAGCTACCGTTTGTTGTTTGTCTGCCCACTGCACTCATGTCCGTGTACCAGCTATTAGAGTGCTTGGGAGGTCTAATATCTTCAATAGCATCCAGGCCCACACCATGGTATGCAACATATGTGGGCCTACGCACTTGCCTTCTCATTCTATCATGCTCTGATGTATATCTTTTCATTGCTGTACTACTGATAACGTTGCTACTAATATTTGTGTTACAAAAAATGTTTCTAAAAATGGTAGGAAATACAATTTCTAACATTTTTCTCATGCTCACACTGATTCGGTCAGGTGTGTTTGCTTGTACTTTTGTGTTGACCCTCTTTTTGCTCGTCTGGGAAATATTATACATATGTACAGTAGCGTTGCTGGTTGTATTTAGCAGAGCCAGTGTACTTCCCTTTACGTTCCCCCTCACCCTCTTTTAGATGGCTTTCCCAGATAAAAGGTATACCCCAATGAATCCCTAACATAAATATCAATATAGTGTATAGGAGAGCAGTAAATGATGAACAAATAAATATCGAGGCTGAGTACCACAAAAGAAATACACCAATCACGGGCTGAAAAGATACAAGTATCTTTTATTACTGTACAGTTTACAAAGCAAAATAGATAGCTATCTGGCTCCCAACACCTCGCAGTGTGTACCAGCCGACAGTGAGGAGAGAGAGTGCTGGACATCTAAGCACTGGCATTTTTATACATTTCCTACAATATTGTCCAGCCTCTCTTCATGTTAACAATTTGTGGTCTAGAGTTCGTGCCTAGTTCACATAACAGATTTTACAATATTATGCAAGGATTACACAAGTTTGTACTTCCATGAAAATACAATAGTGATGTATGTTTTTGGATATGTGGTAAACCTTATTTCAAGAGTCTCTACATTGCAGTTCAGCTAAAGCATACGCGTGAGGTTTGTTCTTCATTGTCCCAATGTTTATACAATGATGAGGCTTGTGAGCGCAGACAACACTTGAATGGCAGTTTGTATGAAGCACAAGGTTTCTTTGCTCAGTTTAAACAGTCGGCTCTCGGATAGCCTAAACATTAACAGAACTCAAAGGTTCTAAGGCTTGGCTGCAAGTCAAAAACACAGTCCACCATTTTAGAACATAGTACACAACTGAACATCATAATGACGGACAAATCTTAAAATGGCGACGAAGTTAAACCAAAAATCGGGACTTTGCAATGCAGTTTTCCGTGTAACGCGAATGGGCTTAGGCCAATTATCATAATAAGGAGGCACTTTATAATTACGGTTTAACTTAAAGTGTAGGCCACAGGTGTAGGAATATAACCATCTTGAATTAACAGTATATTTATCTATGTTCTTAATATACAAGGAATCATTTGACATTGAGGGTTCCATTTCAAACACTCCTGTAGAGGAAACAAAAATGGAGGGTGGGAGAGAGAGAGAGGGAGAAACTCATACACAAGTTTTTCAGAGCTCGACAAGGCAAGGGAGGGGTACAGAGGAGAACAAAACAGCGATCTTACTAGGCCCAGTGATATTGAGAATGTGCAAGTGCATGGGAGAGGGGGAGCGGAAAAGTGCATGGAAGGGGGGAGAAGTGGAAAGTGCGAAGCAGAGGAGAAACAGATAAATAACAATAAATAAATAATAAAGGCAACAAACAGTGGTGTGCAGCTAGAACTTTGCAAGTGCTAGGTATAAGGCAGCGGACAAGGTAGGTCTGATAAGTACAGGAAGAAAAAGGGGGGCTGTATGGGTACAGATACAGATCCCAGTGCAAGGGGTGGCCCGGAGTCAGTGCAGGAGGGTGGCAGGGTGAGCAGGTACCTGAGCCCGGAAGACAGAGGATGGCGAGGTGCACAGTGCTAAAAGAGAACAGATCAGCAGGGGAGAGTGAGAGTGAAGGCAGAAGAAAAGAGGAAGGTCTTGCGGTCTCCTCAAGTTTTAGAGTGGCAGGGAGGCTGAGAGAGAGGGAGTAAGAGAGAGAGAGAAAGAGATGGCAATATAGTAGAGAGAGAGTTTTTCTTTTACTTAAAAGTGCTTATGCTTTTAGCAGCAATGCATGTTTATTAACTCAAACATGTAGTCTTGTCATTACTTCTGAGGTAGTTACTTTTGTGGTATATCAGTATTTTCTTTAGGGTACTCGTGAGGTATTTGGGGGTGCTCTACGGACATCAGAGAGGTGAATCCAATATCAAAACCCCTTCACTTTTACTGAAAAAGGGGTGGAAAACACAACTTCATAGGGGCCATGGAATCTAGGGTTGTTCCATTTGCACACAAAGCTTTTGACATATATTATCTCTCCTGGTAGCATCGGTTGCGTGGGCATGGTGTCTGTGGTAGGTTGCTGTGCAGTGCTCTGTGTATCCTTATAGGCAAGGTGGTGCAATCTGTCGGGAGACATATTTGATTGCACATGTTAGGTTTGTTAAGTACTGTTTGAATTCTTCACCCAGAACCACTGCTGCCCTATGGGCACCTGATGCGCTCCGCTCTTACTGGGGAGATGGGTGCGTGCATGCACCTGCCAGTTAATATTTCGTGGGGTGAAAGGTGATGTCTTACTTGGTTGAGTGTGTAAGCAGAAAAGAGTCAGGGGCAGGAAATGCACCCAGTTTTTCTATAAGGTGGTACAGAGTTTGGAGAGTTTGCTTTTAAGAAGGCTGTTGATCATCTGAAGAATGCCATTAGATTGGGGTGGTAAATTGAGCTCATCCAGTGTTTAATGCAAAGTAGTGCTGTCATTTCTTTGAAGATTTCATTGAAGAAGTGGGTGCCGTTATCGGATTTGAGTATATCACACACGCCCACCGAGGGAAAACCTTGCACACTAAAAATGTAGCAGTGCATTTGGCATCCGAACTTGCACATGGTCCAGCTTCAACACATTGTGAAAAAGGGCACACTGCAACTATTAGCTATCGGCAACCATTACATCACTCTCCCATGTCTGCGTAGTCTATGTGTAACTCACGGAACGGCCCAATAGAGCGATTTATAGTTCCTCGTATTGTCTGGAGCTTCATGACAGTGCTGAAAGTTTGGCAGGTGGTGCAGTGTATAATCATGTTTGTGACATGCTTCTGAAGGTTTTTTTATAAACCAGTGTTCATGTATGTCTTCTGCAATGTGCTGTTTGGAGCTGTGGGATAGGTGGTGTACTTGATCGGATGCTATTGCCAAGAGCTCCATATACATTACTGCCTTACTGGTGCATTCTTGTCTCCAGAGTAAGTCTGTGGGGGCCTGTTTACACCCTCTTTTGGACCATAGTTCTTTTTCCTCATTTGGTGCTTTTCCCTGAAGTACAATCGGTTGTATGATGGGCAACACTGTGTATGATGTTGATTGTTGATCATGTGATGGTGTAGGTATGATGCCCTCCTGAAATTACTGGAACAGGAATGTAGGCCGCCATCTTTGCCGCAACTTCTGCTGCAGAATTTTCTAATGATTTTTGTCAGTGTTGGCAGTGTGGGCGGCACACTTAATGACCACTACCACAGATGTTTGTGACAGTTCAGAAACCACTACTGTCATGCCCGTATGTCTCTGTACTGTGTCCTGGTCAATTGTCGCTGAACAGTCAACAAATATAACTTCCCACTCCTCTAGTGGCCTGCCCTTTGCTTTGGGGGTGTCATCCTCTTCACCTGCATATGTGGCACAGTTGTGTCGCTTCAAGTCTTTGTCTGTGCACACTTCCTTTTGGAATGTAGCTGGATTTACTGTTTTGCATCACACTACATGAATATTTGAGCTTGAGATAATAATCTCATATGTCGACGCTCTCTGAGTGGTCAGGGTAGACTTGGATCTGTCCAAGATCGCAAATACTGAATGCTCCAACAACAACATCACTGAGCACCCTGTTACAATTGTGGAACCTTTCTCAATGGTGAAAGCAGCTGCAGCAAGCCCTTGTTTGCATGCAAACTGGTCTTGCATAACTGAATCTAGTGTACTGCTGTAGTAGGCCAGTGGCTTGTGGCCCATTGTGCTTTTCTGTGTTTGTACAGAGGTCATAAGTGTGCCATTTGAATGCAAGAATATATAGTATTCTTGTGTGTAATCTAGGGTGGCAAGAACTTGGGCTGTGGAAATCACTTCTTTCAAATAATTATAATTATGTACCATGTCTTTTGTCCATTCTAGTTTGTGGTTGTCTTTCTGTGCTTCCTCGGTACCTTGTAGGAGTGGCCTTGTGTAGGAATCCATGCCCTGCAGTAGTTACACAACCCTAGGAATTTTTGCATATCTTTCACTGTAACAGGTTTGGGTGTGGCGCGCACGGATGCTGCTCTGTCTGGTATTATTTGTTTGCCATTTGCTGAGCTCAGCTGTCCTAAGTAGAGCACCTCAAGTTGGCAGTGTTAGAGCTTGGTATTGTCAACCGTGTACCCTTTGCAAGCCAAGAGTTGAAGAAGGGTACTGGAATCTTTATGACAGTTTTGCTCACTGTTACTGCAAACCAGCAAGTCGTCCACATACTGGATGACCATGCTGGGCACATGGATATTTCCTAAGTCTTCATGTGATATTCTGTTGAATATGCTCGGGCTCACGCAATACCCTTGGGGTAAATGAGTGTGTTTGTAGCGCTTTCTGCCATGTGTAAAGGCTGCGAGGGACTGTGAGTCAGGGTGCAAGGGTATCGAAAAGAAGGCCTTCTTTAAATCAAGCACTGTGAAGTGGGTTGCTTCTTTACAGATACTACACAAAATGGTGGCAGGGTTTGAAACTACAGGAGTTTCTTTCTGTACTCTGTCATTAACTGGGCAGAGATCCTGGATCATTCTCCAATTGCCGCTGTAGCTTTTTTGACAGGGTATATGGCAGTATTGCATGGTGAGGTAGAGGGCACTATTATCCCTTGATGAAGCAGGGCCTGTATTGTTTCTTTTATTCCCTCTTCTACCTTCCTTCAATGATGGGTAGTGTTTTACTTGGGGTAATATTGCTCTAATTTTTAGTGCTATCTTTACTGGGGTCACTTCCTTTAGTAGCCCTACGTCATGTGGGTTGGTTGTCCACAATATCGCTGGCACATACTCGAAGTCAGCCTGGATAAAGGGAGGTGGTCAACAATGTCCATTAGGTCGCACTGCACTTTTCTGTACTGCACCATGATCTTGCAGGGGATGCAAATTGCTAGTTTTATATCCCCATCATTGTCATTGACCTCGAACATTTCTGCACCTGTTACTCCTTCTGAGGGGTATGGTGGGATTGATGCACAACACAGTACGCCACTGGCATCCTTCACTATCTGTTCCGAAGTCAACGACTCTTTTTGCAGATACTAGCAACCCTTGCAAGTCTACAGACAGTATAGTACCTGCAACCAATTCAGGGGATACTACAGGGCAAAAAAGGAAATCAGTTAGCACTCCCATGCATGCTTTGGCAATTTGTGGCACTGCTTCTACAAGCACTGTTATGCCGTATGTGAACATGTCTGGGTCGATGGGTGTTCCTCGCACTACTACCTCATGTGCCATGGCGTGTATTTTTACCATCACTCTCATAGCGTAGACAATGCTGTTTTCAGTAAATGAGATTGTCACGTTCAACTTGCTGAGCAAGTTGACTGGAGAACTCACAGAATACAATAGGGGAGCACATACTACCTTTCCCCCCCACCTTTACATCCAAATCTTTAGTGTATGGAACTGAAATAATAGCCCCAAGACTTTTGCCAGATAACTGGAAGCCCCCTTCACTGATACATGATTTCTCAGTGCCCAAATCAACCATAATCATGAATTGCTTGTTTCCGATCTCTGCAACACTAATACATTTGTTGTTCCATCTGTGTTTCTATATGTGCATACTAATATGTGTCAAATGTAACTAGAAACAGAAAATGCACCTTGTGTCACACCAAACTCATCCTGAACCTTTTTGCCTGGCTGAGAAGCTGTATGTGCAACCCAACAACATGAATACGATTGAATACAAGGCAGAACATTTGAAACAGGAGAGTTGAAGACATAATTGGTCTCAGAATGGAAACTAAGTAATGGAGAATTGCTCGGTGCACTGAAGTTAGAATACAAGATGTAGATGAGCACTAAATGGAATGAAGACAGGAGGGAACATGAGCAGCAAATTCTAAAAACAGAAAAGTACTGTAATGGAGATATGATGTTATGAGAATTATTATAGAAGCATTTTCTTAGAGGGAGAGTAAGAAAACTGAAACTTTAGGTCAAATTGTCTATTCTTGAAAAATGTAAGTAATTGAATGACATGATAAATGGTACAAGCAGTAGAACATGATAGCTTTACGGACACATCTTGATTTCCTACATTTAGGAATGCTGAAAATCTCTTCCACCACCTCTGTTCTGGCATCACCAAACTTGTTTTGACTTTTAACCTCATCATGTTAATGCGATTTTTAAAAGAAAATTGATTCAAAAGTGAACATTCGATGGAAAAGGAAGACTCCCATCCAAAAGTGAAGCGGTTTGATATGCAGTATTTTAACAGTTCCTTTCATGGTCTCTGGGATGCTGAAATTATGTTAGATGTTACATGGTGTTTGATTGGGGGATGAATGAAAAATGTTCCTGGAACATGTCACTGCATGTGGTTACTGGATCACATAGATGCCTTAAAATAATGCTGCTCTTATGGATAGTGGAAGGTGGGACCTCTGAGTACTGAAACCAGAAAACATTTATAAGTGAATAGTATGAACATATTACCTAAAGGCACACTCAGGTAATGATGAACCAACTTCAGTGAAATATCTTCTTGTATATATCCTTTGATAAATCTTCCCAATGAGCTGAAACGTGTGGAATCATTAAGCAGATATGTTTTACTTCCCTTTCCAATGCCTGTGTCATGTCAATATTCAATATTTTTTGAAACACAGTGCTAAGATGTCCTGAATCATCATGAGCCTAATGATTTGATGCCCAGCAGCATCCCATCCAGCTACGAAAATCCCCAGTTGCAGAAGGAAGAGTGGCAGTATGATTCGATAGCAGGGATCCATATGAAAAGCCAATGGCCAGAGTGGTAACATCAAAGGAAGTGAGCCTGTATAAGTCTCCTTCCTTCCTTCATAGCCTAAAACATTGTCACCTGATGGTAAGCTCGATCCCTAATCTAATTAGTTGCAGTGACATCAAAAGTCATAATTTCTGCCAGCAGAAGAAAAGGATGTTTCATTATTGCAAATCTTACAAACACTTGATGAGTCCCATCACAACCGCATGAACATAAATACTAAACAACCTCACTCTTCACCAGCACACCCAGCCAAACACGCTTCCATTTGCAACACCTCTCTACTTTCTAACTGCTAGCCTGACGTTTCCTTCTCTTCTTCTGAACCGTTCTCCCAGCCACCTGATGGCTTGTTCTGGGCTTTCTCTTCACACCCCATCCTACCATTCTACATCAAGTCTGGATTTCCCTTGTCTCCTGCCGTGTCCTCTTACAATCCTAGGTCTTTCCTACCCCTCCCATATTTAGTCTGCTTCTGCCCGTATACCATGCATATCTTGTCTATGTATGTATATTCCCAGAAGGATAGCTCCGCGGCAACATGTTCGCCTTCGAAACAAGACGACACAAAGCAACACAGTTTTGATCCCCGGGTCCCCGCTTAGAAACCTCTGGGCATTTAAGAGCATTATAAATACGCAACTGAGATAAAAAAAACATTTACGTAACTAAAACAAAGAATTCCTGTAACAGCGCCTCGATGCCGGCGGGCTTTGTGAGCGCTTTAAAAATGCAAATCAACAATATTCAAAGCTACTGCACCCTTTCAGCACTGACTCATAATGGCCAATGTTCCCATTTATCACATAATTTATTTCAAACTGTAAAATACCCACAAATGGGATTTCTATTGGCAAGTTTTGTACTTCTGTGTGAATTTTTCTGTGAAAAACACTGACTGTTATATATTAAATATGAATAAATAGATTATTTTTTGGAGTTGAGATATTACAATAATTATTCACCTAACATGGAATCAATAATAGAAAAAAATAGAAAGAACTTAAGTACACAACTTCTCTATTGAAATGCTAAAACCTATTGAGTAGAGGGTTGTGTTACCATAATATATTTATCAAAGTCCATTGCCTCAATAATTCTTCAACATGTATTTATTGATAATGTTTGTTCTGAGAAACACCATATGTTCGAAATTAGATAACGAAATCTAAAGCACAGAGGAAAGCAGGTTTACAAACAGAATGGGAGGTTTATGGTGCTCTATATCCAATTCCCCGGAAAGTAGACTTCCCCAAATCTCAACATAGTATGTTACATCCTCTCCACAGATGTGTGGATCTATTTATTTATTTATTTATTTATTTATTTATATAGCGCGCAACCAGCCCAGGGCCATTGAGGCGCTGTTACTTGCAAGAGCTTAGTTACAGAGGTACAGGCGTGGTGGCAGTCGTTGGCACATTATAAATCAATACAGAATAGTTATCATTACAGTTTATGCAATTGGCTGACCTTAGATGACCTTGGCATCTCTCTGTGAACCAGATTATTATGTCTCCAGAAATAATACACCCACACAAAACATTCAGTTCTACAAAGTAAAGTTAGAAAAGTAAACCACCTGTCTGCTTCCTGTTGCAGCTGCACAATCAAGATTAACAATCAAATAACATACTTTTCAAACCTGTCTGCCACCCTATCAAAATGTTGTTTAAATGAAGTTCCATTTGGTCGTTTATCCCCCTGTGTCTTCAGGATGGAAAAGCTGTATCTATCTTCATTGGTGGCTCTCATTGAAACTCTCCTACCCTCTTTAATGATCACAATAATGTATTATGTGGAAGCTTATTTGATAAACTGCATGACCAAATTACAGAAAGTGTGAAGTTGATATTAATCTCAAAATCCAGAAAACATCTATGACCTTTGTTCATAACAACTCACTTTTGTCTTTTCTGAAGCTTGTCCATTAGCGTTCTGGAATGGGGTGAGGGCCAATCAGGGAGTTTGTAGCATTGTCTGTATTCACAGGAAATGGAGTATTCTCAACTTTCAAACATCACGCCCAGGACCCCTCATATGACCAAGGCTGACAAGAACACCAAAATAAGCAACTCCAGTTACAGCCATTTGGAGATAAACAGACCAAATATAATTGCAGGACATTTTTAAGCAAACACGTGATGGGACCCTACCTGATTACTACATGTTACAAGCATGCTACCCTGACCATCCAACTGTCCACTCCTGCTGGCTGGCCTATTGGACAGGAGAGGAATCCCCACCCACAGCCAAGCTAGCAACAGGTACTTCATATAGCAAGTTCCTAAATGGTTCATGGTCATAAAATCTCTGCATAATATTGTGAAAGACCCTGTCAACAATGATTACTATAATTATTTGCATTGCTTTTAATACACAACACACACATAGGCCTCAATGCACACATAAACAAAACAATTCAGAGGAGGGAGCCAGAGTCCAGAATCGAGAAAGCACCAGGGCAAGAGCACATCTTAATATTTGGAATAAAAAAAATGACTTATTTTGGCCTGCATGAAACAAGATAAAGAGGAAATAACACCTATGTCAGAGTATCCTGTGATTTTATGCAAACATTATAGAGTGGTACATAAAATAGTGGACAATAAGCCAGAAAAACACATAAAAGATTACAGAAATATATAAAGGGAAGTGGGGTAAAGGGTTAAAATGGTTCAGGATGAGGTTGGGGTGATGGTATAAGGGTGTAAATCAGGGTGGTTGGGGTTGTTAAAACAAATAAACATGTCTTTGTTTTGCCCGCAATGAAATGTGCCACTCTGTAATTGTGGTCGGTAAAATCACCTATAACCCTATGTCAGAATGAAGCGAGTTCTCCAGTCCGGGTGCACAAAAGTCAAAGCTGTTACCACCAAAGTTTTTCAACTTAAATGGTGGAGGGTGAAGTTTGTTAGAACCATTGGAATGAAGTGTTCTCGAGACCAGGGCCTTTTGCAAGCGTTTTGAGAGATAGCTTGGTGCTTTGCCGGCAAGACATTTGTTGGTAAGAGAGAGTTTTTGTGAGGAATCTGATGTTGGACGGACAATGAATAAAGGGATATTCTTGCGTTAGAGACATGATCCCTTCTGCCCAATCCTCACACAGCTCTCACTGCTCTGTTTTGGGCCACCTGCAAGGTTTTCAGATTAGCTTTAGGGGTGCCCATCAGTAGGCTATTGTAATAATCAATTTTGAATTGACCAATACAATAGCCACCATTAGTACTATACAGTTAAGGCTTAATTTGCCTAAGTAATTTTGTGGTATATGCACAGGAGGATTGTACATGTGCTACATGCCTTTTCATAGTAAGACATGAGTCAAGATAAATTCCTAACGTTTTTACATGCGCGGTAACTGGAATAACAAATTCAGCAATCTTAAAGTAGCCAGAATTGCATCCAGTTTTTTCAGGCATTGGGCCGAACCTACAATCATTAGCTCTGTTTTGTTGTTGTTCAGGGCCAAAGTGTTGGTGGCCATCCAATCTTGGATCAAGCCATATATATATATATATATCATTGATTTTGGTGGTGTCCAGTTCATGATTCCCTGTCAGCTCAAGGACTAGCTGGGTGTCATCAGTATAGTTGGTTTAATGAACTCTGACACTGTCCAACATATCAAAGAGGGGTTGAGTATAGACATTGAAAAAAGTGGGAGAAAGGAAAGCCCCTACGGGGGATGCCACAGGACAATTGAAACAGGGGTGCTTTGAAACCATAAACTGTTGTTTCCCTTGCATTTCGAGGTCCAGGAAATGAGGCCATCCAGGAGATGGAGGACTTGGAACAATTTTCAATTTCCCTTAACCTCTTAAGCGCCAGGGAATTATTTACACGGTCAAAGGCTTCTGAGAAGTCAAGGAGCATGAGCATGGACACCCATCTACTATCGATAGCAATCTCAGTGCCATGCAAGGCACTGAAAACCGATTGTCAAACCCCAAGCAAGTGATTGTTGTCAATATATATGTTCCTGGCGTTGGAAGTAAAGAGACATTTGTGATAGGACGTTAGTTGCCTGAGACCTCTGGGTTAAGAGTCTCCTTGAGTACCAGAGTAACCCAGACATCCTTAAAACATGATGGAGCAACTGAAGAAGAAAAAAGAGGTGTTAACGATGTCAGTGATAAGAGGCACTAGGCATCCTACTGAGTTCTTGATAACACTGACAGTAATTTAAACTTCCATGAGTTGGTGAAAAATAAGTAGAGAGAGGTGCAATCGGGACATTTTGCTCAGACAGGATTGGAGTAGAGAGGCCACGTAGTGTAGGTCTTATTCGTAGCTTGGTGTAATCCGATTTTCTTAGAAAATTCAATCTGAATTTTTTAACACCAGGCATTGCTCTTTTGCCCTGTTGTACCTAAGCCTTTTTTTGCCTAGTTCATTGAGAATGGAAAACAACTCTCTCTGGCTGGATTTGGCTGCAGTAATCCTTCTGTTATAATTGGTCCATTTGGCAGTTAACATTCTTATAACTAGCGGCCATGATTTGATATGTCGACAAAGTTTCCTGACAGGGATAATTTCTCCAGAGTCTCTCACCGAGTATTTTTATTTTCCTGTGCTTAATGATGTCATCTGAGAACCAGGTCTTAAATGAAACTTCACTTTTCATCGTCTTGATATGAACAGATGCCAAAGAATCAGATGCTAAAAGTAATGTTTCAGAATTAGTGAATTAAGACTTTAGTGTCATTAGAAAAAGCCCTGTTGAGAATCAAAGGTTGAGCCAAGTGGGCAAAATGCTCAGGGGCGTCCCTACCAAGGTTTCTCACCCTAGATTTCTGTCTGGGTTGGGTGTTGACTTTACAACAAATGGCAACAAGAGAGAGGACAGAGGAGATCATGTGATTATCCGTCCATGGGCATGAGGTAATACTAAGGGAAATGACTGATAGATTATGGGTTAACACCCAGTCAAGAACATTACCCTCAATATGAGTAGAGAAATCTATGTTTGACTGGATCCCAAGGACTGAAGAGAAGAAAGGAGTGTCACAGCTTCGAAAACCACATTGTTATGGGCATATAAGTGGTAGACTTAATGAAATCTCAATATCAAAGTCAGAATCTTCCTCAAAGGAAGGAGCACCCACAGGGGGTACATTTAGAGCACCTGGAGACTGCCCCTTGGTGGTAGCATGGTATATGTCAACATAACATAGCATAACATATATGACCAGAAAACAGGTGGTCATGTTGTGATTCCATTTTAATTTAATTATGGCATGCACACATTTATCTATATCAGATGAGTTAAGGCGTCTCTTGAAATGAATGCAACAACCCAACTGCTAGTGTTGATGTGATCTGTTCTAATAATATTATACCTGTGAGGCAGCTAGCAATGGTGCATGGTTAGAGGTATCTGTTACCCACGTTTCAATAAGACATAACATGTCTAAATCATGTGAGGTAATTCAATCCACAAGCTCTGTAGCGTGTCTGACCAAGGAGCTGGTATTCAGAAGGGCAACATTCAAATGACTCTAATCAATCTGACGGGGGAGTGATGTAGGATGATCTATTTTGCTAACAGAGCTGCGAGGGATCTTGCAAAATGCAACAATGAGTTCAGAATCTTTAGCAGCAGATGAACAGATACACAGAATGCAGATTAACCCCCATATGCCCATGTCTGTACACTGCGAACTGATGAAAGAGCTAGAGGTAGAGGTGCCAGGTAACTGGCTTTTTTACGGTTGAGAACCAAATTCCCCATTTCCCTACCACACCTATCAGTTGTATGCCCTCATAGGTACAATATTTCACAGGAAGTTTTTTTCCCTGGGGCACAGGAAAAGCCCATACTGACAGCTGTGTAATTGTTTATAGAGAGGTCGACCTCAACTCAAGGGGGTCATGGGGTGCTTCCTTCCCTCACCAATCAAGGTGTCACACAATAATCTGTTTAATGCATTCTTTTTTCAGCCCTATTTCAGACTTATATAGTGCCACCACTTGGATCCCTCCCCCTGTGCCACCAATGAGCCGAGAACCAGGCCGGCGTACAGAACATATATTTATATGTATTAGAATTATAGGTAATGGAGATCACGCTACAACAATACATGCCACCTTCTCTGTGGCTCAGAATTAAACTTATTTTTACATAAATAAATCACACAAGTTGGTTTGGAAAATACAAATCACAATCCTTTACTTCATGCAGAGTTCAATTTAAGGAATAATCAACACTGGTCAATGACAACATTAATTTACATATGACATGCTGTGCCATTTCGATTTTCCTGCACGCTTCAAAAGGCTAGCAGTTTGGTGTACAGATTTGTACAAATGCATATGGAAATTATTATTTCAGACAAAAGGTTGTTTTAAATAAACACAGGGCGACTTTAAAGCAAGACATACATCACATGTTCATTGCTGGATACATGAGGTCTCACTGGGCTCCCCCAGCCCCAAAAACCCAGGCATCAATTACATGCATCACACTTCTACTCAAAGGCCAGTTCCAGGGAGCGGGGACAGTTTAGAGTTTGTTTTTCAGACCCTCGTCACTTAAAGGCCTATGTTGGGGTTGTTGGACAGAAAAAAGGGGGATGATTAGAATTTTTTTATTTTCAGAACGCCCTTCAGTTAAAAGCCCGTGTTGGGGAAGTAGATAGTTTAGGGATTTTAGTTTAGGGACAATGACACCACTCTTCCTTAAAGAAGTCAGGGCTAACTGGAAAAATAGCATTACTCAATTACATTATAGGCTGTAGTTTTTTGCGTAAACTCGGAAGGAGCTTTGTAAATTTTGAATGTTAACAAAAATCCCCCGGGGTATGTTGCTAAAGGGGAATTAATTAAATCAATATTCAGCCAAATATGCTAAGAATCTACACAGTTTGACCCCCCCACTACCCTCACCACTAATGGAAAAGAAACCACCAATGAGAGGGAATGGGTTAATTAAATAGATTACCCCGCTTACCTTGTGTTAGACAATCTACTTACTTTTGAAAACCTTTGGGATTGGCACTCAGGGACTGAGCAGAGCTTTGCTTTTAGGAAGAACAGGATTCTAGCCAGCACTTCAGTCAATTGGATCCCACAACCTCCAATGAAGAATGACCCCCTCAGCATTCTAGTCTGCCCAGCAATAGAAATCTCTAGCAACCTTCGAATATTTCCCCCAGATGAAATTTCAGTAGACCTCCTTTGGTGATGTTTGGCAGCTGTGTCCCTTATTAATCTTTTAGATGCTCATCTGATCATCTTTTTTCAGGCCTTCCTCTCTCATAGTGCATGAATCTACTTTATATACCAATGATGACACAATCAAGAATTCAATATTGGGCACTTCCCTGAAAGAATTCTCGCACATTTGATTGGTCCTTCACATTTATCTCCAGCCCCCAAACCCAGTCCCTGTCTAAGGATTGGTTCAGGAGTCAAGGACAGAAATATTACAACTCCCATTTGAAATTCTAATTTTGTCTATGTCCATTTCAGCCAGAAAGTAGTTACATGGCAAAAGTTTGTAATTCATCAACAAATGCTTTGATCTATATATATGAATATTCCTCTCCTCATGACGGATCAGTGAAGCTTACTTTCATTTCGGGCACTTTTATTGCCCTGGCATATGGCATTTTGTTGCCATTTACAACAAAAATATAAAAGTTATGAACATCCAATTTAACCTCCAGATTGCTCACTAATTCTTAAATGTGGGACATTTTCAGGGCATCCAGAAACACATTTTAGCTTGCTATTGCAATCCCATAAATCACATGTGAACAACTTTTATTTCAACATAATTGCCTTGAAATTATCTTTATAATGACCTCTCCACGAGTCTGTAGCTATAACCGTTCATCAATTGCTGAATAAAATCACATATCCAATGTAAGTCTGCAGCCACATTATTAACATATATAATATTTAGTTTTACATCAAAGCTCTCATTTCTTGACACACATGTGACCAGAGTCTTCTGGACTGTGTTTTTCGAAGGCCAGAGTAAAACCCATTAGTCTCTTTGATCTTAAAAGTTGATGGGTTGAGGAGATCGTTATCAGGCCACATGCTGGTCATCTCTGCCATGTAATGCCATTAGGCCATATTGACATCTGGCACTTAGTCCTGTAGCAGATGTTGACACACAATTTTGATCTTAAACCTATTATTTTCTTGTATTTTCCCCTTCAAGATTGGTTCTGTGTTGAACATTCCTGTCGTAAATACTTGGAATGTACATTACCTCCACAGAGATTTCTGTTCCAGATAAGTATCAAGCCAGGCCTTTCGATATCAGCAGCGTCTGTCTAGGGCCTATGGAAGCAAAATAGCCTTTTCTTTTTAGTTGTTGCTGGTATTTTGCATGTGAAGCACATTATCTATATTAACACATTGCATCTTGTCAACACATACTTAGGCCCTCATCACGAGTTGGGTGGTATTCCGGCGTATTTTCCGTCAATCGCTATTTGCGCTAATGCCACGCTGATTGGCGGAAACAACACCAGATCATGAGTCCGCATGCACGCGCACAGGGAAATGACATTAACACAAATAGCGCTTGGCGGAATAATTGGGCAGGACACCGTAAATCCAGCACATGTTGCGCTACCACACAGCCACACATGGGAAAAACGTCACAGCCGGAACTGAAACTAAAGTGGTGGCCATTTTGGAAAACACAATCCCCTGCAAGCCATCCACTACTGTAAACATGAGAAAATGTCTCAGGAACGCACCAGGGTCAAGTCAGCTCTGGATAGGGTGTGAAAACCAAAGTTTACTGACCAGGAGCTAGCAATACTGGTAGAGGAGGCAGTGGGCCATCAGGAAAAGCTGTATGGGCCACTGCAGCGCAAGACAAGTGCCCAGCGTCGAGCGCAGTTATGGGGGCAAATCAGCCAGAAGGTGTCTGTAGTGGTCCCTGTGCCCAGGGATGGGGAGTGGGTCGAATGACTTTCGGGTCTGAGTATGTGGTCACTTGCCCAGCACAGGAGTGAGAGCATGGCGACTTGAGGAGGGCCAGCCCCACCACCACCGGAGCTCATCCCCGACATGGGCACTATTGAGGGAGTTGGATGAGTGGAGGCTGGCACTGGTACCCAGGAGGCTGCAGGTGAGAACCCTCTCCCCTGAAAATGCATGAATCTGTAAGGATCACGCCTCCAGACCCTGAGTGAATGCATGTGCATGCAATGTGGCACTGCAGCCACCCATAACCGGCCCCCGTGCCACCGTACCCTAGTGCCCCCTTGTACCATAAGTATGCACAATGTATCAACACAAGACCCAGGGGAAAGACATCCATGGCCATGGCACAGCAATGTGATGTGTGAGTGTGTATGAAACCCCCGCAGAGCAATATGGGAGCCGTGCATCCCCAACAGACATCTGAAGATGACACACCAACATGTCCAAGCAGTGTCCCTCCCCTGTACCACGTTCCACCAATCACAACATGGGGACTCACTAAAATGCAATGGCCAAGCATGACAGGAACTGTGCCCAAACCCACTCACTGTAAGGCATGAAATGCATGATACAAATCTAAGCTGCCCTCAACTCATACAACCCCCTATGTACCTCACAGCCATGCAGCGGTCATCACAGGCTGATGATGGTGGGGAGGAAGCAACAACATCCAGCTGCATGTTGTGGCGTGCTTCTACCAGTACCACCACCCCACAAAATACCGGCGAGACAAAACAAGACGCAGGACACATCCAAGTTCAGCCCCCCGTAGCCCAACCAGATGGGTGCTGTGTCCACAAGGCCGCAGGCCGACATCACCTCAAACACTGGATGCCACCATGGGCACACAGGATGTGGAGGGAGCCACCAGTGGGTCTGACTCAGATGATGGCCACACACCCACAGCAGCACGACACACTGCACTGGTGTTGTCACCCATCCACATGTACGTGTGCGTTGTGCCTGCACATCTGAGCCAGATGTGGACACACCATTTTATGGCTCCCCTGAGGATTGTCACTCCAACCACAGCAGCCCCATCAGAGGTGGCACCATGTCTCCCAACAGCCCCCCTTCCACCTTGCACAGAGCTGTCACTCCAATCCCCAGCACACCTCAAAGACCCATCATCATGGGAGCTGCATCGATGGGGTGGCTGGATGTGAACAAGGCCCGACAGCAGCGAATTGAGAAAATGTCAACAGAGCCCACCGACTACATCAAGGCAATCAGCCGTGCCATACGGGATGCAGCAAAGTCCATGGCATGTGACAATGCACGGACCCGTAGAGTTGTGGAGGGCTGCACAGCAGCCCTGACAGGTTTTGGTCAAAGGGTACAGGAGCAGTGCGAGGTACAATCCGCACATGCCGAGCAGATGCGAATGTAAACAATCTGCTCCTCTAGCAGCTGCAGGTCTCTGAAGCACTACCATCAGCTTCTACCACACCCACAGAGGGATCCCTGGAGGCTTCGCCCAGGTGACGTTCCCTGCAAAATCTCACCCGCCGTTAACCAGAGGAACCCAGCTGTGGGAAGCACCCATGTACATCCTAGTTCGACATGGCACAGTTGTGCCGAGCCCTTAGCACATGGACCCACTAGCACTGTTTGGGATGTTCATGGGGGCAGAGGGGATTGTGTGATGCGATTTTCACTGGTTCACTGGGGGAGGGGGTATTGTGTAATGGGGAGTTCACAGGGGGGAGGGGGGATTGTGTGATGGGATGTTCACAGGGGGTGGGGGGATTGTGTGATGGGGAGTTCACAGTGGGAGGGAGGATTGTATGATGGGATATTCATAGGGGATGGGGGATTGTGTGATGGGGGTTTACAGGGGGAGGGAGGATCATGTGATGGGATGTTCACTGGGAGTGGGGGGATTGTGTGATGGGAAGTTCACAGAGGGGAGGTGGGTTGTTAAAAAATAAATCACATTCATAATGCATGCAAAGCATGGACATTCTTCATTGAGTTGAAGTGCTCTTTATTTCACAAGTGATATGTGTCAAATGCATCATTCGACTGGATCAAAAATAATTGTCTATCAAGGCCTGTCTGGCCAACCTCCCCTCCCTCACCCCATCACTGTGTGCATGTGCCCCGATTTCAGGCACATTTTTGTCATCACTCCCATCCCCAGGTGGCTGTCCAGGGCAGTGGCACATTCCTGCGACAGCAAATGTTGTACAGCATTGTACAGGTAAGTACAATTTTGCCAACCTTTTCTGGTGCATACATCAAGGCCCCTCCTGTACGGTCTAGGCACCAGAAGCGTGCCTTCAGCAATCCAAATGCCATTTCCACACAGATGCGTGTACGCCCGTGGGCAATGTTGTATACCAGCTCTGCTTGAGTGTGTGGATTACACACAGGGGCCATGAGCCATGTGTACTGCGGGTATCAAGAATCACCTGCAAGGGGGTGAATGCGGATATTAGGCCAAAGTTGGTTCTGTGGGTGTACAAGGCTCAGACATCAGTGACCTTGGCAGCAGAGTCAAGTATGTAATGGTAAGGTACATGCATTCTCAGTGCATTGGTGTCATACATCCTTCAACTTCCGTGATATGCATGGGCTGAGGTTCACATGCAGCAGTGTATCCATTGATATGCAAAACCTAATGTGTGTCACTCTCATGTAGTGCACGTACGCAATTTTTCATATAGCTACTTTCATTGTGGTGTGTGCTGTGCAAGGTGCAGTATTTAATCAATGGACTACTTACTGCATGCACCACCACTGTGTCTAAATGCCACTGTACTCTGTGCCTTATTTCTAGAGTAGGGTACCCTTATTGCACCATGTTCAGTCGACATGTTGTTAGCTCATGTTTTGAGTCATTCTATATGGCTGGTGTTGCATTTGCTTCCTGGCACAATCATGTCCATTTGGCCAGGCATGTGATTTTACAATCAGGGGTCACCATCTCAGGGATGCTCATTGTCATCATTACAACTGCTCGCGTATAGTGGATTTGTGGATGTGCCTACATTAGGACACTATCAGAATGAATGTCTGGTGGGCAGGGTGGTCTTGACTCTTCTGTGTTAGGGTGAGGAGCAGCACTACGACGCAAACAAGATGCTTTTATTTGGGCTTCCATGTGTGACTGTGCTTTTACAAGGGTGTGCCATTCAGGGGGTGTTCTGCTGTGTGTAACGTGTGCAGGGGTTCTCGTGCAAGGCACATGCATGGAAATGTTTCTGTGTTAGTGCTGCCTGTGTCTCCTGCTGGCATTCAGGGATTGCTGTGTGTATTCCCCCCACAACAGGTGTAATTTGGCATGCATTTCAGACAAGATTTGTACTCACCCCACAGCCATGTGTTTTGACCTCAGTGCCTCTCCATGTAGGCTGGCAGGGTACTGTTGCGCAGGACCATGGAGTCCTGGGTGGATCCTGGGTAGCAGGCGCAGCAGTGGCTGAAGGTTAGGTCGGGGCTACACGTCACCTGCACATTCATGGAATGGAAACTCTTCCCATTTATGTAGGCTTCCTCATGGTCCCGGGGTGCAACTAGGGCTACATGTGTGCAGTCTAGGGCTGCTATGACGTTCGTGACATGGGCAATGGCATGGAACTGTATCTTAAGCTGGTTCACCTGTGCCTGTGTGGCTTGCAATGCAATGTGCTCATATACATGGAGCAGCAGTGCATTCAGCACCGGTCCCAGCATGGCACTGAAGGTGGACTGGACCATACCATGCATCAGGGCAACGGTATGTTGGAAGCTGCCAGACCCAAGGTACTGCGGAATGGACACAAGCTTCACAAGTGGGGTCACAGCCGTGCTGATGACTACACGGCTGCCTATGTCAACCTGGATTATGTCCATCAACTGGGTGATGGTTGCCCTGTCCAGCCTGTACTCGCTCACCAGCTGCCCACCAGTCAGGGCCCAGGGTGTTGGCCTGACCTTGGGGATGGCTGGCTGCCTTGCTGGCGCTGGTGTCCTCCACATCCTCCTTCTCCTCATCCCCGCCACCCCCTGTGCACCCAGGGTGCTGGGCTGGTTGGCAAGCCTCTGTAGCTCCAGGCGAAGCACATACATTTCCACATCAAGGCTCCCAGCTCCAAATGGCAACATGGTGTTGGGAAGGGTGTGTTGTGCATGGGTGGGGCTTTTGTAGGCCTCTGCAGTGCATTGATTTCACCTGGGCCCTTACTGCTGTCTCATGTGTTCTTTTACCCCCAGCATTTGGCAAGGGGTTTTTTGGTGGATTTTCTGCCGGTTTTCTGGCGCTAAGAGCACCAACCTCAGACTTGTGATGGCTTTGTAATTGCACGTTTGGTTGCCGATGCTATTACAGTTGGCACTATTAATGTCGGCTGTATTACCGCCAGCTTTAATAGCGCCGGTGGAATTGACACTCGTGATCCGGCAGAGTGGTATTGGCGCTAATACCGTTTCCACCTAATTTAAGGGTTACCGTCCAACTCTTGATGAGGCCCTCAGTCTTTTCCCTGATATCTTTATTTTACCAGCGGAACATTTTATATTTCTTGCTTTTAAAACTACAAAATACAAATGCAAGCCATTTTTGTTTCAGTGTCTTGTTTTGCACACAGCAATGTGTATTAATGTTGCAAACTTTAATGAGGGGCTTCTGTCTTGGAAGGTGGGCCTTATGTTGCTTTAAATGAAAATGTTACTTGGCTTTAGCTCTCACATGTGAGGCCCAGTTTCCCTTATTTTTCAGTGTACACAGCATTTCAATGTGTGTCAGTTTCAGTGAAAATTTTGCATTTATCTCTCAGCCAGCAATGTGATGTGCCTTTCCTATTTGCACTTTTCCAGCATTCTCTGGATTTCAACTGCAGAAAGTCGCACACTTTTCCTAAGCCACTATTCTTTGTGTCATCTTCAGCAAGACACATAGGTTCATTCACCAGGCCCTTTCACTGCATTATATTTTTTTAGGCCTTTCATTTTCTTTAGTCTGCCTGGCCATGATACAATGGGCTTCATTACGAGTCCGGCGGAAACCGAGATGGTTAAATCGCCTGGTTACCACCAGACTCGTATTACCATTCCGCCTCCGTGATTCCCGGAATTACCGGGGCATTACAACCCCGGTGACCCGGGAATTCCGGAGGCGGAATGGTGTTAATCCCCTTTCCCATTGAGTCCAATAGGACTCAATGGGAACAGGGTCCATGGGAACACCGGCACCATCTCGTGATGGTGCTGGTGTTTCCTCGTCCGCCTGCAGGCGGGCGGTGTAAAAACCCGCTAGGTCAGACCTGGCGGCTTTGACGCCTTCGCCTGCAGGAGTTGTGATCACCCAGCATGGAAACAACGGTGGCAGCGGGTTTACCGCCACCGTTGTTTACATACCGGGTTGGATGTAATGAGGCTCAATGTCTCTCGCAGCAGAGGCCTACTTGGCCTTCCAGTTCATGTCATATGAGGCTGTTGAACCCCGTGACCTGGGGTCCTTTAAGACGAGATAGCAATACTTAGCGATAGATGGGGATGCTGATCTTACTCATACATCAATAACCAGACGGACTCAGGAAGTTGGCAAAACACTGTACTGTTTTATTAACAATTATCCAAAACAGGTAGTTACAACGATCATCAGCAGACGTTTGTTCGATTTATCTCAAAGCATCATATGAAAAAACAGCATTCTTATATTAAATATTTGTCACCACTGAAGTCGTCCTACATGGCAAACTAAGAAAAACTATGGGAGATTGTGATAGGTTTAAAGGGAACATCCAGATAAAAGTTCCATATGGATGGGGGTAGTGATTGGGTCTCTAAAGTCAGGTGGACAACTAAGCCCATCCCAAGTGCAAGTCATCTTCCTTGTCATACTAACACTCTACAACCTATTTGGTTTTCAAACGATAGGGATCTGTACTACGTGGCCCTCTATGATTGGTTGGCACGCTTGTACCCTTCTGGAATATTCCACTTGCTAGCAGCGCACAAGCCGATTATCCCAGGTTCATGTGGTTTGGCGTGGTCATGCCTTCCCACCCAATTAGACCACATCCATCATCACTCTTGCAGTCTGCCATTCAATTAAGGCTTTGAACTTGGCCTTGTAGAAGCTCACTGTGCCTGAGAATAAAAGAGAGTGTGTCACTGTCTTATCTTCTGGTTTCGGTGTAGCTCGACCCAAAATCTATTTTCATCTGACCATGTGACTGTAGACCACATTTTGAGCTCTTTTCGTTGCTTTAATACTATTAAATGATAAACTCTTGACACATTCAGTATTTTTCCATTCCACCTCAAACAGGAGTTTGCTTATTTCTCAAGTTCATGTAGCTTCTTGAACATATAACTAGACTAATGGCAGTCCCGACTCTTGGTGCTGGGCCAGCCAGCCCTTCTTACCTTCTCCCTCGCTATTAGCTTTTATTCAACTATGCCACACTTCAAGCCCTTTCCATTCTCAGGGTTTTAAGTTTTCTAAAGTCCATTGTGGAACATCCAGATTCTATACATTCCTATGATATATACATCCGAGCACCCCTGCAGTCTATTTACTACGTAGCCTGCCTCATGTTTACTTTGTCTACTTGCGTTTCAGCGTCTGTACATTTGTAAACTGACTTGTATTATATCTTCGGTGCTTCTTCGCACAGGTAATCTTCATTTTGATCCTGAAATGCTTTACTTCTCTTCGATATTTCATTCTCAGATTCTTCATAATTTCTATATTCTCTCCTTATTTGTGTCTTTTCTAGGTGCGTTATCTCTTCTTCGTATTATGTCACCAGTCTTCTTTCTTGCTCATTTTCATACTTCTTCCTGGACTTCCACCAGAAGACCATTATTTCTTTGTGCATGCACATAGGGTTTTCTCAATGGATACCTTGTTTCAAAGATTTTTTGCGGTATAGCCACTCTTACTGGTACTGTGCACGTTGTCATTGGTGGTTTCCAACATATGGGCAACAAAGGGGCGGGACTAATAGTAGAGGTACTTGGATCCTCCCCTACACTGTCATTTAACCCCACAGCTGCCACCACTACCCACAAGCAGTCCCCAGTGGCTGCAACATATGTAGGGCCATGGCGGCACAACCAGAATCACACAGATAAATCAACATGGACTAGGAACTCTCAAGGGCTATACCTTTCAGACTTAGAGCATACAATCCTTCAGGAATTTGTACCTAACGAGAGGGCAGTGCACCAACTTTGCAAACAAGAGCAAAATAGAGACAAACAAACTGATGTCCAAATATGTTGCATACTATTCCTAAAGCCAGCATCCCCAGTATTTTCTCCTTTTCAGGCACAAACACCATCACTACTATCACCATAAAATGGAACTCAGAAATCGCAGAGGTGATCTGTATGTAAAGGCATTCTGATGCACTTTTTTCCAAACATTTGTGCATTTGCACACCGCAGGCAGAGTTTGTGCACATTGCAAAGAGAATATTGATTTCACCAACAGGTTGCGCTTTGCATTGTCCAGGAAACAAATACCTCCTCCTGCTCCGGTTTCGGCTAGCCCCAAGTGGATGCAAGATGGACGAGAGTGTTATTTCTCACCAATGATGCATTTTATGTTAGTGGGACTGCAGCATTATGACCTGATCCTGTCTCACTTGCGATTGTATCACCTTAACAGTGCTTTAACTCTGTTAACTTAGAATACATAGTTTTGACTTATACCTGGTGCTAAAGCAGCAATATTGCGTTTTGTTCGTAAATAGAGCTTTAGTGCAAAACAGAAAGGGAAAAAGATTTATTTTCATAGATATACATAATGTGGCATTGGCATTGGGGACGGGCAGGTGAGTCTATCTGGCAGGCGAGGGAGGTGGTTTGAAGAATACAGGCATACTGTAGTGCTCCCCCTTGGCATTGCTGCTTCTGTCATGCAGGCCTCCTCCCAAGTCCCTCCTGTGAGGAGCTCCCCGCCCTCGAGCAAAATGAGTTCCCATAAGCAAAGCCAAAACTGTTGGTTTTGACAATTTTTGTTTTATATTAGCTTGCATGAAGTGTTAAGTTCATTATTTGACTCATTGCTAGAAACAACAGCATTCTTACAACACATTTGAACATGCACAAATGCAGTGTAGGCTCAAAGGCAGTTTGCACGTGCTATATCATAGTGGCTGGGTGAAAAGGTCATTTACCTCCACCCAACGTTTTTTTAGAATGGGGTGCAGAGAAGAAAAAGAAAATGTGTCTATTTTTTTCTGGCTATGGATGCAGAACAACCCCATGAAGTAAAACATGTAATTCGGCAACAACAAACACACATTTTAATGTTTGAGACAAGTGTTTCCTTTACTTCTTGCGTTCTGCTGAATCGTGTTGTATAGTGTATCATGAATTATACTTAGCGCAAAAGTTCAACGACTGAAAGGTCCTGTCACATAAATAATCAATAATGTGTTATCAAGGGTGTGAAGTATCTGGATGATTTTCGTTAGTCACTGCACGGTTTAATGAACGTTAGCTTCTTGTTCCCAACACAGTTAACCCTACGAACATCACAACAAATGCTCTATCAAACGACCATTTAAAGCTGACCTAGAGTAACCTCCCCTCTTACAGTTTTTCCATCCGAATTACCTTTATGCTCAGTTTGTCATTTCCAAAGGACTTGATATTCTTCAATTAACAAAACAAGAACAACAGCAGCTCATGAGGTCACTTCTAGCAGGGGCTGTATTATGGCACCCAAAGAAGCCTGCAAAGCATGTATTGATCCGGTCTGACAGTTCCTGCCACATTAAGCCTTGCCGCAGCTGTGATGTGAAGGCGCTCTGAGCTGTTATCATGAATACCATCCACTACTGAGAAAGATCCTCAAAATGGCGTCACATTGGATGAGAGCCTTTGTCAAATAGGGTGCTCAATGCTTTTTAACAGCATAAATTGCCTTAGCATTTTAATACTAGCTCAAAGGTTAAATACAGAGCGTTTAAACTAACATGAATACTATGAAGGTTATCATATAAGCTCAATTTACTGAAAGTGTGGAATGAAAACAAGGACTCCACTTCGTATTCGGTTTAATTCATTCGCAAAGATTGTAGATGTCTGCTTTCTGATGAAGTCTGGATGCCTTGTTTGAAGTCATTTCAATTGTCAGAACAAACGCACCACAAACCATCTCACAGAAAAATATGTAACGATGCTCAAAGTTACATTAATTAAATACTACACACATCTACATAGAAATGCATTTTTCATTCTTTGCTGTAAATTCAGCATGTGGGTCAGTTTGATCTAATCAACATACATTTTTATTTTTCATTGAACGATTATGTAACCATTGGAAATCGAAAGTGCAGACATGCAGTTTGTTGTTTATTGTAATGACCTTGCGTTGGTCCTCATGTTCATCCATTTTAACTAAAGTGATAGCTACATCACATTAAAGAGTGACATTTTTATTATGCTCGCGAAGTAGAAATGAAAACACCGCGCAAATACGTGCCCCACAATTCTGTATACTGTTTCCATGCAAAAAATTAATCGTGCCTGGGGGTATCTTATTGAAAATGCTCATTATTTCCAGCAGAGTGCTGGTGCATGTTGCATCAAGGCCAATGTATAAAATTTTCATCATTTTAAATTGGCAAACAAGACACACTGAAAATGTGCTTGAAATCCTGCCTTGTGTACTAGCTATGAAAACGTGATTTTAACTAATTTGCTAAAAAGAATGGCTTATTACCAATTTAAATCGGACTGGGAGAGTGTTAATTAATTAACAGAGTGGGTAGAGTGTTAATTAATTAACAGAGTGGGTGTAATTTCCGTACGGCTTCAGAAAAAAATCAGCATGGGCAGATGTGTGAACTGTGTGCAATGACTGATTTTTTAAAGACTATGAGGCCGATTCATGGAATAATTGTGCGCCGAAATCGTTGGCGCAAGCGAGAAACATCCAGCGCACGCGTGTGAATCGCACGCAAGAGATTCATGGAAGTCTGTGCGCTGGTTTTTCCAGGGAGCTGCGCCGAAACAGCACGTGGCACACACGGGCGCACACATCACTGCGTCATCCCGAACGCTGTGCGTGATCCCCACAGCATCCCCACAGCAAAAGCGCACAACGTGTAGCGCACACACCAGAAAGGGGGCGGAACACACGGAATGGGGACCAACGCATGAAAATGAGGGTGTAACTGGGGAAGTACTGCTGGGAAATACATAGAACGCCCACACGCGTGCGAACAACACGTATTAATGGAATTGACTAGGGGAAACTCGCGCACACCAAAAGACACGCACAGGCGTAAACATATCCGCGGTAGGCGGAAGCGGCCCGTGCAGTATAAAAGTGCACGTAAACAACAAACACGTATATACAGCTACAATGAATGTCCCATTTCTCGCAGAAGTGTTCGTGGGACACCGCAGGAGGAGGAGAATAGCCAGGCCCTGCATTTTTTTGTCCCGGACCAGACTTTTTGGGATTCCTGATGACGAGGTCTATGGCAGGTATAGGTTTCCACCTCATATCATCCTAGACCTGGTCACTGAGTGGGAGGATGAGCTCACATCACCCACCTTGTGCTCCTAAGCACTGAGCCCCATGGAAAAAGTGCTCAATGTCCTGTATTTTTTGGCCACTGGGTCATTTCAGCAGACAACTGCCATAGTTGGGGGTGTCTCACAGCCCACACAGTCACGCTGCCTACACCAGGTGTTGGCAATCATAACTGCGCGCCCCTCAGTCCGCAGGCACATATACATGCCCAGAACACCCGCAGAAAGGCAGGCCGTGGTCCAGGACTTTTACAGGGTGGCACACTTCCCCAAAGTGCTCAGTGCCATATATTGCACCCATGTGGCCCTACGTCCACCTAGGGCCACTGAGAACATCTACTGCAACCGCAAGCACTGGGCACCCACATGATGACACCAATACGGAACCCCGCCACACCACCCCAGGTAAGATACAACACAGTCCATATTGTAACCAGGGGCATAGTGGACCGCACATTCGGAGTGCTCAAGTCACACTTACGCTCCATTGACCGCTCTGGTGGGCAGCTACTATATGCACCCCCAGTAGTGTGCAGAATCATTGTGGCAGCATCTGTCCTGCACAGTATTGCAACACGGCGGTGCGTACTGGTGGACATGGTGGTTCCCCCACATCCCCAACCACAGGTACAGGCACTGCTCATGGGAGAGGAAAGGGCACGTGGTGAGGCAGCCCAGGCCCAGGCTTGTGGCCACATTTTTCATCTAAACTCCCACCTCTGCGGAGTGCACACAGGCCTGGCACATACCAGGTGACAATCGATGATGACAAAGAGACAGTCAACTGTCACAACCTTACCACCCTGAGAATGTTTCCACAGAAGTGCTACATTGTATGCATCCCTAGCTACTTAAACATAACCAATCCGGTGTGACCAAAAGGGGCACACGTGCAGGCAGCTACACAGACATTACAACAACCAGCTTTGACTCGCTCCTACCTGATGGCTACAAGATCCTCTCCACGCCCAGGCCCAACCACTCTGGTGGGGGTGTAGCCCTTATCTTCCCTGAGTGGATTCCTGCCTCTGTCACTCCTACGCAGGCTTACTCCTCTTTTGAATGCCTCATCTGCAGGCTCTCTCTCTCCCCTAGCCATTCCTTTACTGTGGCTACTATCTATCGACCACCTGGTCAGATTTCTTCCTTCTTCTCAGAGTGGGCGGACCTCTGCTCCTCATTCCTGGCCTCAACTACTCAACTCCTCCTTCTTGGAGACTTCAACATCCACCTGGATGCCTCCTGTCCCCCCTCTGGACTCTTTCGCGACCTCTGCGACTCTCTCTCACTCACCATTCTCCCCTCTGGCCTGACTCATTCTGCAGAGCACACTCTTGATATTCTGATCTCTTCAGACCTTCCCCTCTCCGTCCCTCTCTGTACTCCTCTCTCCTGTAGTGACCACTTTCTCCTATCCTACCACCTCACCCTCCCTACCTCGCAGGCCAAGCCACCTCCGTCACTGCCACCCACCTTCTCGGTCATCCGACCCATGAAGCGTGTATCAGTTGAGGCTTTTGCCGCCACATTCTCACCCACTCCTCCCCCCCTGGCTGACTCTCACCCTGACACAGCCCTCTCCACGCTCTACTCTTCTATATCTGATACTCCTGATATCCTTGCCCCTGTCATGAGAATCCGCCTGAAGCCCAAAGCCTAGTGTAACTCCTGGTATGACTCAGACCTCATCACCCTAAAATGCAAGTGTAGGGTGGCCGAGAGGAAATGGCATGCTTCAATTTCATCCTCTGACAAACTGGCCTGTCGCATGCTGCAAAGGCAATACCAGCTCTCCGTCCTCACCAAGAAGAGAGCTCATATCCAAGCCTGCATCTCTGCGGCATCTAACAACTCGGCTGAACTCTTTAAAATCTGCAGGGAACTGGCCAATCCTGCCACAGTCTCTACCTCTCCTGTCCCTTCCCAGGCCCTCTGCACACACTGGCTTCTCACTTCATTTCTAAAACTCGGGACATCCTGTCTACACTCTCCTCCTCTCGCCCCCCTCCTGCTATTCCCTGCTCTTCCTCTGGCCCTTCTGCAGCCACCTCTTCTCCCTCCATCTCTGCCTTTCCCCTTTTCCCTCCAGACGAGGTTTCTAGACAAGTCCGATCTATGAAAGTGTCGTCGAAACATGTTCACCCCTGTTCCTCCAAAACTATCCAGGACCACATCGACTCCCTAGCTCCTGCCCTGGCTGATTTCTGCAATCACTCCTTCACCACTGGAGTCTTCCCTTCCCCCAGAAGCACTCCCTTGTGTACCCTCTTCTTAAGAAACCCTCTGCCGACCCCTCCTGCCCGGCTAACTATCGCACAATCTTCATCACTCCCTTCCTGGGCAAGCTCCTGGAGAAACTGGCCATCTCCCATCTCAATCTCAACACTGAATCTGTTGGTTGTCTTCATGACCATCCTTCTGGCTTCAGAGCTGCCAGAAGCATGGAAACTGCTCTCCTGAACATCCGTGAAGACCTGCTCACCAACCTTGACTCTAACACCCTGTGCGTTCTTATCTTGCTTGATCTCTCTTCTGCCTTTGACACTGTCAACCATGCCATCCTGTTCAACCGTCTCCGTGATAACCTGGGTATCACTGGTCAGGCTCTGGCGTGGCTGACTTCTTTCCTCTCCGACCGACCCTCCGAGGTCCAACCTGGGTCCTTCCTCTCCGACACCTTGTTCTCTACCTGTGGTGTCCCCCAGGGATGTAACCTCTCTCCCTGGCTGTTCAACCAATACCTGGCACTCCTTGCCCACCGTATCACCACTCTATGTCCCAACTTTCAGTGCTATGCGGATGATACCCAGCTCATTTTCAGGCTACCCTCGGCTTCCTCCTCCTCTCCTTCCCTCATCTCTGACTGTCTGTCTGCCATCCAGGAATGATGTGCCGCCAACGACCTCTGCCGTAATGCCAGTAAGAGTGAGATTCTACTCATCGGCACACCCACTCCCTCCTTCCCTGCAGCCCTCTGGCCAGCCTCTCTTGGCCCCCCTCCCACTCCCACCTGAAAGGCTAAAAACCTTGGGGTCATCTTTGACTCAGCACTCTCCTTCTCCCTTCACATCTCTGATGTCTCTAAGAAGTCACTCTACTAGCTGCACCTCCTTAGAGGTATTCTTCCTTTCCTCTCCTTCCCCCAGAAGCTCACTGTCTCCAGAGCCCTGCTACTCTCTAAGCTGTAGTATTGTAACAGCCTCTACCTAAATCTGCCTGCCTCCTCTTTCCGTCCCCTGCAACTTATCCAGAACAGGACTGCAAGACTTGTCCTTGCCCTCAAGCCCAGGGATCGTATATCTCCAGGACTTAAATCTCTGCACTGGCTCCCAGTGGCTGCAAGGATTACGTTCAAAATCTTCTGCATTGTACACAAGGCCTTCTGGGGTCTCCAACTCCCTCAGGGTCAGTCGCTTCTCCAAGCAACGAGTTGGTGGCAGATCACTCTCTTCAGCAGGGGCCTCTCTCTGGAACAGCCTTCCTGCCTCCCTGAAACTCGAGGTGAACCATCTCCAGTTCCGGAAGCACCTCAACACCTTCCTCTTTGCTTCTGCTTTCTCTCCTCCCCTCCCCTGCTGAATTCCTGACTGAAATTGCACTGGTTACCTGGCCACCCTTTCTGATCTCTGGCCCAGGCCCCGTCAATTGCCCACCTGCACTGCTTCCCTGGCAACCGCTGCACCTGGGGACCGTTTTTCTGTATCCCTACAGTCCCCCTACCAGCACTTATGTCTGCACTTCCTTGCACTTGCCACTAGCTGGCAGTTTTATTTGTTTTATTTATCTTATTTATTCCACTTTCCTATGTACTGCACTTTCCCCTCTCCCTTCCCCCGCACTTTTTTCCTTTCCCCCCTTCCCATGCACTTGCATGATCTGAATGACACCTGGCCTAGTAGGATCGTTGTCTGTCCTCCCTTTGTTCCCCCCTTGCCTGGTTGCGCCTTGAAACACTTCTGTATAGGCGCGTTATAAATGCCATATCATATTATATCATAACCTGATTGGCAGGCTATAACCAATCTGCGGCCTATACCAGTTATTATAACCAGCAGATTGACCAATCAACTTTGCTAAACACCCTCTAGGGTGTTCCAATACAGAGTACATGTGTCACAGGATGCACCTGTGCCTGTGCGTTTCATAACAGTGAAGGGTTGACAATCTAAACATACATGCCAGGTCACTTTGACATTGCAGCAGTGAGTAGGCATGTAGAACGGTGTAACATGGCTCAGAAGTGGGTGGGTGCAGTGCAGAACAAGTACGTTATGATGTCAATCAATAAACATGAAGGCAGTGTAAGGGCAAGTTCAGCCATCATGTGAAATGTGCATGCAATGGATGCATGCTACAGGCAGCCCCCCCACCCCTTAGTGAAAATGCAGGGAGGCATTGCATGGCAATGAAAGGTTGCCCATAGAACTGTGCATTGGCAGACAGTGTTGACTAGCATCAATTGCATCATTTCAGTCGACTGACACCACAGCAGATGAGAACGGGACAGTAAGCAGGACACATGATGAACCCTCAGTAGTACACCCATTTGTGCAGAAGGCACTACACCAGTTGAACAGAGTCAGGGGTCCTGCAAAAGGGGAGGCCTGTGCCCCACACAGACAATGACACCCTAAACATGTGCGTGATGCAGGACTGAGCAAGAGTGAATGGATGACTCAATGCCATGATACATATGTAATCCTGGACACGTACTACAATGATCATCCTGCCAAGGACACATAGGGGCATGCATGGAATGCACATGGAGCATGAATGCGCAGTCTGAGTGAGACACCCTGCATCAAGGACAAAGGATGCACCCCACAGTATGTGTCTGGCAGGTTCGCAGGGGGAAGTGTGCATGTACACAGGAGCAAGGAACAGGCCATTGCAGTAGTCCAACATGTTACCCACCAGTGCCATGGTGAAATTGAGGTGCAGGGGGGTGGAGGGGCAAGGAAGCATGCCTGCGTGGAGTACCCACATGCAGGCTGAACACACATGCACGTCAGTCATGTGATGACATAGTCCGAGTGCTGAGTGGAAAGACACCCCAGGCTACATGCAGAAGGGTCAGTAGGCTGGAAGATTGACCGGAAGGGCAGCCGGGTGACTAGCATGGGAGTAGGGTGCATGTGGGGTGTCCCTGTCTGCTTGACATGTCCAGCATGCATCACAACAGGCATGCATTAGTGAAGCATTGCATGACTCGCACATAAGAAGCATGTACACATAGCATGTAGTGGCAATCAAGCACAACACATCACACAAGCAAACCACCCATGGGCTGGACAAACACGCAACAACACTCTCTCCCACTCCTTTGACCAATTCTGCCGGATGAACTCGGCATCGATCAGCTCATGCGGAGTGAGTTCTTCCTCCTCAGGGGCTGGCCCACGGCCCACTGCCAGTCACCCAAGTCATGGCATAATTGGAGTCACGCTTTTGCTTAGCACAGCATCAGAGGTCATCCCAACACTTTTTGCAGTCCTGAGCTGTGTGCACCTCATGTCCGAATGCACTAACACCATCTGCAACATGCTTCCAGTGGTCCCAACGCTGGGCAGGCGTAGTGTGGCAATTTGGGTCCACTAGCATATCACGTTCGTGTTCCGATGCATAGCCCACAAGGAAGTCCAGTTCCTGCTTGCCGAAAGGCTTCTTGCTCGACATCCCAGAGGCCTGAGTCGTGTCTGGGGTCCTAGCCACTATTACAGGAGCAACCTTCCTCCTCTTGGGCATTGGTCTGGACCCTGACTGGAAAATGCTGCCTTGATCAGTAGGGGCAGTGGTGCTGGTGGACTGAACCAAGGCAGTGGCAGGTGGAACTAGGACGGAAGCCCTGACTTGTATCAGTGGCTGCTGGGTGCTCTTGACTGGACCCAGCGCAGCAACAGCCGCTGTGCCAAGGTTTTTGACCGAGACTGTCCTGGCTGGCAGACCTACAGCCGGGGTGGTGTTGGATGCATCTGCCCATGCAGTTGCCAACACCTGGCTGCTCGGGGCAGCAGATGACAACACTGCCCCAGGGACATTTGCCTTGGTCAGAGCAGCCCTGCGTGCACTTTGCTTGTGCTTCCTGACCACCTGGAATTCTGCCTGGGAGTCCTCAGGTGCCAACGCATCATGCGCTGGCCGACCCTGAGCCTGGGTGGTGGTCGCCACAGCTGCACCTGCAGCTACCACTACCGTTGGGCCCGTGGCAGTAGATTAAACTAACTGCCAGGTCACATGGGCGCCAGTGTCAGATGCAAGAGCTGCATCTCCAGAAGCCACACAGGGTGGTAGCATGACTGCACCAACATGTGGCAGATCATCCTGTCGAAGTGGCGCACCCCTACTCCCAGGCAGCCCGGCGACGTCCCTGACCATGCCAACAGGTGGAGGACGCCCAACTGTGGCACCCCTCACATTTCGTGGCCTCCCAACCATGGCACGAATGTACTAGTGCCAATGGGAGGTGTACAAGAAAATTGTCCTGGGCAAAAGGGGTGAAGGGGGTGGAGTACTAGATGTAAACAGCACCACTGTGTGCCTGCAAGGCTGTATGTGACCCCGGTGAGAAAATTGTCGGTCACGCAACACTCAGGCACCCCAAATTTGCAATAAAACCGTGCATGCAACCCCCGGTAGCCCATGAGTGTGGAATTAACCTCCCGCAGTACGCAGTGGCACCCAGGGACACACTAAATGCGTACGCGTGGGACACACATGCTACTATGACCTCAAAAATGGGTAAGCGATACACAGGGGGACCCGCAGTGGGAATAATAGCATGCGCGACTCACTGTCTGACTAGCGTGGGAAAGAAAAACATGCGTGGGCAAGACCTCTGCCAAAAGAAGAGGTACGTCCTCGATCCACTGTAGAGTGATGGCGTGTGAAACAACAAGAAGTAGCAACACACATGTCGGTCTCCACAAAAAAGCACATACAGCAAACTGCTGGGCTGCGCTCACCTTTAACCCGTGCCGAGGGAAGCACATGCGCGTCACGTCACTTAAACGCTTAGGCCCTTTCCTCGAATTACACGCATTCATACGCGGATGTGCTGTTTTTGCACATGCGGATTCACTATGCACCCGTGCCGAGGGAAAGGCTCATGTGTGTCACGTCACTTACGCGCTAAGGCCCTTTCCTCGAATTACACGCTGACGTGCTGTTTTTTCACATGTGGATTCACTCTGCATCAATCTAGCCACGCGACAACACACAGAAGACCCCCTCCTGCCCAGAAGGCCATTTTCCTGTCCCCCAGAGCCCTCAGACGCCTCCCACGAGCCATCTGCTGCTGCCTGCCTGCCTGCTAGCCACGTGCCCTGCTATTTGGTGCCTTCACATCAGCCATCTGCAGGGGTCCAGAGCGACCACCCATGCTGGAACAGAAGACTCCTGACTGCTGTTCCATCTCTCCACAGCCCAGCACCAGGACCCAGTTGCCCACCCACACATGCCTTGGGTGTTGCCATGTCGGGCCAAACTCCATCTGGGACCAGTGGCGACCCCCGGGCAGAGAGGCAGAGGGCTGCCAGCTTCACTGTAGGAGAAGTTGGCATCCTGGTGGAGCAAGTCCTGGTGCATTATGATGGCCTCTTCGGACGACCACGTGCCAACAAGGATGGATGGGGGAGGATCTGGCTGATCATCGTGGGTGCCATCAACACAGAGGGCGTGGCAACCCGTGACCTGAAACACGTCCATAAGCGCTCGGAGGACTTCAGATCCAGGACCCTCTGGAAGGCCCGGCGGCTCTTGGACGCAGCGGATGCAGTGGGTGCTGGGTCCATCTTACCACCAACCAGATGAGGGTCCTGGAACGCATTTGCCTAGCGCTTCACCTCCAGGTCCTCGAGAGGCAGACCTGTCTGGAGTCGAGCGGTAAGTGTCCATGCGTACTTATTGGATGCAGTGGATGTTGAGGTGTGCCAGGAGTGTGCAGCTTGGACATATGTCTGACATGGCCCATGTATGGATGTGTATGTGCAGGAACATGACCATGCTGCATGTGAGTCCAGTCATGTGTGATGCACATCAATGGTGTATGTGTTCCAAAGCATGATGCACAACTGCATGTGAAGATGCACACATGTTTGGATGCCTGTGTATGTACTCAGCCATGTTTGGGGTGTGACGGATGGATGCTCATCACGCCTTCATGTACGTGCACGGTGTACATGTGTGTGTGTCTGTTTGGGAGGGGGTGTGACTGTGAGACGCCATGGATGCATGTGACACAGACATGTAGGTACCCGACTGGCAGATGTGACATAGTTGCCCATGTTGCTTGTGACGTCATGCCAACCTTTGGATGTTCATGCAGTTGTGTGTGTATGATGGCCTGCTGCACGATTCCTGTTAATTTGTGCTTGTGTGTGGGTTCAAATGATCTGAGTGTTGGGGAGTGTGATGCCATCTGTGAAGTTTGACACTGCCACTCATGTGCAACTGTAATGTATGTATCAGACCAATTTACAGTGCCCTGATGCCTGTGTTCTATCTCTCCCTGTCTGCAGCGTCGACTGATGAAGAGGGCGGAGACGGTGCTGTGGAGCATAGCGGCAGGGATGCCACCGCCAGCCGGAGACGCAAGACCTAGCTCCCCTCCGAGGTCAACATATCTTCCGGGAGTGAGAAGTCTGGTGCCGTGTCCATGGCTGCAGCTGCCGAGGGAGTTCCAAGAGGCGGAGGTTGGAGGTGGACTCCTCGGCAGCAGAAGGGGCAGCTGAGCCCCCAGAGGGGCCTATGGAGGAAGACGGCACAAAGTCATCCAGGTTGGTGGGGGTTTGGTTGAGGAGCAGGTTGTGACAGCCCCACCCACGGGGCCTGGAAGGGGGGATTCCACTGGTGTTAGTAGTGCAGTCCAGGGGCAGTGACAGGAGGCAGCACAGGCCGCCGCTTAGGTGCCTGTGTGTAATTCTGTCCCCGATCCTGAGACTGCATCATCCGGCACTAGCAGGGATGCCTTCATCCAGACCTGTTTTCAGGGAGGTTTCGGGAGTCAGAGGTCCAGCAGGGGTGGCCACCCCACCAACTGGACCCCAGCCAATGTTGGACATGTATGCATCACCAAGCAGGGCACGTGCACAGTGGCACTAAAGGATTCCATCAGACCGGATGCCGTCATGGTGCCAGAGGCAGTTGCATTGGAGGCACCAGCAGGCTCAGCGTGGGAGCCATCATGGCTTGGGCCATCAACATCCTGGGGGCAGGCAACGTCCGGCGGGCAGGAAGACCGAGGATTGGGAGTGTCTTCCGTGTGGCAGCGGTTGGGACAGCAAATAGATGCAGAGTGGTGGCGGGCGGAGAGGGCACGGCTCACAATGTTCAGGGCAGAGAACTCCATGCACCAGGCTTTGAGGCAGGCTGAGTGCCTCGAGGCAACTCACAGGGAGTAGGAGGATGCCATGGCTGCATCCCTGCGAGACATCGAGGCCAGGGAACAGGCCCGCCTCCGGAACATCGACATGGAGTTTGATGATGCCCTGGCCCGGGACATCAATAAGTGAGCCATCGGACTAGCCAGCTTCCTTTGTATGTAGTTATTTAGGTTTAGGTTTCATTTCCTTTTTTATTATTTGGAGTACACAGACTTTGCTCCACTTTTTGTATATAGTTGTGTTTTACATAGGGGTTTTTGTAGGTTACATTTTATTTGGGATCATGGACCCTTCAGACTTTCATTGTAAATAGTTCTGGACATGTACATACTTTCTTTTTGATGTCATCCCATGGAGTAATGGTTTTCTATGCTTTTCAGTTTTGGATTTATTTGTATGGACTATGACAATGGACCACTTTTCATTTTTCATGTCTTGGATTTTCATTTTTCCTTGGATTTTACTTTATTTTTCATATTGCATTCATTATTTCTTCATTGGCATGTGTGGTTTTCATTTTGTTATGTTGTTCTATTTTTAATACATTTCATGCATCTTCATTATTGGTGTGGTCTGCTCTCATTGGTTTCGTACATGACTCTATGAGCATTGGCTCAGTCATGTGTTGCCACTGTGTGGCTCTGTAGGACATTTATTGATGGGCATGCTGCTTCTTTTCAGACTTTCATGGCATGGGTAATTTACTATGGAGTGGGTGCAGTGGATGGTAGCGTGTTTGTACTGGGGGGCGGGGGGTGGGATTTGGGTTGGCATTAGGGCCATGGGTTCGTATTGTTATGACGTGGTGTTTGAGGGGACATGAGTCGGGGCCTGAAGGCAGGTGCCCGTCACTGGTGGGGGACATGAGTCAGGGCCTGCTGACAGGTTGCCGTCAATGGGGGTGGAGGGGAGGGACGTGTGTTGGGACCTGCTGGCAGGTTGCCATCAGTGGGGGTGGGTGGAGGGACATGTGTCGGGGCATGCTGGCAGGTTGCCGCCAATGGGGGTGGGGTGGAGGGACATGAGTCGGGACCTGCTGGCAGGTGCTGTCAATGGGGGTGGGGTGGAGGGACATGTGTCGGGGCCTGCTGGCAGGTTGCCGTCAATGGGGGTGGGGTGGAGGGACGTGTCAGGGCCTGCTGGCAGGTTGCCATCTATTGTGGTACGGTGGAGGGACATGTGTCGGGGCCTGCTGGCAGGTGCCCATCACTGGTTGGGGACATGAATCGGGGCCTGCTGGCAGGTGCCCGTCACTGGTGGGGGGACGTGTGTCGGGGCCTGCTGGAAGGTTGCCGTCAAAGGGGGTGGGGTGGAGGGACATGAGTCGGGGCCTGCTGGCAGGTTGCTGTCAATGGGGGTGGGGTGGAGGGACATGTATCGAGGCCTGCTGGCAGGTTGCCGTCAATGGGGGTGGGGTGCAGGGACATGTGTCGGGGCCTGCTGGCAGGTTGACGTCAATGGGAGTGGGGTGGAGGGACATGTGTCGGGGCCTGCTGGCAGGTTACCGTCAATGGGGGTAGGGTGGAGGGACGTGTGTCGGGGCCTTCTAGCAGGTTGCCGTCAATGGGGGTGGGGTGGAGGTACATGTGTTGGGGCCTGCTGGCAGGTGCCCATCACTGGTGGGGGGGGCATGAGTCGGGGCCTGCTGGCAGGTGCCCATCACTGGTGGGGGGGACATGAGTCGGGGCCCACTGGCAGTTGCCCGTCACTGGTGGGGGGAATTGTGTTGGGTCTCACAAGTGCATTGTGCCATGTGGGCTGCCTGCATGAGGTCTGTGATACACTGCCATTTGATGCTGTCTTTCTTGAGCTTTACATTCCCAGTGTTGTTGGCAACATTTGGGTTAGCTGATGTTCTTCAAGATGGCTCATTCTTTCTCCAATTGATGTTGGAAGTGCTACAGAAAATAACTCTTGCCCATGTTTGTTGCACAACCTACTCCCCTGTCCCCTGACACATGTGGGTGAAATCAGACACAATATGTGGGTCACAAGGGAAGCCAGAAGGTTTTCACTATTACATTTTTCTGTAAATGGCCACACAAGTTTGAATGCCCAGTCCCTCACCAGATGTGCCGCATCCACATTTTCTGACTTGCATAGCCCCCTGCCATACTGGACAGGCACAAAACAATCAGGTAGATCAGGCGTAAAACATCACAGAGGGATACATCATGATGGCTTATGAATTTCTGACCTTCTCAAAAGGTCTTAGCAAAGAACAGAAATTAGACAGCAGCTGTTGCTGCCATGGTGCCAACAATGTAGAAAGATCAATTTAGAGTGCTGCTATCACCAATATGTGCTAGGTATAGTTCCAATAGGTGTCATAAGCATAAAAGAACGTTGATAGCTGGGAGCCTTTCAATTAATCATAAACCACTGGATTTGCTCTGGGCAACCCTCCAGAACTCTGTTCTTTGGCCTGCCACGCCATTACTGCAGAGGATAATAATGGTCTTGGGTGTTTCCCATAGCATTGCCAGTGGATATAACCTTCCAGACCTCAGCATTCAGTTTTGCTAATATGATCCTGAGCGGGATGGAAATACCCAGAGCAGGGTCCCAAGCCGGCATAGAGAACCAAGCTACCTCTCACTGACGATGGCCTATTAACCTGAATCATGTCTGGTGTTTCATGTGTTCACATGCAGAACGGATGTGATCTAGTGGTTGAGTTTGGGCTATCCCTATAGGGGTAGGGCTATGCCTGATTGGCATTTGGTCGTTCCCCTTCTATCATGATGTGAATGTCTGAAAAACAATGGTCTGGATAATTGCATAGAACAATGCAAGTGGCAAATGCTGATAAAGCATGTGTCCATGAAATTAGACATGCACAAAGTAGCAGATTTGTATTTTCTTACCAAACGTATAGCTGGAAGAACATTTAATCCATTGTCTGCTGCAACAAAGCCCAATTGCAAATGATGACGCCTTAGACCCTGTGCCTCTACCTCAACCACCTTCTCGCAGGTGTCTACTCCTGTCTGGATTCTGCCCTGAAATCCCTGCATGCACAAGGTTGACTGATATGATATGATATGATATGATATGATAAGGCATTATAACGTGCCTATACACAAGTCTTTCAAGGTGCGACGAGGCAAGGGAGGGGGAACAGAGGGAAAACAGACAACAAACCTACTAGGCCAGGTGTCATTCAGATCACGCAAGTGCATGGGAGGGGGAAGTGGGAAAGTGTGGGGGGAAGGGGCGGGGACAGGGCAGTACATAAAGAGAATAAATAACAGTAACTAAGTATGGCCAGCAGGTGGCAAGCGCAGGGCTAAGTGCAGATAACAGGTGTCAAGTGCTGGTAGTGGGACTATAGAGATACAGAACAGTCCCCAAGTGCACGGGTTGCCAGGAAGGCAGTGCAGTTGTGCAACTGACAGGAGAGGGGCCAAGGGCCTGAGATCAGAAGGTGGCCAGGTAACCAGTGCAGTTTCAGTTTCGGTCAGAAAGTCAGCCGGGGAGAGGCAGAGAAAAAGCAGAGGCGAAGAGGAAGGTTTTGAGGAGCTTCCGGAACTGGAGATGCTTCTCCTCAAGTTTCAGGGAGGCAGGGAGGCTGTCCCAGAGGTAGGCTGGTGTCCCACCCCCAAGTAATAGCACACCTTCAGTAGTCCCATGGGTAATTGTGCTGACTTGTGTTATGATGCTTGTTTTAAGATGTGGGGAGGGATAGACTTCAAAACATTTGATTTCATTACACATGGTGCCACAGAATGTAAGATTGCATAGGTGTTCTACCCATGTTGGTCCCTGTCTTTCCTTGACAGAATACTTTCTGGAAGAGTGTGCAAGGGGCCAGATTTAAATCCCCTGAGTCATATCTCCTGCCTCCCTAAATCTGTTAAATCATCCCTAAAAGAAATCACAGACATGTGAGTTGCACAAAAGCTGCCCTTTGTGATTCTCGGCTCCTCCTGTGCTTCCTCCCAAGTGTCACCCAATGGCATGTGTTTTGTCCATTCACTTCAAAAGATGGGTACTGACTAGCATGTTCCTCCTCCCTGAATCTCTGCTACTTCTTTTTACAAAATTGCATAGGTTTTTGTCCAATGCACACTAGCCATAGGGCATTTGTGCTTCTCCTCATAAGTGTCATCTTACAGCATTTGTTTAAAAAACGAATTTCATCATGGCATCATCTTAAGCCGACTTCAATATCATGGACTACTATGCGGTTAGCAATCATCAATCTCTATTGAAACCCCAGCAACGAATGATGATTGCTAACTTTTGCACATCCGTGGCAAACGCCGTCGTCAAAATCTATATTGAGCATGAGACTACGCACATAATTATTTGAGGAGATCTAAATGCCAAATGCGACGAGCCCACTACAAATTTATTTAACCAGTCATTCACTTCCTTAGCTGTGGAACGTGGTTCGGCTTGGCTGAAGTTAATGAACTCTGGGAATTTCCATAACGTGGTATGGTTACAAGTTAATCAGCCTCTTACACCAACATGGGAACGTGACAACTCAGCGGGAACTCTTGATTACATATTTGTCGCCCATGCACTGCTCCCATACATCTCAACCTTTGAGGTAACAGAACAAAAGAAATCAACCACAACTTGCTGATGATGGGCCTCATTCCGAGGTTGGTGGCAGTCATGGGGCTATTTGCGCCATGACTGCCACCAATAACGGTACCGTGTCCGGTTTGGTGCAATGCGGACTTACCGGTCTAGTCCGACCTTGGCGGGACCAGTAAGTCCTCATTCACCAAACCATTCCCCATTTCCATTTGAGCCCCCATAGGGCTCAATGGGAATGGGGAGGGCGCAAATAATGGGCCGGCGTATGCCAAGCCCGTTATTTGCGCTCAGGTCCCTTAACGGGTCCCTTCCTTAACATCTGGTCAGACCAGGCGTTAAGGAAGGGACCCGCTAAGGGACCTCATAGTAGGGCGGTAAGGGATTACCGGCACTGGTCTTCTTACCGGTGCCCGGTATCCCTTACCGCCCTACTCGGAATGAGGGCCTATGTCTTGGACCACTAGCTGCCCTCAGAAAAAAAATCTATAAGCCGAGGATTGAAGTAAACATTCAGCAAACTTGACTTCGCCTGACAGCATCAGATATAATGGACCTAACTGAGAAATATAAAGCCTCAATGTCTGGAAAATCCACCCAAAAAGCGACTTCTAGAACAAATTATTTGCCACTGCTGTCGATCTACAAAGTGGGACTGACTGGAATAGGAAAAGCGAACACGAATAAGGAACACACATACAACAAAACCTTGGCCTTGGTAATAAAAAGGAGGAATCTGAGAAAATTGAAATGAACGGCCAGAATTCTCAACACCGAGGAATCCAGGAGCTCCCTCTACGTAGAGACAAAGAAATATAAGTCATGGTTGAAAAGTCACAGGATAACACTCTACCAGAACGACGCAGACGAAATGTTAAAGACCTTAAACAGCAAGTAAAAGCAGGATTTCTGGGCACTAATCAAAAAAACAGACCTGCAAACTGACAACCAACTTACCAACTCAGTATCTGAGGCTACCTGGATAAGTTACTTCACAAACTTGTTCGATTTTCCCATAACTTGCCGTTCAACATCAGAGCCTAACTTTGAAGCCTCATGGGCTGACCTAACAGATGAGGATGACATTAAAAGAGTTATACTTAAACTCAAATCCTCGAGAGCTCCTGGCCCTGATGGCCTGACTAACATCGATTTGAAACAGCATCCCGAGGAGTGGTCAGTCTTTATCAGTAAGATCTTCTCTGAGTGCATGAAAACAAAGTCAATTCCTGATTCTTGGACACAAGCAGTGGTTGTCCCGATTTTCAAAAAGGGCAACAGAGAAGATCTTGTTAAGTTACGCCCGATCGCTCTTTTAGACATTATCAGAATTTTTTTTGCAACCTTACTGCTTAAAAGATTTCAGAAATGGGCTAGAGCTTCGCCCAGTGATGATCCTTTCCAAACGGGCTTCCAGAAAAAACGTCAGTACATCGGTGAACATCATGCTCCTAAACATAATAAAAAGTAACATCAGGGCAGGTGCTCCAAGAATTTTAGCGTTCATCGACCTGTCGCAGGCTTTCGACAAGGTAGGCAGGCAGAGACTCTGGATGAAACTTAAAGCCTGGAATTGCCCTCTCCCATTTTTGGAACCGGTGATCACCTTACATACGAACACCAAACTGCATATCTGTTAAAGTCAGCAAGGCATGTTGTCAGAGGATGTGTATTGGCACGCAAAGTCAAGCAAGGCTGCCCTCCAGCTCCAGCCCTCTTTATTGCCTATTTGGGAGACCATAAAGACACTGAAGCAAAGTTAAGGTCATTTCCCCCGAAAACAGGCAAACGTGCGGTTTCAACCATCCTGTATGCCGACAACTTGATCTTACTAGACCAAACTCAGATCGGCCTACAACGCCAGTTAAATAACCTTGCGCAATACATAGAGGAGAACAACCTCGAAATTAACAAGTCGAAGACCAAAATCCTGATTTTTGAAAAAGATCCCAAAAAGAAAAACGAGATGTCACACTGGACGTTGGACAACACTAAAATAGAAATTGTCACACATTTCAAATACTTGGGCGTTCTAGTAGATAGCTCTAGAAAGGAGGCGAAAATGCAGAAGGCATTGTGGGATGAAACGAGAAACCTAATAGCCCAAACTAGAGCTATTGATAAAAAATATGGTAGATACTCACTGCTCCCAGCTATTCAATTTTACAAAGCCAAAGTGGTCCCTTCCTTGGTCTATGGGATGTTCGCTACTTTGAACATGCCAGAATCACTATGGCCAAAGCTGGAAGGCCACCTATGGAAATCATTCGTGGGCATTCCTAAATCCACCTTGATCACTTCAATTAGACGCGAACTTGGCATCCTTTCTTTGTTAGCAACAGTAGAGCAAAGCAGCATGCAGCTCTTTAGAAAAAACATAATGCCCGACAGTCTTGCAGTATATCAGCTAATTGCCCAGGAAATCAAAAGTGGCCACTGTACCTTGCTGAACTTGTGGGTGAAAGCTCAAACAAGCAAACTGAGCGACATAGCCTGCACCAAAGAAGTTTTGAGCTCTAATCTTCAAAGAGTTAAAATAAAAATGGAAAATCAGGACTGGATCATAACGAATGAAAAAGCAACATTGAATAAATTGCTAAAACATCTTCCAATGACCTTGAACAAGTTGAAAGTGCCTCTGGCATACTGCGCTAAATGCCCAGACAAATCTCTGCGGAAACTCATTATGAGGACACGTTTAAACCTGCTACCAACACAGGAAATTCTGGCCATCAGGGTGTCCAATGGCTCTAACAAATGCAGACTATGCGAAGACTTGAACCAACCTGAAACTTTAAGACACCTCCTGTTGGCCTGTCCGCAAACGAGGCAGGAACGAGTCTCCTATTTGACACCACTCTTTGTGGACTCGAGTTTCATTGAAGAGGAAGTCTGGTGGATCCGCATGATCGCGGGTGAAAAAACGAGAGTGACCATAGCCATGGCAAAGATTCTGGAATTTGCCGTAAAAAAGACAAAAGTCTGTATAAACACGGCGGAAGATTCTCTGCTCTGAACTACTACTTAAACTGGTTGATCTCGAAGTTTTCGTCTTGTTTTTCTGTGAATTTCGATTCGTGTTTCCTTTTCAGATCTTGTAAAAATCTGATTGATTAAATACAAGCAAATAAAAGAAAAAAAAAACGAATTTCAAAATATGGGCACTGACTAGTAACTTCTAATTCCAGTCCCCCTTAATCTATGCTGTTCACTGTCATAAATGTCAAACAAGCATGATTCTTGCACAAAATGCTCTTAAGAAAATATCTGTTCCTCCTGCTCATCCTTCTAGGTGTCACCCAAAGGACCGTTTCTCATCCACATGGCATGTGTCAGAAACACTCTCCTCATAAGGTGGACACTGACTAGTAACTGGTATCTCCAGCCTCACTGAATGTCTTCTGCTTTCTCCAACATATATAATTTGAGTGTGATTCTCTTGCATGTTGCCCCCAGGGATTTTGTGTTCCCCCTAGTCATCCTCCCAGAAGCCACACAACGCCACGTGTCTTGTTCAGTCAATTCAAGAGTTGAACTAAGACTAATGTATGATGGAATTCCCTGAATCTTAGCTACTTCTAAAAAATGACATGAGTCTTTGTATTCTGCTCAATGTCTTGAGGAATTCTCTGCTTCCCCTCCCAAGTGCTATTGAAAGGCACATGTCTCATACTCTTCCTTTAATAGACAGACACTGACTAGTGACTGATACCTCTGAATATTTCCTACTCCTCCCACTAAAAGTACATGTGAGTGAGGATCACACAAGCTTGCCTAAGGGAGTCTCTGTTCCTTCCTTTAGGTATGGACCAATGACATGTGTCTAATCTATTCACCTCCCTGAATATCTGTTGCTTTCTCTCACAAATATCACAGTGCATAAGACCCTCGCACACATGGCCCTCGGAGATTGCATGCTATGCCACCCAGGTTTCACTCAGTATCATACATCTCTTACTGTCACTTCCAGAGATGCATACTGACTAGTATGCTAGCTGCCTTCTCCAGCCTCAGATGCTTCTTCACAGAAAAATAATGCAAATGTAAGCCTAACAGAAACAGCCCTCTAGGAATATCTGTTCCTGCTGCTTCAACTCCCAGGTGTTACCCAATGACATGATTCTCAGCTCCTCCTTCCAGGTGTCATCCAATTGCCCGCGTCTCATCCATTCACTTCACGGAAGATACACTGAATAGCATTACCAACCTCCCCGAAGCCCTGCTCCTTGTACAAACAAGAATCATGCATGTCTTCCTTTTGAATTCTCTGGTCCTCCTTTACATTGTCACTGGATGGTGTGTGTCTCTTCCACTTAGTTCACCAGTCTGCTATCACCTAATGACTGGTATCTCCCACCTCCAAGAATCCCTGTTAATTCCTCCCACAAAAATCACGACAGCATGATTCTCACATAAGCTGCCCACTAAGGTGTCACCCGAAGACATGTTTCTCATCTACTCCCTCCATGATATGGACAGCGACTGGTGTATTACTTGACTGCCTGAAAGTCTGCTAATTATTCCCAGTAAATAGCAGGAGCATGTGTCTCACAGAATTTTCCAGAATTTGACTGCTTAACATGGTGTGAGTGGCTGAGTGTGGCAAAACAAGGCAATTTTGCCATTCTGGTCCTCTGGATGCTGTGAGGCCCACTCACAGGGACTTGAGGCCAGGATGGTTCCATTCATGGTCTGCTCTCTCAGCTTTAGGAGATTACAGTGCAAAGTGCCAGGTCCTGGTCCACAGAAAAAGTCAGCCCCAATGTGCCGTATGAGTGGGTAGTCAGAGCCATATTCTGTCTTGGATGCTCCTTTTTGATCTCAGACTGAGAGCTTTGGAAAGGACAACCTTCCGTAAGGGGGTCCATTGAGTTTTTCTCAGGTGTTGCCCCAGAGGGAATCTGCAGACTGTGGGGGGTAACCCCGTGGATTAAAGCTAGCCTGCTCAGTTGTCCAATTGCTGTTCTTGAAAGACGTACAATTTGCCCTTCTAACATTACACCAAACAGGTGGGTGTGGGTTAGGTCACGTGACCTAGATACATTTGCACCCGTCCACCAACTGCATATGAAAAGAGGCTGGAGAGTTGCATCCTCTTACTTTAAGAGATAGACACTGACTAGTATCTTCCACCTCCCTGAATCCCTTGACCATTCATCCACAGACAGCATGTGAGCCCAGAAAAGCTGCCATCAAGAATGCTCAGCTCCTCCTCCGGCACCTAAGTGTTACCTTATGGCATGTGTGTTGATAACGCAATTCACAAGATGGACATTGACTGGCAGCTTCTGCCTCCCATAATCTCTGATACTAAATAATCCAAAAATCATGCGAGCAGGAGTTTCACACATGTTGCCATCAGTGATTCCCTATTTCTCCACTTAAATGTCACTGGATAGTGCATGTCTTGTCAACTCACTTTAATTGACAGACACTGGGGGTCATTATGAGTTGGGCGGTAAGGGATACCGGGCACTGGTAAGGATACCGGTGTCGGTAATCCCTTACCTCCCAATTCCGAGGTCTCACCACACGTCCTTTACAGGTCCCGCTAAGGGACCAGCGTGCTAATAATGGGCCTGCTATTTGTGGGCCCGTTATTAGCACCTTCACCATTCCCATTGAGCCATATGGGGGCTCAAATGGGAATGGGGAATGGTTGGTTGAATGGGGACTTACCGGGTCCGCACAGGTTTTAATGTCCCGGTAAGTTCCCATTCAACCAGACCGGTGCCGGACCCGGTATTGGCAAATAGCGCCATGTCTACCTCCAATCTCGGAATGAGGGCCTCGACTTTTGATGAGTATGTCCAGCCTTTCGGAATCTCTACTACATGGCAGCATGTGTTCTCCACTCATATGTCACCCAATAGCATTTGTCTCATCCTCCCATGCCAAGCGAGGGACACTGGCTGGTGTAGAACCCACCTACCGGCATCTTTACTGCTTCTGCAGATGAGCATCTTGTGACTATAGCTCTCAGACAAGTTGCCCTCATGGATTCCATCATCAGACCTAGTGAGATGAATGCATTGAACATTTTGTTTTTCATCAAGTCACGTGTGTTTCTTACAATCACAGACCCAGAATGCCTAGTTATTCCTCCTAGATCGAAAAATAACAGCAATTGTATTCACCAATGCCGATACAAAGGTTTTAAGGAGCAAAGGGCTCCCCTTTCCCTGACAGATATTTTAAGAACTACTCAATGGATTTACCCCAAACCAGTCAAGAAATGTAAGTCATTGCTATGTGCCCAAGTTTTTTATTTGGTCCAAATCGGGCCAGCAGCTTTTATGAGAGACCTCTATGCACAAGAAAATGCACTTGGGGCTAGAAGTCAGGAGATGGTGACTAGGAGTGGTATGGAAGTGGGGATGGGGATGTGTATTCACTGGTGACATCATCCACTGCTTCGGACCGTGCCTTGAATTTTAATATGGTGGAGGCTTAAACAGATCCAGAGGGGCATTCGATCACCAACGCTACCCTTCCTGTTCTTGATTATTCTGCTATCTTGAGACAAATGAGGGGCCAGAAAATGCAAATTACATTGTACTTGCAAGCGCCTGGAAGAACTACTATTGTACAGCTTCCAAGTCCACAATTGCCTAAAGCAGAGGTTCTCCTTCAACTCACGGTAGGCGGTAAGCGATTACCGCCCTACTACGAGGTCCCTTAGCGGGTCCCTTATGGAAGGGATCCGCTAAGGGACTTCAGAGCTAATAATGGTACCTCAAATTGCTGTACCGTTATTAGCTCCTTCCCCATTCCCATTGAGCCCTATGGGAGCTCAAATGGGAATGGGGAATGGTTCCTGGAATGGGGACATACCGGGTCCTCCAAGGTCAGAATTACTTGGCAAGTCCCTATTCCGGGAACACGGAGCCGGAATGCGGTAAGGGGGTAGCCATGGCGCTAAAAGCGCCATGGCTACTGCCAACCATGTAATGAGGCCCATAGACTCCAATGTTCCATCGACCGAGTGGCGGTCTGGCTATTGCAATAGACAATTCTCTTAAATTATCATCAGATTTGATTTATTGCTCAGATTTTCTTTTGGCAGTGGGGATCTCTTCTGATTGTATTGCGTATGAGGTATTGATCATAAATCTGTACTGGAATCCCTCTAAACAAAATGTACACGTGGTTCTTTTGGTCCTAGCGTCGTCGTGTGAGGGATGAATGTTGAAGGGACATGCTCATTCCATTATCCTAGGTGGGGATTTCAATTGGAATTATGCTGAAGGTTCCAAGCCAGAAAGGTTAACATACATTCCTCTAATGCGAGTATGAAAATAGGGGTGGAGTGGGATTCATTTTGTCCGATTGAGAGTTGTCACAGCTCCAGCCTGTATCTTTGGGGGATTCTCACTTGTACACTTGGCATAGAGGTCTGCGAAGTTCACAGATTGATTCTGTATATATGTCTACCCCTCTAATAACAAATTGTGGTTCCCTCAAATTATTTGATCCCCTAGTGGGTGACCATCTTGTGTTATATTTCACACTTGGATTTTCCCATGAAGTATATGAACAGCTCCCTATCCTGTCTTGTCTCTTTCCTGAGGGGGAGGATGCAGACTTAGGTGGAATGATTGAATGTGTCATATTTAGTAAGTTGTATTTTAGAGATGGTAGATACATTGGGATTGAGTCGAAATTCCTATATATATGTTGGTGAAATAGTTGTCAAATTCAATGACATGTTTACCATGTGCTTAAAACGGACTACCTTAAATCAAACAACTACAGTTTGTAAGTAAAAATGTTCACACACATTTGATGTTAAAATTCCTGCCTCAAAGAGGCTTAAACATAAAATTATCAAAGGGCTTTGTGCTAAGAGGTTAAATCCTATTAAGTATCAGAAAGAGAGAAAATGTATTTGCCAACATCACATGTATGTGGTTAAATCACTCAAGATTAATTTGTTTATGGAGGATGACCAATATATGTTGAGCAATTTGATGCAGGCTAATAGCAGACAATTATGGGTCAGCATTAATAAAACTAAAGGTGATATTCTTCCCTCCATGAACTGTCCCACTGAGGAGGTCACATGGGCTGATTTTTGCAGGGAAAAGTTCTGATTGCACTATGCTTTCTCCGAGTTAGAGGATCCCATGAAGGGTAATGATATCCTTGGTTCCTGTCCATGGACAGTGGAAGATAGTGAATGGGGTAGTAGTAAACTGAAACCATCTAAGGCCCCTGACCCAGATGGTATCCAACCTTTTCTTCTAAAGAATGCTCTATTACTCTGGATCCCCTATTTGAAGGCCCAATTTGACTATTAATACACCTTCATGGTCCCAATCAATTGTAATTCCGGTCTAAAAGAAGGGTGATTCAAGTTTACCGAAAAAAAGATGGACCCACTAACCGATTCCATCAGCAAGGTCTTCTCCTTTCTTTTATTGAGAGACCTTAATTTGGTTATATCTCAATTTTCCATCTTGTCGAATTCTCAAGTGGGGTTCAGACAAAAAATGGGTACAGTTCTTAGTGCAACTGTGTTAGCACATCTACCCATAATATTAGACCTTGTCATGCTGGTTCTGTCTATACTGCATCGTTGGAAATGTCTTTGGCCTTTGACTGCTTCTCTGGTCCAAACTACTAAGCTATAGAGTCCAGCCTAAATTGGTGCAGTTTATAGATCTTTTACATGGGAATCCATCAATGAAGATATGTCTAAGGCCGGAGGGTGCTCTTTCTAGATGTACCCCCCCCCCCCCAAGTTGGATTTAAGCAGGGTTGCATTCTAGTGCCGGCACTTTTCTATGTCTATTTGACCGACATTGATAAGCTGTGGCAGGGGGAGAACATCTTTCCTGCTAGGATAGGTCAGCTGAAGATGCAATGGCTCGCATTTGCAGACAATCCAATTTTTTTGGACTGCACGCCCATTGCTTGCAGTGAAAACTAGACATAGGGCCTCATTCCAAGTAGGGCGGTAAGGGATATGTGATGAGGCCCATAGTTTTACATTATGCAATAAAGAATAATCTTCAGACAAATGGGTTCTAAATCTAAAATGGTTGTCTTTTCTAGTAGTCCCAAACCTAAAGTCATGATGTGGGCTTTCGGAGACGAGAGGTTAGAGCGTGTTACTTCTGTCAGCTATCTGGGGTATAATCTTTTAAACTGCTTAGCCCTAACTATGTGGAAGAAATCTCTGAAGGATAAGCTCTGTCCACTTATCTCACACATGAAACGTCTATGGTCCCGAGGGTGTAGCTTTTCCTTTGTTTCGGTCCTGCGATATTGTCACATGAACATCTGACTGTTCTACTCTATGGGCTTGACTTATCCCTTCTTAGTATTTTTATTTATTTGTATTCGGGTATCTATTTAAACATCCTGCAGGGCCCGTTGTTGAAAGAGATTCTTAGTCTTGCTTATGTTATTCCCAATGTAGTAATTTGTCATGAGCTGGCCCTAACATCTTTACAAGCTTGATACTTGTGGAGACAACTGCTAAATTATTCCAAGTTTCTTAGGCCAGTGGAAAATTCTCTTTATTGTGATCTAGGCGAAGTGGTTAAGAATACACCATCACAATCAATAGATATATATGCACAAAGGATGCAGGACCTGATCTTTTACATTAGTTCATCCGAGGATGAACTCTTGAATCGTTCTGTTGGGGTGAAACTGAAACTGTTTAGGCAGGAATGCCTGATGACAATGGACACTATTAAATCATATTCATCCTATTCTGACTATGCAAACTATCGGAGGAAAAAGGACCAATTCTCCCTTTACCTGAGCCGTTTCCCTTGGAGTAAAGTGTGTTCTCTTTATATGTGGTTCAGGCTCAATCAGATGCCCACAAGAGAGCGGACCAAACAGTCAGGTTCTTCTCTGAACTGCCGTTTCTGTAATCTGACAGGCTTTGTTTAGACACTGCGTCATTGGGTCATGGAATGTCCAAGTCTCTAGCAGAGTAGAACACGATTCTATAGGCATCCTGAATGCTTTGATAGTGATGTTTCTCTGGAATTTCTGTGGGCCAGATTTATGTGGCGGGAACATGTGTCACTAATAATTGCGTTATGTTAGTTCTAAGCTATGTTTTAAACTGTTTGGATTGGTTGTATATGTCATTTTGTTATCTGTTTTTATCTATTTAGATGATAAATTGTTTGTCTTTTTGATATGTGTAAGGTTTCTTGTAAAACAAATCACATTACAAAAAAAATAAAATAAAAGGAATGTCTCATAACAGTAGCTGCGAGCAACTTAACCTAACTTACATTGATGCTAAGACATTGGTATTTCTTAGCACTGGTGTCAAAGCATCAATCCATGGATATGTCTTTTCCTAAAATGGGATTCAAGCTCAAATTCCGTTTTTATAACACCAGGGCCCATTACTCTTTGTATTGTCACTGAAAAAAACACATACCTCTGAAATGATATGCTATGATATATGTTAAGGCATTTATAACGCGCCTATACACAAGTATTTCAAGGTGTGACAAGGCAAAGGAGGGGGAACAGAGGGAAGAACAGACAACAATCCTACTAGGCCAGGTGTCATTCAGATCGGGCAAGTGCAAGGGAAGGGGAAAAGGACAGTGCAAAACATGGGAATAGATAAATAACACTAGGTAAAGATAACGGCCAGCAAGTGGCAAGTGTAAGTGCGGACAACAGGTGACAAGTGCTGGTAGGGGGAATGTAGGGATACAGAAACAGTCCCCAAGTGCGGGGGTTGCCGTCAGGCAGTGCAGATGTGAGAGACTGGCGGGGGAGGGTCCTGGGCCCGAGATTAGAGGGTGTCAAGGTCATCCAGTGCAGGTCTGGTAACAGCCAGGAGGTCAGCAGGAGAGAGAAGGAGAGAAAGCAGAAGCAAAGAGAAAGGTTTTGAGGCGTTTCCCGAACCAGAGATGGTTCTCCTCATGTTCAAGGGAGGCAGGGAAGCTATTCCAGAGGGAGGCCCCAGCAGAAGAAAGAGATCTACCACCAACTTGTTGCTTGGAGAAGCAACTGACCCTGAGGGAGTTGGAGGCGGATGAGCGAAGGGCTTGCGAAGGAAGATATTTAGGAAGGGAGAGTTGAAGGTATTGGGGCCCAGTGCCCCAAAAGGTCTTGTGGACAATGCATAGGGTTTTGAACTTAATCCTTGCAGTCACTGGGAGCCAGTTCAGAGATTTCAGACCTGGAGAGATACGATCCTTGGGCTTGAGGCCAAGGACAAGACTCGCAGTCCTGTTCTGGATGTGTTTCAGACGGTGGAGAGTAGAGGCAGGCAGATTTAGAAAGAGGCTGTTGCAGTAATCCAGTCTAGAGAGAACCAGAGCTCTGGAGACAGTGAGCATCTGGGGGAAGGAGAGGAAAGGAAGAATACCTCTGAGGAGGTGCAGCTGGTAGTGTGACTTCTTAGAGACGTCAGAGATGTGCGGAGAGAAGGAGAGTGTGGAGTCAAAGATGACCCCGAGGTTTTTAGTCTTGCAGGTGGTAGCAGGAAGGGGCCATGAGAGGGCGGCCAGAGAGCTACAGGAAAGGAAGGAGCGGGTGCGCCGATGAGGAGAATCTCACTCAGTCTTACTGGCATTAAGACAGATGTCATTGGTGGCACACCACTCCTGGATAGCAGACAGTCAGAAATTGTCGGATGAAAAGACATATCAATATCTTAGCACAGTTACAAATACATTTTTCAGCGGAAACACCTGTGACTAATCTGCAGATCAATGTGAGCAGTGCAATAAATCTAGGGGTCAGATTAAAGACACTTTGCATCAGTGCACGTATAAATGAGCTCTGTGGCAAAAAGGCCCTAGTGCAAAAAACATCCCTCTCTTAATGCATGTATTGAACTATGCCTATGTTAGCCATAATCCTAGCACTAGGGAACAATATTTGCCTGGTCCGCACATGCATTGACAGAATATATATTTTTTTAATGTTAGGGCGATTATTGGCACCAATTAAAGGGTCCAGTATTATGGCGCTAGATCATTTGCTGCTAAAACAATTTAATTAGAGGAAAACCATAATAATCCTGCCAAACTAATGTAAGGGAGTAACTGTGGTATGAATTTGTTGTATGGTTCTATAATGAAGGCTCTGTTTAAAGGTAGAACTTGTCTAATAAATCTGCAAACACTGTGGCATGTGGTTAATACCACAAAATACTGTACCATTTGTGTACGTCCAGATACCAGGCTATTCTGCACAGAATCCAAGCATCATCCTTAAATACTGCAGACAAGATGTAGGAAAAGCATGGTTATTTTCTATTGCTGAGTGTGGTCAATGTTATCGTTTTCCACCTCTGCTATTTCTGGGATAGTGCCGCTAATTGCGAAAATGTGTTGGTACCACACAGAAAATATGGTTACTAGATTCCAGGTCCATCAGGCATTTTATCCTGTACAAATAAGTTACATTATCAATGTCATCTTTTGAGCTTAGTGTTGCTCTGAGGGGCAGGGATGCCAACCATTCTGTGCTAACTGGTGGCAGTAAATGAAGTATAGACCAGAGGCTCTTACCGGTTGATAGACATTGGGCCTCATTAGGACCCAGGCGGTAAGGGGTTTACGGCGGCGTAAACAGCACCGACCCTTACCGCCTGATTCCGAGGTCCCTTAGCGCCATGGAGGTTTTAACACCTGCTTTTAGCAGGTGTTAAAATCCATGGCGCTAAGGGACCTTGTTGTTAATTACACCACCGTAATTTACGGTGGTGTAATTAACGCCTTCCCCACTCCCATTATGCCCTATGGGGCAAAAATGGGAATGGGGAAGGGTAAATGGGTTAATGGGGACTTACCGCCCCACTCACCTCGGAATGGGGCGGTAAGTCCACCAACCACCATGGTGTAAACGTAGTTTACGCCATGGTGGTAAAGGTACGACCCAGGCGGTAACTTACCGCCTGGGTCGTAATGAGGCCCATTGTGTTTTGTGTACTCTGGAATAAAAAGCAGATTTACTCCTCAGTGTTCTCTTATATACATTGAATTGAATTGAAATTATTTGCAACACGCAATATGGGAAGAATTAATTTCATCTGGGTGCAGGGTTTAGATGAACACTTATGTTATCCTGCCAGAAGCCTACTATGATCTCATAAAGCCATTCTTTGTAAGTTAATTTAACAAATATGTCTTTAGTGCCTTCCGGAACTGAGCTAGTTCTTTCAAATTCCTAATCCTCTAAGAGATAGAATCTTGGTCCGTACACTGAGACACGTCTATCTCCTCTGGTGGTGCAACAAGAGGGAGAGATGACAAACAACAGCTTGTCTGATGAACGTTGGGGACAACTTGGTTGATGCCAATTTAGCTTCTCCGCTAGATAAGTAGGGGCAAGACAGTCCCTGCATTGGTACACCAATCACAAAATCGTGAATTCTACTCTTTCTTTGTCCGGGAGGCAATGTCACGATCAGCAGAGTGTAGCAGCAATACATGTTATGAACAGTGCTTGTGTCTGCAGTTGTCAGTATACATGCTCACATATCAAAAGTGCAGCCTTTTGACCTGGACTGGCATCAATGATAGGGGGAGTAGACGTGGTACAGCGATTCTAGTCTGCCTTTTTTCAAAATGGCAAACAAGCTTTAGAAGTCCACGGAATCCAACACATCAGCCCTAAATAGTTTAAACTACTAACAGGGAAACTATGAGTGGTGGCAACAGATAAGCAGAAGGAGGATGCAAACAGTAGAGACCAGGGAATAACCAATCAGAATCTGTCAGACTGACTGGAGCCTTCCCAGGGACTGTGTTTTGTGGGTACACCCTTGGGTGGGACCTGTGTGAATGGAGTCTGAAGTCAACTCACATGCTCTGATATGGGTGTCTTGTTTTGGTGTGTGTGACACAATGTCTGGGCCAGCCCTGATTAAACTGGAGTGAATGCTGTGTAGTGTTCTAAAAGGCTGGTGCTTACTCCAATCCACATTCTGTGTTCTGGGTGTCTGGGTGGAGCGAATGGACTGAATGCCTGGGAGCTTGATTGGCTACCTACCTGCATGAATGATTGGCTTCCTGAGTCTGGGTCAGCCTGAATGAATGGGAAATAAATGTGTATATCTTGGGACCTCTCACTCACCAATTTGTTCAGAAGCCAAATCTTGAAACTGATCTTTAGAAGCTGAAGTTGACGCTGAAGCAAGAAGAAGCTGTTCCCTAAAAGCCCAGCTGGAGCAAGTAGACTGCTGCTGTATTTTCTTCACGAAATCTGAAAGCTGCCATTTTATTCCAAGGCCTGATCCAAGAGAGGACTTTGCTAGGAGACCTCTACCTGAGCTACGACAGACTATTGTGCACCTGCTACTCTCATCAGGGGGTATTTGTGAGTCTAGAAGAGTAGTGCCTGGTCATCTTGAGTTGAAGAAGTCCAGTTGTGTCAGCCAGGGTCCCGAAGAGTGTTGATGACCGCTGGAAGTGAGATAGCTGTATACCACCCAGACGTGGGGGTATCCTGGCATAGTGCTGCTTGACACCCAGAGCTGCAAAAGTTCCACCTGATTGAGAATCCTTCAAGCAACATCCCTGAGACGACTTCTGACCACTTGTTTCCACTGAAGAAGATTCTTGTTCGCTGTGTTCAGAGGAAGACCCGCTGATGAGTTTCCTGCCACCAAAATACCAAGATGTCCTGAGGGTGGAGCCTTGTTGATGATCCAGGGTCAGTCCAGTGATTGAGTCCAGGTCACCAGAACCCATCCAGATGTCTGTGCTTAGGCGGCAGCACCGAAGTCCAAAAGACAGTGAACCAAAAAATTCTGAAAACCGAAACCTAATTCAGGCAATGCACCCATCACCGGCAAAAGTCATCCAAGGTTCTCAAGGGTTGTTTTGTCTTCAACCAGGCCTTTTCGGAGTCCACAGCAGGTTTCACCTTCCTAGGACTTCCATGGCCAGAGTAACAATCATCCAATGTAGACCACTGTGACAACATAAACTGTTGCCGTTCCGAGAATGATTGGTTTGTTCTTTTCTCTTGACCTCGATAGCCCTGTGACTCACTCTTGCAAACAAAGAAGGTCCAGCCTTCAGAGGTCCAGTCAGGTAAAGCCAAGAAACTCTGCCAATTTGCCTGTCTAAGCACCAAGGGTACTTTAATGAGGAAGAGCGTCTTTCATCCTCAGGAGTGGTCCACGGGTCCCAGAGTCACCTTGGATCCTGTTCTCATGTGGCATATCAGGTACTTTGGGGTGGTAGGACCTGTAAAAAGAAAGCAGAGCATTATTGAATATTTGTGGACTGGGCTGTAAAAGACAAGATAAGGTACTCCCTAACATTTTCATTACAGGTTGTCCAGGTGGGGAGATCCCCACACAGCATTATTATTTGAGTCTCACTAAAGTATACTGCCTATGTGCTGAAACTAACCTGCCTTTCTTCTATAATCTATGAAAGTACACCTTAATTAAGAATCCACATGCATTTTTAAAAGTGTGCTCAGTTGGGGCATTATTACTGAATTTAAGTCTAGTGAAGTACCACATAGAGTATATATTGTTGCCATTATTGAATAAATGTTGGCAAAGTACAAAGTGTGTTATTTATATGTATATATGTATATGTATCTTATATTACATAAGGAAGCTGTGTTATCACCTAAGATAGTGTGTGGACATTCCTTTGTGGGGGCCTGGGGAAACACTATACATAAGAACCAGCCTACATCACCTCCTGAGAGCTTAAGCTTGGTTGCTCGTTCATTGCTACAATATAGAGAACCTTGGCTGGGGTGCTCTGTGCCTCTGTCCCAACCATATAGAGGGCAGAAGTACAGGTACGTACCTCCAGTCTTTACACACTGCCATTGCCCAAGGTACTATACATGCACCTCAAAAAATAAAGAAAAGAAAACAGAGTGTAAATGCATCGTACCGAATGAGAATTCATACAGACATTCATAGAGTGGGGCAATTTATCTTCCTATTTGCCTCAGTGCTCAAAAAGCTCAAAAAAGGCACCCATATCTTATCAAAGAAAGAACCATATCACCTTCCACTGCCATTCCAATGACTCACACATCTACCTACATGTCTAATATGAGAACGGCTAGTGATTTGGACTCACAATACTGAAAAATTGGATGCACAAAATATACTAAAACTGAATGAAGCAAACATTGAGAAACTGTTCCTGAGACCCAAACATCATATTAATACACAATACAAACCGTTCCCTCCTCAATGTGTCTTCAGATTGATGGTTTCAATAAAAAGGGAGGTGAAAAACCTAGATGCCCAGTTGGACATGGATCTAATTATGAATTCACAATGGAGCTCATGTTGCATTGGGGCATAACGTGAATGGAAAGTGTAAAAGCCTTGCATAAGGCTTTAAAGCCTTCCATTAACATCACACCCTATTTTCAATTATTTGCATGGCGGAGAGGAGAGGCGGAACGCAGTGTTCCCTGTTGTAATTGTGAGCGCCACTTGCCATGCATGAATGGCAAGCGGAGCTCACAATTCAAAGTTAACCCTGCATGGCATGCTAGTATGCCAGGCAGTATTTACTCACTTTGCTCTGTGGAATGAAAATGTGAAGGGCGAAAGGGGCATACAGGCTTGTCTGCCACCTTTTGCCCTTTACATTTTCAACCCGCAGTGCAAATGACCAGAATTTGTCAGTGGGGACCGGCTTACATTAAAGTGTAAACGTAACAAGTCCTGGTGTAACGCTCACCTGGTATCCATGGGGGCGCCACTCAGCCTGTTCTGACCTATTACGACCTCGAACCCTTCCCTGGAGTCTACTCGACTGGAGACTGGGCCTGAAACACAGGATTGGTATAGTTTATCTCCCTATTGTCTCTGTGTGCTTGAACCCCTTCTTCCCCGGGGCCCAACCCTTCCCTTTGATCCACAGCTCACCTTGTTTTCTTGAAAAGTGTGCTCTCCATCCAGGGGCGCGTTGATTGATGCAGACTCGTTGCTGCCTAGTTACTTCACTGGCAAGAGTCTGACAGGTAAGTATAATGAGTCTTTTCAACAGTTCTCTAACTTTGTTCCTTTCCTTCCTTAGATGATGGCCGACGTCCGGGGATGGCGACGTGCTGCTGAGATGAGTAGCGCTGAAGGTGAGTGAGAGCGCGATGCGCGCTGCAACCCTTTCGTATTTGTATTGAACTGAGTTCTTTTTCTGTGTCTTTTAGGTGCCGCTGAAAGGGGCCCCTAGGGGACCCTGACATCTATGTAAACAAGGCGGGTCACCACACACGATACAGATGCCAGACACAAGGTTGTATTCCCAAAGCTAGGGTTTTATTGCAAAGCAAAAGTCTCAGTTGGCCAACTCGGTTCTCACGCTCCGCGACGTGTATCTCTAGACCTCGAGGGACGCAAGAGAGTGAATTACGTACATCAGTTACATATATACAAAATGCATATCAAACAATCAGCTATGACATGTATAACACCCCTCTTCATTGGGTTTCTTTGAACTTGGTGTGATGACGGACATCTCCGACCACTATGACACCTTCAAACATCTATTCTAGTAACAATTTGCAATTTGTGAGTGCGTAGGCATCTTTCGGTTATTGAAAAGAACATGCCGCTTCTGTTCTTCGAAGCGAACTACATACAAAGGGAGTTGCATTCCAGACCTTGCTATCTATCAGGTTCTATTTGTGTCCTGGGAGCCGACATTCTCTTAGCGGGCTCAGCAAAGGGGGGCCGTTAGAGAAGCATAATTCAAGCCTTTAGCGGTATTATTCTAACATATTCTACCATATAACGAGACTGGCTGGCAGCTGTGAAATGATTAAATGCCCTGCGGCTCTGCTTCAAGGCTACATTAAGGAGGGAGCCGGGCATTCTTCCTGGCGCTGCCTACGTTTGTGTTTCAGCAAAACTCTTGTTATCCTCTCTGTCCTGTGGCCTTGTCCTTTTCATATACAGACAACAATGTTCCACAGTCGAGCAGTGTAAGCGGAAAATATACTGCAAAGCAATAGGAACAGAAAGCAATGAGCAATGGTTAGAAAACAAAATGACGATTCTTATTACATCAAAATGGCCGTTCATTGGAAAACTCGAAAACCTATATTCTGTCGTATCATGCATGAGACGGTTGGCCCACGGCCACCAAAATGCGTTTGCCGTCTCAAATGAGATTTCTAGACTGACAAACCCTCCTTTGGCCGTATGCCAAACGTCTCATCTATTTATTGAAACCTCCTCTAGTGATGATGAATCTGAAGTACTTATGTCTGCGTCTCGCATGCTATCATGGTCATCATTGTCTTCATTAATATCTATTGCCATCAACTCTTTCATTACTCTCATCTCATTTGGGTCTGGGCTAGTTAGATCATGAGGTTGTTTTTTCTTTGTTATCATTTGCATGCATCCTTCCATACATCCCTTAGTTACCTCTGCACAAACTATGGGTAAACAATGTATGCAACAACAACCCGTTAGGAATATTCCGAACACCACTACTAATATTGAGATCAGCTTCCATCCCCAAGATCGTAGTATTCCCCAAAACCAAGATCCTATTTCCCAGCTCCCTTCTCCCGTGGGGAGTTCAGAGCTTGGAACGTGCATTTTCTTTATTGCTTCAAAGATCGTGGGGGAATAGTCATCGACATAAACGCAACATGCTGATTCCACTATTTTGCAAATTCCCCCACGATCAACCAGGATTACATCGAGAGCCATTCTATTTTGCAGCGTCATTAACCTGAATCCTCTTTCTTCCAACATCATGTTAAATAATATAACTGTTGTTGTGTTTATTGTATCCTTTAGGATTCTGGACAGTTGCCTTATATTATAGGAGTTCACTATCTGTCCTAAAAATGGAATGAATGATTTCGCTACATCAGTTGCTATTAAAACACCTTTGTCAGTCCTTTTGACTATAGTTCTGGATAATTTGGCCATGGCTGCTGTTTCCAAGAGGAATACTCCTGGGAACAATAGCCCTAGGTAACATGTACCTCCGCAGTTCCTGGGCAACCAAGGGTATGCTTTCTCTCCACATATAAAATAAACTGGATCAACTACGTATACTGGTTCTATTTCCCATTTTAGTACCACTGTATTCATACAACCAGTATATGTTCCCACTGAAAAAGAGCCTTTCTTTTTTAGACAAAAAGGGACAGTTCTTGGGCTATAATTCACCATGTAAAATGGGGGAATTGTATCTTTGTCCCCTTCTGTTCTTACACGAAACGTCATTACAGATGTTTTTTCTGGCGGGGACAATCTATCTCCTCTATTTTGTCGTGTTATCTTCCGTGTACTTTTCCTCGTGGGCTCTGGGGCTATTACTTGTGCTTTATGGAAAATGTAACAACCCACAGGCTTCATTATTATCTCCTCAAACTCATTCATGTTGGTTCTGTCTAATTGTCCCCTATTACTCTCATTCCACTTCCCATAGAACATTGCACCTAAAGATGCACTATATGCAGAACCTAATGGTAATGGCTGCACATACAACCCTATTCCTTTTCCGGCATGCTGTGGTAAATGGGCACGTACTCAGCAGTTTGTTTTCTTCAGGATCACATGCGTCATGTTCATTATCAGAAGAAAAGTGTTATTTCCAAAACCTTCCCTGTGTTTTTCTTCCATTGGGGGTAGGGTATAAGTGATCCCCTGAACCGGGCTTCAGTAGTGGATATATTAATTATTGGTATAAACATTTCTAACAGGTGTATTGTTTCTACCCACGATAATATTAGGGCTGTCGATATTGGTGCTACCACGTTCATAAAGCACATTATTATCGTTAGTGTCAGCATACAATTTGTTTTACCATGCGTTTTTCTTAAACTTATAGGCCCTCATTACGACCCTGGCGGGTCGTCTACGCCAGCGTTATTCGCGGCGGACCCGTCCGCCCTACTACGAGATCCCGTAGCGCCATGGTGGTTTTCCGCCCGTTTTTTCCGGGCGGAAAAAACCATGGCGCTACGGGACCTCGTCGTTAATTACGCCACCGTATTTTACGGTGGCGTAATTAACTCCTTCCCCACTCCCATTATACCCTATGGGGCAAAAATGGGAATGGGGAAGGGTAAAATGGGGATTGGGGATTTACCGCCCCGCCAAGGTCGGAATGGGGCGGTAAATCCGCCAACCCCCATGGCGGTATCGGCAGCTTTCCGCCGTGCTCCATGGTGCATTTAGCACCACGATCTCCGCCAGGGTCGTAATGAGGGCCATAGTCTTTATAACTGACTCATTCTCAGAGGTGGTGGTGCAGGAGGAGGCTGGAACCGGTCCCGGCATGTTTCTCGTTGTCCTTCTTCTTCCTTATCACAGTTCGTTGTGGATGTCTCTCTTCGTCGCGCTTGCTCTGATGTATATAAGTTCAATGGAATTCTCACAGTTCAGTTTTGTCTGTCCTTTTTAGCCTGGATTGATTATTTGTTTTTAGGCGAGATCACTTGTCCCTTCTTATACTGCTCAGAGGACCTTTGAACAGTTATCACCTCAGTATCATGTGCGCCCAGCTTGTCCGCTCTGGTTCCGGACACATGTACTGTTAATCAATTATCTCACTTGTCATAGTACCATGTGCGCCCAGCTTGTCCGCTCTGGTTCCGGACACATGTACTTTTATGATCGCACCGAGGAGCCGCGAGTCTTGAATTGTCCGACTTGCACAATTGTCACGCTTCTCTCCTCTACAACCCTGGTTCCTTCTCCGTCCATGAGCTGAACCAGAGGTTGACATAAAGAGCAAAAGAAAAAGAATGCGGATCACTTTCTCTCCCGAGGCCGCAGGTTGTATCGCCTTGCACCTGGTATTGTATGATCCATGAACAGTGCCGGTGCACTTTCAGATTCAGGCTTGAAGTCAGCCTGTGGCATTTCTGCAGGTGCTGGTGTGTGCCGCGCCAATGATGCAGATTCGGTCTTTGGCGTGCTGGCAAGTGCTGGTGGGTGCCAAAGGGGTACACGATTTGGTTTTGCTGGTATCTGCAAGGCAGATTTCACGTCGGCCAGCAGTGATGTCGATTCTGCTGGGCAACGTTGGGGCACTCTTTGCCCTTCCCCCTCTTTGGCAATCGTCTCAGGCTTCGTTTCGAGTTTCACTTCATGTTTTGGCAGATCAGGTGGCTGCACACTGGCAACAGTTTCTTTCATTTCTGCGACCGCTGTCTCTTTCCGGTCATCAGTGTCAGGCAAGACTTTCAGTGCAGTTGGAATCTTTTTGGCATGGGTGGCATGGATGCACGACTTCCTTCCATCCACCCGTAATGCCGTCTGCGTCGCCAAAAGTACTTGATGGGGCCCACGCCACCTGGGTGCTAATGATGACTTTCTTTCGAAGTTTTTTAGCAGCACCCAGTCTCCTGGCTCCAGCGCGTGCCCCGGACCAGTATACTGCACGAGTAATGCCTCCTGCACCTGCTGATGAATCAAACGCAATTTCTGCATTAAAAGGCCACAATAAGTACTAAGCACAGGATGTTCTATCTCACTGAGTCGTTTTGGCTGAGGTGCGCACCATACATTTCCCGGCCTCCCCATTATGATCTTGTATGGGGAGGGCCCAGTTTTAGCCTGTACAGATGTACGCATGCATAATTGTGCTATTGGTAATGCATCCACCCAACTCAACTTGCTTCTCTCACAAATCTTGCTAATCTTTGATTTAAGAATCCCGTTGTGCCTCTCCACAAGACCGGCAGAACTCGGATGCCTTGAACTATGGAATCTCTTATCAATCTGGAGACCTGCACATATCTGTAACACCACTGCACCCACAAAATGTGGTCCATTATCGGACCATAGGACACGGGGCAAGCCAAATCTGGAAAAATACTCCTTCAACATTACTTTTGCCGTTGTCATCGCTGTGCAGTCTTTTAAAGGATATGCCTCCACCCACTTACTGAATCCACAGATTACCACCAAGACGTATTTTAAGTTTTGGCACCTTTCCATCTCTAATAAAATCAAAATGAACTACCTCAAACGGCATGGAGGGCGGGCCAAAACTGTCTGTTGGTGTCACTGTTCCCTTTCCTACATTGTGTTGTAAACACGTGATACAGTTCTGCACCAACCTCTCTGCATTCTTTTTTATGTTTACATTCTGCCATACTGTAGAAAGGTGCTGTATCATTTTCTTGGCACAGATGTGCATAGGACTGTGGGCCATTGTGACCATTGCAGTCACATATGAATTTGGCAACATCCAGTTTCTAGTTCCCTTGTCCACCTAACAACCCTCCAAATCCAACTCAGCAGATCCCTCTGCCCATCCCTGTATTACATCGGCCGTAGCCTCGGCCTGCATTTCTTTGACAGTTGCAACTCCATCTTCTATCATACAGGGTACTTCCTCTGTCTGAACCGTCATCATCTTGGTATTCAAATCAGTAGCAGTTTGTTTCGCAATCCTGTCTGCAAACGCATTTCCCTCTCCTATTTTGCATGCTACTTTTTTATGTGCCTCGCATTTCACTATTGCTAGGCGCTTTGGAAACGTGAGTGCAGACAGCAATCGTACAATCAAAGGGCCATGTTGAATTCTGGCACCATGTGATGTCAGAAACCCTCTCTCAGCCCAGAGTCGTCCAAAGTTATGAACCACTCCAAACGTGTACCGACTATCAGCATGTATATATTCACATTTAAATTTTCAGAAATCTCGCAGGCTCTGGTTACTGCTATTATTTCCGCGGCTTGTGCTGAATTATAGGGGATTCTTTTACTTTCTACAACACTCTCTAGGGTAGTGATAGCGTATGCAGCAGTTGTCGTGCCATCTGGTAATTTAAAACATGAGCCGTCACAAAATAACTCTCCATCCGGCTCTTTCAGTCTCCCCTTGGTTTCTTCCTCAGTGACCATTAACCAATCGTGGGGGGGGGGGGTGATTCATTCTTCCCAATTTCTTTTATGGTTAATGGCATTAATTCTGCAGGATTCAAAGCGCTACACCTCATAATTTGGATATGGCGGGCGAACAAGATAATCTCATATCTTGTCAATCTAGCAGAGGTGAGGTGTTACGTCTGTGTCCTATTTAATAGAACGTCTATGGCATGTGGCACCATAAGAATTAAAGTGTGCCCCAATACCATCCCTTCCATTTGTTTCACTGACGCAGCAGCCGCCGCGACAGATCGCAAACATCGTGGTAGTGCGTGCACTACAGGGTCCAGCGCAGAACAAAAATAGCCGCACGGCCTATTTCTTCCACCTTGTTCCTGTGTCAAAACTGCCAATGCACATCCTTCACTTTCACACACAAATAGTCTGAAAATGTTCTTAAAATTCGGCGTACCGAAAAAAACTGGAGCCGAGCATAATGCAGTTTTCAATCCATCAAATGCTCTCTGACATTCCTCATCCCACTGCAAAGGCATAACCACATCTTTTCTAGTCAAATTCACTAATGGTTTCACAATCAACTCAAAATTACCAATCCATTGTCGGCAATATGAAGCCATGCCTATTATGGCTCTGACTTCTTTTTGTGTCTTTGGAATAGGCATACAAGAAATTCTTTCTATGCGTTCTGGCATTAGTCTTCTCTCTCCTTTCAAAAGTAGGTAGCCCAAGTAAACTACCTCCTTTCGATTATACTGAAATTTCTTCAAACTAGCTTTATGGCCATGTGCCGCTAGGTGTGACAGTAGTAATACAGTGCTTTCTTTACAAATCTCCTCTGTCTGCAGCTAGCAATAAATCGTCTATGTATTGCAAAAGTACACAACCCACGGGTAATTCCAGCATGCCTAGTTGTTCTTTTAATGCTCCACTGTAAATACTTGGACTTTCCGTATAACCTTGCGGAATCCGTGTAAATGTAAATGATCGTCCTCCTAATGTGAACGCGAACAAGTATCTACTGTCCTTGTCCACTGGAATACTAAAGAATGCGTTCTTCAAATCTATTACACTAAAATATTCTGCTGAAACAGGTATCATTGTCAATATTGTAGTGACGTCTGCCACTAGAGGAAATTGCGGATGTACTACTTTATTCAATGCGCGTAGATCAATTATGAAATGGTATGGTACCTCATTACCTCCTTTTTTATAAACCGGAAGGATCGGGCTGTTACATGTACTGCCTGTGATTTGCTTTATTACCCCTAATTTCACAAAATCAGTAACAATACTCTTCAATCCTTCCTCACCTTTAACCAAAATTCTGTATTGGGGTATTCGCGGTAGGGTAACACCTTCTTTTAAAATTATCTTTACTTGCTCTATCTTTAAACATCCCACATCGTTGTCATGCATTGCCCATATACAGGTTGGTACTTTACTTAGTTCCCCTGGAAACGCTTCGGACATGAATTCTGACACAGGGGCATCATGTAGCCATATTGTTAGAAACACTCCGTCTGCCGTGCAATGTATAACAGAACCTAGTTTTTTCAACAAATTTAATCCCAACAAATTTTCTCCACAATTTTCTGTTAGAAGGAAAGGACAATGTTCGGTAAATGGTCCTATGGTAACTGGGACTGGTTTGGACACTGGGTTTATGACTGGTGTACCTGCGACCCTACGGAAATATTCTTTTGCCCTGACAGTGGTATATTCGGAACCAAGTGATGGTCTATTGAACACTTCTGTGCTCCTGTATCTACATGACTCTCATTTCTACGTAGGGTCCTCTCTGATTCAAGGGAATAGACACTGGTTCTGACCCCTGTCCTGGGCTGTCTTATTGGGGAAATAACACATCATCCGATGTGTAATCATTACTATTACTGTAATAGTGTTTGGCTGTGTATCGAAACAATTTCCACTCTTCCCTCTATTTCCCCCACTCTGATTTCCATATTGTTGATTTTGGTGTCCCTGACTCTGGTTTGGGGTATTTTGGGTTTGGCCTTGATTTTGATTACCTCCATTATTATGATGCTGCTGCATACTATTCCTATTTGTTCCATTCGCTCCTGGGTGTCCTCTATGCTGTCTCCTCTGACCAGACCCATTTCTATTCTGTAGATGCAGGCATTGCGCTCGCCAATGTCCATCCTCTTTACAATAAGCACACTGATTCGGCCCCACTCTTCCCCCATGCATATTCGAACTACTCCTTACTTGTGCGTTCCCTCGCCCTCTATTATGTCCTGTTACTTGCTGCAATAGTACCTGTGTTCTAATTAGACATTCCTTCAAGTCTGCCCCCATCTCTTTTAGCAACGATAATTCGTTCACCATCTCCTTCTGCCCCGACGATGTTAACTGCTGCTGTTTATTGTGCGACCCCTTTTTCCCCTTCCCAGGTCTCCCGATATCCCTACTCCTGTACGTAGGTATAGTAAACATTTTGGCAGGTGCAGTAAACATTTCGACATAATCATTATCTAATTCATCCCTAAACTCAAGAAGTCTATACACATGTTCTCTCACTTCGTCATCCCTCTCCCTACAGCGTGCTAATGCATTCAAATCTAACAATCGCTGCGGTGGTAATTTCCCAATTAGCTGTTTCCATCTCTCCACCAAATATTCACCCATGCATTTCCACCACTACCTGTCTTTCGTTGCTTCTACGAAAGTCATATATCAAAGCCAATGTTGCCGTCCCATCATTCCCGTCTATATACATCTCTGCCTGTTGCTGCAATTCCACCTTCCTTTCCTTGTTGATTGCGCTGCGGGTTACCCTCGTGCACTGCCGTTGGTCAGTCCCGCCTCTTGCCCCCGTGGTTTCAACTTCAACCCCGGTAGGAACGGACGGTACCGAGTCTGTGTCTAAGGCGGGAGGTGCGGGTGGGACAATGGGAACAGCAAGTGTCTGTTGTGGGCCTGGTTGGCTAGTAGGAAGTGTTACGTGTGCGGTCTGTGGCTGTGGGAAGGCTTGAGCTACCGGAGGGGGAGCTTGAGCTACGGGCGGGGTCTGGGCAATAGCTACTGACGTATCTGGTCTTACTTCTGATCTTGGGCCTTGTTTTGTATGGGTCAATATATTTTCTATCAATTCATCTGTCATGTGTAATTCTCGTTGTGGGTAAATCTTTTCTATATTCAACTGGTCACGCCTGCCTGCCCTTCTTAGACTCTCAGTCCACTCCTCCTCTTCTTTTTCTTCCGCTACTTCACCTTTTGATTTATGTCTGCGCGCATGCTTTGCTCTGCTTTTAAATCGAAGCATTGCTTCCTTTCTCCAGTTTTTAATAGTTTCAAATGCTGCAGGGCGCGCTTTCTTTCTTATCAACACCCTTTCCAAGTTATCTATCCTCGCCATCTCAAAACTACCATTAATCGGCCACTGATGGTCTTGTTGCTTTCTGGTTTGCCTATGCCAAGTCTCACAGAATATTATCGCACCCACTCCATACTTCACATACATCTCATACGCCGGCGTTCCCCCAGGTGGTACAATTTGGCCATTTTCCAAAGATTGTCTACCACAGCGGAAAAACCCTGCTAAGGTGGACAATACCCCAGGCATGTTTCAACCTTCCCCTTGGTTAATCAACCTTACCTAGGGCGTTTGATTTTGCAAAGTCAACTCTCAAGCACAATCAGGATGCTTTGAATCGGGGAATGACTCACATGATAAATCAAGTCGTCTGTATACTGACGCACCAAAGGACGTTGTGTCTGCGTTTCTTTGCTTTTGCCTCGTTTCGGGACCCTCGCCTCCTTGTTCTCTAGCCAGCCACGTCGATCAGGGATCAGATGTGTGCAGATCTGCAAAGGAGTCTCTCATCACTTTTACAGGGTGCCCCGAACACCTCTTGATCCCGGCTCGATCGTCCCGTCCTCGCCGTTCTCTGCCTTTCTCAATTACAATGTTACGCGAAGGAACAAGTGGGGGAGGGTCCCTGTTCGGGTGCCATCTTGAAAGGGGCCCCTAGGGGACCCTGACTTCTATGGAAACAAGGCGGGTCACCAAACACGATAGAGACGCCAGAAATGAGGTTGTACTCGCAAAGCTAGGGTTTTATTGCAAAGCAAAAGTCTCAGTTGGCCAACTCGGTTCTCACTCTCCGCGACGTGTATCTCTAGACCTCGAGGGATGCAAGAGAGGGAATTACGTACATCAGTTACATATGTACAAAATCCATATCAAACAATCAGCTATGACATGTATAACACCCCTCTTCATTGGGTTTCTTTGAACTTGGTGTGATGATGGACTTCTCCGACCACTAAGACACCTTCAAACATCTATTCTAGTAACAATTTGCAATTTGTGAGTGCGTAGGCATCTTTCGGTTATTGAATAGAACATGGCGCTTCTGTTCTTGGAAGCGAACTACATACAGAGGGAGTTGCATTCCAGACCTTGCTATCTATCAGGTGCTATTCGTGTCATGGGAGCCGACATGCTCTTAGCGGGCTCAGCAAAGGTGGGCCGTTAGAAAAGCATAATTCAAGCTTTTAGCGGTATTATTCTAACATATTCTACCATATAACAAGACTGGCTGGCAGCTGTGAAATGATTAAATGCCCTGCAGCTCTGCTTCAAGGCTACATTAAGGAGGGAGCCGGGCATTCTTCCTGGCGCTGCCTACGTTTGTGTTTCAGCGAAACTCTTGTTATCCTCTCGGTCCTGTGGCCTTGTCCTTTTCATATACAGACAACAATGTTCCACAGTCGAGCAGTGTAAGCGGAAAAAATACTGCGAAGCAATAGGAACAGAAAGCAATGAGCAATGGTTAGAAAACAAAATGGCGATTCTTGTTACATCAAAATGGCCGTTCATTGGAAAACTCGAAAACCTATATTCTGTCGTATCGTGCATGAGACAGTTGGCCCACGCCCACCAAAATGCGTTTGCGGTCTCAAATTAGATTTCTAGACTGACACCACGACGTTTTCAGCGTGGATGACGGTTATGAAGAAGAAATGCAGTGAGTAAGTGCAGTATGCGGCGCCTCTAGATGTTTCTATGCTAACCTGGAATGTCTTTTCCCTCTTGCAGATGGATGAATCATTGCACCTGAAAAGATGAAGATGATTAAAACCGGAATTAAACATAGTTTATGGTTTACCCCTGAGCTTCAGTCTTTGAAATCTCTTGCTTCCAAATCATACTATTTGTGGAAGAAGGATAGTACGTCACTGCTTCTCAACAAATATAAAGTCAATATTTTAACTTATAAAAAGGCCATTATCAAAGCAAAATCTTGCTTTTTTAATGACCGAATACAAAACGCCCAGCATAATACTAAAGAGCTCTTTCTCATCCTGAAAGAACAAGAAAGGACTAACAACATTATCCCAGATAGATCCATCGCCGATGATGCTACTTGGTGCAATGTCATGCAACAAGCAATGCATAAAAAGCTAGACAACATCAAGGTGAATATACTTGAGAAAAGTAACAATTTAAAATGTACTATGACTACTCCCTCAGAATGGTCCTTTCAAAGAGCACCAACTATTCCTATTTTTAATCTCACCCCCATAACAGAAAGGGACTTAGAAATCATTATCACTCAACTCAAGCCTACAAGATGTAAAAATGATATGCACTCCACTATGATAATTAAGACCTCTGCCCCTTCTCTTATTACTGCCATATGCCAATTTGTTAACACCTCTGTTTCTACTGGCACGGCCCCTCAGGATCTTAAGAAATCCTGGGTCATGCCTATTTTGAAGAAACCTGGACTCTCAGTCGACATGCCAAACAACTACCGCCCGATCACCAACACAGCATTTTTGCTTAAGATTCTGGACCGGGTGACATACATACAGATCGCTGAGCACCTAAAGTCATATCCCATTCTTAATGACCATCAGTCAGGTTTCCAGGTTTCCGAGTTGGATATGGCACAGAAACCGCGCTGCTCGAACTTAAATCCAAATTGATGGCTCGTATGGATAACAAGGAGGCTTCTCTGCTTATGCTGCTAGATCTTTCCGCAGCCTTCGACCTGGTGGACCATGATATCATGGCCACCAGGTTGTCTGAAGTGGCTAATTTTTCCACACTAGCATGCAAATGGGTTTTGTCATTTCTCAGCAACCGAGTTAGCAGAGTCTTCCAAGGCAACGCTGAATCTGAGCCCATTCTTACTACATGTGGTGTCCCGCAGGGTGCATGCACCTCTCCCTGCTTTTACAATATATTTACGGCTCCCGTGTTTGCAATGTTAGATCATGAGAATATTATATTTACCAACTATGCGGATGACACTCAATGCGTCATCCCGCTTCTCGGGTCTCACAGACTGGATGAAATTGCCATTAATAAAGTCTTTACTATAATTGAAACCTGGATGGTTCATAACAAGCTGGCACTAAACAAATCCAAGACCGAACTATTGGTAGTTGGCTCACCGCATACCATTATTTAACTTGGCTCACAGTACGACAATTTCCAGCTGGGTGATGAATCCATCAAACCTTTGAAAAAAGTAAAAACTCTAGGAGTAACCTTTGATCAACATCTGTCGATGAAACAGCATGTTAGTAGTATTGTTTCTTCCTGTGCATACTACATTAAACTTTTAACACATCTAAGGCCTCTCATTTCTCAGGATAATGCAGAAACTATTGCGAGAGCAATAGTAGGCTCTAAAATAGACTACTGCTCGAGCCTTCTTATGGGAATTAACAAATCTGAAAGTAACAGGCTACAAATCTGTCAAAATGGGGCTATTAGAGCCGTTATGATACTCAAACACAGAGATCATGTTACTCTAGCGAGACGTGAGCTGCACTGGTTGCCTGTGGCCGCTAGAGTTCTATTTCATACCCTGACTATTGTCCATAAGTGCAGATCTGGGAAAATGCCGGGCTACTTACAACAACTATTACCCATAAGAATCAACACAAGAGCACTTAGGTCCAATGATTCGTTCCTCTTATCTGAACCTAAGTGCAACACTGTCAGAGCAACCGATTCAGCCTTCTTCTCTGCTGGTCCCAGAGCTTGGAATGCTCTGCCGCTGGAGCTAAGATCGATCGAATCGTTAGAAATCTTTAAAAAAAGACTAAAGACATATCTATACCATTAAACAACCTTTTTGCCTGTGATATTCTCACTCGGCCCTGCTTCGTGACACAGTCTTTTGTTTTTCTGTTTTTTGTGTTTTGTAGTGCCCTTACACCTTCGGGTTCATGGCCGCGCTATACAAATATATTAAAGTAAAGTAAAGTAAAGATGAAAAGTTCCGGAGACAGAGTTCCCCCAGAGCGGCTGGGATTCAGGTAAGCGTTTGAAGCTCGAACAGTCTTTAAAAATAAGCGAAGATTTGCTGAATGTTTACTAATGCCTTTTTTCTGTTCTTTTCCCTTTTCCTTAGGAAGCGGTGTGCCGGGATGGGAATGACACCGCCGAAGATGCCCGCAGAACAGAAGGAGCGATGAATGATGGGCATAAGCGCCGCAAGGTAAGGCTGTTTCTAACTGTGTTTTTGTTCTTGCAGGAGCTGAGCGCAGAGGAAAGATGCAGGCCTACTGGAGACCGATTCGAACACGGTGAGTGTCACGCTGCAGGCGCAGAAAACACAAAGCATGTTTCTCAGCCTGGGCGTGGCTTAAATAGTCTCTGGGTATCCGAGGTGTCCCTGGGCTGAACCACACCCAAAAGAGTACACTGCACATGCAGTTCTGGGAACCGAAATATGTGGGGGCATCCATCTTGTCCCTATCAATGCACTATAAGTCCAATCCCCAATGTTATCCTATGGGAGTGAGTGAGTCTGGTGCCACAAGCACCAAGTCTGACTCCAAGTGGGTCTTTGGAGGGATAGAGAGGCCCTTGAGGGCCATGTAGTTGATCGTGGCCTGGCTCCAGCCTGACATCTTGAAGGGTTGGGGACATGAGGGGCAGGAATCATGACACCTGGCCACTAGAATGTCTACCTCTAAATATTATATTTAGGCCAGGAAGAAGGAAGATTCTCAGACTCATTTGAAAATGTGTGGTGTGTTAAATGGAGGATAAAAAGTGAGGTATAATGCTCTGTGTTGCCGTTTAATGCTCCATCCCATTTTTGTGCTTATACGTGTTGCTGGACGGGCATGGAGCAGAGCTAGAAGCTCATGCTGACTAGCTAGAAATGGTCCAATTACTGATATACACTGTAGGCCATTCCTTAATGCAATATTTTGTGACTAAGCCCCAATACCAACCCCATCCTATTCTGATACTATAGAAAGACCATCTAAGGATTCCTTTTAGTATTAGTATGCCATTGCATGAATTCCCAAATCACACAGGACAAACAACCACTGCCTGGAGAAGCTGGAAAACTCTATTCCTGGAGGAACTTGGACATCACATGGAAGATACCAAACCCAACCCATCAACAAGCCACCCTGACCCCACTAAAGCGCATCGTCCTCTCAGAAAAAAAAACACTTCAGTGAGAAGGGGTTCACTCCTCACTCATGCTCCGGAATACTCAAAAAAACATTGAGGAAACACTGCTACCCACAAGACAAGTTTACCTAAGAAAAACAGATCCACCCATAAAAAGCAGAAATCCTAAATGTTGTATTCTGTCCAAATCGATAATGTATCTCATTCAGTGAAAGAACTGTAATAAATCAAAAATGATATGCGAAACTGTTTCTTATGCAAAGTACCTTCGCCTACCCAAAAAATATATGATGATGGCACCAAACATTTTAGAAACTAAGTTTTAAACATATCCAAACCATCAATGCTGCAATTAGGAATAGAATTGGATGCAGCATTCAACCCCCGTCAATGACCCTTCACCCTGCAATCCCATCGATGAATGGCTTTAAACCAATATCAGAACCAGACTTAAACATAACTGTTGAAACTTTGCAACAAACCCAGGTCTCTGATTGACCCATGCCCCCTTAAAATCCAGAAAGAGTTCCTTAACAAGAAAACACCAGAATTCAAGTCTCCCTACATCAAACCACTTCTAAAAAATACAGGTGGAGAAACAGAATACTCCTCCAACTTTCATTCTTTCTCAAACACACCTTAGAGAGTCACATTTCTAGAGTGACAGTTTAAATCTAGGAGTATGTATACACTAATAATTTACAATATCACTCGCAAGTTGGTTCTGGATCTATTAGAGGCACTGAAGCAGCATTAGTTTCCATTTGACATGACCTTAAAATCACAGCAGATGACAACATCACCTCAGCATTAGTACTCCTAAATATCTCTGTGGCCTTTGACACTGTTAACCAGAGAACACCACACTAAAAAAGACATTCTGAATAACACAAATAACACAACTCTAAAATTGACATATTTACAAATAAACTGATCTGAATCAACTGACTCACCCCATTTCAGATCAAATCCACCACCCATTACCTTTGAGTTATCAAGCAACCAAGTCTCTAACTGAACTGTCTCAACATCTATATGATGCCTTGTATAGAGATCATGAAATTCTATGGGCATACTGTTATAACTATACATATGACACACAAATAACATACAAAATGACCAGCAATGGAAACTACAGCATGGCTCTCAGCAATTGTCTTATGCAAATAAGCAAAATCAAGGCAGCCAACTACTTAACTCTCAAACCAGAAAAAATTGAAATTATGATAGTCTCACTGCATGCCACACCTGTAAAACCTCTGCCATGGCCTTTGGAAATGGTAAATGCCCTAAATCATTTAAATCTATCAAGAACCTAGGCATATTAATGGACAACAGACTGATGTTGGAAGCCCAAGTCAACGCAATCTCCAAAAAGTGCTTCTACCATCGGCACTACATCTGACAACTTTAACAGATCCAAAACAGCAGTTAGACTACTACCCCGACTCAACAGAAGTGAACACATAACACTGGCATTCAGAACACTCTACTGGCTACCAGTCCAACAAAGGATCCAGTTAAGGCCCTTGTGAACTAACAAGTGAACAATAAATAAATAAAGTGAACTAACAAGTGAACAATAAATAAATGAAGGCCCTTCATAATTCACAGATCTCTTGAAGGTCTGGGAGCAAAATGTGTCCAAAACAAAATCTCATACTACCGAACAACCAGAGATTGAAGATCATGAACTACAGACTATTAGAAATCAGATTAATTTGCAGATAAATACACAATTTTTCCACCCAAAAACATGCCTCTTAACAAGTCTAGCTTAACAAGGTTTGGCCTACCCCCATCACACTACAATCGATGAGCAAGGGAAATGATGCTCCTCAATGGTTTCACTTTCATGTGCAGACACAAAGTAAGGGAATGTCATACTGGATCTCCATCACATTCTTAGAACACAAGGCATGACATTCAGAAACCTCTAATGACTAAAAGACATCATATCAAAGCTTCATCCAAACCAACACCTTCCCCAAACCAGAACACCTTCATGCATCAACCACTAAAGCCAAACACCTTTCACCATAACACAAAATTTCTCTCCACCTTAATCACCACACACAAGCGCTAACCAGCCATTCATAGGCGGCCTTAAAAAAGAAAAAACCTCTCTCCAAACTATGAAAATCACAAACATACACCTCAAACCCCAACCGTGACAATCAGCCCTTGGCCGCACATGCCCATACCATAAGCACAAGGTCACCCGACCAGACACAAAGTCTTTGATGCCTCCTACTTCTCACCTAGAATGCTTACAAGCATACATAGCTCTGTGTTCTTTTGATCTGTAACCTCAGCACAAAGCACTCCAATCTTGCCTTTCCTTCTCCACCCAACTAACCAAACCCACCAACTGTCTTCCAGATTTGCCAGCACATATGGAGGCAGAAAAACGAATTATGTAGTCACTCAACTCTTCTATCTGTTTGGTATCAGGTGCTACGATTACATAACTACTACATATTACTACATAATTCGGATTTTGTTTAGGTGTCCGCTCTTTTCCTGCCTACAACCTGCCTACAACCTCTATTTCTGTAATTTACGTTATCCCTGTTTATTCGGTGACATCACTGCATATGATTATCGCAATACCCACAAGTATTTTTTCCGTTCTAATCGTGTATGCATCCTATTCTATTTTGTTCACTTCTTTTACTATGTCTCTCCATTATTGCCACCCACCTGGTAAATCACCCACTTATAGACATACATTTTCCATCAGGCAAGAGCATTTACTCCCCCACATTCAACACTCACAACATGCTGCTTTTTCAAGTCTTAAGACACATATATACCCCAACACAAATAGTTCCTCTTTACCCCACCTCCCATTTGTCTGTTTTTGTACTACTTGTTAGCATCGGATTTTCATTTCTAACCAGTCATTTTCACATCACACATATCTTGCAACAATGTCTTTTCACAAATTAGTGTACTATATTTAATACCAACACATGTTTCGTTAATCAATCGACTTTCTCATTTTGGATCGCATTCACGTAAGATTCTTCCGGATTTTGTCTCACGATATCACATGATGACAATGTTGCACGTGATTGCATAATTCTATGCAACTCCAGGAATCGTTTATTCCTTCCGAACAGATGCCGTTCGGTTTCAGAAACTAGCATTTGCACACACTGCTGGTTCCATCGACTATGGGGATCTAACCCCATGACTCAGGTACGACATGGGACTTCTAAGTGTCCATAAGAGACTCACTCCCTTTTAGCCTGACATACACGCGCGCCCATATTTTCTTTTTTCGGTTATTTTGCTTCAGGCTCCACAATGAGGCCATAATTTGGATGGAGTACAGACATTTGGAATTCCATTTCATTTGTGAAACGTTCATTTCTACCCGTGTAAACTCCAGCATTGTGAGCCGACAAGGGGCTCTTGCTGGTGGCCGTGTGCTTCCTGGAGGAGGCGTGGCCTGCGCTACACACGTGATCCATCACGTGATCTCTACAACTTCAAAGGCCAGAGTGAAATACCCTTGCGGCGTTAAGCCCGGCAGGGGAAAAGGCCGCTGACTGTTGTGCAACTGTTAGGTGCTGGTGGTGCGATCTACCGGATGGGAGACTGCGGGGGCCTTCCTCTTTGATCCCCCAGATACTTCTGTGTATCAGTGGAGCCTGACAATGCATTGAGTGGGCGCTCTCATTACACAGGTGAGACAGCACAATAGTGTTTAGTACACTATTCCTTCATAGTTGATTGCTTATAACGAGAAATAGTACTGCTAAGGTGCAAATCTAGCAAAATGGCTAAACCAAAGCCTGCGAAAGCCCAGTATGATTTGCGTAAAGGCAACGCTGGGAAGACAGATAAACTCCCTTCTAAAAGCTCTAAGAAGGTCAGCCTAAATTGGGCACATGGTGCTTCAGATAAAGGCACGATCCCGGCTATGTTTGGGAAAAACAGCACCAAAGTAACTCCTCTTACTGACAAATCGACAGTTGAAGATAGCAATTCAGCACCCCCATCCCCATACAATAACAGTGAGGCTCTCAATTCTACTAATTTTAATGACATCGACAATAACTCACTTCTCGACCTGTGGCTATCAATTCAAAAATCAATGGCCTCTTTAAACAAACCTCTTATCTCATGAAAGGATAGCCCAATAGTGGTAGAAGCACAAGTATTGAATGAGGCTCATAATGATCAGCAGAGACCCATGGTCCCACTTAGCCCTAAACAAACAGGTAATTCAACCTCAAACCTGTCTGGCATCCATCCCTTCCACCCTACCCCTATTTCACCCGTAGTACCAACTGTAGGGCGATTACCGGGTTATCCAAATCTTTACATTGATACTGAAGAATTGGAGCATACAGATAGAGGACTGAGCAGTGATACAGAGGGTTTAAATAATGCAGCAATCGCTGAATTGCAAGCCTCAATGGCATCTGTCCAATTTGCCCTGAAAATCCTATTAAAGCTGTGTGGGAGGATCCATACTAATTCTATAATCCAGCTAGGGCTCCCCAACCCTATTGAGGACATGGATCAAGTACCGCAAATACCGTCGGCTCTAAAGGGGGACCGGGAAATAATAGCCCCGTTGGAAGCGGGTAACTCGGTGGAACCTATGGAGATCGGTGTGAAAGCACCTCTGACTAAAAAACAATGTCGGCAACTAAGACGAGAGGCTGCAAAAAATGTGGTGGTTGAGATTGCCTCCCCCTTAACAGCCACTAATGTTCCGGTCGCTCGATCCAAAAAAGCAAAAAAAAGGGGCCGGAAAACAAAGAAGCGTACGAAGAAGGGTGCGGGGACCTTAACGAGCTGGATTATTCCGGACATATCACAGGAAGCTACCAGCACGATCCTGGAAGATCCAGAATCTGATCTCTCAACCAGCTCGACTGATGATTCTACAAAATGCTCAACTCAATCTGGGGACGGGAGCAGCATGATCCCATGGAGGTAATGGAAATTGATGACCCCAACGCAAGTAAAATCTGCATTATTAAAAATGTACATCAGAAGAAAAGGGACAAGTGGCTGACAAGAACTGCGGTCTTGACTAAACTTCAATTGATCTCAAAGTTACGTGTTATACGCTCGGAAGATTTTTCTTTTGTGGAACCACTCACAGTGTGTAACCCCAATGTTACAGCCCTTCATTTTTGTGTCATGGCATCGGCCAAACTGATCCGAACTCATAAAAATGCCTTATGCAGGTTGGTATAGAGGTAGATGCCAGTAAAGAGAAGGAAGACCCCTCCCTCCCAAGTGGGGATCATGTCCCATCTAAGAATAAGGGTGGCAGACCTGTCCAACCATTGGGAAAGAAAGTTCAGATGGCAGACATTCAAAACACTTTGAAATGGTTGGCTGACTCACTACCTATGGTCTTACAACAACCATGAGATTATTCCTTATTAAGTTGGAATACTCCTGGTCACCAACATTTTCTCACTGATAAGGGATCACTCGCACTCATTAATAACCACCCTATTATTTTATTACAAGAGACTTGGCTGTTGCAGCCCACGGCCATAGATGTTTACTCTATCCACCACACCCTGCCTAAGAAAGGAACACAGGGGCGTCCCTATGGGGGTCTAGCTATTGGTGTGTCGAATAAGATTAAAAGTAAAATGATCCCAGTGGAGAGCAGTTATATATGTGCTGCAGCTATGTCCCTTATAATAAAAGCTGCTTGGGAAGAAAAGCTGTTAATAAACATATATAAGCCTCTGGGGGCAAAGCATAGAGACCACATACAAGATGCCTTACATGATCTTCTGAGTAACTGGAGGTTAACTAATGATAAATATTTTGTCATTGTTGCCGGGGATTTAAATTGCCAGATAAATTGTGGGGGGGGGCACTACCAATAACCGGAATCTATCCAATAACAGCCTTTGGAAACAGGTGTTTACCGATAGTGAGGGGGAGTGCTGGAGGGGCTTCTTTGATTGCTGGGACCTCGAAATAATCAATGGTCGAACAAGAAGTGATAGACCTGGAAAATTCACTTGGAAGAATGGGAGAAGTGGGAGCACCCTCGACTATATCTTTACTAGTGCTGAGATTGCAACTATTGTTGATGATATGGTGGTGAGGGAATGTGAATGGAGCGATCCTGATCCCTTGATATTGAATTTGGGGTCTTGCACTCCGAGGGTGGGAATGGTCAACTTGGGCAAGCTTAAACTAACCACTCATTAAATAATTTGGATGCGTGTACTGTACTTCTTCTGGAAGCATTTTAGATCCCTATCTTCACCACTATATCCTGCCTATATACTGCTTTACAGGTAACTTCCACCAAGACCTTTGTGATATTGTTTACTGTTTTGCTAGCGTGACTCACTCTCTTTCAGCCTGACTGACACGCACGCATATAGTTTATTTTCTGGCCATTTTGCTTCAGGCTCTAAAATGAGGCCATAAATGTGGATGCTTGTACTAAACTTGTTCTGGAAGCATCTTACATCCCTACCTTCACCACTAGATTCCGGCTATATACTGATTTTCAGGTAATTTCCACCCAGACCTTTGTGATATTGTGTACAACTCAGACCCTTTTGCTCTGATCCAAGTGCTCAGCTTTTTTTCTGGTTTATGTTCACAGATTGTTTGCCAACATTGCGAACATTTGTAATCAATTCTTTCTTCACCATTTGGAGGTCTTGAAGTTACTATCTCCACTATATCCACGGTAACCCACTTTTCATGTATGCCAATTACGGGCCCGTTTATCTCATTGATCATAATAATCCTCTTTCATTTTATTGAAGCTCACTCTGGGCTGGTTTTTATACCAATTTGTATTTCATTTCAAATTTCTTTCTTATTCACATTCTCTCACACCTTTTCTGGGACAGGAAATAGGAGTTGGACACCTAACCAATCGTTTGACATTAGCATATTTATTCAATTTGGATTCGGCATGCCAATGTAATACATTCCCGCTTTTGCATTTAACTTACTGTGTGTGACACTGATCGGTTAATTAATAGGGAACTCATTCATGAGTATTTGTGGTGGTTACCCATTTAGACCGCAGCACCATGTTTTACTGTTTTTTTTACTGCTAATCAGGAACCTCTCTTTTCCCCATTTTCCCACTCCCATCCTTTTTGGGGCGCTTGGTTCCACAATATTCTGTTCTGGGTATGACGATACTCACCATCAACATTGGTAATGCATGTTTACATTTGTTATTAATTACTATTTTTTGTTCTCTTGCATTTCTTCTGTTGTATTTGGCCCTTTATCCATGATTTGGGTGTGATGTAAACATGTGTTTTCCATTCCAATTTGATTGGTGGACTGTTTTTGTACCTAATTTATGGGGAATATTTGATTTGCTTTCCATCCATGTTTCCTGTTTTCCTTTTATGTTATGCTCAATGGTGTTTCTGATTAACCAATATCCAGTTTTGCCTTGAAAAGGACCCGGTGTTGGGTCGAAACACGTGTCAGCAGACCTGTTTAAAATTTACTTTACCATGAATAATGTTTTTGTAAACCAATGTCTTTGTGGCTTTGACATTCTGTCTGAAAAATACCTATTGCAAAATCACTCCAACCATACTTAGGTTTGCAATTTTTGTCTCCCCTTCAAACCACGCCAAAGCAGCGCACCTAGAATGAGGAGTCACTTCCCCTTTCTTTCTGCAACTTGTTAGTAGGTTTGAGGTACCTACTAGTCCCTCTGGGGTGTAGCAGCTTTTTCATTCACTCCGATTTTATGTTCTCGTGGGTATTTTCATTTCTCAAATTTGTTTTATGATTCTAACCTGCCCTCTGTCCTCATCCTACTCAATCTCTCTTCTGCCTTTGACACAGTGAACCATGCCATCCTGCTCAACTGCCTTTGTGATAACCTGGGTATCACTGATCAGGCCCTGGCCTGGCTGACCTCCTTCCTCTCCAACTGACCCTCCCAGGTACAAATTGGGTCCTTCCTTTCCTCTATCCCTCTCTCCACTTGTGGTGTTCTTCAGGGGTCTAACCTCTCCCCAGCCTTTCAACCAATACCTATCACCCCTTCCGCACTGCATTACTGCTCTCTGCTCGAACTTTCAGTGCTATGTGGATGACACTCAGCTCGTTTTCAGGCTTCCCTCTGCCACCTCTTCTCCCTCTCTCATCTCTGACTGTCTGTCTGCAATCCAGGAGTGATGTGCTGACAACGACCTCTGCCGTAATGCCAGTAAGACAGAGATCCTCCTTATTGGCCCTCCTGCACCTTCCTCTCCTGTCACTCTCTGGCCGGCCTCCGTTACCTGTTACCCGTGTGCTGTCTGGCAGAATTACAGCCACATTATGAGTGGACAGGTGTGCACACCAAACATCGGCAGTAATGGTAATTCTGGATAGTGGAATTACCATCATAAACCATGGCACAGGAGTAATTCCTCCAATTTTAGCCATAAGCACTGTTATCAATGGAAAACGTAAGGAATTACTGAATGGCATTTCCTCCGGTGGAGTAAGAGGTGAGTGAAAAATCATCATGCTGCAAATGGGAAGTTCAGTGGTGGCCACCTTTAAGAATATAACCTACTTTAAAACACCATTTTGGCTGTGCCATCAGGCCCTTAAACCCTAGAAAAAAGATTTCTGGAGGCAAAGGAAAGGCTAAGGCACCTAAAATGTGGCTTCAAGAGTAAAAACTCATTGGCAGAGCAGTTGGTGGCCATTCAGATGAGCTACATAGGGCACAAAACTGGAAGCCCACCCACCAGAGGAAAAACACTCTGGGCCTCATACAAAGTGCGGCAGTAAGGGGTTAACGGTGCCGGTAAGGATGCCGGTGCCATTAACCCCTTACTGCCACATTCCGAGGTCCTTTAGCCGGGACCTGCTAAAGTACCAAGGAGCTAATAACGGGCCCGTAATTAATGGGCACGTTATTAGCTGCCTCCCCATTCCCATTGAGCCCAATGGGGGCTCCAATGGGAATGGGGATGGCTTCCCTGAATGGGGAAATACCGGGTCTTCCAAGGTTGGAATGACCCTGTAAGTCCCCATTCAGGGAACCTGTACCCGGACCCAGGTTTGGAGGCAGTCATTCCACAAATAGCGGCATGGCTGCCTCCAAACTCGTAATGAGGCCCTATGTGGCTTATGTTCAGGGGTATGCCATAGCAAATAATTATAAAAGCCTTTGTTTACATCACACCGCCATTTCAGTCATTTGTATTGTGGAGAGGACGTGTGGAATGCAACTTGTGTTTCCACCTCCTTTCTCCCCCTCCACCATGCAAATGCCCCAGCTTTTGGGCCAGAATGGATTTTCATGACAGCATTAATGCTGGAGATCTGCATAGGGATACATTGTAATTGCATGGCAGGCAACATTGACAATTATAATCAAACCCTGCCTCACATGCTCGCATGCTCCGAGGGTTCCACTGTTCTTTAAATGTACGGCCTCTTCAGAAAAAAAACATTGCTGTCTACAATTGTTCCACTTTTAATTTAGTATTGTACATACATACTTGGAAATGTCTTGATGGTTGCCAAACCCAACTCCATCCAAACATACATTCTGGAGTTGCAGCAACTTCAAAGTCTGTCAGAAGAGGGGCACTGCAATCTTAATGATTTCTTTCATGAAACACCAAGTTCTGATAGCAACATTTACCAGATGGGAGGGGACAATCTTTGGTTCCTGGCACGCAATTATGCACTATCTAAGACGATTAAGGTGCCATTATCAAAGTGAGCCTCATTACGAGGTTGGCAGAATGGGTTTACCGGCATCGGTAATGGTGCCGGTGCCGGTAAACCCATTCCGCCCTATTACGAGGTTGCCTGACGGGACCCGTACAGAACATATGGTCAGACCAGACGTCCGTAGCGGGTCCCGCAAGGGGACCAAGGAGCTAATAACACAGAAACACTAGGCTCCCAGCCCTGTGCCACTGTTGTTACTGAATGGCATGGTGCAGCCTAGTGGTCAAATGATAAACAACTTCTCGAAAGGCCGCAGATAGATTTGAGCCATACCAGCACCGAATTCTGTGACTGATGCAGCCAATTCTGTCATTAAAAAACCTGCTTACATTTCAAAACTATGAGGATGTGACCAAAGTATTTTTCTAGTTTTCTATTGTTCCAAAACATGATCATATATTGCTGCATTTCTTAAAGTGAGTATATTTGACTACCTAACGTCTATGGAGAAACAAATACATGCTATAATAGTTTCATTAAATTAATATTTTACATCCAGCCATTCAGCTCTGAATACCATAGAGCTATGATCTCAACACCCATCAGGTGTTCAATCATAGACTACTGCAAAGCACTTCCTGAGGGACCTCAGCTAAACTGATAGAAACAGCTACTCTAGAAACTTTGGCACACACCTGTCATAGAGATGATATGGTCACCACACTTATGGTGTCTGTCCTGGATGATAATGAAGGCAGATACTGACAACCATTTATTATGCACAACATGTTGAGGCCACACTGTAAATCTAACTCCCACTGTCATCTTCTTTACATTGGTAAAAGTAAACAGTAGTATATTCCCAGATTTTGTAGGAGGTAGATCTTTAATCGCGCTCACTACTAAACTGTGGAAGGAACTATCCAAACATTATCAAATACCACATTGTTTACTTGATTTTGGAACCACAATAAAAACATGTGTGGCCATATTCCTTCGTATTATCCAAACAAAGAATGTGCTTAGCTGCCACTTTTTTACATGTTATCCGATCAACCAATGATGATAATAGTGTGGTACACCTAAATGTAAGTGTCAACATTTCATGTCACCAGACGTCACTGGATGCATTGTGGTCCAACATCTGGCCAGTGGCAGTTCTCTGGAAATTGTATCTACTTCTTCCTTGGCAGACCTATGATCCTTGTAACCTCGGAATGCTAATGGCAGACTGGATTGGCACATTACACGTATAAAGACATATTATGTGTGTGGCCTGCATAAAACATGAGATAACCCGTGGCTGGAAGGAAAGTCTTTTAGGGTTAAATTTAAGCAAACAACGAGACACTTGCTTAGGTACAGGGTAGTCTCTCATGGAGAATTCACTTTTGACGTCAAGGTAACCTGAGTATGCTCAGGAGTTACCTACAACTGGAGGGTCCAATGAACATTGCTAAAGTGTTACAATACATGACGTCATGCAGCCTTCTCAGGAGGTTTCCATGCGCAGTAACATGCTGCGAAATCTGACAATAGGGAGTGTCAAAAAGAGGCTTTCATGTATCTCTAAAAGGCTGCTGAGGCAGGCAGAGTGAGTCTTGGATAAAGTGCTATCTTCAAATCCATGTGGTGCTTCATAATAGAAACTGCAGGGGCAGACAAAGATTAGTGGTTAATGTTGGACCATACCCTCTCTTCTCCACAATTGCAATAATTCCCACCTCTCCTTCACCACCACTCTTGACTATGCCAAATCATCCTTCTTTACCTTTGTTATTTATTACTTTTCTTCATTCTCACCTATGTCAATTCTACTCCACAAGCCAAGTCATGATGGCTCCTCATTCCCCTCGTACAAGCTCATGTCCTCCATCTGCAAAGGCCTTTGCCAACTTTTTCAAATCTAAGGGTAAACAATGGGTGATGCTTGTACCACCCACCAATCTTTGTCTGACGTTTCGTTTGCCACCCAGCAATCTCAGCCCTTCCTCCCTTCTCCTCTCTGTTGATTGACTTAAACCCTAATGGCTGCCAATCCCTCCTGCTCTGCCACCTCCCTGCAGGCCCAGCAGATGGTCAAGGCACTTACACTTCGCACCTGCTCATCTCTTTTCTACCTCTTCAATTTCCTCATTTCACCTGGAACCTTTACAGCCTGCATCAAGCAACTATCCTAACAATACTTAACCGCTTAAGTGCCAAGGAAGAGTATGCTAGTCCTTTTTGCATAGACTTGCATAATAGCCTGGCACTTAGAAGCCCTGGGCTGACCCCAATAATCTGGTAAATTACTTGTCTAAATGTCTCCTCTCTCACTATTCTGAAATCTTTGAACATGCTGTCTTTAACAAGATCTCCTCCTACCTGGTCCGTATTGAGCTCTGGGACACTGACCAATCTGGATTTCTCAGCCATCATTTCAAACAATTATACCTTTTTCACTATTCTGAAATCCTTGAACGTGTTGCTTTTAACTCTATTGATCTCCAGGACCCTCTCCAATCTAGAATCTGCAGCACATTCTTTTCAGTTTTTATCAACAGTAATTCTAATTTCCAATTATCATTGCTCTCCTTTTGACTAAATATTTCTCTGAGAAAATCAGCAGGAGCAATACACCAATGGAATTGTGGTTAATGCAATGTCTTTATTGGAAACATGCCCTAGAAAACATGACCTTCAGTAGTAGTAGCATGGTTCCTATAACATGAGCCTGATATTCTGGGCTATTCAGAGCCTGAATCAGAGTTTTTTTTTTTTAATTTGACTATGAAAATAGCAAAATGCAGAGCACGGCAAATTAGGGTGCATATAGCAAAATGAAAGGAACATACAAACTTTTATCTATAGTTTATATGTCTGAAAAGTGCAGAACGACAATTCCTGCACTATTACCTACGTGTAAATGGGGTTGGACTGCAGGTACTATTTGCATTTGCCACTATGTAGATTGCATCTATTTTGCCAGTCATTACTGGAAAGTGTCAATTTCTAGTCTGCTTTTGTGACTTTGTATTCATATGCACGCCTACACATTTGGGCCAATTGTTTTCTTTGTAATTAGACTCCTGAATTAGAAGAGCAGCATTCGTTCATGCTTACACAACCACCACTCTGTGTTTGTCCTTGTAAATGAAGCTGCTGGAAGGAAAAAGTTCAGAACAGTATTAGCGCACATCACAAACAAAAGTTATGATGTCTTTCTGGTCCATTATCATTTCATACAAAATCAATAGCTGAACAACCAAAGTCTAGACACATAAATGTCAAATTATTTAACATGAAGCAGTTAGCACAGAAAAAGAAACACTTAAATAGCAATTGAGGTACAGTGATGGGTTCTAAAGTAGCTTAGCTGGATTTATGCTGCACAAAAACAGTTTAACTAAGCATCTCCAGCAACGCCTAAGGCTTTATCACAGAGCATTATCAGTGGAGAATACTGGCTCTATCTATATTACCTGCCAAGCTGCAAGAAAGGAATATAAAGTCAAAGGCAGACATTCTCACAAATGCTCTGCTTTTTTTATGCCCTTATCATCTGTAAAAACTATGGTCCTCATTCCGTGTTTGGCGGGGAGCTGTGTAATAATGGTGGTAATTCCCTGACCGTTTTTTTGTTGGGGGTAACGGAATTATCGCAATTTTTACCATTCCACCAAATACCAAGTAAGCTTCAAAGAGGAGGATTTACCTCCAGCAACATGCTGGAGGGAAATCCTCCACCTGAAAGTCAGAAATTGCCACTGCAGAGTTAACGCTCACTCGAACCAATTCCGCCCGAAAATGAGGACTAACACCACCCTACAAACCCACGGGACCAAGTGGTAAAAACGATACTTTATTGGTGGTAAGAATCAGAATTACAGCCAGCCTTGGTATGAAGTCCTATAGGTCGATAAAGAAATTACAAACCATAATATTAAAAGTGGTGCTTTTGATCGCTGACTTCCTTGTAGTATGCCTTGGAGCAGATGTTTGTCTCTTTGCCCTTTTCCTCTGATTGGGGCATGATGAATCAACAGATCTGAAAGAAACTATGTCATGATGACCAGTTGTGGGGTGCGCTAACTTCTGGATGGGTTTGATCAATCCCATGACATTCCCTGAGAGATGCACCTTGCATCTCCCACCAAGGCTTGAGGCCCAACTTTCAATTGCAAAGACTGAGAATCGAGAGGAAAGTTTAACCAGCTAATCGGAGGCAATGATCCACTGTAAAACAGATCTGACAACCTTTAAAAGGCCTAGAATGCTTTCTACTTCCTTTGTGAGTCTTGCTTGGTTGTTGGGTTAAAACACAACAGGGCAGACTCACAAATATGTTGTGTTGCAGTTGTTTTGTTTGGAGTGCTTTTGATGGGTTTCAGATAATCTAGGAGTGCTTTGGGGGTGGGGTTGAATAGCTGTTAGTGTTTTCTTTGCTATTTAATGATCACAGTTTCAATGTTTTTTGTCACTGTTAGTCTATGTTCATAGGCTCCCCTCGCTAATATTCCAGTTTTGCCCTCACTACATTTTTACAAAGAAGGAAAACAATTTGATAAAGAATACATGTTCCTCTTGAGTCACCCTTGATTTCTCAGGGCTACTTTAACCTACTTCTGGCCACTCTTCACTCTAATTTTCCTATACTATCTAATCTTCATTCTTCTCATCTTTCTCCTATTCCTACCCATCCTTTGCATATTTCTCTTTGCTTGATTTTCTCTACTATACCACCTTCTTCTTCCTTTTCTACATTGGATTTGTCTTGCTCCGATCAGCTTTGTCTTTTCTTCTCCATGTAATTCTCCCCTCCCCTTGCTGTTCCCTATCTTCACCTTCTTCTTTCGTCTCTGCGCTCTATTCTCTTCTCCCCTCCTTTCTTGGTTTTCCCTCGGTCTCACCTGATTCTGCCGTCTCTGTCTTATCTTTGGCACTCCTTGACTCTCTTGATTCTCTATACCAGTCTTCTCCTTTTACCCTTCCCACAAACGTTCTCAACCTTGGATGAACCACTATCTCCATTTCTTAGGTGGCTTCTTCGTAAATATGAACGCAGATATGCATAAAACCCATTTGGTAGCCAACCTTGCTTCTCTTTTTTCTCTCAACTCCATCTTTAGCTCGCTCTTACTGGCAGCTAAAAAGGAGTATTTCAGTTATCTCCTTACGTGTCTTTCATCTGAACCCCATCACCTAATCTGTACTATAAATCGTTTCCTCTATCCCCCCGCTCCTGCTGTTATTTTTAATCTTATAGCCAGTGACTTTGCTAACTTTTTCATTTCAAAAATCGCTCTTCTGAGTGCCTCTATTGGATCTTTCTCCCCTTGCTCTCCTACCATTTCTCCTCCCTCTCCACCTACGCTGATGTCTTCTTTTCATTCTCTTTGGGATGGTGACATCTTTACTATTGTCTCTAGGGCCAATCCTACTTCTGCGCCCACTAACTCTTTACCTTCATCATTTATCACATCAGTTTATTCCCTTATTATCCCCTTCCTCACTGCTCCATTCAACTCCTCTATTTCCCATGCTGTGTTTCCCTCTCTATTCAAACATGCTTTGATCATTCCCATTCTGAAAACACTTCCTTGGACCCTTCTTCACCTGATGGTAGACTTGCCCTGTTTCACTTCTGCCTTTCATATCTTAACTCCGAGAATGTTTAGTTTACTCACAGATTTCCCCTCATGTCCTTTCTATTTCTCTTCTTCCCATCATCAATCTAGCTTTCGACCTTCACATTCCAACAAAACACATCTTCATATGGTCTTTGATTCCCCTCACACTGTCTGATATTCCAAGCAATCCTCTCTTTTGTTCTTCTTGATCTTTCTGCAGCTTTTGACACTGTGGATCACTCTATCCTGCTTTCCTCTCTTCACAATCTTGGTGTTTGTGGCACCGTCCTGGACAGTTTCTCCTCATGTCTATCATCCCTACTTTCTCTGTCTCTTGGCTCAACCATTCCTCCCTTTCTCACCCCCTCACCTAGAACGTTCCTCAGGGTTGCTTTCGTGGCCGTGTTCTGTTTTCTTTTTACACCAGCCCCCTGGATCTTATTATCTATTTCTTTGGAGACTCCCACCACCTTCATACTGATGTCTCCCAGAACTTTCTTTCCTTTTCTTCTTTTTATTCTGAAATGTACTCTAACATTTCAGCTTGTCTACTCTTCATCCAGACTTGGATGGCTGCTCCCTTCCTTCACAACAGAGGTGATATTTCCTCCTGCTTCCACTGTCCCGCCCCCCTTCCACCTCCTTCTATTATCTTTCCCACCTCTTCTTCTAGTACTCCCTCTCCTACTGCCCAAATTCTGGGCATTATTTTTGACTCTTCTCTTTCCTTTACTTTCCAAATTTCTTCTATTTCCTGATCATGGCATCAGCTGTACAATATATGAAAGACCAATCCGTTTCTCACTAATCATGCTACTAAACCTCTGATGTCTCCATTGTTTTTTTTTCTCCATTTATTCTGTTGCTCGTCAATTCTCTTTGGCTTCCCTTGCAAACTTTCCCCACTCCATTCAGTATATAAATCCTCTATTCATCTTATTTTATTCTCTATTGCTTTATGAATCTATTCACCCTTCCCTGCTCTACTACATTGGCTCCCCTTTGAATGCTGTCTACTGATCCAATTTCTTTGCCTTGTTTTGAAGTGTCTGAACCACCTTGCCCCTCCTAACTTGACGTATCTTGTCTCTTTTTACTTCCCTTTGCATTCTTTTTGGTCTCTTTCTCAATTTCTTCTATTCGTTCCCCGTTCTCCAAGTGCGTCCTCTCGCTTTCGACCAATTTCTCTGCTTGCAGCAACATTTTCGAATACTATGTCTTATTCAATTAGCTGTATCTCCTCCCTAAGTCTGTTCAAAAGCCACCTCAAAGACCATCTCCTATTTCCGTGATCCGACCTTCCACCCTGATTGAACACATTTTTTTGTATCACTTATTGTTTTGTTCAGCACTTTGGTGTAAGGTACTTTAAGAATCAAAATAAATAAAAATATTAAATACAAATAAAATCCGCTTTTACTTTGCCCCATGCACTTTTTGTCACACACATTTTAAAAAAAAGGAAGTTGACTAAAACATTTCCTTTCCTGTGTTTGTTGCGAAATCTTTATATGGGAACCTGGAAAACTTCCTATGTTGTGCCTAGTCACCTTTGCCATTGTAGGTGTGTTACAAGAACGTGTGTAAGTCTTGAGAGAATCCTTTTATCTTCGTCACTTGTTTTTTGTTTTGCATTTTGACATCTTAGGCACATCGGTCACCTTGGGCACATTTGTATTTTCAAATTAGGCATCATGTTCCTTTATTTGGAGGCAGAGCTGAGGGCAGATGCTGAGTGGCGTGTCTACTCCTCAAGCTTCGTGCCAGAGTTTGAGGGTGTCAGCGAGCAGAGGGTGACAGAGCCTAATGAGGACTGGTAGACAGAGGTTGAGGTAAAGAGTGAGGTATGGAATTAGTGGTTGAGGATGGCAAAACTCGAGTATGAGCAACAGTAGTTGAAGAAGCGAATATGGTGGTTGAGGAGGGGAGATGATGGTTGAGTAGGGAAGATGTAGCTTAAGGAGGTGGAGGTAGAGCATGAAGGGGAAGAGGATATGACTACCAATCTGAAGTATGATGTAGTAAAGGCACTTGAGGGGTACCAGTTAGAGGGTGGTTGAGTACTACACCTTGCAGTTGGCAGGGAGCAAAAGGTACACCATGAGCAGAAGAAAGAGGGAGCCACAGAGGTTCAAGGAGATAAAGGGCAGAGTGGCTTGGTGGTGGTGGGGCTTTACTAGATGAAAGAGCACGAGGTGTAGGATTCTGAGATGGTCCCCCAGCAGATGGCTGAGGAGGTCGATACTAGGGCCCTTGTAGCATTGCCTGACCATGCAAAGGCAGCAAAATTGACTCCGGCCCATATCGGCTTTGCCTGCAGAGTCAATAGCCACCCTCTGTCTCTGGGTCCGGTTTTCAAGATGAGCTCAGTATGTGAAGAATTGTTCAGGGCCCTCCTTTCTATGTTTAACTTCCATCACTCGAAAACATAAGCCATGCTGAAATGGCTGCCTGAAAATAAGGGGTACGAGGCACACTTTGTTTCCAATTTGGGAGCATAGGTCAATTGCACAGTACAAGGGAAATTACATTCGATCCCAGATGATGACATATGATGGTCGGGCCACACCCCAGGATGTCTGATCCCATAGAGTTATATTCAGGGTTGAATATAACAAGTAGTTTCCACTGCCACCAGCCAAAACTCGACGAGGAGGGAACAGAACAGTGCCCGCTCGAATAACAGACCCAGGGGTAATCGAATTACCCCTACTAGTATGTCGACAATAGGATGGTTTGTACTAGTTCTGTTAGTAAATTTAGGTGTAGTAAAGCCAATGGTGACTTTACATGCCCTGGGAGACAGTAGTCAGTCCCAGGGTATGGAGTCTATGGTGGGGATCCTCCAGGACGCCCCAGTGTTACGGCACGGAGGGTGCGGTGTAACACACATAGCAAAACATATGAGACCCTATGGAGTAAAAGACCCCATAGCCCATAGAACACATTGGGCCTCATTACGACCCAGGCGGTAAGTTACCGCCTGGGTCGTACCCTTACCACCATGGTGTAAACCATGTTTACACCATGGTGGATGGCGGATTTACCGCCCCATTCCAAGGTGAGTGGGGCGGTAAATCCCCATTTCCCATTTTACCCTTCCTCATTCCCATTTTTGTCCCATATGGCATAATGGGAGTGGGGAAGGCGCTAATTACGGCACCGTAAATTACGGTGGCGTAATTAGCACCATGGTCCCTTAGCGCCATGGATTTTAACGCCTGCAAAAAGCAGGCGTTAAAATCACCATGGCGCTAAGGGACCTTGTAATCCGGCGTTAAGGGTCGCGCCATTTACGGCACCGTTAACCCCTTAACGCCTGATTCGTAATGAGGCCCATTGACAGTCAAAGGAATTAACCACATTCATGTCCAAGAGTGGGAGAAAAAGAGTCACACTCTTGGCAGGATGGAAAAAAACAAACTCCAGAAATCCAGCAAAGCTGCTGGGGGACTCACTAGGTTAGGAAATTCAGCCTAAACAGAGAATTCTCCCTAACAGTTTGATTAAGGGTTACAGAGTAAACACTTATGAAGGAATAGGAAATCTTGTTATGTTAGAGTCTATTTTTGATATCTGCTGTCCTGAGCTCAGACAGCACTTGGCTAATTCTACGGAGATAGATCCAAAGAAGCTAGCTAAGGCTGCTGACTTGTGGGTTGCCAACAGGGCCACTCACAAGGATTCTGGGGCTGCTTAGAAAAAGGATGAGGGGAAACAGCCAAAGAAAGGTAACTAAGAGGATTCTAATAAGTCCAATCCAAAAGAGGGCCACAAACAACAACATAAGGGTAAATCACAAGGGAAACAAAATCAGGCTAGTTCACCATCTGGACCCAAACCGGATGGAGGTCAGAACAACCCCCATTCATCAAAGCATTTGGAAAATGTTATGTTTGTTGGTCAACTGACCATGTAAAAGGGGATCACAGATGCAAGGGTAAACATTCAGGGGTCCACATTGTCTCCTTAGCCTTCTCCCCAGAGGAAGGAGTACTTATGGCAAGTGGAAACTTTCACCTACTGGCTGATAAACCCATGAGAGTCTCAGCTAGTGTTTCTTTAATGTACCTGGGCTTGTGGGAACAACATAATTTAGATGTCTATAATTCCATCCCAGATAATACTAAAGAGTATTATAAAGATTGTGTTCTTGTGATGGTCAGGAAACCCCTGCCATCAGAGACACTGGAAACAGCATAACTGTGGTGGATGAATCATTTTTCAAAGTGGAGGATGTTGCTAAGGCACCCAAACACATCACCAAGTTAGCTGGAGGCCCTATGCAAATGCTTCCCCAGTTACCAGCTCTCATCCAGTGTAATGATATGACTGTCAAAATACCTGTTAGTGTGCAGAGTGAAGTGTCTGGGAGAGTCCTGTTGGGTAATGATCTGAAAACTCTTGGAGTTGTTTCAATCACCCTCAGGCCTCCCAGTAAGAGGAAACAGGAGCTCACTAGGTCTGCAAGGGAGAGAACCTTGAGAGGCTCTCCAGAGGAGTTGATAGAGGAAACTATCACTCCCACTCCACAGGAGTTGCTCGCTGCTATTTCTAAGAACACAGAGCCAAGGGGGAAACCCAAGACCTCCTGAAAAAAGTCAGGCAGCACCCCTGTGCTACCAAAAAGGACATCCCCAAGATTGTCCAAAGTCACTCCTGTGACTTCTATACCTGCTGAGGCAGAGTGTGAGGTGCAACCTTGTGTGGTTGAGTCAGTATCTAAAGAATCAGATCTGGAAGAAGACACTGTCTTACTTGAAGATATTGACCCTGTTGACCATCCTGAGCTGCAGCCTTTACTGGCAGAAGGTGGACCCAACAGGGCAGACTTCAGCTAAAGACAGATAGAGTGTCCTACTCTTGAAGGTCTTTGACAAAAGGCTGCTGACCAACTTGATGGGCAAGAAGTTGGGAAGCACAGGTTGAGCTGGGAAGATGGCCTCTTCTACAGTGAACCGACTCAGTCGATTCCTGGGGGCTGCAAAATAATGGTGGTGCCCCTTGCCAACAGACTCCAGTTCCTACAGTTAGCCCATGAGAAACCTTTGGCTGGTCACTTGAGTTTCAAGAAGACCAAGGAACGGCTCTCTCTCTACTTCTACTGGCCTAAGATGGGTTCAGAAGTTGACATATTCTGTAGGAGCTGTCATACTTGCCAAACCTCTGGCAACAGTGGAGCCAAGAATGTGGCACCCCTGATGCCTCTCCCAGTGTTGGGAGTTCCTTTTGAGAGGGTGGGCATTGACATTGTCAGTCTCCTTGACCCTCCCACATCTTCAGGGAACAGGTTTATCCCGATTGTAGTAGACCATGCTACAAGATACCCAGAAGCCTTACCTATGAGAACTGTTAGGGCTCAGGCTGTGGCTAAGGCTCTACTTGGTATTTTTACCAGAGTAGGGTTTCCCAAGGAAGTGATATCCGACAGGGGATCCAATTTTATATCCCACTACATGCAGGCCATGTGGAAAAACTGTGGTGTCACTTACGAGTTCTCTACAGCCTACCATCCACATTCAAATGGACTGGTAGAGAGGTTTAATCATACTATGAAGAGCATGATAGGTGCTTTAGAAGAACCCCTTAAGAAAAAGTGGGACCTTCTACTGCCGTGCCTTCTCTTTACATATAGAGAAGTCCCTCAGGAGGCAGTTGGTTACAGTCCCTTTGGACTTCTCTATGGCCATCCAGTCAGAGGTCCATTGGCCCTGATCAACGAGGGGTTGGAGAGTGTTCCTTCCCCCAAGCTAGTCAAAGTGACTGACTATGTGATGGTGTCATGCCTGCGCCATGGGCACATCCATTTATGCTCCATTTGGACTTTGCTGCTTAATGATTATTGTCAACTAACTACGCATACCATAATGCACCTGGCCGCAAGCATTGTTTCCTGGCCGTTCCTATTGGTTTTCTATGGAACTACACCCCCCAGAAGCCTTAGAGTCTGGTCCTGCTTCCACAAGCCCAGGAACAGAAAGGGAGGTGGCCGATTGCCTGCAGGTGTGATTCGCCAGGTGAAACCAATTAGCCTGCCTCTGTGCTGGGCTAGGCAGTATAAAGGCTGCTGCCTGCAGTGGCTCAGCCTCTTGCATCTGAGAGTCCTTCCTCCACCTTTCGCGTCTGTCTTCGGATCCTTGTATGCTGTTAACCTCACTCCTGCTTGGACCCTGCCTTGCAGCTTGTTACACCCCGCTGCCTACAGCCCTAGCCTGTTGGGCTCCCTGCCTTGTTGCTTGCTCCACCCTGCTGCCTCCAGCCATAGCCTTCCAGGCTCCCTGCCTCTCAGCCCTGCTCCTCTGGGCGCTCCACACTGCAGCTGATCACGCTCAGCTGCCTTCCAGTCTCTGCCCTTGCCCTGCCGGGCTCTTCACATTGCAGCGGATCACGCTCTGCTGCCTTCCAGCCTTCGCCCTTGCCCTGCCGGGCTCTCCACATTGCAGCGGATCACGCTCTGCTGCCTTCCAGCCTTCGCCCTTGCCCTGCCGGGCTCTCCACATTGCAGCCGATCTCGCTCTGCTGCCTTCCAGCCTCCGCCCTTGCCCTGCGGGCTCTCCACATTGCAGCTGATCTCGCTCTGCTGCTTTCCAGCCTCAGCCCTTGTCCTCTGGGCTCCCTGCTCTACAGCCTGCCTCACTCCGGCTGCCTTAGCCCTTGTCCTCTGGGCTCCCTGCTCTACAGCCTACCTCTCTCCGGCTGCCCTAAACCATTTTCCTCTGGCTTTCTACCTTCCCTGCTCCTCGGAGCTCTCTACCTTGTACCTTACTGTCCTCTGCTATCCTTTCCTGTTACTCGACTTTCCCTTCTATACCTTCTGCTAGTTTGCTATCTCCTCCTTTCCTGGATTTGTCTGTAGTAACATCTCTTGTACTGTTTGTTGACCCTTTTGTTCAGAGCCTGTCTGTTGGTTTCCATCAGTCAACCTCTGCCCCTTCCTTTGTCTTGTTTCTACATTACAGACACCCATAGCTGCTGTTCCAAGTCATGAGCAAACAGCGTGGAACTCTGTTATAGCAAACTGTGCAGAAGGCTAGAGTATTTCCAAGGTTCGTGGAATACTCTTTTCCTATTCTGCATACACCCCTAGAGGGTATTCACTCTGTACCTTTTCCCTTGCTACTCTTCCCTACTCTTCGTTCTCTTTCCATTCTGCAGTGTGTGTACTTGTCTGTCCACTTTATTTCAGCACCCAAACTCTTCTGGGTGTCTTGTGCCACTCTTATTAGAGTGCCATCCGTGACAGATGGTCTCTGGAGGAGAATGTCACACATGATGGCAGAAGCAAGTGATAACTTGAAAGCAGGTCAGGCTCTGGTCAAACACTGGCATGACAAGAAGGCCAGCATGGTTGATTTTACTCAAGACCAGCTTGTACTAGTTATGGTGCAAACAAGGCAGAGGGCCTTGCAGGACAAATGGATAGGACCCTTCAAGGTTGTGGGCAAACTTGGAGAGGTGAACTATCTGGTGGACTTAGGCAGACCTTAGGAGGCTCCCAGAGTCTTTCACACCAACCGTTTAAAGGCTTATGTCTCGAGGTCAGAAATAAGAGCTTTGCTTCTAGCTTCAGCTCAAGAGGAAGAGGAGAGTGAACCTCTACCTGACCACCTCAGAGGCCAACCTTTAGATAAAAAGATAAAAGGAGTTAATCTCTCTTCTCAGCTGACTTCTGAACAACAGGAGGAGTGCAAAATTCTGTTGAATCAGTTTGCCTCCCTGTTTTCACTGACACCAGGCTTGATCCCTTGGGGCCAGCATGGTATTATCACTGGTGACGGTTGACCTGTAAAAAGCAGAGGTCACAGAATGGCAGAACATGTGAGATCCCACATCAAAGGAGAGGTCAACAAGATGCTTGATCTCGGGGTTATAGAGCCATCTACAAGTCCATGGACTAGTCCAGTTGTTCTAGTTCCAAAGGCAGGATCCAAGGAGTTCAGATTATGTGTGGCCTATAGAGCTCTAAATGCAGTCACTAAAACGGATGCCCCTCCTTTGCCAAGGTCAGATGAACTGGTGGATAGACTTGGTTCAGCCAAGTACCTCAGTACATTTGATCTACCCTCAGGCTATTGGCAAATAGCACTGACAGACCATGCTAAGGAGAAAACTGCATTCTCCACCCCAGTAGGCCCCTACCAGTTTAAGGTTATGCCTTTTGGACTAAAGAATGCACCTGCTACATTTCAAAGGATGGTTAGTCAAGTTCTGAATGGGATGGAGGACTTCTGCATGACATGCTTGGATGATATTTAAGTGTTCAGCCCTACATGGAAAGAACATATTGATCTCCTGGGATATATCTTGCAGGCTCTTGAGCAGGCCCATCTGACCATAAAGGCAAGCAAATGTCAAATTGGTCAGAGCAAAGTGGTCTACCTTGGTCATGAGGTGGGAGGAAGTGAAATAAGGCCATTGCCCACCAAAGTACAAGCTGTGCACAACTGGGCCACCCCAACTACTCAAACCCAAGTGAGAGCTTTACTAGGCCCCAATGGGTACTACTGGAATTTCATAGAGAACTATGGGTCCATAGCTTCTCCCTTGAATGTGATCTCCTCTCCAGAATTCTCTAAAAAGGTTAGATGGAATGAGGAGTGCACTCAAGCCTTTGAAAACCTGAAGAAAGCCCTTTGTCAAGCTCCAGTACTAAGAGCTCCTGATTATCACCAACCCTTCATTGTGCAGACAGATGCCCCTTAGTCCTTAGTCAACTGGATGGGAAAGGTAGGGAGCACCTTATTTGCTTCATCAGTGGGAAACTGAAGGAACTAGGAACAAGGTGGGCAACCATAGAGTGTGAATGTTTTGCCATTGTGTGGGCTCTGAAGAGGTTTAGACCATACTTGTATGAATCTACCTTTGTGATTCAGACAGACCACCAACCCTTGAGATGGTTAATGCAAATGAAAGGGGAGAACCCAAAACTTCTAAGATGGTCAATCTGCCTGCAAGGGTTTGATTTCACCATTGAGCACAGAGCAGGATGTCATCACCAAGTCTCTCTAGGATGTTTAACCGACTAGAGGAGATTCATCCGGGAGTGGATTAAATCCTCCTGTCCCTTAGTCTGGGGAGAGGGAGGGCGAGTGTTAGGGAGAATTCTCATAAATGGCTGATTTCCCTTACCTAATGAGTCCCTCAGCAGCTTTGCTGGATTTCTATGGTTTATTATATTCACCTGGTAAGAGTGTGAACCTTTTCCCCACTCTAACATGTGTTTTGCTGTGTGTGTTATCACTTTTTGTGTGTTCTGGAGCCTCACTTACTCCATGGCCTCATATTTTTCATGTGTGTTACACAGCAACTTCAGTGCAGTGACACCGGGTTGTCTTTGAGTCTTCCCCCTGACTTCATTTTCTGGGGCTTACTACTGTCCCCCAGAAAGTTGCCATTAACATTATTTTAGTCACTTTAAACCACAGACCCAATACACCCCATCTTACATGAAGTATTGGAAAGGATTAATTCTGATCCCTTTTTGTCTGTGTCTCTTGGAGCATTGTTTCACTCCCTTTACCTAAGACTTGGCTGGTGGCAGTGGTAACTACCCCATTTTTTATACCGTGGTTATCTTAAATAACCATGGTATTGTTTTCGGCTATTATATTAGCCTCAACCATAAACCTGCTTGACCATATATATTTTATTACGTTTCTGGCTGGGTTTATTCGACATTTCCTTTTGTAAATATCTTTCTCATGTTTTACTCTGTGCGCCAAACTAGGTTTAGTCCCTTTGTTCACCAACGTTTTGTGGGCTTCTGCACAGAAGCCCTCCTTAAGGTGCCTGAAAGTCTGGGTAGGCAGGATGTGAGGCAGGGGTCTTAGGACCCCTGCCATGGGTTCCCTTGGTAACCCAAGTCGCACTCCTGTTTGATTGGCTGGGTGACTGTCCTTGCCAGGACAGCCACCCTGCTGTGTGACTGACAGCCAGGCTGTATGAATGGGGGAAAACTACATAAAAAGCAGGTCTCTGGGACTGGAATAGCAGAGTTTCCACTGGAACGAAAGAACCAACGAGGAGCTGATGGAAGAGGACCCCTACAACGACTGAACAGCCCGGTGAAGCCCTGCTGCAGGTCCGAATCTTCAGAATCCAACGACAGAGAAGATCCTCCAGGAAACTTCTTTCCTTTAGCTGGTGGGACCAACCAGTACGACCAAACTGCAAGCCAGGAACCATCCTCTGATTGAATTCACTGTACAGAGCTACAGTGGGCCGGATAGCATGGAAGGTCGGACTCTGCTTTGGTTTTAAGGAGCGCACCTTTTATTTGTTGCTTTGCTCTGCTGCTGGTGTCTTCCCTGGGTAGTGCAGGATCCTCCAGTCTTCTTGCTTCTTGTCAGTCTGACAGTCGCTTCAGGAACCGTGAGCCTACAGGAACTACCAGGAACGTCCGCCTCAGCTACAGCTTCCTCTCCGGTTTAAGGTACTGTGCAATTCCGGTTGATCGTTTTGTGCAGCCGCGATGAAAGTGTTTGAAATCTTTCTCCAAACCGAGGGCTTGTCCTTCTCTTCTCTTTGAACTAACTTTTCTGCCAACCAACCTCGTCCGGAATCCGTGGCACGAACTTTAGCGAGAACTACCCTGAACTGTGTGATCTTGAGCAAAAGATTTTTGACCCATTGACTTTGGCCCTCAGCCTTTTCTACCTGATTCTATCACTGTAGTTCCTATTGCTTAATTGCCCTGAGTACTTACCTGTTGGTGTGGTTCAATTTCTATTAACTTTGTTTTTCCCTCCCTTTTAAATTGCTAGAGTGCCATTTTGCTCCCACTTCATTTTGTGAGCTTAACTTGTCTGGAACTTATTGGGGGTGGTGTGGTGTATTAAGAGTGTGATGTTTAAACTGCTTGCAATAGTGTAATGTTATACAACTGAAGAGTGAAATAAATGTACATTCTTTTACTTGAAAACATTGAGTCAGTGTTTGCCTGAATCATAGTAATTACTGTCCTTTGTGTAACCATGTGATACTGCTCACTTACTCTTGAGATAAGTCTGGCTGCTCAGCCATCCCTACCACTTTAACTGTGTAGTACGGGCTTGTATCAAAGGTGAATTTGTACTGTCACTTGTAGTCCTAATTGTGTGTTGTGTTCCCAAAGGGTACTGCATATAATTCTGCCTAACAGTGCCTTCCCCTTGTCTGTTACCTCCTCTTCCCAAGGTGGTGTGTGTTTGTGTGATGACGAGGCTGTGACTTGAAAGGAAACTAATGAGCTAACTGGCCCTTTCAAATGAAGCCCCACTTCCCCCAACCGCCCCCTACAGGTGTTGTAATACCTGTGTACTGCACTCTGTCTTGTGGCTGAAGATGAATATGTGGTAACTCCTTCAGCCAGTTGTATGGGCACTGGCTGAACCAAACGTAGTCCAGCTACTTTGGGCTATTCAGAGGCTCCCATGAATATCAGGTCTGTCTTGGCAATTAGTACCTGGCACATGCGGCGCAACGGGGATACAGTGTGGTGATTGGCTCATTTGCGAGCCATACCACACGGTATTCTTTTTTACGCCATGTGTGCCGGGTTTTCTGTTCCCGGCGAAGGGCGTGGCAGCCCCTCAGCCAATGAGGAAGCTCGAAACAGGGAAATCCCCGCTCCGAGCCTCCCCATGGCTGGAGGCTTCCCTCGTCCCCCGCCGGGGACTCTGGTAAGATTTCTTTTGTTTTTTTGTTTCCCCTTTCCTCCTCCCTCCTCGCACCCCACCCCACCCCACTTACCTTTTATACCGCAGTCTCTGGCGGGGGACGATGGAAACCTCCAGCCGTGTGAAGACTCAGGCGGGGCCATCCCCGCTCCAAGCCTCCACACGGCTGGAGGCTTCCATCCTCCCCCTCCGGAGACCGCAGTACTTTTTTTTTCTTTTTTCTTTCCCCATCCCACTTACCTTCTTTTTTTCTTCTTTTCTCAGGAGCGGACGCGCTAGGAACAGAGTGTTCCCAGTGCACCCGCTCCCGATGGCCGCCATGGAAAGGGAAAACAGACTACGTTTTCCCTTTCCTGGTGGCCATTTTTTTAAAAATGTTTGTTCCGAAATGTTTCGAAACAGAAAAAAAAGCAATTAGTACCCCGGTCTAACGGGCCGGGATACTAATGGCAATAAGCCCCTCAACTGCGGGCCAATACCGCCCAAGGTAATGCCCCCGGGGCCACGTTAAGGCCCTTGCTGTGCTCAGGCCTGTAACTACGGCCCTGGGGGCATTACCTGGGGCGGTATTGGCCCGCAGTCTCGTGGCTTATTGCCACAATATACCTGTCTTCTTTAACATGTCCTTGCTGTGTCCGTATCGTTATGAGTTCTTGCTGGTGGTCTGTAATGGATGCTTTACTTTCACTTTGTTGTTTGCTACTTTTGCAGGGTTCTGAATGTAAAACGTTTAAGAAGGGAGGGATGGCAGTGTCTGACAGGTAAGTAGCAACACATGTCATTCTGCATAGGCGGTGGCCAGTAGCTGTGAACACTGTGGTACAACCAATGGCCCCTGTTGTCCCGAAACCTGCCTCTATACTTGCAGCTATCTCCTCGGACACCACATTCCTTACGGATATTAACCTTTGTAGTGCTTTTTTCACCATTCCGCTACATTAAGTGACCTATTTTCTGTTCTCGTTTACTTCCCAATTGACTCAGTTGAGCTGGTGTCAGCTACTTATGGGATTCAGACATGCCCCAACCATATTTGTTAAGATATTGTATCCAACTAGGCTACCAGGGTCTAGACATGTCCTGTATTCAACTGATTGTCCAGTTGCCCCCACAACAAACAAAGAAGCAACTTTGCAGTTTCCTGGGGATCAGCAGGTACTGCTTAAATTGAGTCCCTGAGTATACCATTATCACCCAGCTCCTGCAGAAGGCCACCAAGGGGGCACCCCAGATCATCTTCTTTGGGCTGGCCCTCAGTTAAGAAGCTTTAAAACTCTTGCGACTAATTTATGCTCAGCTCCTGGATTAGGTCTACCTGATTACAAGAAAGGCATTGTTTTATAGCACCATAAGAAACACGGCATTGCCTCGAATGTCCGATTCCAAGAGCATGGAGGCACACCATGAGATTGAGCATATTTAATTCTGGTCTGGACCCTGTGGCTGCTGTTTTACTAGCATGCCTCCAGAGTGCTGCAGCAACTGTGCTGCAGGCCCGAAATCCATATAACAATGCTTGTCTCACGTTCGGCATGTCTTGTTAGCTACTTTCCGCAAACAGCACCTCTCCAAACAGTGTCATTTCAGGTATTACCCAATGAGAGTTTCATTCTAGAACATGCATACCCTGTTAATCTGGCCTCCCTATTACCTGAACCATCATCTCACCAGGATGGACATGACTGCTTGGAGATCTTAACTTTTAACAACCATGAGGACAGATCTCACTGACACACCACTCCATGAGGGAGACCATGTTCGTGGATGTGTCCTCTTTGTGGTTGCCCTCAGATGGGTCATTATAATCTGCTTTTTGCGATTGTTAAATATAATGTAAAAAGTGTTATATTTGTAGTTTTAGAGTCATCATTGTTGCAGCGTGTGGTATCTGCTCAGATTACCGGAACTTGTATCTGTTACTGGAGCTTGTGCCATGTATGCCTGACCCCCAGTCACTATTTACGCTGATGGCTATTATGTTGGGGCTTTCTGGCAGGAACAGAGATTCCTCACATCCACGGGCACAACCTTCAATAACTCAGATCATGTAGCAGTGTTGCTCCATGCTCTCATAGTACCCTCCCAAATTGACATTTTAAAGTGAAAAGGACATACAAAGGGATGAGATCTAGTGACAAGGGGAAATGTGGTAGCATATGATGTAGCAAGAGCTATATAGCATTAAAAGAACATGTCCAGGAAGCCATATTAGTGGTTAAGCAGGAGGTAAACAAATACAAGGAATTTAACAACATGGCATATAAGGTTATCCATTTTCAGAAACTGGCAAGTAAATCTTAGAAATAGAGGTGGTCAAAATCAGATAGTATTCAGGACAAAGAAGCAATCTGAAGGCAGATTGGGATGCCAGTGGCCCCCAATGGAGCATACTGGCATTTAGCAAGCACAGAATTAGCATTGTCAATCTTGGGGCAAATGCAATGAAAGCCCATGTGAAAGGCGGGGGGTGGTATGCACCAGGCATAGGTACAGCACAACCCAGGCAATCTGGTTATGGTACCATCAACAGCACATTCACCTCCCATGGGGTCTTTCAGGCCCTTTAATTCGACTTCATTGGAATGCCCAGGACAGGCAGTTTCACTTACGCGTTGGTGATGGTGGATGTATTTAGTGGATGGTTGGAAGCCCACCCCAAGAGCCAAAGATGACATCAACGTGGTCGCTACGAAATAGTTGCCGGAGTTCATTCCCAAATGGGCTATTCCAGCCTCTATTGAGTCTCCAGTCTCATCACTTTGCTAATGAACTGATTAAAGCTGTGTGAAGCACTGAATATTAATCACCATTTGAACATCTCATATAGACCCCAATCAAGTAGACATGTTAAATGCAAAAATGGAGAGCTCAAACAAAAATTCTTCAAAGTATGCACCCACACATAGCTTTCCTGGGTGGGTGCCTTACCACTTGCACTCTGGTACATGAGAGCCAGCACTGATCACACTACTGGATTAATGCAGTATGATATTGTGTTGGACATACCTGTTAGGATTCCTGGGGATCTGCCCCTGGCAAAGTCTCCATCTCTTCCCCATACAGATGATGTGATGATTTTGTACTTTAACTATTGTATTAATGTCTTCTTTCTGTTTGTGCCCTCCCTGACTTACACATGTAAAATGAATAAAACAGACAGTCCCTGGACAGGGAATAAGGCACAAATGAGCAGGCTGCGAGAGTTCAAGGAAAAGTTTATCTAGATCTCTGAGAACGCTCTGACCACATCAAGGTTACAACACATTATATAAGCACATTGACATATCTAACATATGATGCTACGTTGGACCCGGATTGGTCAGCCAGGGTGGTGTCTTAGGTGTGGGCATCATCTCTTCCTCTGGGTTGGTTGCTTGGTTGGCGGGAGGATTGACGTCAGACATTTGTGCTCCGGATGTGTGAAGGTCAGGTTGCTGTGAAACACGGTGGTCACTGTCTAAGCTAAGAAAATGCATTCCATATAATGCATGCACTAAATAATGGTTGATCAAAAAGACACTCAGTAGTTTATCATGTCACTATACAAATCACACAGGTATCTATATCATCTATAACATTTGGGTTATACAGGTCACAGGTTTACGGGTCTTGACCACTATAATACTCTCATTGAACTGTGGTGTTAGTCTCACAAGAATCTCAGGTATGTGGCATTTGTTAGTAATAGGCACGATATACTGCAGCAGGGGTCTAATGTTAGTTGGGGGTCTGTTGGGTGGGCTTCATAGCATGGTCAGCGGTCTGGCACATGAAAGGAATATCTTGCAGGGACACAGGGTTAGAATGGCAATAGGTTTCAACTGGCGAGGGTAGGAGGGCAAGGACACTTTTGTGGAGATGGACGAGCTATGTGCTTAGCTGATGTTGGTTCACATGCAGGACAGTGATCTCAGAGGAAAAGAGATGTGTTACATTTATTATTTGTTGCAAGCATCTCCGGCTTCAGCATGAGAATGGAGCTGCAGAGTTTTCCAGTCAGAGTGGGAACGAGGGTGGGGGCCATGTGCTCCGAGCTGCTGCGGCGGGGAGAGGGAGAGAGGCATTTTGTACTATCGCAGTGAGGCCTGGTTACCAAGGTGGAGTCGAAATGGGGTACAATAAATGGATGCCCCGTGTCCTGCACAGTGGTCCCATCTACGCGAATGTAACCCAAAGTTAACATTGCATGAGGGCGAGGGGCATACCCACCACTGGAGGCACTTGGTCCGAGTTTTGTACTGAGAAGTGATGGCAGGGAGGGGCCCATTGGCCCCTCGCTCCCACACATTCCCCCCTTTCGTTACATCTAAAGTAACAAATATTTTTATTTTGTATTCTTTTCATTCTCCCTTTCGGTAGTACTCAGCCTCCGCCATAGCCTCGTCCCACGTGGGGGTGCCTTTTATTGGCATCCACGCTCTGCATACACTTCTTAAGTTATTTCCTCTTCTGGCATATTCATCTGGTGTACACATTAAGTAAATTCCTCCATCCCCATCTAGATCCACCCATACTTCTTGGTACCACTGCAACTCCCTTGGTTCTTTTATCGTTGTATTATGCAAATTATCAACTATATCCCCATATTGTCTGTAAATTGCTGTCAGCCTGTATTGTGGTGTAGTGTACTCCCCTGTATGTATTTGTGCATCTATCATGGTAGCTACCCTTGTCGGTCGGCCCTTTGTTACCATCATCATAGCTGAGGTTGGCATACTTTTCTCACAACACCGGAGTCCCAGTTGACACACACAGAAGAACAGGAGCACAAAGACGATGATGGGGACCAGTATTTTGATTGCCACATTTACCCATGATGGTATCCAACTGAACAGATTGTCGAACCACATGCTTTCTTCTGTGCCTCCTTCTGTTCTCATCCTCTCTCCTAGTTAGTGTACTGCTGTTATCGTATGTGAGAGTGTCCCGTTATCAGCATCTTCAGTTGGCACGACTGTGCAACACGCCCCCCCAATTATTCAGCAAACACCACCGTCCATCGCCGTGAGGAGATCTAGGACATATCTGTTTTGCATTGTCATTAGGCGAAGTGCACAGAGCTCTATTTTTATCACATTGAACACTTCTTCAGTGTCGTTAGCCAGTTGGATGAGCTCCCAGCGCACTATCTGCAACCATTTGGCGTTTGTTCGTGCTTGCAGTCCCGGGACAAGGAGTGAGACGAAAAATGTCTCTGCTGATGAAAAGAGCTTGTATTTCTGCGGGATCTCAGCAAGGAGCTTCGATGATTCGGATGAGATGTAATTGGAGGATCTTTTACTTTGTGTCAATCTTCTCTTTAGTTCATATTCTGACAATAGTTCATACACTGGAGCTTCTGTTATCATTAGTTGGGGTGCTGTCGATGGTTCATCCGATTGCCCTGCTGCCGATATGCCAGCCGATTGCCCTGCTCTCCTTTGGATATGGCTCTCTGGTATTACCATCAGGGCTGTGTGGAGGGTGGCTAGAGCACAAGTTCCTTTCCACGATGCGGGGAGGTGCAGGTAGGCTTGTTTGCCGCAAATCCAGTACATATCCATTAGTGCAGCGGTGCCTTTCTTCATGTCAGTTATGATTACCGTCTTGTTACATTTCCTTGTCTCCCCCATGTTCACTCTTTCTTCCCCATGGAAACACAGTTCATGTGGCACTTCTTTCTGTATTTCGATAGGTTTTTCTAATACTGTGGCCCACGTTAGCTTTGTGACAAGTTACGACCAGATGGGGCCACATACCTCCTTTATCCATTGGAAAGTGCCATTGGATAGGCCTCGAAGTGCTTCTGCTTTGCATTCTATAGTTTCTTCGTGCCACTTATTTTCTGCATATCGCGTCCCCCTTGATGACAAGAAATGGTTCCTTAAGGCAAATTACTCCTTGGCGTCTGCTTGTGCATGTTCTCTCATTCTCCAGTTCTCCTTCAGCCAGTTGTATGGGCACTGGCTGAACCAAACGTAGTCCAGCTACTTTGGGCTATTCAGAGGCTCCCATGAATATCAGGTCTGTCTTGGCAATTAGTACCTGGCACACGCGGCGCAACGGGGATACAGTGTGGTGATTGGCTCATTTGCGAGCCATACCACACGGTATTCTCTTTTACGCCATGTGTGCCGGGTTTTCTGTTCCCGGCGAGGGGCGTGGCAGCCCCTCGGCCAATGAGGAAGCTCGAAACAGGGAAATCCCCGCTCCGAGCCTCCCCATGGCTGGAGGCTTCCCTCGTCCCCCGCCGGGGACTCTGGTAAGATTTCTTTTGTTTTTTTGTTTCCCCTTTCCTCCTCCCTCCTCGCACCCTACCCCACCCCACTTACCTTTTATACCGCAGTCTCTGGCGGGGGACGATGGAAACCTCCAGCCGTGTGAAGACTCAGGCGGGGCCATCCCCGCTCCAAGCCTCCACACCGCTGGAGGCTTCCATCCTCCCCCTCCGGAGACCGCAGTACTTTTTTTTCTTTTTTCTTTCCCCATCCCACTTACCTTCTTTTTTTCTTCTTTTCTCAGGAGCGGACGCGCTAGGGGCAGAGTGTTCCCAGTGCACCCGCTCCCGATGGCCGCCATGGAAAGGGAAAACAGACTATGTTTTCCCTTTCCTGGCGGCCATTTTTTTAAAAATGTTTGTTCCGAAATGTTTCGAAACAGAAAAAAAAGCAATTAGTACCCCGGTCTAACGGGCCGGGATACTAATGGCAATAAGCCCCTCAACTGCGGGCCAATACCGCCCAAGGTAATGCCCCCGGGGCCACGTTAAGGCCCTTGCTGTGCTCAGGCCTGTAACTACGGCCCTGGGGGCATTACCTGGGGCGGTATTGGCCCGCAGTCTCGTGGCTTATTGCCACAATATACCTGTCTTCTTTAACTTGTCCTTGCTGTGTCCGTATCGTTATGAGTTCTTGCTGGTGGTCTGTAATGGATGCTTTACTTTCGCTTTGTTGTTTGCTACTTTTGCAGGGTTCTGAATGTAAAACGTTTAAGAAGGGAGGGATGGCAGTGTCTGACAGGTAAGTAGCAACACATGTCATTCTGCATAGGCGGTGGCCAGTAGCTGTGAACACTGTGGTACAACCAATGGCCCCTGTTGTCCCGAAACCTGCCTCTATACTTGCAGCTATCTCCTCGGACACCACATTCTTTACGGATATTAACCTTTGTAGTGCTTTTTTCACCATTCCGCTACATTAAGTGACCTATTTTCTGTTCTCGTTTACTTCCCAATTGACTCAGTTGAGCTGGTGTCAGCTACTTATGGGATTCAGACATGCCCCAACCATATTTGTTAAGATATTGTATCCAACTAGGCTACCAGGGTCTAGACATGTCCTGTATTCAACTGATTGTCCAGTTGCCCCCACAACAAACAAAGAAGCAACTTTGCAGTTTCCTGGGGATCAGCAGGTACTGCTTAAATTGAGTCCCTGAGTATACCATTATCACCCAGCTCCTGCAGAAGGCCACCAAGGGGGCACCCCAGATCATCTTCTTTGGGCTGGCCCTCAGTTAAGAAGCTTTAAAACTCTTGCGACTAATTTATGCTCAGCTCCTGGATTAGGTCTACCTGATTACAAGAAAGGCATTGTTTTATAGCACCATAAGAAATACGGCATTGCCTCGAATGTCCGATTCCAAGAGCATGGAGGCACACCATGAGATTGAGCATATTTAATTCTGGTCTGGACCCTGTGGCTGCTGTTTTACTAGCATGCATCCAGGGTGCTGCAGCAACTGTGCTGCAGGCCCGAAATCCATATAACAATGCTTGTCTCACGTTCGGCATGTCTTGTTAGCTACTTTCCGCAAACAGCACCTCTCCAAACAGTGTCATTTCAGGGATTACCCAATGAGAGTTTCATTCTAGAACATGCATACCCTGTTAATCTGGCCTCCCTATTACCTGAACCATCATCTCACCAGGATGGACATGACTGCTTGGAGATCTTAACTTTTAACAACAATGAGGACAGATCTCACTGACACACCACTCCATGAGGGAGACCATGTTCGTGGATGTGTCCTCTTTGTGGTTGCCCTCAGATGGGTCATTATAATCTGCTTTTTGCGATTGTTAAATATAATGTAAAAAGTGTTATATTTGTAGTTTTAGAGTCATCATTGTTGCAGCGTGTGGTATCTGCTCAGATTACCGGGACTTGTATCTGTTACTGGAGCTTATGCCATGTATGCCTGACCCCCAGTCACTATTTACGCTGATGGCTATTATGTTGGGGCTTTCTGGCAGGAACAGAGATTCCTCACATCCACGGGCACAACCTTCAATAACTCAGATCATGTAGCAGTGTTGCTCCATTCTCTCATAGTACCCTCCCAAATTGACATTTTAAAGTGAAAAGGACATACAAAGGGATAAGATCTAGTGACAAGGGGAAATGTGGTAGCATATGATGTAGCAAGAGCTATATAGCATTAAAAGAACATGTCCAGGAAGCCATATTAGTGGTTAAGCAGGAGGTAAACAAATACAAGGAATTTAATAACATGGCATATAAGGTTATCCATTTTCAGAAACTGGCAAGTAAATCTTAGAAATAGAGGTGGTCAAAATCAGATAGTATTCAGGACAAAGAAGCAATCTGAAGGCAGATTGGGATGCCAGTGGCCCCCAATGGAGCATACTGGCATTTAGCAAGCACAGAATTAGCATTGTCAACCTTGGGGCAAATGCAATGAAAGCCCATGTGAAAGGGGGGGTGGTATGCACCAGGCATAGGTACAGCACAACCCAGGCAATCTGGTTATGGTACCATCAACAGCACATTCACCTCCCATGGGGTCTTTCAGGCCCTTTAATTCGACTTCATTGGAATGCCCAGGACAGGCAGTTTCACTTACGCGTTGGTGATGGTGGATGTATTTAGTGGATGGTTGGAAGCCCACCCCAAGTGCCAAAGATGAAATCAACGTGGTCGCTACGAAATAGTTGCCGGAGTTCATTCCCAAATGGGCTATTCCAGCCTCTATTGAGTCTCCAGTCTCATCACTTTGCTAATGAACTGATTAAAGCTGTGTGAAGCACTGAATATTAATCACCATTTGAACATCTCATATAGACCCCAATCAAGTAGACATGTTAAATGCAAAAATGGAGAGCTCAAACAAAAATTCTTCAAAGTATGCACCCACACATAGCTTTCCTGGGTGGGTGCCTTACCACTTGCACTCTGGTACATGAGAGCCAGCACTGATCACACTACTGGATTAATGCAGTATGATATTGTGTTGGACATACCTGTTAGGATTCCTGGGGATCTGCCCCTGGCAAAGTCTCCATCTCTTCCCCATACAGATGATGTGATGATTTTGTACTTTAACTATTGTATTAATGTCTTCTTTCTGTTTGTGCCCTCCCTGACTTACACATGTAAAATGAATAAAACAGACAGTCCCTGGACAGGGAATAAGGCACAAATGAGCAGGCTGCGAGAGTTCAAGGAAAAGTTTATCTAGATCTCTGAGAACGCTCTGACCACATCAAGGTTACAACACATTATATAAGCACATTGACATATCTAACATATGATGCTACGTTGGACCCGGATTGGTCAGCCAGGGTGGTGTCTTAGGTGTGGGCATTATCTCTTCCTCCGGGTCGGTTGCTTGGTTGGCGGGAGGATTGACGTCAGACATTTGTGCTCCGGATGTGTGAAGGTCAGGTTGCTGTGAAACACGGTGGTCACTGTCTAAGCTAAGAAAATGCATTCCATATAATGCATGCACTAAATAATGGTTGATCAAAAAGACACTCAGTAGTTTATCATGTCACTATACAAATCACACAGGTATCTATATCATCTATAACATTTGGGTTATACAGGTCACAGGTTTACGGGTCTTGACCACTACAATACTCTCATTGAACTGTGGTGTTAGTCTCACAAGAATCTCAGGTATGTGGCATTTGTTAGTAATAGGCACGATATACTGCAGCAGGGGTCTAATGTTAGTTGGGGGTCTGTTGGGTGGGCTTCATAGCATGGTCAGCGGTCTGGCACATGAAAGGAATATCTTGCAGGGACACAGGGTTAGAATGGCAATAGGTTTCAACTGGCGAGGGTAGGAGGGCAAGGACACTTTTGTGGAGATGGACGAGCTATGTGCTTAGCTGATGTTGGTTCACATGCAGGACAGTGATCTCAGAGGAAAAGAGATGTGTTACATTTATTATTTGTTGCAAGCATCTCCGGCTTCAGCATGAGAATGGAGCTGCAGAGTTTTCCAGTCAGAGTGGGAACGAGGGTGGGGGCCATGTGCTCCGAGCTGCTGCGGCGGGGAGAGGGAGAGAGGCATTTTGTACTATCGCAGTGAGGCCTGGTTACCAAGATGGAGTCGAAATGGGGTACAATAAATGGATGCCCCGTGTCCTGCACAGTGGTCCCATCTACGCGAATGTAACCCAAAGTTAACATTGCATGAGGGCGAGGGGCATACCCACCACTGGAGGCACTTGGTCCGAGTTTTGTACTGAGAAGTGATGGCAGGGAGGGGCCCATCGGCCCCTCGCTCCCACACATTCCCCCCTTTCGTTACATCTAAAGTAACAAATATTTTTATTTTGTATTCTTTTCATTCTCCCTTTCGGTAGTACTCAGCCTCCGCCATAGCCTCGTCCCACGTGGGGGTGCCTTTTATTGGCATCCACGCTCTGCATACACTTCTTAAGTTATTTCCTCTTCTGGCATATTCGTCTGGTGTACACATTAAGTAAATTCCTCCATCCCCATCTAGATCCACCCATACTTCTTGGTACCACTGCAACTCCCTTGGTTCTTTTATCGTTGTATTATGCAAATTATCAACTATATCACCATATTGTCTGTAAATTGCTGTCAGCCTGTATTGTGGTGTAGTGTACTCCCCTGTATGTATTTGTGCATCTATCATGGTAGCTACCCTTGTCGGTCGGCCCTTTGTTACCATCATCATAGCTGAGGTTGGCATACTTTTCTCACAACACCGGAGTCCCGACACACACAGAAGAACAGGAGCACAAAGACGATGATGGGGACCAGTATTTTGATTGCCACATTTACCCATGATGGTATCCAACTGAACAGATTGTCGAACCACATGCTTTCTTCTGTGCCTCCTTCTGTTCTCATCCTCTCTCCTAGTTAGTGTACTGCTGTTATCGTATGTGAGAGTGTCCCGTTATCAGCATCTTCAGTTGGCACGACTGTGCAACACGCCCCCCCCAATTATTCAGCAAACACCACCGTCCATCGCCGTGAGGAGATCTAGGACATATCTGTTTTGCATTGTCATTAGGCGAAGTGCGCAGAGCTCTATTTTTATCACATTGAACACTTCTTCAGTGTCGTTAGCCAGTTGGATGAGCTCCCAGCGCACTATCTGCAACCATTTGGCGTTTGTTCGTGCTTGCAGTCCCGGGACAAGGAGTGAGACGAAAAATGTCTCTGCTGATGAAAAGAGCTTGTATTTCTGCGGGATCTCAGCAAGGAGCTTCGATGATTCGGATGAGATGTAATTGGAGGATCTTTTACTTTGTGTCAATCTTCTCTTTAGTTCATATCCTGACAATAGTTCATACACTGGAGCTTCTGTTATCATTAGTTGGGGTGCTGTCGATGGTTCATCCGATTGCCCTGCTGCCGATATGCCAGCCGATTGCCCTGCTCTCCTTTGGATATGGCTCCCTGGTATTACCATCAGGGCTGTGTGGAGGATGGCTAGAGCACAAGTTCCTTTCCACGATGCGGGGAGGTGCAGGTAGGCTTGTTTGCCTCAAATCCAGTACATATCCATTAGTGCAGCGGTGCCTTTCTTCATGTCAGTTATGATTACCGTCTTGTTACATTTCCTTGTCTCCCCCATGTTCACTCTTTCTTCCCCATGGAAACACAGTTCATGTGGCACTTCTTTCTGTATTTCGATAGGTTTTTCTAATACTGTGGCCCACGTTAGCTTTGTGACAAGTTATGACCAGATGGGGCCACATACCTCCTTTATCCATTGGAAAGTGCCATTTGATAGGCCTCGAAGTGCTTCTGCTTTGCATTCTATAGTTTCTTCGTGCCACTTATTTTCTGCATATCGCGTCCCCCTTGATGACACGAAATGGTTCCTTAAGGCAAATTACTCCTTGGCGTCTGCTTGTGCATGTTCTCTCATTCTCCAGTTCTCCTTCAGCCAGTTGTATGGGCACTGGCTGAACCAAACGTAGTCCAGCTACTTTGGGCTATTCAGAGGCTCCCATGAATATCAGGTCTGTCTTGGCAATTAGTACCTGGCACACGTGGCGCAACGGGGATACAGTGTGGTGATTGGCTCATTTGCGAGCCATACCACACGGTATTCTCTTTTACGCCATGTGTGCCTGGTTTTCTGTTCCCTGCGAGGGGCGTGGCAGCCCCTCAGCCAATGAGGAAGCTCGAAACAGGGAAATCCCCGCTCCGATCCTCCCCATGGCTGGAGGCTTCCCTCGTCCCCCGCCGGGGACTCTGGTAAGATTTCTTTTGTTTTTTTGTTTCCCCTTTCCTCCTCACTCCTCTCACCCCACCCCACCCCACTTACCTTTTATACCGCAGTCTCTGGCGGGGGACGATGGAAACCTCCAGCCGTGTGAAGACTCAGGCGGGGCCATCCCCGCTCCAAGCCTCCACACCGCTGGAGGCTTCCATCCTCCCCCTCCGGAGACCGCAGTACTTTTTTTTTCTTTTTTCTTTCCCCATCCCACTTACCTTCTTTTTTTCTTCTTTTCTCAGGAGCGGACGCGCTAGGAACAGAGTGTTCCCAGTGCACCCGCTCCCGATGGCCGCCATGGAAAGGGAAAACAGACTACGTTTTCCCTTTCCTGGCGGCCATTTTTTTAAAAATGTTTGTTCCGAAATGTTTCGAAACAGAAAAAAAAGCAATTAGTACCCCGGTCCAACGGGCCGGGATACTAATGGCAATAAGCCCCTCAACTGCGGGCCAATACCGCCCAAGGTAATGCCCCCGGGGTCACGTTAAGGCCCTTGCTGTGCTCAGGCCTGTAACTACGGCCCTGGGGGCATTACCTGGGGCGGTATTGGCCCGCAGTCTCGTGGCTTATTGCCACAATATACCTGTCTTCTTTAACTTGTCCTTGCTGTGTCCGTATCGTTATGAGTTCTTGCTGGTGGTCTGTAATGGATGCTTTACTTTCGCTTTGTTGTTTGCTACTTTTGCAGGGTTCTGAATGTAAAACGTTTAAGAAGGGAGGGATGGCAGTGTCTGACAGGTAAGTAGCAACACATGTCATTCTGCATAGGCGGTGGCCAGCAGCTGTGAACACTGTGGTACAACCAATGGCCCCTGTTGTCCCGAAACCTGCCTCTATACTTGCAGCTATCTCCTCGGACACCACATTCTTTACGGATATTAACCTTTGTAGTGCTTTTTTCACCATTCCGCTACATTAAGTGACCTATTTTCTGTTCTTGTTTACTTCCCAATTGACTCAGTTGAGCTGGTGTCAGCTACTTATGGGATTCAGACATGCCCCAACCATATTTGTTAAGATATTGTATCCAACTAGGCTACCAGGGTCTAGACATGTCCTGTATTCAACTGATTGTCCAGTTGCCCCCACAACAAACAAAGAAGCAACTTTGCAGTTTCCTGGGGATCAGCAGGTACTGCTTAAATTGAGTCCCTGAGTATACCATTATCACCCAGCTCCTGCAGAAGGCCACCAAGGGGGCACCCCAGATCATCTTCTTTGGGCTGGCCCTCAGTTAAGAAGCTTTAAAACTCTTGCGACTAATTTATGCTCAGCTCCTGGATTAGGTCTACCTGATTACAAGAAAGGCATTGTTTTATAGCACCATAAGAAACACGGCATTGCCTCGAATGTCCGATTCCAAGAGCATGGAGGCACACCATGAGATTGAGCATATTTAATTCTGGTCTGGACCCTGTGGCTGCTGTTTTACTAGCATGCATCCAGGGTGCTGCAGCAACTGTGCTGCAGGCCCGAAATCCATATAACAATGCTTGTCTCACGTTCGGCATGTCTTGTTAGCTACTTTCTGTAAACAGCACCTCTCCAAACAGTGTCATTTCAGGTATTACCCAATGAGAGTTTCATTCTAGAACATGCATACCCTGTTAATCTGGCCTCCCTATTACCTGAACCATCATCTCACCAGGATGGACATGACTGCTTGGAGATCTTAACTTTTAACAACCATGAGGACAGATCTCACTGACACACCACTCCATGAGGGAGACCACGTTCGTGGATGTGTCCTCTTTGTGGTTGCCCTCAGATGGGTCATTATAATCTGCTTTTTGCGATTGTTAAATATAATGTAAAAAGTGTTATATTTGTAGTTTTAGAGTCATCATTGTTGCAGCGTGTGGTATCTGCTCAGATTACCGGAACTTGTATCTGTTACTGGAGCTTGTGCCATGTATGCCTGACCCCCAGTCACTATTTACGCTGATGGCTATTATGTTGGGGCTTTCTGGCAGGAACAGAGATTCCTCACATCCACGGGCACAACCTTCAATAACTCAGATCATGTAGCAGTGTTGCTCCATGCTCTCATAGTACCCTCCCAAATTGACATTTTAAAGTGAAAAGGACATACAAAGGGATAAGATCTAGTGACAAGGGGAAATGTGGTAGCATATGATGTAGCAAGAGCTATATAGCATTAAAAGAACATGTCCAGGAAGCCATATTAGTGGTTAAGCAGGAGGTAAACAAATACAAGGAATTTAATAACATGGCATATAAGGTTATCCATTTTCAGAAACTGGCAAGTAAATCTTAGAAATAGAGGTGGTCAAAATCAGATAGTATTCAGGACAAAGAAGCAATCTGAAGGCAGATTGGGATGCCAGTGGCCCCCAATGGAGCATACTGGCATTTAGCAAGCACAGAATTAGCATTGTCAACCTTGGGGCAAATGCAATGAAAGCCCATGTGAAAGGGGGGGTGGTATGCACCAGGCATAGGTACAGCACAACCCAGGCAATCTGGTTATGGTACCATCAACAGCACATTCACCTCCCATGGGGTCTTTCAGGCCCTTTAATTCGACTTCATTGGAATGCCCAGGACAGGCAGTTTCACTTACGCGTTGGTGATGGTGGATGTATTTAGTGGATGGTTGGAAGCCCACCCCAAGTGCCAAAGATGACATCAACGTGGTCGCTACGAAATAGTTGCCGGAGTTCATTCCCAAATGGGCTATTCCAGCCTCTATTGAGTCTCCAGTCTCATCACTTTGCTAATGAACTGATTAAAGCTGTGTGAAGCACTGAATATTAATCACCATTTGAACATCTCATATAGACCCAAATCAAGTAGACATGTTAAATGCAAAAATGGAGAGCTCAAACAAAAATTCTTCAAAGTATGCACCCACACATAGCTTTCCTGGGTGGGTGCCTTACCACTTGCACTCTGGTACATGAGAGCCAGCACTGATCACACTACTGGATTAATGCAGTATGATATTGTGTTGGACATACCTGTTAGGATTCCTGGGGATCTGCCCCTGGCAAAGTCTCCATCTCTTCCCCATACAGATGATGTGATGATTTTGTACTTTAACTATTGTATTAATGTCTTCTTTCTGTTTGTGCCCTCCCTGATTTACACATGTAAAATGAATAAAACAGACAGTCCCTGGACAGGGAATAAGGCACAAATGAGCAGGCTGCGAGAGTTCAAGGAAAAGTTTATCTAGATCTCTGAGAACGCTCTGACCACATCAAGGTTACAACACATTATATAAGCACATTGACATATCTAACATATGATGCTACGTTGGACCCGGATTGGTCAGCCAGGGTGGTGTCTTAGGTGTGGGCATCATCTCTTCCTCCGGGTTGGTTGCTTGGTTGGCGGGAGGATTGACGTCAGACATTTGTGCTCCGGATGTGTGAAGGTCAGGTTGCTGTGAAACACGGTGGTCACTGTCTAAGCTAAGAAAATGCATTCCGTATAATGCCTGCACTAAATAATGGTTGATCAAAAAGACACTCAGTAGTTTATCATGTCACTATACAAATCACACAGGTATCTATATCATCTATAACATTTGGGTTATACAGGTCACAGGTTTACGGGTCTTGACCACTATAATACTCTCATTGAACTGTGGTGTTAGTCTCACAAGAATCTCAGGTATGTGGCATTTGTTAGTAATAGGCACGATATACTGCAGCAGGGGTCTAATGTTAGTTGGGGGTCTGTTGGGTGGGCTTCATAGCATGGTCAGCGGTCTGGCACATGAAAGGAATATCTTGCAGGGACACAGGGTTAGAATGGCAATAGGTTTCAACTGGCGAGGGTAGGAGGGCAAGGACACTTTTGTGGAGATGGACGAGCTATGTGCTTAGCTGATGTTGGTTCACATGCAGGACAGTGATCTCAGAGGAAAAGAGATGTGTTACATTTATTATTTGTTGCAAGCATCTCCGGCTTCAGCATGAGAATGGAGCTGCAGAGTTTTCCAGTCAGAGTGGGAACGAGGGTGGGGGCCATGTGCTCCGAGCTGCTGCGGCGGGGAGAGGGAGAGAGGCATTTTGTACTATCGCAGTGAGGCCTGGTTACCAAGATGGAGTCGAAATGGGGTACAATAAATGGATGCCCGTGTCCTGCACAGTGGTCCCATCTACGCGAATGTAACCCAAAGTTAACATTGCATGAGGGCGAGGGGCATACCCACCACTGGAGGCACTTGGTCCGAGTTTTGTACTGAGAAGTGATGGCAGGGAGGGGCCCATTGGCCCCTCGCTCCCACACATTCCCCCCTTTCGTTACATCTAAAGTAACAAATATTTTTATTTTGTATTCTTTTCATTCTCCCTTTCGGTAGTACTCAGCCTCCGCCATAGCCTCGTCCCACGTGGGGGTGCCTTTTATTGGCATCCACGCTCTGCATACACCTCTTAAGTTATTTCCTCTTCTGGCATATTCGTCTGGTGTACACATTAAGTAAATTCCTCCATCCCCATCTAGATCCACCCATACTTCTTGGTACCACTGCAACTCCCTTGGTTCTTTTATCGTTGTATTATGCAAATTATCAACTATATCCCCATATTGTCTGTAAATTGCTGTCAGCCTGTATTGTGGTGTAGTGTACTCCCCTGTATGTATTTGTGCATCTATCATGGTAGCTACCCTTGTCGGTCGGCCCTTTGTTACCATCATCATAGCTGAGGTTGGCATACTTTTCTCACAACACCGGAGTCCCAGTTGACACACACAGAAGAACAGGAGCACAAAGACGATGATGGGGACCAGTATTTTGATTGCCACATTTACCCATGATGGTATCCAACTGAACAGATTGTCGAACCACATGCTTTCTTCTGTGCCTCCTTCTGTTCTCATCCTCTCTCCTAGTTAGTGTACTGCTGTTATCGTATGTGAGAGTGTCCCGTTATCAGCATCTTCAGTTGGCACGACTGTGCAACACGCCCCCCCAATTATTCAGCAAACACCACCGTCCATCGCCGTGAGGAGATCTAGGACATATCTGTTTTGCATTGTCATTAGGCGAAGTGCACAGAGCTCTATTTTTATCACATTGAACACTTCTTCAGTGTCGTTAGCCAGTTGGATGAGCTCCCAGCGCACTATCTGCAACCATTTGGCATTTGTTCGTGCTTGCAGTCCCGGGACAAGGAGTGAGACGAAAAATGTCTCTGCTGATGAAAAGAGCTTGTATTTCTGCGGGATCTCAGCAAGGAGCTTCGATGATTCGGATGAGATGTAATTGGAGGATCTTTTACTTTGTGTCAATCTTCTCTTTAGTTCATATTCTGACAATAGTTCATACACTGGAGCTTCTGTTATCATTAGTTGGGCTGCTGTCGATGGTTCATCCGATTGCCCTGCTGCCGATATGCCAGCCGATTGCCCTGCTCTCCTTTGGATATGGCTCTCTGGTATTACCATCAGGGCTGTGTGGAGGGTGGCTAGAGCACAAGTTCCTTTCCACGATGCGGGGAGGTGCAGGTAGGCTTGTTTGCCGCAAATCCAGTACATATCCATTAGTGCAGCGGTGCCTTTCTTCATGTCAGTTATGATTACCGTCTTGTTACATTTCCTTGTCTCCCCCATGTTCACTCTTTCTTCCCCATGGAAACACAGTTCATGTGGCACTTCTTTCTGTATTTCGATAGGTTTTTCTAATACTGTGGCCCACGTTAGCTTTGTGACAAGTTACGACCAGATGGGGCCACATACCTCCTTTATCCATTGGAAAGTGCCATTGGATAGGCCTCGAAGTGCTTCTGCTTTGCATTCTATAGTTTCTTCGTGCCACTTATTTTCTGCATATCGCGTCCCCCTTGATGACAAGAAATGGTTCCTTAAGGCAAATTACTCCTTGGCGTCTGCTTGTGCATGTTCTCTCATTCTCCAGTTCTCCTTCAGCCAGTTGTATGGGCACTGGCTGAACCAAACGTAGTCCAGCTACTTCGGGCTATTCAGAGGCTCCCATGAATATCAGGTCTGTCTTGGCAATTAGTACCTGGCACACGCGGCGCAACGGGGATACAGTGTGGTGATTGGCTCATTTGCGAGCCATACCACACGGTATTCTCTTTTACGCCATGTGTGCCTGGTTTTCTGTTCCCTGCGAGGGGCGTGGCAGCCCCTCAGCCAATGAGGAAGCTCGAAACAGGGAAATCCCCGCTCCGATCCTCCCCATGGCTGGAGGCTTCCCTCGTCCCCCGCCGGGGACTCTGGTAAGATTTCTTTTGTTTTTTTGTTTCCCCTTTCCTCCTCCCTCCTCGCACCCCACCCCACCCCACTTACCTTTTATACCGCAGTCTCTGGCGGGGGACGATGGAAACCTCCAGCCGTGTGAAGACTCAGGCGGGGCCATCCCCGCTCCAAGCCTCCACACGGCTGGAGGCTTCCATCCTCCCCCTCCGGAGACCGCAGTACTTTTTTTTTCTTTTTTCTTTCCCCATCCCACTTACCTTCTTTTTTTCTTCTTTTCTCAGGAGCGGACGCGCTAGGAACAGAGTGTTCCCAGTGCACCCGCTCCCGATGGCCGCCATGGAAATGGAAAACAGACTACGTTTTCCCTTTCCTGGCGGCCATTTTTTTAAAAATGTTTGTTCCGAAATGTTTCGAAACAGAAAAAAAAGCAATTAGTACCCCGGTCTAACGGGCCGGGATACTAATGGCAATAAGCCCCTCAACTGCGGGCCAATACCACCCAAGGTAATGCCCCCGGGGCCACGTTAAGGCCCTTGCTGTGCTCAGGCCTGTAACTACGGCCCTGGGGGCATTACCTGGGGCGGTATTGGCCCGCAGTCTCGTGGCTTATTGCCACAATATACCTGTCTTCTTTAACTTGTCCGTGCTGTGTCCGTATCGTTATGAGTTCTTGCTGGTGGTCTGTAATGGATGCTTTACTTTCGCTTTGTTGTTTGCTACTTTTGCAGGGTTCTGAATGTAAAACGTTTAAGAAGGGAGGGATGGCAGTGTCTGACAGGTAAGTAGCAACACATGTCATTCTGCATAGGTGGTGGCCAGTAGCTGTGAACACTGTGGTACAACCAATGGCCCCTGTTGTCCCGAAACCTGCCTCTATACTTGCAGCTATCTCCTCGGACACCACATTCTTTACGGATATTAACCTTTGTAGTGCTTTTTTCACCATTCCGCTACATTAAGTGACCTATTTTCTGTTCTCGTTTACTTCCCAATTGACTCAGTTGAGCTGGTGTCAGCTACTTATGGGATTCAGACATGCCCCAACCATATTTGTTAAGATATTGTATCCAACTAGGCTACCAGGGTCTAGACATGTCCTGTATTCAACTGATTGTCCAGTTGCCCCCACAACAAACAAAGAAGCAACTTTGCAGTTTCCTGGGGATCAGCAGGTACTGCTTAAATTGAGTCCCTGAGTATACCATTATCACCCAGCTCCTGCAGAAGGCCACCAAGGGGGCACCCCAGATCATCTTCTTTGGGCTGGCCCTCAGTTAAGAAGCTTTAAAACTCTTGCGACTAATTTATGCTCAGCTCCTGGATTAGGTCTACCTGATTACAAGAAAGGCATTGTTTTATAGCACCATAAGAAACACGGCATTGCCTCGAATGTCTGATTCCAAGAGCATGGAGGCACACCATGAGATTGAGCATATTTAATTCTGGTCTGGACCCTGTGGCTGCTGTTTTACTAGCATGCCTCCAGGGTGCTGCAGCAACTGTGCTGCAGGCCCGAAATCCATATAACAATGCTTGTCTCACGTTCGGCATGTCTTGTTAGCTACTTTCCGCAAACAGCACCTCTCCAAACAGTGTCATTTCAGGTATTACCCAATGAGAGTTTCATTCTAGAACATGCATACCCTGTTACTCTGGCCTCCCTATTACCTGAACCATCATCTCACCAGGATGGACATGACTGCTTGGAGATCTTAACTTTTAACAACCATGAGGACAGATGTCACTGACACACCACTCCATGAGGGAGACCATGTTCGTGGATGTGTCCTCTTTGTGGTTGCCCTCAGATGGGTCATTATAATCTGCTTTTTGCGATTGTTAAATATAATGTAAAAAGTGTTATATTTGTAGTTTTAGAGTCATCATTGTTGCAGCGTGTGGTATCTGCTCAGATTACCGGAACTTGTATCTGTTACTGGAGCTTGTGCCATGTATGCCTGACCCCCAGTCACTATTTACGCTGATGGCTATTATGTTGGGGCTTTCTGGCAGGAACAGAGATTCCTCACATCCACGGGCACAACCTTCAATAACTCAGATCATGTAGCAGTGTTGCTCCATGCTCTCATAGTACCCTCCCAAATTGACATTTTAAAGTGAAAAGGACATACAAAGGGATAAGATCTAGTGACAAGGGGAAATGTGGTAGCATATGATGTAGCAAGAGCTATATAGCATTAAAAGAACATGTCCAGGAAGCCATATTAGTGGTTAAGCAGGAGGTAAACAAATACAAGGAATTTAATAACATGGCATATAAGGTTATCCATTTTCAGAAACTGGCAAGTAAATCTTAGAAATAGAGGTGGTCAAAATCAGATAGTATTCAGGACAAAGAAGCAATCTGAAGGCAGATTGGGATGCCAGTGGCCCCCAATGGAGCATACTGGCATTTAGCAAGCACAGAATTAGCATTGTCAACCTTGGGGCAAATGCAATGAAAGCCCATGTGAAAGGGGGGGTGGTATGCACCAGGCATAGGTACAGCACAACCCAGGCAATCTGGTTATGGTACCATCAACAGCACATTCACCTCCCATGGGGTCTTTCAGGCCCTTTAATTCGACTTCATTGGAATGCCCAGGACAGGCAGTTTCACTTACGCGTTGGTGATGGTGGATGTATTTAGTGGATGGTTGGAAGCCCACCCCAAGTGCCAAAGATGAAATCAACGTGGTCGCTACGAAATAGTTGCCGGAGTTCATTCCCAAATGGGCTATTCCAGCCTCTATTGAGTCTCCAGTCTCATCACTTTGCTAATGAACTGATTAAAGCTGTGTGAAGCACTGAATATTAATCACCATTTGAACATCTCATATAGACCCCAATCAAGTAGACATGTTAAATGCAAAAATGGAGAGCTCAAACAAAAATTCTTCAAAGTATGCACCCACACATAGCTTTCCTGGGTGGGTGCCTTACCACTTGCACTCTGGTACATGAGAGCCAGCACTGATCACACTACTTGATTAATGCAGTATGATATTGTGTTGGACATACCTGTTAGGATTCCTGGGGATCTGCCCCTGGCAAAGTCTCCATCTCTTCCCCATACAGATGATGTGATGATTTTGTACTTTAACTATTGTATTAATGTCTTCTTTCTGTTTGTGCCCTCCCTGACTTACACATGTAAAATGAATAAAACAGACAGTCCCTGGACCGGGAATAAGGCACAAATGAGCAGGCTGCGAGAGTTCAAGGAAAAGTTTATCTAGATCTCTGAGAACGCTCTGACCACAACAAGGTTACAACACATTATATAAGCACATTGACATATCTAACATATGATGCTACGTTGGACCCGGATTGGTCAGCTAGGGTGGTGTCTTAGGTGTGGGCATTATCTCTTCCTCCGGGTTGGTTGCTTGGTTGGCGGGAGGATTGACGTCAGACATTTGTGCTCCGGATGTGTGAAGGTCAGGTTGCTGTGAAACATGGTAGTCACTGTCTAAGCTAAGAAAATGCATTCCATATAATGCATGCACTAAATAATGGTTGATCAAAAAGACACTCAGTAGTTTATCATGTCACTATACAAATCACACAGGTATCTATATCATCTATAACATTTGGGTTATACAGGTCACAGGTTTACGGGTCTTGACCACTACAATACTCTCATTGAACTGTGGTGTTAGTCTCACAAGAATCTCAGGTATGTGGCATTTGTTAGTAATAGGCACGATATACTGCAGCAGGGGTCTAATGTTAGTTGGGGGTCTGTTGGGTGGGCTTCATAGCATGGTCAGCGGTCTGGCACATGAAAGGAATATCTTGCAGGGACACAGGGTTAGAATGGCAATAGGTTTCAACTGGCGAGGGTAGGAGGGCAAGGACACTTTTGTGGAGATGGACGAGCTATGTGCTTAGCTGATGTTGGTTCACATGCAGGACAGTGATCTCAGAGGAAAAGAGATGTGTTACATTTATTATTTGTTGCAAGCATCTCCGGCTTCAGCATGAGAATGGAGCTGCAGAGTTTTCCAGTCAGAGTGGGAACGAGGGTGGGGGCCATGTGCTCCGAGCTGCTGCGGCGGGGAGAGGGAGAGAGGCATTTTGTACTATCGCAGTGAGGCCTGGTTACCAAGATGGAGTCGAAATGGGGTACAATAAATGGATGCCCCGTGTCCTGCACAGTGGTCCCATCTACGCGAATGTAACCCAAAGTTAACATTGCATGAGGGCGAGGGGCATACCCACCACTGGAGGCACTTGGTCCGAGTTTTGTACTGAGAAGTGATGGCAGGGAGGGGCCCATTGGCCCCTCGCTCCCACACATTCCCCCCTTTCGTTACATCTAAAGTAACAAATATTTTTATTTTGTATTCTTTTCATTCTCCCTTTCGGTAGTACTCAGCCTCCGCCATAGCCTCGTCCCACGTGGGGGTGCCTTTTATTGGCATCCACGCTCTGCATACACTTCTTAAGTTATTTCCTCTTCTGGCATATTCGTCTGGTGTACACATTAAGTAAATTCCTCCATCCCCATCTAGATCCACCCATACTTCTTGGTACCACTGCAACTCCCTTGGTTCTTTTATCGTTGTATTATGCAAATTATCAACTATATCCCCATATTGTCTGTAAATTGCTGTCAGCCTGTATTTTGGTGTAGTGTACTCCCCTGTATGTATTTGTGCATCTATCATGGTAGCTACCCTTGTCGGTCGGCCCTTTGTTACCATCATCATAGCTGAGGTTGGCATACTTTTCTCACAACACCGGAGTCCCAGTTGACACACACAGAAGAACAGGATCACAAAGACGATGATGGGGACCAGTATTTTGATTGCCACATTTACCCATGATGGTATCCAACTGAACAGATTGTCGAACCACATGCTTTCTTCTGTGCCTCCTTCTGTTCTCATCCTCTCTCCTAGTTAGTGTACTGCTGTTATCGCATGTGCGAGTGTCCCGTTATCAGCATCTTCAGTTGGCACGACTGTGCAACACGCCCCCCCAATTATTCAGCAAACACCACCGTCCATCGCCGTGAGGAGATCTAGGACATATCTGTTTTGCATTGTCATTAGGCGAAGTGCGCAGAGCTCTATTTTTATCACATTGAACACTTCTTCAGTGTCGTTAGCCAGTTGGATGAGCTCCCAGCGCACTATCTGCAACCATTTGGCCTTTGTTCGTGCTTGCAGTCCCGGGACAAGGAGTGAGACGAAAAATGTCTATGTTGATGAAAAGAGCTTGTATTTCTGCGGGATCTCAGCAAGGAGCTTCGATGATTCGGATGAGATGTAATTGGAGGATCTTTTACTTTGTGTCAATCTTCTCTTTAGTTCATATTCTGACAATAGTTCATACACTGGAGCTTCTGTTATCATTAGTTGGGGTGCTGTCGATGGTTCATCCGATTGCCCTGCTGCCGATATGCCAGCCGATTGCCCTGCTCTCCTTTGGATATGGCTCTCTGGTATTACCATCAGGGCTGTGTGGAGGGTGGCTAGAGCACAAGTTCCTTTCCACGATGCGGGGAGGTGCAGGTAGGCTTGTTTGCCGCAAATCCAGTACATATCCATTAGTGCAGCGGTGCCTTTCTTCATGTCAGTTATGATTACCGTCTTGTTAAATTTCCTTGTCTCCCCCATGTTCACTCTTTCTTCCCATGGAAACACAGTTCATGTGGCACTTCTTTCTGTATTTCGATAGGCTTTTCTAATGCTGTGGCCCACGTTAGCTTTGTGACATGTTACGACCAGATGGGGTCACATACCTCCTTTACCCATTGGAAAGTGCCATTGGATAGGCCTCGAAATGCTTCTGCTTTGCATTCTATAGTCTCTTCGTGCCACTTATTTTCTGCATATCGCGTCCCCTTGATGACAAGAAATGGTTCCTTAAGGCAAATTACTCCTTGGCGTCTGCTTGTGCATGTTCTCTCATTCTCCAGTTCTTTCAATGTGACGGTGTGCGCTTGGAACTTGCTCTTTATTCTGCACAAAACCAGATGAATTAAACATTGGGCCTCCGACAAGGCTACTTCCTGCAGTACTATCATTTTCGGTGTTACTGCTGCATGCGGAATGAGTGAACAGACATAGCAGCTTTCCTTTGTTGCTTGCTTCGCCGTGGCACTCATGTCGGAATACCATTTATTTGATTGATGTGGGTGACGGGGGTCTTCTATTTTCGTCTAACCCCAGGTCATGATAAATGTCTTATCTTTTCCCTCCCGCCCCCTTTTTCTCCTCCTTCTCCCTTCCTTGTCATTGTTTTTCACCTTTTTGTAATGTATTGGAAACATTCCAGCCCAGGTTGTATCATTGTTATTCAATATGACCTGTGTATCTTCATCAGTAGCAGCAATGTCGCGTGAGGTAGGGTGTGTGGTTGTCTGTGAATGTGTACTGGTGTTAGTTAAATCATTTAGCCAATAATAATCTACATCGTATTCGTTATATTCATAAGCATCACTCATATTTATATTCAGACGTAACAATGATACACTTGTTAGTCCTACAGTGGTGTGTTCCAAAATTTGCATCACATCTGCATCGTTAATGTTAATCTCATGTGATTCTTTCCACATAGTCTTTACCCCAGTCCATATCAAGTGCAACCCTTCTCGTATCATATTAGCCCCGCTCCCCCCCTTGTGCATGTCATTAACCAAAGACAGAAGGGTATAATACCAAGCCATAAAAAACAACATTACTGACAACAAAACTGCAGCACATTTTAAAACACATTCAACATTACTGAACCTACTAGCCCTAATGGCGTCCCTATCACTATCTAGCATTAATTGGTTCTCCGCGATCGTGGTTTGTTGGGCCATTTGTCACCTGGAGGGGCAATATAAATTTGTTAAGTCACTACAATATATACATGTATTTACATTTCTTGTTCAACTTCACATTTAATCATCATTATTACATATTTGCTTTTACTATGGAGAGGAAGAGAGTGAAAGAGTGATGGAGAAAAGCGTGGAACAATACTCGAAAGGAAGGAGAGAGAGAGAGAGAGAGAGAGAGAGAGAGAGAGAAAGAGAGTAGAGAGGGAAGAGAGGTATGGAGAGGATATTGAACAACCAAAAAAGGGGAAAAAAAAGGAAAAATGGAAAAGAAGGAAGTAGGAGATAAGTCGTGCAGAACAAGATGCATTTCATGACTTTTATCTCTGCATATTCTCTTTACCGACAATTTTGTTATCCCTTTTCAACCTCATATGTGGTACCGGTTGCACCATCTTGCTCCTCCTAGGGGATTGTACTATCGTGTGCCCTCCTCACATCTGATAAGTGCACCCAATACTTCAATCCCTTCACCTTCACTGCAGTGGGTGTACTATAGATGACCTCATAAGGGCCATAAAACCTAGGTGAATTCCACCTCCTTACAAAGCTGCGGATGTACCCTTGTGCTCCTGGCATCAGTGGCCCGCTTGTGCTGTCTGTGGCTGGTGTGGTAGTATCAGTCGCCACATTTTCAGTAAAAGGCAGTGCTATTTGTCGTGCTATGCTGCGTACTGCGCGTGTCAACTGGGTTAGGTATTCCTTGAACTCTTCCCCCAGCACTGTGGCAGCCCTGTGCGCATCCGATGCTCTTCTAATCGGGGATACTGGCGTGTATATTCGCCTCCCAGTTACAATTTCATGGGGGCTCAAATGGTGGTCTTTACATGGTTGCGACCTGAGTTGGTACAGTGCTAGGGGTAAGCAATACACCCAGTTCTTCTTCAGTGTATTACACAACTTGGATAACTTACTCTTCAGCAATCCGTTGATCTTTTCTACCACGCCATTTGCCATCGGATGATAAATTGAGCATAGTTTGTGTTTTACCCTCAAGAGTGATTTCACTTCTTTAAAGAGGTCATTCACGAAGTGCGTACCGTTGTCTGATCTTATCACATCGCATATTCCTCATCGGGAAAACACTTCCTGAACAAGGAAATTTGCCGCACACTTCGCGTCTGGGTGGGGACATGGGCCCGCTTCCACCCATCTCGAAAAGGGGCATACCACCACAATCTAATATCTTGCTCCATTACACCGCTCTCCCATATCAGCATAGTCTATATGGAGCTCTCTAAATGGTCCTGTTGGTCGGGGCAGGGTACCGCGCAGTGTTCTCAATGTCATCCCTGAATTACATGTTTGGCATGTTATGCATTCTACGATGAATTTTGACAGGTGCTCTTACAAATTGGGGATGAACCAATGTTCCTGGATGTCTGCGGCAATGTGCTGTTTTGCTACATGGCCGGGGAAATGCAGCTGTTGGAATGCTATTTCTAGTAATTCTACAGGCATTACTAACTTTCCTGTTGTCTCCTGCCTCCAAATGAGGTCTGTGGCTGATTGTTTACATCTCTGTTTGCTCCACAATTCTTGCTCCTCCTGTGGTGCTCTTCTTTGTTACTCTATTATCTGCGTTATTGGTGTATTACTGTAGGCTTCTTCTAGTGGGTCTGTAATGGTTGCCTTCACAACGCATTCGAGTGTTGGTGTTACATTGAAATACGAGGCCTCCTTTGCCGATGAGATTGCATCTGTGTTGTTGGTATGCGCTTGGCATTTCACCACTGCCACTACCGATGGTACTGCTAATGCATCTATTAACTCATTCAACAATGTTGCATACTGTACTGGAGAACCGTCTACCCTCCTGAATCCCCGTCTACGCCACCGTGACAACCCTGAGTGGACTGGGGTAGTTGCATATGCTGAGTCTGAGTATATTGTCACTGCACATCCCTTAGCTGTGTGCAGTGCTTTGATCAGCGCAGTTAGTTCGGCGGCCTGTGCAGAGTAATGGGATGGGAGGCGCTTTTGCACAATCGTCTCATAGTCATCTTCCTCCATGCGCACTACCGCCATCCCTACGTGTTTTACCCCTGTTTCGGGGGTTTATTGATGCTGACCCATGTATGAAATATATTCCTCCCTCCTTTAGGGCATTTTCACTTGCTTTTGGGATGTCATCACCTTCCCCCTCATATGTGGCACAATCGTGTTCCTGTATGTCCTCTGTTGTTCATGTTTCTGTGATGAATGTTGCTGGGTTTACAGTTTTGCACCCTATAACGTGTACGTTGGGGCTCAAAATTATTATTTCATATGCTGTTGCTCTCTGTGTTGTTAGTGTTGATTTTGATCGCTCAAGAATGGCGAATAGGGAATGCTCCGCATATAGCGTTACTGAACATCCCATGACAATGGTGGCGCTCTTTTCAATCACGAAGGCCGCAGCTGCGAGAGCCTGTTCGCACGCGAAATGGCTTTGCATTACTGGGTCTAGTGTCCCGCTCTAATAAGCCAATGGTTTGAGACCTAAAGATGTTTTTTGTGTCAGTACTGCCGTCATCAGTGTTCCATTACAGTGTGGGAACAAGAAAATTTCCCTCTTATAATCTGGGTTCACGAGGACAGGGGCATCAGCAATGAGGTCCTTTAGTTTAAAATAATGTGTCATCATTTCATGTGTCCATTTTATTGCGGCTCTATTTTTCTGTGCTTCTTTTAACGCTTGTTGTAAGGGACGTGTGTATGCCGCGTAATCAAGGATCCATGCTCGGCAATAGTTACAAATACCAAGAAACTTTTGCATGTCTTTCACAGTTTTTGGGATTATTATGTTGCGTATAGCAGCTGCTCTGTCTGGGAGTATTCGCTTCCCATCTTTTGATATTAACTGTCCGAGGTATACAACCTCGGCGAGGCAATATTGCAATTTTCCTTTGTCCACCTTGGACCCCATGGTAGCTAGCACATTCAGTAGTGCTATAGAGTCTTCTCTGCACTTTTCTTCTGTATGGCTGCAGACGAGTAAATCGTCTATGTATTGAATAATGGTGCTCTCTATATCTATGTTTCCAATGTCTTCACGTAGTACCCTGTTAAAAATGCTGGGACTCTCGCAATACCCTTGTGGGAGTCTGCGATGTTCATACCTCTTGTTCCCTAATGTGAACGCTGTCAGGTATTGGGATCCTGGGTCGAGTGGTATGGAGAAGAAAGCATTCTTCAAATCAATTACAGTAAAACAGGTTGATTCTTTCGGTACTCTGCACAATATTGATGCCGGGTTAGGCACTAATGGGAACACTTTTTGAATGACATCATTGAGTGGGCGGAGATCTTGGATCATCCTCCACGCCCCTCCTTTTGCTTTTTTTATCGGGGAAATTGCCGTATTACACGGGGAGTTTGATGGCACTATGATACCTTGTGTTAGGAGTGCATTTATGGTTTCGCTAATTCCCTCCTCTGCGTCTCTCGATATGGGTAATGTTTTACCCTTGGCGGTATTGCACCTGGCTTGAGTTTTATTTTTATTGGTGTCACCTCATGCAGTAACCCTACATCGTGGGGCCCTGTGGTCCAAATTTCAGGTGCTTTCTTTGCCATGTCTTCCTCAAATATAGTCAGTGGGGCATTAACATTAGCCATGAGTGGGTTGTGTACCTCTCTGTACTGGATCATAATATCACATGGTATACTTATTTCCATTATTATTTCTCCGTCGACTTCACTATCAGTGAATAATTCCTCATCAGTTATGTCTCTTAGCATTATGTTTGGGTCTATGCATAACACAGTTCTCCACTCGCACCCATGCGCGGCCAGTCCTTTGACCACAATACGTTTGCTGGATACCTGAACTGCCTCGATGTCTATGGACATGATCATGCCTGGCACGACATCTGTGTGTGCAATTTGGCAGAATATTAAATCTGATGGTGTTCTCCATTCGTTCCTCGTTATCTCTGGTACTACTCGTGCTAATACCTTGATGCCATAAATAAACATGCCTATATCAATGGGTATTCCTCGCACCACAACTTCATTCATCACTGTGCTGATCATCAACATGGCTCGTACTGGGCACACTCCTGGGGTTGAGCATACTATTCCCCGTTCTGTAAACGAGATGGACATATTTAATTTACTTAACAAATCTCTCCGCAGCAATTTGATTGGCGCATCTTTGTGGTACAGTAAGAGTGCGCGCATGGTTTTTCCCCCCAACGTTATATCAAGATCTTTAGTGTAAGGAACTTTCAAAATAGCCCCAGAGAACCCCAGCGTCTCCAAATTCCTGCCTGAGAGCGGAAACCACTCTTCCATAAGACATAACTTCTCTGCTCCTGAGTCTACCATAAAGATAAACTGCTTATTTCCTATCTCTGCCCCACTAGTGGTTCCTCTTCTGCACGTAGGGTGGTGGATAGGACTGGACACACAAGTGTTCCCTGTGGGCTGTCCTAATCTGAATGTCTTTCTTGCCCGGCACTGAAAAGACATCTCCAACCACTGTCACCCCACGGTATGGTGCGGGCGCACTGTTTGCAGCTGTTGCAAAACAATTATTGTTTGCGTTTCATACCGTGTTTTGTCTTGCCATAGGTTGTGGCAGTGGTTGCTGTCCTGCTGCATTTGAGGTTTGTTGTAATACTGGTCCTGCTGTCTCCCTCCTCCCATCGGTGTCCATAGGGGCTACCTGGGTGTGGGCACCCCCAGCCTTATTCATTCTCTATGGGCTGCTGCCCTTGGAAATACCCTGAAGGCCGCATTCTACAATCTCTGGAATAGTGTCCCCATCTCCCACAGTTCCAGCATGACCCTTGTGGTCCACCTCTCATTCCTTGACCACCAAATCCTCTATTCCCCATACCTCCAAACCCCCTCTCCGGCCACAGTACCCACCTCTTCCTCTTGCTGGTCTTTCTTGCCACTATTGTCCGCCGTATTGCTCTTCTCCATTCCACGGTCCTTGTCCTCCTGTGGCCCGCAGTGCCGCTATTGTGACTGGTCTGTTTCCCGCTCCTTCATCCCCCTCATTTTCTCTATCTGTGGCTACGCTGGCATTGATGGTGGCGATCTTCACTAATTTGTTCTGTACCAGCTTCGCCTCGTCTGCCAGCCTTTTTTGTGCTATCTCTTTTTCTCTCTCTTTGATCCTCCTGCAGTGGTGCACAATTATGCTCTGTATTTAAGGCCAACCCTTGGCTTCTATCCCAGCTATTTTATCCAAGGTCTTCTGTACCTCCTTCGGGAGCCCCTTTTTGATGATAAAATAGAACAAGGTGGTGGACTGGTTCCACGCCGTGCCAGTTTTGCTTCTCCACAAATCCTGCACCTGCAGTATGAATTGCGTGGGATCCTCGTTCTCCTCCATTGTACACTGCATCACTAAATGTAAATCTGGAATATCTGGAAACGTGCGCCGCAATGCATCCCATACTTGTGCTCGAACGTTGTTGAACGCCGACCCATCGTGGCCGTCACAACTCATTGTTACTCCGGGGAATCCGGCCTTTTCCCACACTGCGTCTGCTTGGTCACCAATTGCTGACACTAATAAACTTTTCACGTCCCCTATTGCTAGTGGCACTCCTGCCATGTTGTTCTCAAAGGCGTGTATCCATTTCCCAGCCCTTCCCGGTAGTGGGAGGAGGACCTTCTGCAAGTTGTTTTTATCCATTTGAGCCCATGGAATGTAGTGTGGCCTACCTGCTCCTTTATGTATCAATGGCATTTGTAACTTGTGTTTCTTTCCTACCTTACTTACCGCACCTTTCTTTATTTTACGTGCCATCATATTCCCTCCTCGCTGTCCTAATCTACCCTGCCATAGTGGTGGCAATGGTGTATCTGGGTAACGGCGATTTGGCAGTGGGGACCCGGCCTCGGCAGCTGCCTCTTCATATTCGTCTAAGTCACTCCATACTTCTTCTAATTTCTGATTCTTGCTCATTGTTTCCTTCACATCCTTCCCCTTTCTCACTTTCTGGGGTGGGTGGGCGTTTAATCCTCACAGGTTTGTCATTTAGATGAGACAAGAACTCCCCTGACTGCCACTCCATCTCTCGCCCTTGTGGTATGCGTGTTCCTTGTGATGATATTGATTGCGCTGGCTCTGAGATTGCTGGCGCCACTTCCCCTGCTGTGCTTAATGATGGCGTGTAATCTGCCATGGATAACGGTGGCACATCTCCTCCCCCTGGCAGCATTTGGCCTCTATCACACAATGCCCTTAGCCGCGTTATTTCCATCTGTGCATGCGCTAGCTGGCGGTCTAATTCTCCAGTTAAGTGTGCCAAATTCACGGGGGGTGCACTTGTCGGCCATACAAACCTACTTTATCATAGGGCGGCGGTGCCGTGGTGACTGCTCCGGTTGAGGGTGTGGGGGTGGGACCTGCAGGTGTGTACAGGGGCTTGCTGTATCCTACTGCTGGCCTTGACAATAAAGGATATATTTTCATTGTATCGCCTTCAACTGTAGTGGTTGTGCACTCGCTCTTTTCGTTCTGCTTACCTCTTCCTGCGTTTTCTGATTTTCATTCGTTCTTTCTTTACCTACCTCTGCTGTAGGAGTAACTTCTTCTTTAAACATTCGCCACAGGTCTAGTACTTCTCTTCTATTCTGTAACTGTTTCCCCTTATACCTTGCCAACAAGTGTGTGGACACTAAATGTAACACCCTTTTATCAAATGACCCTCCTTCTGGCCAAATTGGCATCACACTGTCTCCTTTTATCTCTGTCAACCACTGATCGTGGTATTTTTGTATCTAACAAATCAACATATCTGGCAAATATGAGCTAGTGGAGTTATTCTCCCCATGACAATATTTTTCCTTTTGTCTGTACTTGCCCTTCAGTCTCTCTTTCCCTCTAATCACTTCTCCACTTGCCTTTATTTACTTCTAGCTGGACAATATACCACGAATCTTCTCAATTACTTGTAGTTTGTATGCACATATATGTATCAATATGTATATAAATCAATTTTCAATGTTACCCTTATAATTGTTGCATGTTCAAATCCAACAGTTCATTTTTGCATATTTTGCCACTTTACCCACAAATCAATCACAGTACATGGATATCCTTGACAAACATGGACAGAACACAAAAGACATATGACATATATCATGCACATGCACTACCTGCGCGCTTTTTCTTCCCGTTGTGTCCTTGTTATCACCCCTTCCTCATTTCGCCTACTCTTCTCATTCACTCCCCACCTCTTACACCCTCTTACTCTTTTCCAAGAATTCTTTCGTACCCAGAAAAAGAATGTTCTAAATAACTACTCCGAGTCTACTCAATATACGAGACTCCTACTATTTTCTCTCTAGCTTCACTTATTTATTCTGCACTGGACGAGATTATGCTGCATCGCCACCTTCTACCCCGTTTGGGCTAGGATACCACTTCTCTTTTTCTCTTCACTTCTCACAAAAACCTAATGGCCATATAAAGGACAGATCAGAAAGCCTCATCATCACTCACACAGGCCCTACTCTTCCCTATAACCCATTACAACCTGTGCCCACTATTTCCCCCTTACCTTTCCTTAGTAACCTTCGCAACCAGCACTCACGTGTTCAGTCAGGTGACTCGAGGGTCGCCGCTCGCAGTCCGACCCCTGTCAGGTCCGCACCCCAACCAAGCCGTGGCCCGCCTCGGCGAGCAGATTTTCAGTCGGGTATTTGTCAACCGGGAACCCTTGACCTTTCTTCGTAGTGCGCACAGGCTGGTCGGCCGCGGAGGCGATGGTTTTGCTGGGGGGGGCGTCCCGGACCTCGCCGCACGGCGCCGGCCTCGAGGCACCTCTCTGATCACGTCGCAGGGGGTCACCAAATGTGTGTGCCCTTCCTGACTTACACATGTAAAATTAATAAAACAGACACTCCCTGGACAGGGAATAAGACACAAAAGAGCAGGCTGCGAGAGTTCAAGGAAAAGTTTATCTAGATCTCTGAGAACGCTCTGACCACATCAAGGTTACAACACATTATATAAGCACATTGACATATTTAACATATGATGCTACAATGGACCCGAATTGGTCAGCCAGGGGGGTGTCTTAGGTGTGGGCATCATCTCTTCCTCCGGGTTGGTTGCCTGGTTGGCGGGAGGATTGACGTCAGACATCTGTGCTCCGGATCAGGTCGCTGTGAAACACGGTGGTCACTGTCTAAGCTAAGAAAATACATTCTAAATAATGCATGCACTAAATAATGGTTGATCAAAAAGACACCCAGTAGTTTATCATGTCACTATACAAATCACACAGGTATCTATATCATCTATAACATTTGGGTTATACAGGTCACAGGTTTACGGGTCTTGACCACTATAATACTCTCATTGAACTGTGGTGTTAGTCTCACAAGAATCTCAGGTATGTGGCATTTGTTAGTAATAGGCACGATATACTGCAGCAGGGGTCTAATGTTAGTTGGGGGTCTGTTGGGTGGGCTTCATAGCATGGTCAGCGGTCTGGCACATGAAAGGAATATCTTGCAGGGACACAGGGTTAGAATGGCAATAGGTTTCAACTGGCGAGGGTAGGAGGGCAAGGACACTTTTGTGGAGATGGACGAGCTATGTGCTTAGCTGATGTTGGTTCACATGCAGGACAGTGATCTCAGAGGAAAAGAGATGTGTTACATTTATTATTTGTTGCAAGCATCTCCGGCTTCAGCGTGAGAATGGAGCTGCAGAGTTTTCCAGTCAGAGTGGGAACGAAGGTGGGGGCCATGTGCTCCGAGCTGCTGCGGAGGGGAGAGGGAGAGAGGCATTTTGTACTATCGCAGTGAGGCCTGGTTACCAAGATGGAGTCGAAAGGGGGTACAATAAATGGATGCCCCGTGTCCTGCTCAGTGGTCCCATCTACGCGAATGTAACCCAAAGTTAACATTGCATAAGGGCGAGGGGGGTACCCACCACTGGAGGCACTTGGTCCGAGTTTTAATCTGAGAAGTGATGGCAGGGAGGGGCCCATTGGCCCCTCGCTCCGACACATTTCCTACAGGTCTATGGTGCCCTACCAGAGCTGCTGGCCGAGCAACTGCACCATCTAATAGAAGTGCACTTGGTGTGGCAAAAGGCCCATAAGAATTGTCCTCACATAAGTTTGAGGGGCCTGGTTGCTGGTTGTTGGCATCTGCTACCTCCTTTAAGTGCACAATAGCCCCTTCCTGGATCTGCAGTTCCCATGTGATGTACTACTATGGACCTACCCCCCCTCTAAACACGGAGACTGTACCATTTAGACCCAGTATTACGCTTAAGGAGTCAAAAGTATCTGCCTCCGGATAAAACCTGCAGCCACACAATTAAGGGTGCAGGCCTAAATTGCAAGGAAAACATACATCTTTGGCCTCATTACGAGTCCGGCAGTAACCGAGGTGGTAAAACAGCCTGGTTACCGTCGGACTCCTATTACCATTCCGCCTCCATGATTCCCGGAATTACTGGGGCATTACAACCCCGGTTTTCTGGGAATCACAGAGGCGGAATGGTGTTAATCCCCATTCCCATTGAGTCCTATGGGACTCAATGGGAATGGGGATCATGGAAACACCGGCAGCATCTCGTAATGCTGCCGGTGTTTCCTCTTCCGCCTACAGGCGGGCGGTGTTAAACCCGCCAGGTCAGACCTGGCGGGAACAACACCTCTCGCCTGCAGGAGTTGTGATCGCCCGGCATTGAAATAACGGTGGCAGCGGGTTAACCGCCACTGTTGTTTCCATACCGGGCGATTTGTAATGAGGTCCCTTGTATTTGAGCAAGACAAGGTCAAGTGTATTTTGATCAGTAGTGAAAACTATCTGCTTGTACTTGTCCCATCTTCAGGTCGCTGGGATGAATATCACAAATTGAACATTTTCTTTCACATGTCCCTTTGAGCACTTGTGATTGTGAGTCCCTGGGAACTCCTTCTGTAGGGTTAATGAGATCTAGGCCCCATCTGCCTCCTGAGCCCAAGCATTGACACTATCAGGTGTCACTCAATTACCATTCTTCCACACTGCTCACCTGTGGGACCTGCTGCCAATTCAACACTCTTGCTTCTACTCTGCTGGGAGTGCAACTATTTTGCACCTACCTTCACATTCAAGCCAGAGTACATCATACACCCTGTGATCTCCTCCATATCCTGCAATCATGAATGGCTCCATACAGGGCGCTATACACACAGACGGCAAACCCACTCGTCATTAAGAACCAGACCCCTTTAACAGGCATCTGCCCAATCCCTGGGGAGGAGTGCCCCTATCGCAGGCACATGGGTGTATACCAATCAAGTAACTGGATCAATGTCCACCATGTGCAGACCACAATTAAGCATCTATGTAAGGTGGCCCCTTGTCCCAGACCGGGTAGGGTCAGAAAGGAGGAGACCCCTGCACAGTGACTGCAGTACCCAGCATTGTACTTTTAGGACCCATCTAGATACAATGTGACCCTGTGGAATCCATGTTGATTTATCCTGGGCGCCCTTTAATGTGCTCCCAGTCAATATTCTGTGCCTCAAGGTTTGCTCTGAGACCAATGTCTCCAGTGCACCCCATCGACCCTGAAGCCTTCTTTTGCTGGGGCAGAATCAAACAGGCCTAACAAGAGGTGCAAAAGTAGGTAGGAACAGAGATTATTTTGGGCAGTCATTACTACCAACGGGCCCGTGTAGCAATGTTTGCCACCTCTGATTCTTGTACCATGGATACTGTGGCTGGAAGGGTCCCAGACGGTCATGATCTCGGTAACTTCCTGGGCCGCTGTCCGGTCGGAAGGGAGAACTCGATGGTCATGTAATGCAGTCTATAATCTGTCAGCCTCTGTGGCCTGCACTTTTAATATAAGTAACTGAAAGGTGTGAAAGGTGTGCACAAATGGTCCTCGACACCACTTGCATGGACTGCCCCTATTAGCTCATCCTGCAGAAATCCACATGGGGGACTGCCCTTGGCTGCAGGCAAGAGGGGCCAGCATGGAACATTAACATGGAGTACCAAATCCCTGAGGATGCAATCCTCTGAACGGGCTCCCATTGTGTGCTTAGGAATGTACTTATATACTAGTATTACTTATATAGCTCACTTAGTAGCTCATTTTTGAAGTCCTAAAGTGTAAAGCTAAGGCATACAAGTAATGTGTTTGGAGGTGCAGAGGGATCACTAAACAGAATCAATATTTCAAGTGTGCATTCTTCCTTGGACTTCAAAGAGTACATTATGTTACACCTGGATGAGGTTTTGTCCTCTGGAAGATCCAATGGATGTGCCAAGGGCTGAGTGACCTTAGGTGCTGCTCCTCTAGTTCATAAGTGCATTAGACAATCACATACATCCCTTGTAATACGTACACAGATGAACACACTATTAACAATTGAGACATGCTGGCCCAGGGCACCATGGGAGTACAAGGGTGTCGTACATATCAGTCATTGGGTGATTTTTGACTAGCCAAGGAGGCAAGGATTTGAGTGTAGGGTTGTGGTGTGGTAGAGAGACAGTGAAAGAGCGAGACAATGGGGTTGAGAGAGGTGAGAGGATGATGGAGAGTGAGGTGCACATGGGTGAGAAAGCACGCACCGAGCTAGACAGAAGATCGGAAGAGATGTAATACAGAGGAGGTGGGAGAAAGGAAAGCGGAGGCAAAAAAAATGAGCAGGGCAGGGGAAAGGAGAAAGTAGAGAGGATAAAGTAGAGAGGAGGTATTAAGAGGGTTAAAGGGGAGAGAAAGAAATTTGGTGGTAGGAGAAAGAGGAGCAGAGGTGGAAAGGAATGGTGGAGTGGCATGAAAAGACACAGGAGGAGTGGGGAACAATTAAGGGATTAAGAGACGGAGAATGTGGCTGAACACACAGGACATGGTATCCACAGACAGCAAGAAGAGGATGGGAGATGAGTTGAGTGGTGCACTAGTGAGAAGGGCAGACAAGGGGAAGGAGGAATAGATAAGCGAAGGGATGTAGTAGGAACACATTAGGCAGAAAAGAACCAGGAAGAGAAGGGAATGTAGAAAAGTAATGGAGAGGATACCTAAGGGAAAGTTCCCACAATTTCACCCCTAAGCCCCATCCCACCCGACACTGGTGTTGAAGGGCACAGTGGCAATGTACCTTCTGGATGAGAAACTGGTCATACCTGTCTCAAACCGCTGACAAGGGGAATATAACTCTGCTGATGAAGGGGCCTATCAGAAGTGAAACTGTCTGATGCCTGGCACCAGCTAATATGACTCAAGGTACTAGGGGTGGTTGTGCCAGGGGTGGTTATGCTAGGTATTACAGATGTCCATGTGGACAAATGATACATCATGATAACACCCATTTAGCCGATAAATATTGTAAAAGGTTCCAAGAAAAATGTGTATTGTCCCAATGACTGTTTAATTGCAAGGAAGGTTGATTTTTCAGGGGAATAGAGAAGGCCTGAGAACCATCGCCCTGCAGCAATGTTTATTGTATTTGTTTGACCTTGATTCCCAGTTTCTGGATCTTTGTTTGTATCCAATAAAGAGCATTAACTTACTCCTTGAATCTGATGTCTTTTTTGATTCAACCACATTGGCAGTATCCAACTAATTTTAAGAATCACATTAATTCATAAACCTGTATATACTATAACTATCAATTGTGTGCATGTGAGTCCTTCTTTCTGTGTTTTTAGTGTTGAACTACATCCATAACCCGTGTATGGAGGAAGCATAATTTAGCTCATATAAACTGACAACTTAAATGGCAAATTCGATGAAATTATGACACAGCAACCTATATGCTAGCTACATTTCTCTTGAGGCAATTTCTTTACTATATGAAAAACAAAACTAAACAGATTACAACAGTCTTGAAACATGTGTTTGATCAAAGTCTCATGATGTTGCCACAATGAGACAAATGTGCAAAATGTCGCTTCTACAAATAATTCATGTGTTATACATACTTTCTAGGAGCATCCCGTAAGTAGCCCATACAGGCAAATGCCAAGAGGCACCTTTAATGAAGCCTCACATGGCACGTTACTATTAATGACTGCTGAATCGCTTGATGGCACATCTAGGCCACTGACATCTACAATAAATGTGTCAGTTACAAGCTACAATAGAATGCTTAGGGGGGGTCTGTTGAAACACTTACTCTCTAGGAACTATACCTTGTTTTTCTCTTAACTAAAGCTTTTTCACTGGGCAAGGCATTTTAACCTAATTAAGTCAGAGTGGACAGGTGCACAGGGGCATGTCCGGTGGCCTATGAAGAAGAAAATATATAACAAAACCAATTAAATTCCGTGAAAAATCTTTAGTTAAGAAAGAGTTTAGATTAACAATTTATCACATGCTACCCAGGAAATTTGGTGGGTTTGGGAACTGACAACAATCTTAACCTAATTTACTTGATTCCACCAGCCACTGTTCAATGTGCACCAATTAGCATGAAAGACTTTCATCCATTAGCTAAAGCCATCCACCATGTCTAGTGCCCACAGCCTATGGTTGTGGACGCTACCCCCATCACTAGTAAATAACCTCATCCCACCAGTCATGTTATTTGGCCATGGCCAGTGGCCATGGCTTTAAACCATGGCCACTGTCCACATTGCCACAGTTAGGATAAAATATGTGGTCCACTGCCCTTGGCCTAGTGACCCTTATTTAATTTCTGTTCAACTAAAGGATACTGTGTCAATAATATGCAATCACTGCCAAATTACATTGCATTGTGTGGCAATTATTTGTGTAGAACTGGTGCAATTTAAAAGGTCTTCCCCCTCCAACTGACCCACTCCGTTGCAACCCCACACATGTTGAAGTCCCCAACCTCGCCCACTGCGTGTAACCCTTATGGGTCCCTCATTTATCCCCTTTTCAACACTGATTCCCGTGATGCAGGTTTTAATTCTGTTCACAAACTGTGATATTGGAACAGGAATCCTGTGAAAATTCTCTGGGATTCCTGCAGTGTGTCTAAAATGGCTGCCAAATAACAGCTCTCCAGCCATTCCCAAAGCGGACACCTAACAATTTGGTCCCCTTTCCCTTTCCCCTCCCCTAGACTGATGTACAATGAGCAAGCACTTTCCTTCCTGCAAATATAATTTTGAGCATGTGTTCTAGCTTCCCATGGTATTACCCAAGGAATCGCTCCCATCAACATACAAAAGACAGAATGTCCTCTCAAAAAAGCCTGAGGTCTGCAATGCAATATAGGAGATATGTAAATGTGTTTTATTTCGGGTGGGAAGCATTTGAAACTACTAGACGGATGTATACCTTTATGAAAAAATGACTATCTGCAAATGTTGTCCAAATGTTGTCTATAAGATAAAATTAATTGCAATAGGCCAACGCCAGCTTATTATTATTTGCTTAATTACATTTGCACCATGTAATGGAGTGCCCCCAAAATATCGAGTGTCAACCAAATCTGTACAGTGAGCCAAACGTTACCCCACCCTATATTGGTTTTTGCAAAATATATTTAACTATTTAGAGAAGAAATATTGATAAGCGGATGCTATGTTTAAATTGCTCTAAAATATAACCTATGTAATTCAGAAGAAATAAAAAACGTTTTTTAAAGAGACGTTATGGTTAAGTTGTTCTAATAAAAGCCTATGTTATTAAGTGAAACATCTTTGGTAAAGTGATTCTGTGGTTGCAGTGCACAATCTAAAAACTAAAGATATTTTTCAGTTATGGTAAGCTATGCAATCAGACCTCACAACCCCTCTATTTGCAGCTCAGATTAACACACAGGACATCAAAGAAGACATGGGGTGCAGTTGCTGTCCTTGTTGTGTATCATGAGTAGCATACGCACATATATTAGTGGGTTCATTCATGTGAGTGTGATGCAGTGAATCTGCCTGTGTGATTAAGCAGGATACACAGTAAATTACTTTGAACGGTAGTTTCAATCTGTTATTCATGGTAAAGTGGTGTATCTGTCGCGCATGTGTATATGTTTAAAGGACATCAGGGCAGGACAATAATCTATGTTATTTTAATCACAGTGCATCATTGTAGTAGATCTTCAAGTTTCCATTCGAAAAGAAAGTAGTCAGAACCTTCTGAAGCTCCTATGGTAAGGGATTTCAATCTGGCACACACAAAGCCCAGCATGTAATGCACAACTGAAATCCTTATTTGTTTTTGTCTATAAATTCAATATTCTGAATGATATACCACTCACATCACACCCTTCTCCTGAGACACCCCTCCCTCCGTCACACTGAACCAGGAATCAATCTGGTTTTCAAAGGTAAATATTTATTTATGTATTTAAAATGTAATCACAATATGTTTTAATAGATAAACAACAATCCCCAATGGGGTGACAGAACACTGAAGAATATCTTTAATACACTAGGAATAAGTAATGAGCAAAACATATGCTGCACAGTAAATAATACTTTTGTGTTGGTTCAGATCAGATAGCACTATGGTTAGAGGTTCCCCCTGCAAGACCCCTCCACCCCCAATAGGCAATGTAAAGAGATAGGGGGAGAGAGCTGGTAATCAGGAATAGCACACATCAAACAGAATATCAGTCCCTCCTTCCCCCCATAAAACACAAGAGAAAAATGGAATTGACTTTTCAGCTGTCATTTCGGCTTTTATAATTGTCTTTAAAATTGACTGGGCAAAAACACCAAATTTGGTCAAAAATACTGAATTTGTTATAAATTCTTATGGGAGACGCTTTGAACAGTTGCACACAATCACAAGCAATGATTTAGTCCAAAGAAAGCATTTGAAATCTTAACGTCCAAGTCAGAAGCAGTTTAGAGCTATTTCACACGTGTACACCTTTAAGATTTTTAAAATCGCGGCTGTGAAACTTTTCTGTGCGCGATATTCGTGATAACGGGAGATAAGTAGGAGTTGACATTTTGTTTCTATCACAAAAACTCAGGGAGTTATAGAGGTTTGAGTAAAGGTTGTTTTTGGAAGATAGGCACGAGAATGGAAAACAGAAATGCAATTTTGAAAATGACAAATGGGTTTGCTTACACTAGAGGATGACTATGAAAAAGCGAATACCACACAGGGATCTTACAGTCACTTGATTAGGTTGACCTGCCTTCTAAGGAAACTCGACTTCGTCAGATGAGAAAAGGGTCAGCGCAAAGATGATTCTAACAATGCTGGTTCTGAAGGAAAGATAGGATGGGTTTGAGAAAGGGATAAGAGAATGCAAAGATACTCCCAACAATATTGGTTCTGAATGAAAGATAGGACCAGTTTGAAATAGGGATAAGGCAAAGTAAATATACTATGGGCCACAGTTCTTCCTATTAATACTCACAGGATAAGTTTCTAAATGGGACCGTCAGCTCTGGTCATAGGATTGGGTGTGGTCTAGGAACGACAGCACATCAGGCACGTACTGGAACAGCTAGGCCCGTCGTCGGAGTGGCACAGGATCTGCCCTCCTAGTCAGTGGGTATTGGAATCAACTGGATGGCGAGTTCCTCAGGCAAGCCTAGTGGTGGCAAGCCAGAGAATTTCACGATACTGGTTCAAAAGGCCTTCTCACACCACCCAGCACTTTACTGGGTAGAGAGAATAAATTTGAGGATTTGGGCCTTGCTGAAATCAATAGTCTCTATTGCTGGCAAGAGTCATGACATCTGGATCTGGAAGAATATTAAAGATGGATATAGAATGCTGGATTAGAGTGCTTTGCCGGAATCCAGGAGTTTCCTGTGATGCAGCAGTTTTATGACCTTTCACACCTTCAATATCCTGGGTTGGAGGATGTCCATTGTTCAGTCCTGGGCTAACCAGCAATTAGCACCTCCCAGTGAGTTTCTGCTGAGAGAAAGTCCCTCCTTCTGGGAGAAAACCCTGCTTTTCCAGTTCTTGCAGCTTCAGCCAGGCTAATTCACTTTTTAAACCCAGCAAAAACCAAATTTGTTACTGTAAGTGATTTCAATCCGGCACTTCACCTAAGTCAACGCCTAGCGTGTAATGCACAACTGAAATCCTTATTTATTTATCTGTGCCTAAAGGTTTTTTTATTCTGAACGATATACCACTTATATCACGCCCCTCTGTTGGAACCCCCCCCACCCCCGGTCACACTGAACCAGGAATAAGGCTGGTTGGCAAAGTTAAAATATTTATTTATGTAGTTCACAATATAATCACACTATGTGTAATGGGTATACAAAAATCACCAATGGGGTGATGTAACACTACACAATCTCTTTAATCGCAAGTAATAGTGAGAAAAACAATTCAGCAGATAAATAATACTTTTGTGAGTGTTCAGATCCAATAGCAGTATGGTTACTATTTCCCCCTGCACACCCTCAACCCCCAACCCCCAACCCCCAACAAGCAATGTAATGAGATAGGAGGCGAGAGAACAGTTTTCAGGAATGCAGAATTCAACAAAATGTCAATCCCAATTTCACCCCAGCAAACACAAGAGACAATCAGAACTGTCAAAATGGTTTTAAAGTTTTCTGAGAATGGATTGGGTAAAACACTAAATATGGTTTAAATGACTGAAATTGTTTAAATTCTAATGGGAGCCACTTTAGATAGTTATAGACAAACACTAGCAATGGTTTGACACTAATAAGCAATGTGAAAACTTAAAACTGAGGTTGGGAGCAATGAAAAACTGTTTTACACGTGTAATGTTTTGCCAAAACGAAAATTTACGGCAAACTTTTCTGCATGCGGTAATCGCGATCACGGGAGAACTATACGGATTTGGAATGCGGTTTTTGGTTCTGTGGAAAGCAGTGGATGTTTGCTATAAGCAGAAGTTGGAGTTTTGTTTCTAGCATATATTTTGATAAAGTTATGGATGTTTTAGTGGAGGACGTTTTTCTGAGATAGGCGCAAGAAGGGGAAAACAGGGATGCACTTTTAAAAGACAAACAGGATTTCTTTATACTAGGGGATGACTATGAAGAAGCAAATACTACACGGAAGCACAGCCACTGGACCAGGGTGTTACTGGATCCAGGCGACTGCCTGCCGAGGAGCTTGCCTTCTTCAGATGAAATATATGAGCGCAAAGATATTTAGCACTATTAGTATCGAAGGAGATAGTAGGGATAATACAGAGAGTTCAGGCAATTCAAAAATATTTCTAACAATGCAGTTCTGAATATAAGAGAGGATGGGTTTAAGACAGGGATTACTATGGACAGTACATATGCTAGTGGCACAGTCCTATTCTATGGATACTCACTATATATGTTTGAACAGAACCGTCAGGAATTCTGGTCCATCAAGATTTCTGGACAGGGATTATGCTGGGCACACCGGAATGGACAGGGTCTGCAATGGCTCTGGTGACAGCTATCTGGTCACAGCACGGCGCAGCACGGCACAGCATAGCACAGCACTGGATCTTTTGGTTCTGGTAATAATTATTTTAGCAGGAAAGCAGTTACAGCACAGCCCGGCTGTTTCTGTTGTTCCCCTTTAGTTTTGGGGAATTCTTTCTGGTTCTGGAAACTCAAGGCCTAGTTGAAAATGGTTCAACTAATGGAATGGGCCTTTCTGCTTGCCAAGTTTCCGGAATCTGGGGCAAGGGATATGGATGGATCTGCTTCAGGGTGCTTCGCCAGGGTCAGGATAGTGGGTGAATCTGTGTGTGTTTCTATGTCCTCAGCTTTCTCTATTTATGCATATCGTAAAGGGGTGTGTGTGCTAAATTATCCTAAGCGCACCCCTAAGCAGGCTATTGGCTAGAGTCTCCTCTCTTCCTTGATTGGAAGAGAAAACCGGTGTCACCATGATGATGTGGTTTTATGAGTCAGAGAATCCTCCCCTTGGCCCCTTGAACATATAATCTACTTTTAGTACAATACATATTTACAAATGTGCAACCTTTCTAACAATAACATTCATAGATCACATATTTTGTGGAGCAGATACTCCTTCGAACCTCATCGCTGTAGGATCTTGGGTCCGCTTTTGACAGAATTCCGCCCTTTTTGTCCAGAACACATGGTCCAATTTCGGAGCAAATTCCCACAAATGTGCACATTGTATATGGGCATAAGCGTGTGAAGTTTCATGCTTTTGACATCATTACATTTGCTGCAAAACCATAATTTCCCCTGTTATTTCCCAGAACATAGCACAGAGTTCTGGCACCTCTTAAAATGTGCAGCCGAAAATTAGGTTCACAAGTCCGGGGTTTACATATTTTTCACAATTTTACACAGTAAATTATCAGTCTTTTTAAAAATTTGTTTTATGACCTTGTGAATCAACAAATGGTTGCCTGTCCCCGCCTCCTTCTCCTTCTGGCAGCTCATAAGCAATCTCTGCCCCCTTCCTTCTGGTAGAGGTCATTTATGACTCTTCACACTCTGCATATCCTTTCAGCCAGAGGAAGTCCATTGTCTCCTTCTGGCTCCCCAGCAATTGGCACCTCCCCATGAGTTTGAGCTGGGGGGAAGTGTCTTCCTTCTGGGAAGAAACCTGCCTTTCAAGTTCTTGCAACTCAGCCAGGCGTAAATTAAAATGTTATTTCTGTTGCAAATTTTTTCTTGGTTTAAAATAAACTTGTAATTTCAAAACAAGCAGCTAGAACACTTATTCCAGCTTCTTAACCATGGGATTTAAATAGTTACAACCTAGGTTACTTCCAATAACAGGTCACTTAGTTTTCAGACATTAGATTTCAGTTGCACAAGTTTAATTCTTCTGATGTAAGCTAATGACAGCTGTTATACAGGCGACCGCTGGTACTCCGCTCAGATTTTGACAGATCCCACAGGCAGGCACCTTGGCTGTGGATATTTTTATGACAATTTCAGCTTTTCAGGATTCTGCAATTTCACAATGATTTCTTGAATTCAGTAAATTGTGACTCCCAGCAAGAATATTGGATGTTTGTGGGTGTTTTGTACCGGCATTCTGCATTTCAGCAACCAAGAAAAAGGACTTAAATGCAAGATTTCAGATTTCTTTTAGCAAGCACCGCTTTTCCCTCTGTGCTCCATTTTTACTTATTGTGCAGCCCAATTACATTTTTCAGGAGTGCGCTCTCTGTTCCACCACTGACAACATGCATGGTAGATTTGGCAACCATCTTTTCGTGTTGCAAAGTGCAATATCCATAGGTTTTGGCACACATAGGGGTTTTGTGGCCATTTTGATAATTCTGGCACCATCAGCACACAGTGATGCCGCTGGGTAGAGCATAAGTGGATTAATACATCCCACATTACATCAACCATAAATACATGTCTTTCTTGGCCTTAAAATCTGTGGGAAAAACACAACTAAAATCTGTATTCCTTTTTGGCAACAATCCTTTTTATGTTTGCTAATCCAGCAGACTTTTTAGTTTTAGGTCATTTTAGAGTTTCCTCAGTACTCCTCTGAAAGCTGTCATTCAGGTAGCCCTGGGTACTGCACCCAGATTTTGGCATAGATGCTGTCAGATATATGTTTCACAATGCTTCATTTGATACATGAATTTTAGTACCAGGCAAGATTTTGAATGTGGAGAAGTGTTGTGTATCAGCATTTAGGAGTTTTTAGCAACAAATCAAATGTCGTGTGTAAGCACAATTTGGGGTTTCACTTGCAAAGTGCTGCTTCTCTCTCTGCACTCTGTTTGTTGGTCATGCAGCTCACAGGCACCTTTTCTGCCGGGTGTACTCTATTTCCCCGCACATGCATCATGGGTGGTAGGTTGTGCAGCCCTCTTTTTGTGTGTTGAAGCACACAGTTTTTTGTAGGTTTTTGGCGGTTTTTGATGCGCACAAGGGTTTTGCCACCATTGTTGCTGTTTCTTTCACTCTAACTGGCAGGGTGATGCCGCAAAGCATAGCAGAGTGGGTCAGTACATCCCATATATGTTGTAAAAAGTGGCATAGCAACACCAAATATGCCAGAGAATACATTGGGAGAAGTTGAACTTACTTTTACTCCAACAACAAGGTTTCAGAGAAGTAGAACCAAACATATTCGATTGTCTAAAGGAAGATACATAGCCATCAGATATGTTTTCTACCTATGAACAACTAATGAAGGTAATTTCATTTAAGTTGACAAAAAAGCCTTCAGATTAAAAGGCAAAAAGCAATAGGGGTGGTAGGCAAGGAAAACACTCTAAGAATCTCTTAGAATTCAACCCACAGATAGGTCTATGAGATCTGAAATGGGAAAGAAACATGAAACGATTTCTGCAGCCAGAGAATTGGGCCTGACTGAGAATTCTAATTATTTCACTCTTATTAAAGCAATTCAGTCACAAAAACCAATCCAGAGCCTGAGCCCAGATTTAATTTCAATCAATCTAAATAAGATAATTGTAAAGTTATTGGGTCGGATCCTCTTTAAATTCTGTGATTTCCAGTAATATATTCCCTAAATCAAGGCATTATGCAAGTTTCATTAATCACTACTTAACCATATTGGCCAATCTCACTTTTGGGTGGTTTCTGTAAGATTCGGGTGAGTTTAGTGCATATGGAATTGATTGACTGGATTACATCTGTTAGTTTACTTGGGGATACTCAACTAAGATTTAGGGAAGTGATATTTTCTGAAGGACTTCTCAGGCCCTTTGGAAGTAATTCAAGGATTACTCAGAGTTTTGATAATGGTTAAGAACCAGAAAAATGTGTGTGTCTTCATGGCTAGTGATTGCCCTTTAGGGAGTGGGCAGATTTGTTCATTACTTGGGGATATGATGTAGCTCCTCATATGGATAAACAACCAACAAGGATGATTTAAGTGTTTGCTGGTGTTTTCCACTTTGCATGCCATCTCAGAATCTAGCCCCTAACATTGATGAAAAAAGCAAAGACTTGTGCTATTGGGCTATATGGGGCGGGACACTGGAGGACACAGTGTGCAACAAAGTTACGAATGATAGAAAATAAACATACATGTGTTAGGTGCCACTGAACACGACCACCACGTACCTTGCCTCGCATTCTTTGTCAGAACCCACCACTGTGGTCTTGCAACAACCTCAAGCAGATTTGAGACCGGCAACAGCCCATAACCCAAGAGCCCCCACAGTACCCTCCATGCAAGTCCAAACAGCCTCCAGGGACACCTGCCATGCTTGGATCACAGGTAAGTGCCTTGGCACTTCCACCCTCCCCGCACCTCGCTGCTCCCCCAATGCACGCCTAGGCCATCCCCGCCAAGACCCCAATCCGCCTGACGCCTAAGGCGCCGCCATCGCTCCACTCCCTCCGATCCTTTTGAGGAGTGGGTTCCTCAGGCTATGCACATGGCTCACCACGTGCATCCCCACTACGCACCTCAACCATTGCGCCCATTGCGAATACGAAGACCATGCCCCGCCCAACCTGAAATTTGCAGTTGTGCTATCGATATGCCCCCTATGATCCTTACAAGGAATAGATTTCTCAGGCTACGCACACAGATCACTGCATGCTTCCCACACATCGCTCCTCTGCCACCGCCCATTGCAGAAACGTAGATCATGCCCCATGCAACCTGAAACCACTGGTTCTACTATCGCGATATCCCCTCCGATCCTTACAAGGAATAGGTTCCTCCGGCTGCGCACACAGTTCATCCTACACTTCCCTCTTTGTGCTCCCCAGCCATTGTGCGCTATACAAACGTGCACGCCTCTCAGACCAATCCAAAATACTATCAACTGTGCGCTAATCAATGCAAGATCAGTCCCAGTATAAAGCAGCTGAAATTCATGACCTCATAACTTCCAACAACTTTGACTTACCTGTTATAACTGAAACCTGGCTCCAACCTGCTGCAGGCCCAGCCCTTTACATTGCCATGCCTCCATGTTACATCATCCTAAAATGTGGCAGATACTCTAAAACAGGAGGCGGCGTCGCCCTCATTTTCAAAAACACCCTCACCATCAGAGCCACACACACCAACGTCATCCCTAACTGCAAATCCATACTTGCCAAGCTCTCCATGTCACCTACCAATTCCATCACCATCCTCCTTATCTACTGCAAAGCATCCTCTCCTCCATTAAGCCCAACTCAAAAATTGTAATCCGTGGGGACCTCAACGTACACCTCAATGATCTTGCAGACTCACCCGCCACCAATGTAGCCACCGCACTCAACCAAGCTGTCTTTATGCAATGATCCTTCAAGCCCACCCATGACCAAGGCTGCCCCCTTGACTGGATCAGGGACCTCAATTGCAACATCTCCAATCCCGTCACCTCCCCTTGTCCATGGTCTTACCACCACACCATTACCTTCAATATCACCCCCTCTGAACTCCCCAGGCCACCTCAACCTGCTAAACCTGATGGAATGGCCATTGCACAAAAAAACTCAACAACACTAACCTCGCCCTGCTACTTGCTACCCTTGCTTATCCCCATCCTAAGTGACAGATCCAGCAGCTCTGGTTGACATCTGCAAGAAAACCATTACTGAAGCAGTCGACATGCTTGCCCCACTCAAACTTCGGAAAGCCAAACCCTCACAAAAAAAAATGCTTGGTTCACATCTGAGCTCCTCAAAGCCTGTGCCAAAAAGCACATCTCTGAGATAGCTTGGAAAAAATCCCTCACCAAAGACTACAGAAGGGAAATCTACACTACCAAAGCGAGGAGCTACACAGAATCAGTAATGCCAAATCCAACTCCCGGGAAATATTCACGATCCTTCGGGAGCTAGAGATTCCCCCCACATACCCAAGCCAGACCTGACAGTGGACAGCACTTGGTACAACAAAATCCAAGATGCCCTCAAAAAATCTTCTCCAAACAACTTGCCATGTTAGCCAAACCACCAGCACCCACAGCACCCAGAGCCTTATCGGCCAAAACCTGTGCCCCGTTCAACTGCCACCCTGTCTCAGTTCCGGATGTCATCACAATCATCAAGAGACTCAAACCTTCACGTTTCAAAGGTGACACCTTCCCTGCCCCAATTATCAAAGACTTTGCCGAGACACTTACTCCTATCATCACAGCCATCATTAGTACTTCCTTCTCCACCAATTCGGTGCCAACCTCATTAAAGGAAAAGTGGGTCCTACTTCTGCTCAAGAAACCCTCCCTAGACCCCTCCATACTTACAAACTACAATACTATAGTACCTTACCTCCTGAAGATCCAAGATCATGTTGCCTACATCCAGGTTCAACGGTATCTCGAGGAGAATGATATCTTGGGGGTCCGCCAATCAGGATTCCGCCCCAAGCACGGAACCAAAACTACCGTAAGTGACCTGAAAATTCTGCTCAATGCAATCAAGGACACTGGCAAACCTGACCTCATGATGATGCTGGACCTCACTGCAGTATTTGACTTGGTAGACCACCAAACCCTATGGTCACATCTTGCCTCGACAGCTAACTTCTCTTCATCTGCCATCGATTGTATTAGGTCATTCCTACCTGACAGATCTTCACAAGTCTTCATCAATGACTTTTCCATAGTACCTACTCCTTTCACCTGTGGAGTTCCCCAAGTTTCTTGCCTCTCCCCCACCCTCAACAACATTTATACGAAACCACTCTTCGACCACCTTGACCTTCTTGGCATATCTTACACGAACTACACTGACGGCACGCAGCACCTTATCCCCCTTTCTGGTTCATATGTTCAGGACTCAGCCATCATCAACTCAGTGTATGATAAAAGCAGAATTCTCATTGTCAGCTCCCATTGCATGCTACACAACATTGACCCAGCCTACAAGGAGTTTACCATCGACGGAAACCGAATCCCCACCTCTCTTGGTGTCTACCCGGATACTAAACTTGACCTTTCGCAGCAAGTGAACTCTATCGCTTCATCAGCAGCCTACACAGCCAAGTTGCTACATACCAGTCAACCCTTCGTCTCCACTCCAAACTGACTTTCCATTGCAAGAGTCATCACAGGAGTCAAGCTCGACTAGTGCAATGCCTTATTTACCGGCACCTCCGAGCGCAACCTGAACAAACTTCAAACGATTACGAACAATGCTCTCTGAGCATCCGTAGGCCTCTCGAAATCTGACCACATTTTAGAAGCCAGTGGAAATGCACACTGGCTACCCATCCGAGAAAGCATGAAATTCAAAACACTATCCTTGTTCCACCGATGGCTCCCCAACACAGTCCTGACCTACCTCTCATGCTGCGTGGGGAATTTCTCCCCCACCCGAACTCTTGGGTCTGCAAACTCTCACTTCCTCAAGGTCCCCAACTTCAATCGCCTCTCGGTGGGGGGAAAGAGCTTGCTGGTTGTAGCCGCCAAACTTTGGAACTATCTCCCTCCAGCACTGAGAAAAGAACCGGCCTACTAGACCTTCCACAGAAACCTAAGACCTGACTTCTCAACTAACTCCGCTCCTCCTAAGACTAATCACTCATCCTAATGCATTTCCCCCGCCTCTTCTTCTTTCCCTCAGTGTAACTAGCGCCGAGATACCCGAGGGTTTTGTGCACAGAAATAAATGCAAAAATAAATAAATATTTTCAGGACTGGTGGACTATTGCCCTGCCCTATCAGTGGTTTACATTTTGGGAAAATGCAAACCCTACATTAGTCCAACACATGAATACAGATGTTCTAACATATTGGAGAGCAGTAAAGTAATGTTGACAATGTTAAAAGAAGTCTTGCCTCATTTAATGCAAGTCACTTGAACGACAACCCCAAAAAGGTAGATGATGTTTATTGGATAAGGAAAAAACTATTAGTGATTGATAATCGAGGATCTCTCAAATGAAAGATGATCTAGAGCTCGCTGAACCATAAACTGGCAACCACCTTTTGATTTAATCTCTAGGGACCTTAACCCTTTACCTTGAATGGTGCTTTATATCCTACATGGATTTCATTTTGGGCGTTTAAAATAAAATGAGTCACCATTAAATACAGTGATTTATGAATGGTTGGGAAAAGATACTTAAGACCAACTTTGTATTTTCAACAAGAAATGGAAATGATATGCACAGGGTAATATACACAAACCACAGCAATGATTGTGCCATTAACACTCAACAGGTTGGCACTGCTAGGCTAGAACAATACAAGGATACAACCTTTGAGTGCTAGAGCAGTATTTAAACCATCTGCAACTTTATTTAAGTTTAAAAACGAACTCAAATGGGATCACATCCCATTCAACCGGAGTTTTGCTGTATGGTACAGCTTAATCATTGCAATAACAAGTGACAAGGGACAATCCATTTTAAATCCCTTCTAATTTGCACTCCATTTACCATAAACAGATTGCAAAAAATGTAGTTGTTAGATAGTTGCTATGAAAGACAGACTTTAAGACACTGTAAAGGCTCACTCCCCATTGCACCAATACAAACTCATAATAAATAAATAACACATCCCATTAGGGAATGAGACTAAGAGAACAGGCTGCAAGTTTAACATGTCTTTATATAAAATTGGCATCCAGAGAACTCTGCTGCCTCGAGAGCGCTCTGGCAAACAACACACATACATGTGATTATAAAGTAAAATAGCGTCATCAATGAGGTCATTAACACAGGGTGTAACATTGGTGCATGATTGGTTGGGGAGCGATGTTGCATACTGTCCTGTAGGCGCTGCTTCTTCCTGATAGGCTGCCCAGTTGGCGGGAGGGTGACCATCACAAGGTCCAGCTCCTGTGTCCGGATGGGGTAAGGGTTAGGTTGCGGCAAGATACAGTTGACACTAACTTTGCTGGCATGAGAAACGTCCACTAGGCATATAATAAACACCAAACATGGGTATACCTTTGAGTAAATCTTGCAAACCTATAAATAGCATACACATGATTACATCATCTTTCATTGGGACTTTTATGAGGTACAGGGCTTAGGGGTCTTGTCCTCCGTGACAACCTGGGTGACTCGGTGGTTCTTAGCACATCAAGTCAAGTGGGGAGTATAATGACATATGTTAGTTTTAGGACACAATATACTGCAACAGAGGTCTGGAATTAGTGTGGGCACTCTGGGATGGGATGCATAGCAAGGTCACACTTCTGGTACATCAAGAGAATACCTTAGGAGGGCACAGGGTTACATTGGCAGTAATTTTCCAACAGCGGGGATAAGAGGGCAGGAGCAGGTTTGTGGAGATGGATGAGCTACAAGTCATGGCTCGAGCCGGTTCGCACACAGGACAGTGATCTCAGAGGAAGAGTGAGAAAATTCATTTTGTTATTTGTTTCAATTATACCCAGCGCATCCGTGAGAAAGGGATTTGCCAAGATCCAGACAGTTAGAGAAAAGGTGGAACGCTGCAGAGAGGAGAGAAGCTTTTTCGTAGTATCGGAGTGCGGCCGAGTCCAATAATGGAGTTGAGGGCACACAAAATGGAAGCCAAGTGTATCTTGCAATAGCCCCACCTATGCTAATGTTAGCATCGGGGAAATGGAGGCGTCCCCCGCTAGTGTGTGAGCAAGTGGTCCATTTCATATAGAATGTACAGGGGGGGCCCAAACGGCCCTTCACTCTCTCACATTCCCCCCTTTTGTGACATCTAAAGTAACAAACTAATCCTTATGATTATTTTCATTCTGATAGTACTCTGCTTCCTGCACTGCTTTGTCCCATGCAGGCGTCCCTTTTATTGGCATCCAAGCCCTACAAACACTTTGTAAGCTCTGACCTCTTCTAGCATATTCATCAGGTGTACATGTCATGTATATTCCCCCATCTCCATCCAGGTCCACCCAGACCTCTCTATACCATTGTAATTCTCATGGCTCTTTGATTGTAGTGTGATATAAGTTATCCACCCTATCCCCAGGATAGTGGTATACAGCTGTCATGCGATACTTAGAGGGAACACACTCCCCAGTTTGGATCTGCACATCTTTCATATTTTGTACCCTTGTCGATTTGCCCATTGTTACCATCATCATTGTTGAACTAGGCATTGATTTTGCAGAATATCGAATTCCCACCTGGCACACACAGAAAAATAGGAACAGGAAAACGAGTGGGACAAAAATGTTCATCATCACGCTGAACCAAGATGGTATCCAGTTAAAAATGTCGTCAAACCATTTGCTTGGCACTATTCCTCCTTCCTTCTGCATTCTTTCCCCCAAATTATGCACTGCCGAATTGACGTAGGAAAGGGTCCCATGTTCGCGTCTTCAGAAGGTCCAAATGTACAGCAGGCGCTCCCTATTTTTTGGCAAACACTGCCATCCATTGCTGTGAGGCGATCCAGGACGTACCGGTTCTACATGGTCCTCAACCACAGGGCGCGGAGTTCCACCTTGATCACGTTAAATCCTTCTTCAGTGTCATTGGCCAGTTGGATCAGCTCCGAGCGGACGATCTGCAGCCATTTGGCATTTGTTTATGCCTGATGTCCTGGCACCAGAAGGGAAGCAAAGAATGTTTTGGCGGAGTTGAAGAGCTTGTATTTATCCGGAATTTCAGCCAGGAGTTCTGATGACTTACTGGAGATGTAGTTGGATGACCTTCTTTTGTGGGACACTGTCTTGTAGCTCATTTTCAGACAGAATGTCATATGTGGAGGGCTCTGTCCTCGTTAGTTGGGGTGCTACCGATATGTCAACAAATGTTTCCCCCCTTGGATATAGCTTTCTGGAATCACCATTAAGGCCAAATGCAGTGTGGCCATGGCACAGGTATCCCCCCATGATGGCGGGAGATACATGTATGCTTGTTTGCCACATAACCAGTAAGTGTCCATTAGTGCTGCCGTCCCTTTTTTCATATCCGGAATTGTTTTGTTGCACTGTTTGTTAGAACCCACCTGTACTTACCCTTCCCCATAGAAACAAAGTTCATGTGCAATTTTTTTCTGTGTTTTGATGGGTTTGTTGAGAGCTGTAACCCATGTGAGCTTTGCGATGTGTTAGGACCAGATTGGAGTGAATGTCTCTTTGCTCCAATGAAAATTCTCTTCAGTTAGACCTCGCAGTGCTTGTCTCGTCGTGCCCTTTGTTTTCTGTGAACCATGTCCCTTTGATAACAAAAAATGGTTCCTTGATGCAGATCACTCCTTGCTGTTTACTCGTGCAGATTTTCAATATCGTACCCCATAGCAGCATATGTAAGAACGGGGGTTTTGACAGTTTGGTTTTTCTACAACGTTGTAAGATTGGTATTCAGGGAGGCATTGTGTGACCAAATGGTCTTAACTCCGGTCCATAAAAGGCTTGTTCCTTCTTGTATCAGGTGTACCCCACTCCCCCCCCTCTTTCATATCACCCAATATGAAAGACAAGCTCCAATAAGGGCCAAGACAAAATAACATTACAGAAAATACTATTGCAACGAAGTATAGGCTGGAATCATAACTGTAGTTTCTATTAACTCTATTATCTACTCTATCACTATCTAAATTGGAATCGTTGTTTGTGAGAGCCCTCCTCTCCATCATATTTCCACCTGAAGGGGCGATATAAAAGTCTTAAGTAAACAAAACAGTATACATATCTATATATGTATATTTCTCTTTTTTCATCAGATCATATACATATACATTTACATATTCTTCCACCAATAATCGTTTAGTAGTTATGAAAAAACTTTTTGATGGCCGTTAAGTTAATTATCTGAAATTTACTTTTTACTTTTATTCTTTTAACTCGCAGTAAAATAGAGAAAGATAAAGAGAAATCTGTGTAGAGAGACAGAAAGAAAAAAGAGAGAAAAAGAGAGAGAGAGAAGCTAGATGATCATTTAAAACATTTGTATGTACATTTCTCATGTTTGTTTTTGCATGCATTTTTCGGATTGGTTTTACCCTTTCTCATTTGTGCCCTATGTTGCCTTTTTCTATATTAGGGGATAGCAGCACCTTGGCTCTGTTGCTGATCACTTTGGGTTGTTGTACTATCGTGTGCTCTTCTCACATCAGAAAGATGCACCCAGTATTTTAAACCCTTAACTTTCACCGCAGTGGGCGTGCAATAAATCACTTTGTAAGGGCCATGAACTCGCGGGGAGTTCCATCTCCACATGAAACTGCACACATATACATTCTCTCCTGGCATTAGCTGTCCTGTGGGGCTGTCTTGTGCTGGCGTTGTTTTATCTGTTTCACTGTCTTGTGTGAATGGGGGTGCTATTTGTTTTGCTATACTTCGCACTGCACATGTCAATTGGGTATGGTATGCCTTAAATTCATCACCTAGCACTGTGGCAACTCTGTGAGTGTCTGGCGCTCTTCTTACTGGGGATACTGGCGTATGTATGTGCTGTCCCATCACTATTCGTGCAGGCACAGATGGTAGTTCTTACTTGGTTGTGTCCTGAGTTGGAACAGTGCTAGAGGCAAGCAATACACCCAATTTACTCTTGAGCAGGCCATTTTTTTTTCTAGCATCCCGTTAGCTTGCCAGTGATAAATCGAACAGAGTTTATGTTTTACCCCTAGCAAGGTAGTCACGTCTTTGAAAATGTCGTTTACAAAATGGGTGCCGTTATCTGACCTGATCACATCGCATATGCCCCATCTAGAGAATACTTCCCTCACCAAAAACTTTGCTGCGCACTTTGCGTCAGGATGGACACAATGTCCGGCTTCCACTCACCGTGAAAAGGGTCATACTACTACAATGATGTATCTCGCCCCGTTACATCTTTCTCCCATATCTGCATAGTCTATATGGAGCTCCCTGAAGCACCCTGGGCACAAACCACTCTTCTTGGATGTCTGCTGCAATATGTTGCTTGGTTACATGCATTGGAAAATGTAGTTGTTGAAATGCAATCTGTAATAACTCTATGGGCATTACTACCTTTCCTGTCATTGCTTGTCGCCATATTAAATCTGTTGGCGATTGTTTGCAACCTCTTTTTCCCCATAATTGTTGCTTTCAGCAAGTGCACGTCTTTGTAACTCTATTATCTGTAGTATGGGGGTGCAGTTATACCCTTCCTCTTGTGCTTCTTGGGTGGGTGTTTTTACAACGCATTCTATCAGTGGAGGGACGTTAAAATATGCTGCTTATTTTATGGTAGCGCCCACTGGCGAGTTTCCGACTGAGATCGCGTCCGTGTTGTTGGTGTGTGCTTGGCACTTTACCAATGCTAACACTGATGGTTCTGCTAGTGCCTCAATCAAATCATTCAATAGTGCTGCATGTTGTACAGGCAAGCAAGAGATATGGGGGATAAGGTGGGCCCTCTTTTTCGTTGAATGGGGGGCCTCACTCGAGAGGGTGCGTTACATATAGGGAAGAGAGGGAGTCAGAAGAACTCTATTTCTCTTGTTTTGTGACCTTCCTGCTAGTATTTGTTAAACCTAGCTTGCTGCAACTCGTACCTACCCCAAATACGCCTTTGAACAGGGGTAGCTTCTGTTGTACAGGCAAGCCATCTGCCCTCCTAAACCCTCTTCTTGGCCATCGTGACAATCCGGAATGCGCCTTCGTTGTCACGAATCAGAATAAATTGTCCCTGCACATCCTTTAGCAGTATGTAGTGCTTCCATTAGTGCAATCAATTCTACTACTTGTGCTGAATACTGTGATTGGAGGCGTTTCTGCACTATTACTTCGTACTCTTCCCCTTCTATTCTTACCACAGCTGCACCTACATGTTTTTCTCCTGTCTCACTGTCAATTGACGCTGACACATCCACAAAGTACATCTCCCCTCCTTCGAGGGCATTTTCACTTGCTTTTGGAATGTCATCTTCTCCTTCATATGTGGCGCAATCGTGTGCTTGCATGTCTTCTACTGTGCAGGGCTCTGTAATGAGTGTGGCGAGTTTTACAGTTTTTCATCTAACCACATGGGCGTTTGGTCTGGATATTATGTTCTTGTATGGTGTTGCTCATTGCGTTGTAAGTGTTGATTTGGATCTTTCCAGAATGGCAAACAGTGAGTGTTCCGCATACAGGATGACGGAGCAACCCATCACAATGGTGGCCCTTTTCTCTATCGCGAAGGCCGGTGCCTCAAGAGCTTGTTTGCACGCGAAGTTTCCCTGCATCACTGAGTCTAATGTGCTGCTGTAGTAGGCCAATGGCTTGTGACCTAGTGATGATTTTTGTGTTAAAACTGCTGTCATCAATATTCCATTGCAGTGTGAAAAAAGGTAAAACTCCTGGGCATAAACCCCAGTCAGACACTAACCCAGTCAAAGTGATAGTGCTTGATAGTAAAAAGTGTAAATAAGTAATAATATCATTGTTATCAAAGTGACAGTGCTTGAAGGGTTATTTCTACTTTGACTTATTTTATTTCAATCAAGTGTTGTTGTACTGGTGCTCTCATATACCGTGTACTATTTTATGGGATAATTCCCGAAATAAACAATTTCTGACTGACTGGAAAACATTATTCACTTTCTCTTCCTTTTCCCCGCATGTATACATATACTTAAGGAAACAATTTATCCTTGAGTAAAAATGTTGGTGTTTTTCGCAATTTAAACCAACAATGCTTTATTGTTTTAGATGTGGTTTTATGACTTTGTGTACAACCACAATAAACATGCACTGACTGCATGCAGTAAAATAAGACAAAAGGTTACATGTTGTACTCAAGTCTGCCTGCAGATCATTGCTCTCACTGTCCCAATGACTGGCAGTCCTTTCTAGGTACGAATATGGTCTACAAGTGGAAAATAGTTGCAGCACAATTAGTTAACAGGTAATGTGGTGTCTTTAACACAGTAAATTAGAAGGCAAAATTAGATGTAGCAAGATTAGTCAAGGCCATACAGAGAGTTCAGGTGAAGCAATAGTTTAATACTTATTATTATTATTATTATTATTATTATTATTATTATTATTATTATTATTATTATACACATATTTATTGAGCGCGGACCTAGCTCCGGGAAGCAATAGAGCACTTGACAATCATAGGGGGAAGAACACAGTGCACAAGGGCTGTTTGCGTGCTATATACATTTAAATAAATAAATAAATAAAACAGTGAGGGCAGCAGATAAATAAGGAGTGACGAGCGAACAGGGAAGGTTGAGCAGTTGGCAGCATGGGGGGAAGACAATGGGGAGCAGATCACCAAGTCACAGGTAGGCTGGGGAGTGCAGGGTGTGTGGACCTAGAAGGAGGAACCATTCCTTGATGAGGAATGTGTTGAGCTCTTTCCTGACCAAAACTTCCCAAATGAGTGTGAAACCCCACTGGTTGTGGGTGTGGTCAATCTGGGTGCAGCAATAATACTCACTTCCTAAATGAATGGCAGAATACTCCCCCGGTTTCAAGATTGGTCAATTTTGCCACAAAATATTCAGCATGATGGCCGTTCAAATGTAGATAGTAGGGTAAAGTATAATACATTAACTGTTTACAGCAGAACTGTCAAGTTGGCAACATGATGTAAAAAAGCTATGCATGGATACAGTATAATTTGATTCATTCTGGGACACCTATAATCTAAGAATCTATATTAGAGTGTTATTCAGTGTGATATGCTTAATCCTTAAATACCAAGAATCAAACATTATAGGATACAGCATAATGCTCTTTACCATGGGCGTGTAGAAGTAGGCTTACAGTAGACACAGTATGATGTGTGTTTCCTTGGGAAAACAATATGGCACCCTGTTTTTACACTACATAGGGGGTCATTACAAGGTGGGTGGTAATTGATTCCGGTCACCGGTAAGGAGACCGGTGCCGGTAATCCCTTACCGCCCTATTCCAAGGTCCCTTGGCGGGCTTATAACGGGCTTGCAAGGCGCTAGCCCGTTATTAGCACCCTCCCCATTCCCATTGAGCCCTATCGGGGCTCAAATGGGAATGGGGAATGGCATGTTCAATGGGGCCTTACCGGTCCCGCCAGGGTCGGACTACACCGGTAAGTCCCCATTGAACTACACCGGTGCCGGACCCGTTATTGGTGGCAGTCATGGAGCAAATAGCACCATGACTACCACCAACCTCGGAATGAGGCCCATAGTATTACCTATAAGCAAGATAACATTAAGGTACAGTCAGGGATTCACCAAAATGCCTGGGATAGTAGTAGCGACATCACCCACCCAATGACATCACAGGAAGAGATGGGACATGACCTTTGACCATGATGAAAAAACATGTTATCACTTGATGTGACTGATGGGTGTACATAAGGTACAAATGCTAACATTTGAGAACATACCAAACCGATTCTTAAGCAGACTTTAGCCACTTTTGGATACCAACCACTAGATTGCTAACTACGGTGCTGCCTTGATATGTCATGAAGAAGGCCATGTTATGACAGGGGTAGACCCAGAAGAACCAACATAGGGCAGAGGCAAGGCATACATATGCCTCATATGACTTCTTACTGCCATCTTTTACCATGTATAGTTGTTGTCAGGTGCTGCCATAATACAGTATGCTAAATGTATCCTTTATTTAAGGTTACTGCCATCTTATGCTTTTTAGTCCTACTTCCTAGGAACCGTCAAAATATATTGGTAACTGCTGTATACATCGAATTGCTTTTATCAGATGCCAAGTACATCCTTTAATATCCAGTAATGCCACTCATTGACAGTTAATGCCTCATACACCTGGTACGGTCAACATACTTAGTGGAGAGCCGGATATCTTGAATTGCTGCCATCATAGGTGAAGTACAGCCTCAAGTGCCTCAATAATGCAATTCAAAACTCTTATATAAGTTACTATATGTGCACCTTCACGTGTGTATTTATTTCCATCATGTGCTAAACTCAACCTCAAATGATCCATTAAAACAACCCAATTCCTTTCATGCATGGTATACGAGCCATGGCTGATTTGCTACCTCAACTGCACCAGGATGGTACAATGAATGCCTCATGCAAATGCTATGTCACTGCATGTAATGTGTAACCTCATGCCCAGTTGCTACTGTCCTAAGTCAACAAAGTGCCACTTAGTTCCTCAAATGTATGGCATATTTACCATCAAGGGTCTGCAGCCTGTGGCTAATCAGTTTTTTTGACCTCTACCTCCCATGATTCATCAATATTGCCTAAACTGTAAGGATTTATTGATTTATGTAATTATTTGGATTTGTAAAGCGCACTAGCAACCCAAGGGCATTGAGGTGCTGTTGCATGAAATTGTCTTAGTTACAGAGGGATACTTGGCTCTTGGTTACAGTGAGCATGTAGCCTCGCAACGATACTGTATCAAGGAACATACAAAGGTTAGCATTACGGTTGCAGTGAGAGCTAAAAAACAATAAGACTGGATTATGCAGACAATGTAGTCATATTATGTAGACAAAAAGCATTGTTTTTATTGTTTTCCTGAAGGCTAAATGCGACTCAATACTTCGAACGTAAGGGGGTAATGTGTTCCAATGTGTTGCTGCCAACACTGGGAAACTAGATCAGATCCTCCTGCACTTATTCTCAGGCTCTTTGAATGGATATCCTATATGTATAGGCAATTCTTATGGGTCAAGCTGAAACAGGCTTGCCAACTCTTTGAGCCAGGTACAGTGGTGACAGGTTATGGACACATTTAATGTGTTAAGGCGAGAGCTTTAAAGACTATCCTCTCTCTAATGGGGAGCCAGTGAACCTGCTTCCTGGTATCAGAGATAAGTTCCCTCTTGGAGATACCAGTGGAGCCCTAAGGGCATCATTCTGGACCGTCTGGAGTTTGGTGATGTTTTTAGCAGATATCCCCAAAAAGAGGGCATTGCATTAATGCAGCCGAGATCCAATTATTGCTCTTGCAATAGTGAGACAGTTCTGTTCTGACAGAAAGGGTCTGGCTGCGTTAATCAGTTTAGAGTGGTAGGCTGAGGTAGATTCAATGGCATTGATCTGCCTGTTCATAGAAAGGTCTGAGTCCAGGTAGACCCCCAGGGACTTTACAACTTGTGGTACAGGGATTGAAATGTTGTCAATCGTAAATAAGCTGTATTGTTTGTCCAGTTTCCTGAGGGTGGTAGGAGATCCAACTAGCAGAAGTTCTGTTTTTTCACTGTTAAGGCATAACCAGTTTTCTGCCATCCAGGTTTGGATGGTGGAATATATGGACTTAAGAGTGGCCATATCGGCTACATAGTCACCGGAGAGGGGGATGACGACCTGTGTGTCATCAGCATAGTTAGTGTATGCGATGCCCTAGGCATCCAGAAGGTGGAACGATGGACTGGTTTCACTAATACACTCACTAATACACTAACATCATATCCATTCCTAAGACCCTGTGGGGCTCCACATTTAATGAAGCTTGGGTGGGCACAAGCTGAGTTAGAGAATACTTTGATAACCCTTTACTGGAGAAACAAGGTGATCCAAGCAATGGCCTTTTTGGGAAAAGTTAACGGCGGAGGAGAGATCGTGGTAAAGGGTATTATGGTCCACCAAATTAAAAGCTGCATAAATATCTAGGAGCAGAAGGAGGGTGGGTTTGCCCGCATCTCTGAAATTGTCAATTTGATTTTTTCGGTCTAGGAGTGTAGTTTCGGTGCCGTGTCCCGGATGGAATCCTGACTGCATGGGGCCGAGCAGGTTGTTTGCCTGGAGGAATTTTTGGATTTGCTGATAAGCTGCCTTGTTGAGAATTTTTAAAAGGAATGGGACAGTCGTTATGGGTCTGTAGCCCCCTGGGACAGTTGGGTCAAGTGTTGTTTTTTTTTAATAGAGGATGAAAGGACATGTAGTCCAAAACATCAAGTGAGGCAAATGTGGCATTAACAATGTTTGCACACCATTAAAAATGTTTTTGTTTCAATGCATTCATAACCCAGTCACATTCAGCATCAGACATGCCAGTATAAATAAGGTTTGCACATATCTCAAGGAAGCAAAAGAAAGATTTTAAAGCGATACTAATTTAAAACGATAACATTATTCTGAGCCTATGCTTTGATTAATTGATGGTAGTTTATAATAATAATCCATTATTTGTATGGTGTTTTCACAAATCACTTTACATAAAACACTACTATAAACATGCATGTTGCCCGGCAACTGAAATTCATATAAATTAATTGAATATGAAATGTTGAGTAGACCTTACTAGGATTCAAACATGTGACCTGCAGAACACACTTAGATCTCAGCAATGAGCACTTAACCCACTGAGATATCTTGCTAATTACGTTTCCTTTAACGTGCATAACATAGCATTAATTATTGCATTGGCTCTTATTTCTTATTAACATCATACTTACTTTGTAGGCTTAGAAGCAGTAGGAATATGCCACTTGTAAACTTGATAATAGCTAATGATAGTATTGTTATATTAGGTATAAATAGGACTGCAGGGAACAGGAGGGGTTTTGGTTAGATATCCTTCTACATGTTTCTTTTTAACTGCACAACGAATTAAACTGCATATGTGCGGCCATTGGATAGCTCAGTGAGTTAAAACCTCAACTCTGACATGTACCAGGCTGCATGTTTGAAGTTTATATTTCAGCAGGGCTGAATAAGAACTTCCTCCATAGGAGGTTAATAAATTAAGTAGTATTACATTTCATAGAAATAACATATTTTTGTGCAATGTTTACAGGCACGGGGAGCGAGGAGTCAGACATGAAGCTCTATACATAAAAGGATGATATCATACCAACCATTTTACATGGATATGGGGCAATATAGGGCACAGTAACATCAAATTGGAAAGTATTTTGGGCACCCAATTACAGGCTTTAGAAACATGAAACAATCAAGTTAACTCTAAATAAGACGCTCTGGGGCATCCAGTCTGTCTAGCTGACATAGACAAATACGAATTTCAAGCTGAACATTTGCAAATTCAACACATTAGAGAAAGTTAAACATTGTAGGTTATTTTCTGAAATTAAGCCCTAATAACCCTATTTTTCTTCCTTTGCCCATCGCCTATGCAATCGTTGACCAGGGGTCACAGAGGCAGTGCCAGAAGTGACAGAGAAGTCACTAGAGGTCGCAACTGCAACCCCTGATGCCCCCCAAATTGATGTCCATGGGTACGGTATAATACTTTTTACTCTGGGACACAGACATGAAGCTCTATACATAAAAGGATGATATCATACCAACCATTTTACATGGATATGGGGCAATATAGGGCACAGTAACATCAAATTGGAAAGTATTTTGGGCACCCAATTACAGGCTTTAGAAACATGAAACAATCAAGTTAACTCTAAATAAGACGCTCTGGGGCATCCAGTCTGTCTAGCTGACATAGACAAATACGAATTTCAAGCTGAACATTTGCAAATTCAACACATTAGAGAAAGTTAAACATTGTAGGTTATTTTCTGAAATTAAGCCCTAATAACCCTATTTTTCTTCCTTTGCCCATCGCCTATGCAATCGTTGACCAGGGGTCACAGAGGCAGTGCCAGAAGTGACAGAGAAGTCACTAGAGGTCGCAACTGCAACCCCTGATGCCCCCCAAATTGATGTCCATGGGTACGGTATAATACTTTTTACTCTGGGACACAGAGAAACAAAAACCAATAGGATATTGTGTTTTACATATTACCCTTTGAACCCTAGAGACAAGATTAAAGTGGTATACAGTAGAAAATGTTGTACTATAGGATATCTGGAAACACAATAACAGTAGAATATAGTCAAATACGCTTTACTGTGGAACACCGAGAAGCAGAACAGAACACAATAGTATAATCTATAATTCACTTTACCCTGGGACTAGACTCAACTAAACAGTAGGATACAGTGTAATATGCTATACCCTAGGATGCCAAGAAGCAAGATTACCTTGGAATGCAGTATAATACCATTTGCCTTGGGAAACATAGAATCCACACACAATAAGATGTTATGTTTTACACTTTAAAATAGACATAAACTAACTGTCCCCAAAGAAGTGATAAAATATTCTCCATTACATGGCAAATGTGAAATAAACAGGTATCCTTGACACAACAATTAAGTAGTAAAAGCATAAGAAACAATTGATGTTTTTGATACTCAAGTGAAAACAGAAGTATTAGAGGTACCCTTGTCACAATAATGAATGGTTTAATACTGAAATGGCCACATTTGTCAATAAATCCTCACAAAAATATCAAAGATCAGAGACATCACAGCAAAATGTAAATGCTGGCAACATGTGTTTTGAACCTCTAGGTGTGTTTTCAGAGCTGTCAAATAAAAGAACAAAGACTCAAGTAAAAACACAATACTCTTACAGTCTACATTAACAATCTGGTTTTGAGACATTGTACATACATCATGAAAACAATATCAAAGATCAGTGCCACGAACTGTCAATACATTCTGAAAGTATAATAAAATGTATTTTCTGGCAACATGGGCTGTGCACCTGTGGGTGTGTTTTCAAGGCTGTCAAAAAAAGGAACATAGACTCAAGTACAAAAAATGCAATACCCGTATGGTTTTGTTAACAATCCTCTACCATTTGAAGAACCACTGTTCTAACGGGGTGAGTACCAAAGTCACAAATACATAAACTCAACAAGTGAACAAAAAATGTATTCATAATGATTTTGAGATATCAAAAATGAACCAATAATCAATCAAAATATTTTCACCACGGAACAGCCTTCATAGAACGGCTGTGATGGAATGGGTACTTATGATCCAAATAATAGTTGATGGCCAGCAGACAAACAAATGTACAAATCACTGAAGCGAGTTTATTGCAAAAACATCTGTATTGGTGACAATTGACATTTCTCTGCACCAGCTGCTTAGTCATGGTTCAATAAACATCAAGAACAGACTTGAATTTCTATAAAAATACAAAGTGCTTCATGGTAATAAAAAGAGGTCTTTAAAACATTGATACAGAGTGGGCATTTGATCTGTAAAGTGGTCAGTTCAGGAATTAAGTTATGGATATTTTATATTCACAATTATATTGGGAAACATATTGCTTCTGAATTATATAATTAAAAGACAGATTTTACAAGAATCCACACTAAGCAGAATTATTCTATGCTCAAGGTTGATCATTTATGAAAGTGCATATAGTCCAGACCCACCCTAGGATGCTGGTAGTGCTATAACGTGCCTAGTGCAAAATACCCATCGTTAGACCAAAAAGAATCAAAAATAAAACAAGGGTTTTGCATGTTGCCATAAGCCTCATGAAAACTGAAATTACACCAATTATTTGAAACACCTTCATTTAGTAACATAAATTCCAGAGAGAGTGGAACTGTTAGCATTCTTAAGGCTATCAAAAATAACCATCAATTAATATTATGAGTCTAAAATATGCCTACAATGTCAACATGTTATTGGATCATCATATACCTGAAAAAAATGACTACTTTAAACTTGGATTTTGTAAAGTGCATAATGCATCTAGCTCAAAATGTTATAATAACATTTCCTCTTGGAATCAAGCTACATCTGTAGAGAATGGCAGGTTCTCAAAATATAACTTCTAAGTATAACATGCATGGAGCACACTACAGATTTATTAAGACAGAAAATAACATATAAATCACTGAGGCTACAACCATCTAGTCCATGGACTGGAAAAGCAAAATGGGCACATGCTAACATGCATACATTTATTTTCATAAAAATACACTGTAACATGGCATGGTATTAATTCTATTAGAATTGTGCTATTGAACCTCATAATAAGCTTGATTTCTAGTTTTCACAGAATCAATTCTTAATCGCCCTTCATGGATTCTCTGTCAATCAAATCAATGAATCTGCTTACTATGCGCAACTACATTTCACCTGTCCGTTGTGCAATCCTATGGTACATGAACTTTCCAATTGTCAATTCTTTCATAAGTGAGTCTCAACTTATTAAAAGATACATCAAAATAATATGAAGCTATAGTTAACAAATTCTAATTTCAACAGTGAAATCAGACTTTGTAAATACATGCAGATTCTTACCTTACACTAAATAGAGCAACTTTCCAAATTTAGTGTTGTAGATATTTCATACCAATTAGATGTACTAAATTTGAGTACTCTCTGTGTGTTCTGAGTTACATGAAAAAAGGAGACAAAGGTTGAAAACAGTATTTCCTACCAGTCAAAAGACACAAAAAAGGTTTCCCTATTCTTATCTGACCTAAAATTCAAATTCTGCGGCTTGTCAGCTCTGTAACTTCCATTAATGCTTGTTATCTAATTCTTATGCTTGCTCAACATTTGCCGCCACTGGATACATATACAAAATAGGAGAGAATAATCATAATCTAGGCATGGTCATGAATATAGGACGGACAACTTCAAAAAAATTCATCCATTTTAAAACACTCATCTACTCAATGTTTGTGGCAGGATCAGCAACAAACTCACTTTATGAATCCAAGTCTTTCATTGTGTTATACAATTAAGTGGAGATTGTTTTCTAAAGTCAGATGAAGCTAATGGCCAGTAAGGCATTTAACTTCAAAAGGTTAATTATGTAGTACACAAATATGTCAATATAAACCACTGATATATAGTGACAAATAGGTATATGGTAACAAACCTAGGACTCATTTCCGCCAAAATCCATTTACCATTTCGAACCACTTTCATATCAAATATCAGAGCAGGACTAAATATAACACCTTGACGTTCTAGTATAACTACCTTCTTGGAAAAAGCATTTACTTTATTAGATCATTTGGGGATTCAAATGCAGCCCAATTCATGAAAGTGTTTCAAATACAAAGTCTGTGGCTATACTTCTGATCACAAACCGATTTGTATTAGAATAAAACATAGAACACCACATACTCTATAGACAAATCCCTGAATTATTGCAGGCATTACAAAAAGTTAAATTATTCATGATCCAAATTGTATCCCTCAGTAACTTGCCCTTAAATTGTAAATTCATGCTGCTTCTTTTTGTTTGATCCAACATTCACAATCTCCATTTCTTATGGGTATTGCAACGTCTTTAAATCCTATTGGAAGCATAATTTACCCACTGAATATTCTATGTGTACTATACCAATGAAAAAAGGGTTGGCTAGCATCTTTATATTTGACACCTCAAATATGTTCAATAACTACTTCCCTGAGATTCTGTACGGTATTACTGTGATAGATTGCTATCTGGAAGGGTGTGAAAGCATATTTGTTTATTTGTATTAATTAATACAAATATTAAGATAATTTCATCTCTGAAAGAGCAATCTGCTGATCAGTTTCCCCTTTCATAAGCTCTGTCTCAAAAGCATAGTGTGTACCTGTGCTGAGTTGCATCAGTGTCCTTTTCTGCAGAGCCTTCTCTGCAAGCGGCACAGAGCATGTTCAGAGATCACAGGTGCCCATTAGACAGCTGCAGTGACATCCACTGCAACACAGGGGCTGCATTTAAGATATGCACTGCTGAACCAAAACTATGATAATTATGGGTCGCCCATGCTGCTGGCAGGGTAATCTGAAATATATGCTATGCCAGTATTGAGGCACGGTGCATGGTACTACTCACAATCATTGCAGCCACCTCCAAATTGATATCATACATGTGTCCACTCCTGGATATTCCAGCGAGACAGGCCGATCCTGCCAAGTGACAAGACAGGAACCTGAATGGCCATGCTTCTTCTTTGATCTCTTTGTGAGGGTAGGTAACACCCTCCACCAGAGATGTCCACTCAACAGGGTGCTGCAATGGGCACAGGCATCAATGGAGCACACCCTTTCAAACTGAGAAGCCTCACACCAGGGTGCTGATATCTGAAGGCCTTTCATCCTAGGGAAAGGCGCATGGCTATCAACAAATGTGCAATCCATTTTCAGGCACAAAGAGGCAGGGAGCCAAGACCAGTTGGTATTTTCATCAGCCAATTTGAAATGCTCTAGCTGAGAAGGTAACTGGTGGATAGTCATGCCAGAATCATTTTTGATGATTTGCAGGATACTCTAAACTTTAATTCTCCACTGGGAATACTTCTCAAAGCAAAGGTCTGTTTCCACATCCAAGATGACATCAAATCCCATTTTTGAAAAGTCTGACGAATAGGTCAGTAAAAACTCAACTAACGCAAGTGATGCAAAGTGTATCACTGACCAATTGCAAAGGCTCTCAGCTAGAGGCAGTTCAACTAGCGAAATAGCCTTAGTCGAGATATTGGTGAGTTGTTGTATACAGTGAAATAGCTGAAGAACCATGTCTCTATTCAAATATGGGCTCTCATTAGCGGCAAACAACTCAATTATGTGTATCTTATTGCCACCCTTACTATTTAATTTAGTCCTTAAATTTGACGCCACTACATTTTTATGCCTAAGTGCTCCCCGAGATTTATTAACTTTGGTTGCACCGTCAATTGTCTGTCATTAATCTCTACTTCCTGAGACAATTACCAAATTAAAGATAGTGTGGACTTCAAAGACTTATCCAACTGTTTATTCATAACACTTTGCGGCCTTTTAGTCTTATGAATCCACTTATCAAGAGGTCCAGCCACTCAGGGGCCCTTAGGTGCCCTATCAGCTTTAGTGATCTGCAAACAAGCAACATTGGTAGACTCAGTAAGATCCAGCATTTGCCCTAGGCTGGCCAATATTACCACTTAAATGGCTGGTGACAGAATTATATACACATTTCTGCAGTTTCTTGCACATTCAAAAAACTCAACTCGGACAACCTCCGACCTTACCTAGATATCCCAGCCCCATCGCCCCCTTTCTCCCAGGACCCTTACATTCTAGCAGACATTTATAAGGATACTCTCATCAAAGCTGTAAACTCCATAGCACCACTCGAATGCAAGAAATAAAAAAAGTCACTACACATTAATGAATGATTCACAAATGAGCTTCAGGCTCTACGTGCGACCAAATGACAGGCTCTTAAAAACTGGCATGCCAACTCCAATGACTCAACCAAGGAGAGTTTCAACCGGATCTCTCTCCAGTATAAAGATGCTATCATCATAGCCAAATCCAACTAATTCAATGCTCGAATTTCCAATGCAATTCTCAAGCCAAGGAAATATTCACCATCTTTAATGAACTCATCGCACCTCTTACTAGCCCAGATGAGATCATCAAAGACTAAGCCTGGTGCGCCAGCATACAATCCGCTATGCTCAATAAAATAGACCTCCTCCAAAAAAAAATACAGGAGCATTACAAAGCCCTACCTCGCCAACAATAGCCCCATCAAACACCCCCTACTCATAAGGACCTCCACCTCCCTCAAATCGCATTCAGAGACAACACAGAATTAGAAGTCATAGACCTCCTCAAGCACCTTAAACCATCCTTGTGCAAAGGAGACATATGCCCACCTAAGATCATTAAGGATTGTGCTGAGGCATTAGCCCCTCTCCTGACGGCCTTCATTAACTCCTCATTTAAAACTGGCATTGTTCCCGCTAGCCTCAAAGAGGCTTGGGTACGGCCCCTGCTGAAAAATCCCACACTAGACCTGGCTCAGCTAAACAATTACCGGCCCATAACTACCGTCCCCTTTCTTCTCAAAATTCTGGATAAGGCGGCCCATAGCCAGATCCAACATTACCTCGAAACAATCTCTATCCTAGGGAAAAGACAATCTGGTATCCGCAAAGGGCATAGCACGGAAACTGCCCTACTGGACTTAAAAAACCAAATCACGCAAATCATTGACAAAGACAAGCCTGCCCTCCTCCTCCTCTTAGACCTCTCAGCTGCCTTCGATCTTATAGATCATAAGACCCTTACCTCCCACCTCACACAAGAAGCCAATTTCTCCAAACAAGCAGCCTCCTGGATTACTTCTTTCCTCAAGGGTAGTGCAATGAAGGTATTCTCCAATATAGCTAATGCAGCCCCACCACCATAAACTGTGGAGTTCCACAGGGTTAATTTACAGCCTCGAGCCATGTACTATCTATTTACAAAGCCCCTCTTCGACAAGCTTGATGCACTTGGTATAGCGTATATGAACTATGCTGATGACACTCAAGTACTCCTACCATTATCTGGTTCCTACGACCAAAACGCGAAGACATTATGCTAAATCTACCCCACGGTCCGTGTATGGATGGTGGCAAACAGCCTTTGTCTCAATGGGGACAAGGCAGAGATCTTAATCCTCTATCAAAAGGCCATGCTACCTAAACTAGATTACCTCTATGCTAATTTTAACATAGACAACTCCATCATTCCCGTCTCTTCCTCTATAAAGACGCTACGAGTCTACATTGACACTACCCTATTGATGACCAGGAAGGTCAGCATCTCAATAGCCAGAGCTGCAATCAGTGCCAAACTAGACCATTGCAATGCCCTCTTAGCTAGTACCTCCATAAAAACATAAACAGACTCCAAATCACCCAAAATAATGCCCTAAGAGCAGCACTGAGCATCCCCAAAAGGGACCATATCTCCCAGACAAGACAGGCAGTTCATTGGCTACTGGTCAAAGACTGCATCTCCTTTAAAATCCTCACTATCACACACAAATGCCTCACCCACACTGCCCCCTCATACCCATCAGAAACTATATCCAGAACTACATCATCTTGCCCCACAAGAACATGCTACACAAATCAACTCCACACCACACACATCAATAGGGCCAAAGCAGGCAGGATCGGCTTCCTGTACAGAGCCCCCAAACTATGGAATTCAATCCCCACATCCCTCAGAGCAGAGACCTGTGTTCCTGCATTCCGAAAAAATTTAAAAACCTCCCTCTTCAACTAACACCTACTACGCCTTTCCAGCCATGCCTAGAACCCTACTGAACTCTGTGTATTCCCAGACCCCCTTCTCAATATGTAAATTGTAAATGAAAAGGTTTAAAATGTAATTGAAAAATTTGTAAAAAAAATAGTTTTTAACCTTGCAACTAAGTGTATCACTCTCTGTAAAAAGTGTCACAATGCCCACGGGGTGCTGTGCGCTCTACAAATACGAATAAATAAAAAATAAATAAATACAAATTTCCCTTCTTGCTGCTACGTTTAGCCTTGAATTCCTCAGGCCATTCAGAATCATCATCCAAATGTGTGACAGTGGTTTGGTCTGATATCATAATCACTGTACAGATTCCTATAGCTGCATCAGCAGGGGCTCATTCACCCTAATTCCATAACTGCAACTCTTCTGGCCCACTACCCACTACCCACTGCTAACACCATAGTTTGGACAGAATTATCCACTGCATCAGTGTTTCCATGTAATCTTATATCAGGGCAACTATTTTCTAGAATATTATCTACAATACGACGTAGAGCTAAATGAGTAATTTATTTCTTCATCAAAGGTACATGTTTTGCCCCTCATGTCAAGGTTTACTTTCAAGCTCTTCACTCTTAAACTTAAAGCCATCTATTGTGGGCTACATTGAGCAACTGAGCAGAATTCCCATGCATGACCAAGCTGCACTTCTGCAGTCAAAAGCATAATAGCTGTGCTGGCTCCTTTGAGCACCATTGCATCAAAACTGTGTTTGGCAGCAACAAAAGGATGGCTGCACCACATTGCCAAACACCCATTGGGCGAGTTGGAACAGGGAGCACACCGGGAAATGTGCCAGGGTGTGTTATTGTGTGCACCAAAAGAAGCAAATTGAAAAAAAAGCGCCGCTCTGCTGTTTGCAAAAAGTTCCCATTCTATATCAAGATCCTTTTATCAATAAGGCCCTGCCTTGCCCATCCATATTCACATTGTGCTTTAGCGGAAGAGAGCATTATCCCGGAATGACAGGTGAATGTCAAGCCAAATCTGGGAAATCTAAGAAACTTAAACTTAAACGCTTAACATTAAACTTAAACAAAATGTCAAACATCAAGGGTTTAAAGAAATCCCAGCACTACGGGCATATGTCAATTTCAGTGAACCTGTGATTTGAACACACTGCTGGATAAAAGAAACTGAATAGGGCTGCAAAACAATATTGGAAAGCCAGGTGGAAGAGAAAAAAAACGAATTTAAAAGAGAAATCCTAACTTCTTTCACCATGTGTCAACATGGGCTTTTGCAAACCAAACAAAAAGGCCTGTTTTAAAAGTACAATGTTGAATGAAAATGTGTCCTTGCCTAGCAATGTAAAGGGGGTTTTGCTGGGGAAAATGTATTCAAGGCTTGTTTTTGATTCAGAACAACAACAAAAAAGAAAATAAATAATTAAAATGCATTGGCTGGATTTTGTGAGCTCCAGAACAGGTTTTCTGCTGGCTAAACTGAGGCCTTCCCCCAAAGGAGCCAGCATAAACTTCTAGGAAACATGGATGCTAATCACTAGCTTGGAAAACTTTGAATAGGACCAGAAGTCCACATATCACCTATTAATCAAACTTTTGTCTGTGCTCCAGGCTCTTACAATAGATCTGGGACACCTACATGCAAAGTGGCAATAAACATTCAATCAAACTGGGAAACTTCCATGGCCACCTTGGGATGAGGTGACAGTTGGTGGTAGCTGAAGAAAATAAAATGGGCCAAGTGAAGGACAAAGGCTAGCCCCATTTTTTTCAAAACACTATTTTATTAAGAAACTTTTAAGACTTTTATCTTTGCAACAGGACTTCACAGGAATGTAAAAAGTTAACAGTGTAAATGTAATTTTGTGGTTTTTAATTTAAGATGTTGTAGCCTTCACTGCCATATTGGGAACAGAAATGGCAGAGAATTGCATATTCTAAGGAAACTGTACATGATGCCACTTAGAAATTCAATACTGATATGCCTAATAATAATCTATACACATGTATAAAGTTATAGAATTTTAGGATGGATATTTCTTACTGAAAACGAAGAAAAATTGTTAAGCAACTAAAACAAAATCTGACAAACTTGAGAGTTGGACTAGCATGCTCTGCATAAAATGTGTAATCTGCCTATGTAATTTGTTAAGATGCTACAAATGTAAAAATGGGCCATTTATGTCAAAACTGTGTTGTGGAAAAATTAACTGTGGGAGGTTGTGGACATAGTAAACCCACATCACAAAGCTGTTGTCATGTCTCTAAAAGGCCAATCAGCTGATATGTGGGCAGTAACGATCACCACTGTCCAATCCAATTGTTAGGGGCGTACCCAGCCTAAGCCTGCCCTACCATATAATTCTATGATGTTAGCCGCTTTTATATAAAGGGTGGGAGCACACATACAGACTCGCTACTGAATTTCTAGCACCTGAGTTCCTGATATTCTACATTCTTCTTGCCAGATTCCATCTTCCACTCCAAGGCCAAAGCATAGCTGGCTCTATCCCAGCAAGGCCTTAAACTAAACATCCCACTAAAAAAGGGAAAAGCTGTGGTACCATTTTTGAGGAGCATCCTGAGATCAGACCAGCTTTTTGCTCGCTAGCTGCATGCCCGTTGTACCTCTGCCATCCAGATTTATCACAACCTGTATCCAGCTGTACCTTTGCCATCCAGTGACCAGACAGGCCTAGCTGTGTTTCTGCCAGGAGAGTCTGCCGATATCCAGCGCCCATTGTGCGGTGACCAGAATCTGGTTGACTGTTCCAAAATCCCAAGCTCAAGCTTTGACTGTGAGTATCTGACCATCCCATAGAAACACATAGCCTACCCATTTTGATCCTTTGTCTTGTTGCAATCTCCCAGTATCCCTATCCATACCCTGGTAACTTGTTTAAAACTGTTAGAATTCTCAGTGCTCCCTGCCTTGCCCATGAGCTGCTTGACAAAGGATTATGTATTATATGTATGCTTTATCGCTTAAAGGATATAGACAATCACCCCTTATATGTCTTCCACAGGAGTGTCATGAAATGTTTCTTTGTGCCTGGTCCCCATGTTCAAATAATAAATGTGTGTGCACACACTGCGGGATGAGAATGGAGAAGTTGAGTGATAAGATGTCCATCTATAGAAGTGATATTATCACATACCTGACCAATACATACACTGCATGTAAGCTGTAGCCTTGACATTTCTGACACATACATCCTCTCCCCAGTGTCACTCCATCAATAGGAACACAGAGAGCCCCTCTGAACCCCATATGCACTATTGCCTCACCCAATTGTAGATTCAGTATTGTGACATTGAGCTGGGCAGGAAGGAGAGAAGGAAACAAGGAACCTGTGGGCCACCTCTCATCAGCTACCGTGCCGGCAGAGACCCATGGAAGGGAACTACATGGATGTCATGCATAACCCCTGTAGCCTTGCAGTAAAAATATTGTGCTGTGGTGGTTTGTAGGGTCCCTGCAAGTACCAGGCAAGCAGGTGTCAGCAGCTAGCATGTATTACGCAAAATGTCTCTCCAGACTACCTGTGCTCAGCAAAATGTGGTTCAATCGTCCTTTACCAACAGACTCCCACATTCAGAAATGTGAATATGTGCCATGTGAGTGGGTCTTTGTATTTGCAGGGAAGTCTATTAAAGGTGTGACATCACACCACCCAACCACATGGACTGCATGAAGTCTGCAACTATCCAGTGGCATGGTGACATTTGCTCAGGTGTGGAGGCTTGATTGCAGAAAACCTAAGGGTGGTTTGGAAATGTAGCATTGCAATACCAAATGTGTAGGTACATCTACTGCAGCAACATCAGCCTCACGAATGGTAACAAAAGCCTAGCCCACAGTATATAACAAGGTTGTGTCGTAGGTGGCACATTACTTGTGGACTTGTGAATGCCATATGATATGATATGGCATTTATAACGCGCCTATACACAAGTGTTTCAAGGCGTGACATGGCAAGGGAGGGGAACAGAGGGAAGACAGAGACAACGATCTTAATAGGCCAGCTGACACTGAGATCGCGCAAGTGCGAGCGGGGGATTGCGAGGAGAAAGGGGAGGGGAAGAGCAGTACACAGGATAAACAGAAAATAAATAAAAACAATAAATAAGAACAATAAATAAGAAGTGCGGCCAGCTGGTGGCAGTTGTAAGGGTAAGTGCAGACATGAGGTGTCAAGTGCTGGGGCTGTAGGGATACGCAAACAGCCCCAGAGTGCAAGTGTTGCCAGGGGGACAGTGTAGGTGTGCAACGTGGGGAGGGACCTGGTCCCAAGAGGGTATCCAGGGGACGAGTGCAGTTTCAGTTTCAGCGGGGAGTACAGCAGGGGAGAGGAGGAGAGAAAAGAAGCAAAGAGGAATGTCTTGAGCTGCTTCCGGAACCAGAGATGGTTACCCTCAATTTTTAGAGAGGCAGGGAGGCTGTTCCAGAGGGAGGCCCCAGCCAAAGAAAGAGATCTACCACCAACTTGTTGCTTGGAGAAGCGACTGAGCCTGACCAGTTGGAGGCGGATGAGTTAAAAGCTTGAGAAGGAAGATATTTAGGAAGAAAGAGTTGAATGTATTGAGTCCCCAGGTCCCAGAAGACCTTGTGGACAATACAAAGGATACTGGGATCCAGTGCAGAGATTTCAGTCCTGGAGAGATACTATCCCTGTGCTTGAGGCCAAGGACAAGTCTCGCAGTCTTGTTTTGGATGAGATGCAGAGGGCGGAGAGTAGAGGCAGGCAGATTTAGATAGGTTGTTGCAGTAGTCCAGCCTAGAGAGAACCAGAGCTCTGGAGACAATGAGCTTCTGGGGGAAGGAGAGGAAAGGAGTAATACCTCTGAGGAAGAGCAGCTGGTAGTGTGACTTCTTAGAGATGTCAGAGATGTGAGGAGAGAAGAAGAGTGTGGAGTCAAAGATGACACTGAGGTTTTTAGCCTCACAGGTGGGAGCAAGAACAGAGCCAAGAGAGACTGGCCAGAGAGTGACAGGATAGGAAATAGCAGGTGTGCCGATTAGGAGAATCTCAGTCTTACTGGCATTAAGGCAGAGATCATTGACTGCACACCACTCCTGAATAGCAGACAGACAGTCAGAGATGAGAGAAGGAGAAGTGGTGGCTAAATAGAGCCTGAAAATTGGCTGAGTGTCATCCGCATAGCACTGAAAATTGGGGCATAGAGCAGCAATGCAGTGGGCAAGAAGTGCCAGGTAATGGTAGAACATCCCGCGAGAGAGGTTATACCCCTGGTGAACACGACAGGTAGCGATAGAGTAATTGGAGAGAATGGACCCAAGTTGGACCTGGGAGGGTCGATCGGAGAGGAAAGAAATCAGCCAAGCCGGGGCCTGATCGGTGCTACCCAGGTTATCATGGAGATGCACCCATTGCTTGAATGTTTTCTCTGTCTGCATCAGAGGACATGCTTATGTCACTTTTACTGCCCATATGTAGTGCATTCAGTAATTTCCAATGCCCAGAGATTACCTTCTCCATTCCTTTACACCACTGTTATACCAGCAGCCTACCATAAAGTGGACAATAGACACTGCATACACATGTGATGGAGACATACATTGTGTGAACTCAGGACATTTTCCAACTGTGCCATTTACTGTGCCTGCTCACTTTATGAAATTGTATAAATGTTCAAATGAACTCCAAATTCTTAACAACATACTAATCTTGATATATTTAGAATAATTTGAAAATATGTTGAGTGCATGGGAGGTAATACAGTCTAGATACATAGAGTCTTGAAACAATACTGACACAAAATGGTATCCATAAAGTAGGCTACCACTGTCCCCTGCCAAAACCAGTCAGACGTTCTGTAAAGAAAAAATGTAATACTCTAATTTATTGTAGCTGTAAAGAACAACCAAAAAACAATAACTCATGGACAGTTTAGTTACCCAATACTCCAATCCCTGGATTGTGCATACATTTTTCTTTATATTCTAGTAAGAAGCAACCCAACACATTTCGTGAAACAGGTTCCTTTCATCAGGAGTTATTCATATACATCTAACAATCAACAGAAATAGATAGTGTCAGCAATTCTATATTAGGTAGAGGAATAGACATTCACAACTGAATAGTCATAACTGTGTCCAGTCTTATAAATCAGAAGTTGTTATTTTCACTCAATGATCTCAGTTGAAATGACATAATAAGGGATTAAGCTCAGCCAAATTATGATGTGTTAGAGATCAAATCAGTCAGCAAGAGATAAATTGGGCTTAAAACATACTTATTTGGCATACTATAAGTATTCCAAATGAAAGCCTCAAAAAGTGATGAAGCTGATTATTATTAAGTCCCTATCCTATATGTGTTTGGTGTACAAAAAACCTTAACAAAACCAAGATAAATACACAATACAAATCATTATAAAAACATGATAATTGGTACTAAATTTACTTTAAAAAAGGATCAAATACAATACATAAGCATACAATTCATTCAAAGGTTCCACTAGATCAGCAGCACTGTATGCTTACAGCAAATTACAGAGAAATAGGTGGATTACCCCAATAAAAACAATTAAAAAGAATGCAGGTTCGGGTGACACAAATTCAATAGTAAATCACAACTCCCCATACACAGCTGTTCCATTATAAAATCAGCCCTGCAATCCATGCTGAGGGCCCCCCGTCCGAACTCGACAACAAATCATGGGTTGCGCAATACTCTGGGCTGGCCTAGATTATCACACTTGCGCAATATGGACAAACGTGCTGCTGCAGCGCTACATGTTTTAATTGCGAATTGTTTTCTAGGGTAATAACAATCTAAAAATCCAGTACATGCAAGTCACCAACAGTGCACAGGAACATTAATGCTTTAATTATTATAGTGCTTTGCTATTAAAAATGCCATGCCACAATGAAAACAAGTGCAACTTACTGCACGACGTAGACCAGTCTAGACACATAATAACATACTATAGTAAAGCATGCCAGGACACATTTAGACATACCTAGAATGGTTGCACGAAAATGCCAGTCGAAGCAATAACACTTATCATGGTTATTTTATCACTGAGGCCCACAAGAAAATTCAATGCTGCAGTAAGAAACGGCTAGACTGGCAGCACGCAAATGCCAGTCTAGCCAGGTAATTACACTCAGCAGGACTGCTTTATCAGAGATGCCCAGTTAAAAAAAGTCAAGTCAAACTAAGGATTTACTAGACTTGCTGAACCAAAATGCCTCTCTACCCACTAATACCACATGCTTAGCCTTGACATGGATGACCATTACGATGTATTGCACTATCTCCATACACACACATCCCCCCAAACCCCTAAAATCAGCTTCTCTGTCCAGAATTAACTCCATGTCCCTTTTCCTTGTCGCATTGCCTACAGATGGTGCTCCCTGCCTCATTGGTAAGTACGAGGAAGCATAGCACTATGAGTAATGAAGATAACCAAGAAGTAACCAAGGGATTAAACACAAGTGGTGGTGCAACACCATTGAGCTGGCTGAGCTTCAGCCCTTCCCACCACTCCCTTGACAGTTTGGACTATGTTGACTCGACTTGGTTGACCTACAGAGCCGTTGCTGGACAGAACAGGACATAGATGTTAAACGGCACCTGGGTTTTGCTGTTAACAAATGCCCAGCAATTACTAATTTAATGCATTTCACTGTTAGTACCTGCAGTCAAATGCATAATCCTTTAGGCAATTGAAACTATAATGTGGATTTAGTACGTGCATGCTACGGAAGTGATTGGAAAGGTAGAGGGGGGACAGTAGACTACTTATTCTCACAGCAGTCCATGAGTGGGTGCTTTCAGACTTAAAGGAGAGAGCTAACTGCTTGTAACATTCAAGCTGCACTAGAATAGTCTCATTAGAATGCATAAAGAAGTGAGATGCCACACACACATAAGTTTGCCTCTCCCCCACCACCCGTGAAGTTAGCACCTCTCCCAACATTTGAAGGTTTAGCACCCCACCGAAATGTAGGTTTAGTTGTACCCCTGAACACAAACACACACACCATTCAACATACACACACACGCACACCCAGCCACCCATACATTTAAGTGTGAACCCCTTCACCATACAGGCACACCCAGTGTGCACCCTTTCACCATACACTTGACACGCACACCCGGCCACATGTGGGGTAAAATATAGCCCCTGAATCTCATAAATAAAGAGCCCAGGCCAGGATTTAAGAGTGACGATGGATGGTGCTATCCATTGGAAAATGCAGGCCAGTCCAAAATATTTCTTTTTCTGACTTAAGGCCTAGTGACATGGAAAGAAATGGGCCTAGTTAAATTCTAAAAAAATGGACAACTGCGCACAAGTGGAGAAAGACATTTAGTTTTCACAAATGTATTTACATTTGTAAGAGAAAGGCCTATTAATAATATTGCACTTTCATAAAGAAACACTGATTCCCGGTGGCCTATTTTGTATGCAGGAGATTGTTTCATTAACCTTTGTTCTAATATTGTATAAAGAAAAGTTTGTATTTATGAACAACAGGCCCTGGCGCAGCATTGAAAGTTACAGATACACAGTGGTTAAATGTAATATGCTAGAGAAATGGTTGAGTCACCTTTGTTCTTGTGCCCCAAATGATAATGATAAATTGTACGCTTGAAAGAAATCCCTTGATATATGCACTTATTGTTCACTGTTGTTTTAATTTGCTAGTGGAACGTTACCTCACATTTCACCTTGTCATTATGTTATTATGAACACTTCCAATGTGATATTGCAACAGTTGACTTAAGATCAAGTAGTATTTTTCCATCTCCTTTGACGCGTGTTTCCCCATTCAAATTAAATGCTTCATCGGGAGGGCTGGCCCTGCTTTTATCTAAATGTGTAAACAAAATAATTTGGTGTAAATGTCCTGTTTCTCTTGTTTGCTAACCTGATGACTAAAATAATGGTTTGCACAAAAAGTGACTTGAAAAGGTTTTTTACATACAGCTAACCTCAAAACCTTTCTTGTATGCTGGTGAAACCAACATATAATTATTAGATAATGTATTTCTACTCACTGATTCAATCGTAATCCTTTCGATTTTTGAGGAATAGGTAGTAACTTATGTTTATGCTGTCTGCTTGGATGTATATGGCAGGTTGTTGCCTGTCAGTATGGAGACTGCATGTTGCACAAATGTCAATCGATAAATTTGTTTGTGTTGATGGGTTGTCACCTGTCGATATAACAACAGCAAACATGTCAGTACCTATCTTTCTAATCAGTATAGTGTATTTGAGCTAATTTGAGCAAGATTTAAATTGCAGCTTACCTTACATGTATTGATTGAAACTCCTTTCTGATATGTGATAGTTTAAGATTCAGAGTGTTAACTGCAGCATCTTCACTTCCAAGATGGACACCTATTTATGTTGCCATGATGGCACAGCCACATTTTTTGTTACTCTACCGCGTCATCACATCATCCGCAAGCTTGGATTGGTTCAACAATGATATCTGGAGAGCTGCATTGCTCTTCTGTCCGTATATAGGTACTGATGTTGCTATGCTGGGAATTTTTGAGTCAAATAGCATTAATGTGAACCTATATGCAATAAATACAAACCAGTGATATAAACCATTAAAAATAACTAAGAAATGTGACTGTGATATATGAGGCTGAACTAAGAATAAAGCTTGAATGATATAATACCTAATCAAACCTGATTCATCATTAATTGCAAATACAACTAATTGAATTCTTGTTATGGTTTTGAGGTTACCTCTATATAAAAATGTTTTTCAAGTCACATTTTGTAGAAACCAGTATTTTAGTCATCTGGTTAGCAAACAAGAGGAACAAGACATTTACACCATTTTTTTTGGTTTACACATTTAGATATAAGCAAGACCAGCTTTCCTGATGAACCATTTAATTTGAACCGAGAAACACGTGTCGAGGGAGATGGACAAATACTACTTGACCAAAGTGAAATGTGAGAGCGAGATGTAAAAATACTACTTGATCTTAAGTTAACTGTTGCAATATCACAATAGACATTTTCATAATAACAAGGTGAAATGTGAAGTAACATTTCACTAGCAAATTAAAAGAACACTGAACAATAATTGCATATATCAAGTGATTTCTTTCAAGCTTACAATATATCATTAGCATTTGGGTTACAAGAACAAAGGTGACTCAATGATTTCTCTACTTTATGATATAAAATTCGGCGGCCTCAATGTATGAGAACACTAACTTTGCAGCCACAATCAAACTTACTAACAACAATAAGCTCCAATAGGAAGCTCGCCATCAGTTGTTTTAATGCTGCTTATTCAAATGTAATATGCTAGCCTTTCAGAATTAATTGTAAAATGCAACTTGTTATCTCTGAGCTGAAATCCCCCACTGAACTGTGAGCTGGATAGTGTATCTGAATCCTGACTCTTCAGCCTTTTGATTGATACATACAAGGTATGTAGGACTGGTTTCAAATAAATGCTTAAATATACAGAGAAAGAGATTGGATTTGCGGTGAATTGCTGATAATATGACTAACAGAAGTGACCTCAAGGTTAAATATTCACGTAAAAAGTGCATTAGCTCTGAACAAATACCCTTTGAAAGTCTGAACTCAATATCTTTGGCTAAGGACCTCAGGAGAATAATGTCTGGTTGCCAAGTTAAATGCTAAGATATACAAAGAAGTAGATTGATAGTCATGGGAGTTTCTGATAACATGTCCTGCAGAAGTGACCTTAAGGTCAGGTCTTCCCATAAATAGTGCATCGAGCACCAAGCAAGGCTTTGAAGCCAAGGAGGGAAAAGGTTAAGATGAACCTGGTCACATGTCTAAAGAGAAATGGAAACTGGGGGCCATGCTATTCCCTGCCATGGATTAAACATTGAATATAGTTTTTTCTAAATAAAAGTAACATTGTGTGTCCTATCAAGCCCACCCCGGGTTCAAATTAAAGGGGATGAAATCCCAATTGGAACCCAGTAAAAAACAAATTTGTATGATGTATACAAACTCATGTATGGGAAAAATTATGATTCTGACATTTTAATACACCTGAGAAATGGCAAAGTTGGCAAATAGATGATGAGGGTAAGGTTTAAATTGGAAATTCACAATTTGTAGCTACTTCGGCGCAGCAGCCAACTGCGAGAAATGGTAGCTCTGCCCAGGGAGGGTATGCCAAAATTAAATTACTATTGTCAGACTCGCCATAGAATATGAACTCAAAAATATCTATGTTCATGTGGTATCTGAAAGATTAAGGGAGCTATACCATTATGAGGTTTTTCAGAACACAAAATGTGAAACTCAATGTCAGTTTGAAATGAGGTATCTTTTCTCCTCCCGCAGCCTACATCATACACTCCTCTCAATTCCTGGTCCTATCGGCAGGCACAGAGGAATAGAATGGAGTGGAGACCTGGGAGCCCTATCTGAGAGAGGCCTATCTGGAGAGACCTTGATGTGGAAGAGTCCTGGTGTGAGCTGCCTACTAAAAGAGGGTCCTAAAAATCTGTCTGGCTTCCTGAGCAAAGAGCAGATATCCCCCATGTAAGTAAAGGCATCCCAAAAGCCACTCATTGTGTGGGAGTTACCTTCCTTTATCCCTCTCGATTAGTGGGTAAAGGGGGGGCGAGACTTGGTAGGCCCTTTGCACAAATGTCTTAAATATCACTTGAATTATTTCCCCATAGAAAACCACCATCTCTGTTGAAATTGCATTGTGTTGGGAACAGCCCACCTTAATCCTATCCATTAAACTGTGGGGGGAAGGAGGGCCACTGTTTATATCTTTAGCACATTTGATAAAGTACATCAATTCATTCTCAAATAGAAAATTACAGGTTGAGTGTTGTTAGAATTCGAAACTATTCGAAACTAACAAAATTCTTCATGCCTAGTGTTTTAGAGCTGGTATAGCCCATAAAGACCTGCTTCACTGTTTTCTTAAACCCTTGACTTCCGGGCCGAAGGGGGTGTCCATAAACCCAAAATAAATCATCCTACATGCTACCTTTCAAGTTAAGCTAGAGGGTGCAAAACAAAATGACCAAGTATTGCTTTTCATGTGGGTTTCAAAAACATTTTTTTCCACTGTATTCCTTTCCATAATACAGCATTTCTAGTAACAAATCTAAAACGATTTTCCCATTGAGCTTCTTTCCCAAACCTTGCTTTCCAAATCAAAGCCAAAACGATTTTTATCCACTGTGTTCCCACTCCCTGTACCTTGCCTTTCAATGAGAGTGGTCACATTTAATTGATGCCCAGAGGGTGCTGGTTGCTGGGAGAAAGAGTCTTGCAACTAAATAAAAGTGTCACTGTGTGTTATATTTTTTATGGATTCAATTGCTAGAAATCTGATGTAAATTGTGACTGCATTTCTCAAAAATCTCCCTGTTTTGTTGTAATCAAGGAGCGCCATTTTGACTTGTGATATTGTGTAGTGGCATGATGTTGGTGATTGATGTTTGTGATTAACCTCCTATTTTTGGTAAAAACATTAATAAATATATATTCTAACTATACACCAGCCTGGTTATTAGTACATTGGTGACACAGGGTATGTGTTGGGGTTGAACATGAGACAGGTTGGAGGCCTCACCAAAGTGAACATAAAATAAAAAAGCGCTTTATTGTGCGTCACCTTGATTGGGGGGAAAGGAACTCCCTGAGTTGAGTGTGACAGCCTAATAAACCGCGACACATCCATACATTTAATTGTGCACCCTTTCACCATACATTCACGCAGGCAGCCACCTATATATTTAAGTGTGCACCCTTTCACCATACACTCACACAGGCAGCCACCTATACATTTAAGTGTGCATCCAGGCACACCAAGTCAGCCACCCATACAGTTAAGTGTTCACCCTTGCACCATATACTTGACAAGCACACCCAGCCACCCATGCATTTAATTGCACTCCATTCACTATACACTCACACACGCACACATCATGGGGTTGAGGGGAGCCAGATTACTTCAAAAAGAAATGTTTTCTTTTTGAAGTCACTCCGACTTCATAAAGAAAGTATTTCCGTTAAGGACCAAACCATAATGGAAATAATTTATTTATGAAAGCAGAGTGACATCAAAAAGAAAGAATTTATTTTTGAAGTCATAGAGCTTCCCCACCCCTTGACACGGAGGCCTCCAGCCTAGTGGTTTCCTTGACATGGGGTGGTGGCAGCCCACACACTTCAAAAAGAAATAGTTTCTTTTTATAGTCACTCCGCCTTCATAAATAGATCATTTCTGTAATAGGACATGGGGGTAAGGGGTGGTGCAGGGCCCACCATTATGTCAGTGGATATATAGCAGCACCTTTTTAACCCAAATTCAAAAATGTCTCAAATGATGGAACAGCAATTCCATCTGAGACATTATAAACACCAGCCCATGTGAGGCACATGACAATCGTCATTGTTGCCTATTAAACACCTACTCTATGGTAAAACATGCTTTAGAAATAGCTGCCATGATCGTTGAGAGAAATTTGGACATCCTGTTCCTGACGGAAATTTGGATGACTCCATTCACATGCCACGCAATATCTTTAGCAATACCAGATAATTACTCTATGCTTCATGCAGATCGAGTTGTGGTGAGAGGAAGGGGGGTGGCCATTATCTTCAGAAAGGATCTTAAGATATATACTTTCCTTACCCCAGACTTTGAATTTTGTGAATCCCTTGGCGTTAAACTCAAGGTCAATCAAATAACCTCAATAAGCTTTTTATTACTGTATCGCCCTCCCAGTGCAACTCCAAAATTCGATGAGCATCTAATGGCAAGTATCGGTAAAATTTCCAAAGAAACATCAGCCATTGTTGTCCTTGGGGACATGAATTTATGGGATAATAATCCTCAGGATATCACGGCTAAGGAAATTATTGCATCACTTGAGCCATTCATTTTCAACAGGAAGTCCTTAAACCTACCCATAATGCTGGTAATCCCCTTGACTGGATTCTAGCTAAAAACCAAAAGATAATAGTTACATCAATCTGAAAATGTGCATGGTCTGACCATTATATGGTTAACTTTACATGCCATACTGTCAATAGACACAGCCTGTTACAAAAATCTCTCCTGTGGGAACGTGGCATAATAGGAAAGCAATAACCTGCGAGAATTTTAAGGTTAGGGTCTGTCCTCTTTTGCCATCGCTAAATCAATATTCACCATAAGACACCTTTACTCAGGACTTTAGAAAAGCTACCAATCAAGCCTTCGACGAATTGGCACCACTTAAACCTAAAAAAAGTAGCAAATCTACCTCACTGAATAAATGGTTCTCTAGCGACATTCTGGAAGCCAGAAGAGCCAAGCGTAAAGCAGAGCGTCTGTGGAGGAAGGATGAATCTGAGATATCATTGGCACTTTATAAGCAAGCAGATAAAGCTTATAAACTGCTTATCTTCCAAACTAAATCAGAATATTTTAATACCAGGATTCAACAAGCTAAATTGCAATTGAAAGAAATCGTTTCCATCCTCAAAGAATTGAAAGATCCCCCTACTACGCTCTCTGCTCAAGTAAGCGATAAATGGTGTCAAGATATCCATGTGGGCATTTTGGAAAAACCCCACAAACATCAATAGGCCATCGAACCACAGAAAAAAACAGCTTTCAGAACACAAGGATATTCTCCCATTAATATTGACAAATAAGAGTGACCCACTGGACCATTATCCAAACCTCTTTTCCTTTGAAAAAGTCACTCTTGCAGAGGTATTGGAGTTTATACATAAACTAAGGCCATCCTCTTGTCAGGGAGATTCTTTCCCCACCAACCTATTCAAGGAGAATGCAGACACCTTAGCTCCTTGGGTAGTACAATTTGTTAATCAGTCATTTGAAGAAGCCTATGTTCCTGCTGACCTCAAGTAAGCATGGATTATGCCTCTTTTAAAAAAGGAACATTTAGATCCATCAATACCGGATAATTACAGGCCCATAACGAATGTGCTGTTTTTACTCAAAACCATTGATACGATCGCTTACTTGCAGTATCAGAAGTTTGTGGATACAAATGAATTACTGGCAAGTTAGCAATCCGGATTTAGGGCCAAACATGGAACAGAGACTGCGCTTTTGGATCTCCAGGCTAATATGGCTAATATCATTGAAAAAGGAAACCCTGTCTTACTAATGTTGCTCGATCTTTCTTCGGCTTTGATCTCATAGATCATGATCTCCTGGCCGAGAGACTAAGAACAACGGGCAAATGTTCCTCTTCAGCCATAAACTGGTTTAAATCCTTCTTAGGCCCTAGAATGGCTGCTGTCGTGAAAGATAATTTCAGCTCCTTGAAAACATTGTTGACTTGTGGCGTCCCGCAAGGATCGTGCTTGTTGCCGTTACTCTTTAATATCTTCTCCAAACTCCTATGTGACAAGCTTAAAAATATGGGTGTCCAGTTTACAAATTACGCTGATGACACCCAACTGATTTTTGAACTTACAGGTTCATATAAAAAGGATGTTCAGAGAGTTAACGACGTATTTAATGCCATACAAAAATGGATGGCCAACAACTCCCTTGCCCTCAATGAGGCAAAAACAAGAAATGTTAATCTTTGGCATGCCTCAGAAAATAGGCAAGCTAGATCAACAATTCAAAGAATTCAAGATTAATAACAGCTTAATTGAAGTGTCAGAGCATGTCAAGACCCTGGGAATTTTTATAGACTCTCATCCTTCTTATAAAAGACATGTCTCCTACCTAAAATCATCATGTGCATTTCATACAAATCTCATTTGGCAAATACGACCATACTTGTCCGAGAAAAACCTAGCAGTGATCGCAGGAGCAATAATTAATTCAAAGTTGGATTAGTGCAACAACCTCTTAATGGGCACATATAAGGCAACATCACAAAACTGCAGACCATACAAAACAGTGCGGTTAGGGCCGTGTTTGGACTAAATAGACAGGAAAAAGTCTCAAAACCCAGAAGAAATCTTCACTGGCTACCGGTACAACAGAGAATAAAATTCAAAAGCGTGGTTCTGATTTAAAAAGTGCCTGGTGGGGTCTGCCCCAAGCTACCTAATAAAGAGATTAACCAAGGCCCCTGTACGAAGAAATCTTCGATCAAAAGGTAAATACAACCTACAATAACAACGGAAACTGTTGCCAAAAATTGGTGGTACTAATTTTGTACACTGGGATCCTACGATTTGGAACCCTACGCCCCCTCAGATTAAAGACAGTGTCTCTCTCACCACATTTAAAAAATTACTCAAGACGCACCTCTTCGACAAAGGGGAAACCCAGTAGCACTGGTTGTCGCATGGATGCCTGAACCTTTCTATGTTCTATATTGTCTGTTCTTGCGAGCGCCTAAAGGCCGATGGGCGATGGGGCGCTATACAAAAATTAAAATAGATAGATAGATGTATACTAATACAGCAACGCCATAGGAACTCTTCTTCCAACCAATGGAGTGCAATAATTTCCACCAACAAGAATACCCTGTGTGCTTTTAAAGCATCACACTGCAATATCAGATGCTTGGTAGTTTCTAAAATATCTTTCACACCACAGAAGCGACACGTGACATCCGTTGGTGAAACTATTCTTCTTTTCAAATAAAAGAAGATAATATCCAGTGTGGAGTCACAGCACCGAGTAGGTGGTAGGTTTATATTGATATTTATTTTTATTTATTTTATTTTTATTTATTTATTTATTTATTTATTTATTTATTTATTTATATGCCCATGTGATTAAGTTACTTGCTGCAATTTCTGTAAGAAATGATCTCCAGAGCACAGGAAGCAAGCCTCTCACTCTCTCTGTAAACAGAGTGTGCTGAGTGAAAGTAAATCACAGACACGATGGGGTCATCACGTATTGACACAATGACACCATTGCAGAGATACAAATATACATTAATGAAAAGGTAGAGAGCGGAAGCAGAAGGTCACACCCATAGCTTAGACTAACGTTATCGTGGCGTGATGGCAGCATCATGAGGGAACATGGTGATGTCAACACAGAAGACACAGAAGACAATGAGTAGTGAAAACCACAAGGTCCTCCATTGAAGAAGGTGTTGTAAACATGGCATCTAAGTAAAAAGATATTACAGATACTTCTATATGCTGCATTCACAATCTCACATGGAAAAAGGAGTGTACCTATAGCAGTAAAAGGTTGTGGTCAAAGATGTTACACATCAAACTCATTGACGTTTAATACGTACAAGAAAGTCGATGATTACTAGATCTATACAATTCTCATATGTTAAAAGGGGGTATAAGAAACAACACAATTCGAAAATGTAAAATAGGTATCTGTAGAAAGTCTAAAATGAGTACATTAGAAATCAGATAGTTAAACTAAATAAGACGGTAATATTAACTCTTGTTATCTTGTAAAATGACGTACAGAAAGGAGCCTATAGTACAACTATTTTAGACCACAATGGACATGCAAGTATGGGTAGAACAGAGAATGGTGTTGATATGTAGCCCCAGTGCATCGATGATGAAACACAATGAGTATGTCAGAAGTGTTCATTTCTATATATGTCATCATGTACAAAGCGTTATACATAGTTATTACATAGACTGTTTTCAAATGTAAGGTAAGTCTACATATGTCTGCAGCTTGCGCTCATAGTTCACAGATAGCAATGTAAATAGACCTCTTCATTCTTTCCCCTTGGGGACAGTGTTCCAAGTAAATCTATCCAGTACACCTTTCTCTCTGATAGTTTCTTTACCAAATCACATCCCCTATGGGGGTTTTCAGCACTTCTACAATTGTGAACCTCATCTGGGAAATATTATGTCATTTTTCCATCCGTCCCCTGGTGATTTGTGATTTCAGACTTTTTAGAGGAGGTCTGGGAATGAATGAATGAGGCAGGAATCTTGGCTTTCCGAATGGCATCCCTCAGCAGAGGCTGACCTCAGGCTAGGGTGATTTCTTGGGTTGCCCGGTGCAGGTAGCAGCAGCAGTAGTGGTGGGCTGTCAGGGGTCTCTGCTGCTGCTGATGTGCGTGCAGTGGTCTATGCTTGGGCCAGAGAGGATCGCCAATTGGCCAGAAAATAGGTTCCTGCTGCTGTGACTGGAGAGGGTATTGATGAAGTCTTGGGAATGTGCCTGGCATGCCTGACAACAGGCCTATCCTGCTAATAATATTATCTAGTTTTATATAGCGCTGCAAAGCCACAGGTTTCTAAGCGCTGAAATAACAGTTGATATTATTATCCCACTGTGTGTTACTAAGATGAGCAGGCCTTGCTGTGATCATCTGCAGAGGCTAGGGAGGATACCAGATTGGCTGAGAGCAGTCCTCTACTTCTGTTTAAAAGGTCTTAGCTGGGGCCCGTGACTGTGCTTGGCAAGCTCATTTGCAAGCTACCTCTGCCACACACGCTCCCTATCAGTATCCCCCTGGATGTGTACTTGAGTGCAGCACCCAGTGGACAGTTTGATGAAATAAGTTCATACCCGCTCTAATGTACACAGTACCTTATCTCTGGGTTATGACTATGGTACAACAATATATATTTTTAAACTTAACATTTTAAGGTCTGCGGCATACTTCTTCTTAGAAAGTATCAATGCAACATCATGACCTAACCCTTGTGGCTTATATCCGCTCAGCCTTGCCTGCTTAACGAAATCCCCTCTCTCCATGGAAAACACACACTTACAGAAAGCAGCGCAGATTAGCTCAAGTAGAGGAAGCCTCCCGTGTTTCCATAACAGTGACCATCTGGGTAAGACCTCCGTGACCATCTGGGAGAAGCGCCTGGACACGAGCTGTTGGGCGAAAAAGGAAGAACGAGGCAGCTGCAGAGAGTTGGCAATGGAGGACGGTGCAGCCGAGAGTCTGGCAGAAAAGGAGTAACAGCTGTAGGGGTTATGAAGGAGAGCATGACGGGGGTCAAGTCAGTGAAATCCTGAAGTAACATTCTCATTGTACGTTTCATGATATTGTTTTACTTGAATATTTGAAAACCGTCTTGGAGAATAATTGCTGACATTATAGGCAAAACTCCCCTAAATCATCACTTGCGATGGCCTTCAACTGAAGTTGGCTGTATTAGAATAACTTCTTTCTATCTACAGGTCATGCCTATTTAAAGTCGGCACTGCTTCTGCTATGTGATTATATAATTCCATCAATTCACTTAGTGTTTTAAGCATGACAGTTATTGTACGTTATCGAGTTATGTATGGATTAATGTTAAATACATGACTACAATACAATTAAACACCACTAAATAATACGTATAGTACAGACACGTGGGGAAAACATAATTGGAGTTTGATTCCCATAAAAGTATTGTCCTTTTCAAAAATGAGCCCTGAATTTCCAGATCACATTCAACTGTTGAAGCGGACACTTTCAACTTTCATATGTGCTGTGAAATGCATGCAGCATTATTAGAATCCACTCTGTCTGTGTAACATTAGTGCAGGGGGGTGTGCAATGCATAGGAGAGTCAGTTGAGACCCTTCAAATATGTATTTCAAGGAACGACAGCAGTGTAAGAATTGAATGTCTATGCCTGAAACAGGAATACAAATTGTATTTTTTTTTCATTTTCAACAACATTCAGAATGACAGGCCCTTTAAGGACCCACTACGGCACCACAGTGACATGTTTTCCCAACTAAGAGTCTAACAGACGGTGTCAAGTGCATGAGGACTTGCCAACACAACGGTTGTGCTGCTGTGCAACCCCCGAGAAATGTGCAGGTCATTATGTCATGTTACTATCATTTTGAAAGCTGGGCTTGTTATTTTTGCAGAGAATCCATATGCCATATATGTGTATCTTACAACATAGCAAAAACAAAGAGGTGATGGCTGGAAGGTTTAGAATAAATCTTAACCACTAGCATTGCTCTGGGCAACACTGCAGACCATCTTTCTTTGCCTGCCAAGCCATTACAAAAGGGGAAAGACCATATGCAAATCAGCATCCCCAAACATGTTCCGGCCTTGTTGGGCCTCATCAGTGAGGAGTAGCTTGGGTCTCTAGGCCAAGCAGCCACGGGACCCACATCTGGGCATAGCTGTGCCCGTGGTTATGATTTATTCAAAACCTTCCAGCTATCACATTTTGTTTTGCTAGCTCACAACATAGGCAGACACATTCTGTATTGTTGACGGAGCTGGGAGGATAGCTCGGGTGCAATGTAGAGTAACCGGGTTCGAATCTCGGTCTGCGCTTTGAGACTGGTCTCTGGTAATTCGTGCATCATACAAGATTAATTCATTCATGGATATGACGTATTAAAAACAGGTCTGCAGCGTGAAAGCGATACCATGTTCACCTCTTTATGATAACCTGGGCCACAGGCAGGATATACTCAACAAGAGAACGTGTGAGCATTCAAGGAGGCATCCAAACGACACTAATACAGTGGTTCTACAGTAATGGAAACGTTCAGTTAAGGTTCTATAGATAATACGATGTTACTTGTATCTTTAAAGGACAAATAAACTATTACAAACATTCGCAAGACACCCTGTAAGGAAATCCACAGAAAATGCAGACTTATGTTGAAAAAGCAATCTAGTTTGTGAAGAACAGGAGGGTGCAGGCAAATAATCTCTGCAGCAAGTTCCCATGCTAAGATATGTGTTTTAAAGTAAAAAGTGGGGCCTTGCATATCAGTTTGGTTGGTTGAGTTGGTTCCATGAGATTCAGCAACATGGTACAATTGAAGCGCCTTTGCATCGATGCTCAAAGAAGCTTTGGATAAGCGACAATGTACAGATTCACGTGGTTCAGAGGCACTTCCTGAATACAGTGAATGAACTTCAGCAGTGGGTCCAATGATGCACTGAGGTTCAACAGTGGCAATGCTTTAAGTAAACTGGGAAACTAGTAGGAAACTGGTAGGCAGGGGTGTTGCTAGGTCTGGAAAAGACCCGGGGCTAAGCTAATGTCGGAACTGTCGGGACTGGGGGCTAGCAGGCCTTTTGGCTGTAGCTTCTGAGATTCTATCTGGGGCTACATCCGAAAGACCAGTGGCTATAGCCCTCTTGCCCCCCCCCCTAACAACGCCTCTGCTGGTAGGCAATGGCTTGAAATTATTTGTAGTAACGCAGAGCGGCTTAAATTAGCTTGAAAATGCTAAGAGCCAAACACAGCTTCTCTTTGATCCTGGGGTGCTCTGAGATCCTGTCCAGAGTCTTTGATGAAAGAGTCCTTCTGCCCTTCCCTGCAGTGAAGTCAACTCACCAAAATTGTCAATGGTAGCAGTGACAGCATACCTCATTACATCGCAAGAAGTGGCATCACATGGCCATTCACCTTGACAAAATCACAGAAAGTGATGCCATTTGGCCTGTTGCCCTGGTAACGTTAAAGGAAGTGACATTGACAAAAATGGTATGATCCATAAAATAAACAGTACTGAAATGGACAAAAGGGTATTTCATGGTTACATGGATGATATGCTTGTGGAGCACTGAGTAGAGCACTCAGTAGAAGCATTACAGTTTGAACACACTGTTTTCTTTCCCTTATAGTCAGTTACTGTCATTATATAGCTGTTACAGTCTAAAATGCCAGGTATTGTCTCACCACACTAAATAATGTTTCACATGCTATGTATTACCATTGTTGGCCTAGGGGCACTTCGCGGACAGGTTTAAAAAGTAGAAAAAGCAATCCACAGAACTCAGCACCACTTGAACATAGCCAACTTCAGCACTCCCCCCACAGCCTGAACATGTTATAACCAGAAACAAAACATTAGCATATGCAAAAAAGAATGTAACAAAAATATCAGCCTAAAATTATCATTGGCTGATCGCCACCAGTCCCCTAAACAACCATAGACATTGCTTAAAAAAAAAATACTGGCAGTTGCCTTTTCGTCACAAAAAAGACCAGCCACCCAACAAGACACCCCCTTGGTGAGCAAAAAGGCACCAATCCCATTTGGGGTAATAGTACGATAAAGAGCGTCATTCTAATTGAACAATGCTCCTCAGGCTATTGGTGCTACTGGTGCCACAACGTCCCACTGAGATGGAACAATGAGAAACAAACCAACATGGCACACGCTTCCTCTATTCATTTCCCACTCCCACTATCCAGCTGCTCACTATGCAGCCCCATGCAATGAAAGGCCTTCTAAAAAAAGTGACAGTTCCACAACTTAACACCGCTCCTGCACCCGAATTTCAGCTAATTTCTCCATATTATTCAGCCCATTTGACACTGCGGCTGCCTGAGAACTGCTCCACTTCTCACTATGGCCTTCACAAACATTATGTACTCTTTCCCTATTTGATGAGGCAGAAATCTGGGACTGAGCATTCATCCCTCGAAAAATGCTTTCCTTGAAAAATTAACCCGCCATCTATCTCATACCCCTCCCACCGGCCCTTGAGCAATCAGCCTCTTTGCAGGACAGGATGAAATTCAATCAAGTGTTCTCAACTAATACCTACAGCCTAATACACTATAATGGCAGCTGTGCCCCTTTGGATGAGGCCCATTGAAAAATAGCAAAGCTCTTGTTCAATATAACTACTATCCCTGCAGGCACAATACACAGTAATGCAGTGATATGTGCTCCACACTAAGTACTCTAAAACCTGCAGAGGGCTAAAATGTATACCTTGATGACCTATATGTGTGTTTTTGTCTGATGGTGTGTGTGTTACTGTACGTGCTATGCACCTTCTGTCCAGCTGTCATGTATTTCCATGATCTTGATCATGGGCAGGTGTGCTATGCAATGTGGTCCGGGTTTTCTGTGAAATGGGATGCATGTGGGAATGCAGAGCCATGCACCATGTGTTTCCTGCAATTATGTTGTGCATGCAAAGTGCAGTAAGTATGGTACCATGGAGTATGCTGCGTGTCGTTCACAGACATGAGGCAATAGGCTACATGAAAATAATAAACTGCATCCTCTCTGTGATCCTCACCAGTATCCGAATAGCATCTTACAATTTAACCCTCATACACCTTAGATAGTCATAATATGGTAGCTACAAACTCAATCGCCCAAGTACTGTCATTTTATGTCAGGTAAAGTGTAACATGTGTGTCTGTTTATTTTATAGTACACAATTAACAGAATCACATTTAAGCCCTATGAGGTAATCTAATTTTCCAGGAGCATGCATGTTGGTTAGGAGAAGACGCCAAAACATGTGCCTACTTCACTGTCTTCACAATTACTGTCGTACTATCTTAAATTACCCAGCAATAAACACATGAGCTTCAAATGAGATATATCATAGCAGATAGAGTTGTTAAATAAAGGAGATATGTGCTGAAGTGCCAAAATGCATTCTAAATGAATCTGAAACTACAAAAGACATTTTAATTTTAATCTGTTCGATAAAAAAAAGTATGACTTGCTGTGATGACATGCAGGAGTAACACAATAACTAGTGATAATCACTTAATTCACTAATCTTTCCATATTATTTGCAACATACTGCATATAATGTACGTGTGTGCCATGTGCAAAAATACAGTTGTAACTGCTTTGCGCAGTTTGCAATGAAGTGTCACACATAAGACATTGTGGGATGCATTGACCCACTCTGCTATACTATGTGGCATCACTCTACTATCTATGGTGCAAGAAACAGCAAAATGGCGGCAAAACCCTTGAGCGCGCAAAAACCTCCAAAACCGCGTTTTTCAACACACAAAAAGATGGCTGCACAACCTACCACCTATGCTGCATGTGTGGTTGAACAGAGCACACGATGCAGAAAAAGTGCCAGTGGGCTCCATGACAAATAAACGTAAAGTGCAGAGGGAGAAGCAGCGCTTTGCAAGTGAAACTCCACAATTTGCCTGTAAATGACATTTACTTTGCTGCTGAAACTCCAGAATGCCTGCACATAACACTTCCCAACACTCAAAATCTTGCTTGGCGCTAAAATCTATTTAGCCTAAGAAAGCACCGTGAATGTACAAAGTTGTAAGGCAGAAACCTGTGCAGTTACCTTTGGGAACACTGCAAAAGATTTAGGACTACAGGTGTTAGCAGTAAACCCACTTGGTAGCAGTCTGTACCACCCAGATTTACCTGGTAGCTGTATCTGAGCAGTCAGACTTCTCTCAAGAAGAGTTAGGCAGTATGCAAAGTATACACAATAGGTACTCAGACACAATAGCACAAGCAAACACTGACCAGAGCTTTGGTATCAAAGTATATAATTATTTATTTAAAAACACACTGTTTGAAACACTCCAGCACTCTTATTGTAAAACACTCTAAACACAGTTACTATTATAATATATACAACCCGTATTCCTTAGCAGACAAGTCTTAGTTAACACCACTTATTTCCAGACAGAGGTGAGCGCTTAACTATGATGGCACTCCAATAGGTTCATGAAGGAGGGAAAAAGACAGAATATGTGAAGATACACCACTCTAAGATTTAGGAACACTTTTAGCAAGGCAGAAGAGCAAAAGTCACTTGTGAGCCAAAGTCCATAGGCTGGGCCCACTCTTAGAGAGAGCAGAGCACAAATGCGCCCAAGGTCACACAGTTATACTAGGCTTTGAAAGTCTTGCAGAGAGTTCGAAAAAGAGTTTAGAGAGGCTCAGAGAAGTTTAGCCAGGGTGTCCCAGGCTAACCCAGGTTCTAAAGCCGGGGGCTAAATCTACCCCGTACAGTCGGTGGCAAGGGAAGCCAGTCGGAACACGGTACCTTAAGTGGGAAGGATCCTCCAGCGGTGGCAGTTGTTCCTGGCAGTGGGTGCAAGTCTCGGCGTCGTCCAGAGGAAGAGAAGATCTCGACTTGGAGGAAAGATGAAGGTCGTTGCACTGCCAGGGAAGAAACCAGCCGCAGAGTTTTCCAGTTAAAGATATTACCCTTTATTTCGCGGTCGTGGTAAAACGTGGTATTCCGGTTGCTGGGGTGCTTGGCACAGGCAAGGCGGCCACGAGATGTGTCAGGAAGGCGAAAAATACGGTGAAACTGGTTATCCCCACCAGTCAAAGGAAGAAGACTCTCCGGCGGGAGATCTCCTCTGTCGTTGGGAAAAGTGGTGAGACGGTTCAGCAGGGCTCCACCGGTGGTGTCGTAGCAGGTCGGCTCAGCTTCTCCCTCGTCGGATTCTTAGGTCCTGTGGCAACTTCTGAAGTTCCAGTCCCAAAAGCCCTGCTTTTATGCAGAAAACCCCTATTCACTCAGCATAGCTGTCACTCAAACATGCCGGCCGGCTCACCACTTGGGTCAATCAGGACGGAGTGCGACTTGAGTTGCCTAGGCAACTCAGTCCAGGGTGCCTAAATCCCCCTCCACCCCTCCTAAGTACCCCAGACAGAGTGGCACCACTTTGGAGGGCTTCGGTTGGAGTCACAGAAGAGTACACAAACGCCATTTTAGAACCGAGTTTTTGGCAAAAAATACCAACCGGAGAATTAATAATAAATAAATAAACCGGCGGTATTTTCGAGGCTATCGTAATTAAATAAGTAAAGATAGTAGCCTCGAACAATGGGAAAATCCCATAGAGAAATATTTGCGGTCGAATATAAAAAGTAGTATCCACTGCCACCAGCCAAAACTCGATCAGGGGGGACGTAGACGTGCCCCCTCGACTAACAGACCCCGGGGCAATCGAATTGCCCTGGCCAGTACGTCTCAATATGATGGTTTGTACTGGTTCTGTTCAGAATTCAAGACTAGTAAAGTCAATTGTGACTTTATGTCATGATCCCTGCTCCCGGGGAGCCGGTTCAGGCCCTGCGTCCCCGAAAGCGGATATCCAGTCCCCAGAGAAGGACCCAGCAACCCCATATAGGGGCCCTTTGGACATTGCCTATGGCGCCAGGCTCATAAAAGACATCAGTCCAGGCGCTATAGGCGACAGGCTCATTATGGGAGTGCTTGGGTGCACTTACCTGATGCAGATCATGCTGCAGGATCCCGGCCTCCTTGAGGCCTGAAAGGAACTACTTTACCTGTGGGACTAATTTACCACCCGGGCGTGGTCGGGGAAGGATACATACCTGATTGGAGGAAGGATACATACCTGGAACTTCTTCCAAGGCTATTTAAACCCCACCCGAACAGCCACACGTGCTTCGCGTTATTCTGCATCTAGCAGCTGGACGCTCATTGTGTCTGCTCCTGCATCCTGACTTCTGCCACGCCTGCCAGAATCCTGGATCACCTGCAAAGGAAGAGAAGAAGAGAACAGAAGAAGGAAAAGTCCTTACCTGCTAAATCCGCATCCCGGAGACATCTTGCCGACAATCCTGAAAAGGAAGACTTTTATTTAAAAGCACATCGCGTCGATCACTGCAGCGCCGCATTCCACTCACCTTTACAGGGCACCTCCATGTTCAGCAGCGATCACCCGGATTCGCAGTCACGCCCCAGCGCCTAGGGAGAAAAAGACAAGAACAAAAGGTGAGAGAGAGAAGGGAATAAGGAAAGCTAAATCTCCATGTTAAGACTTACCAGTTGGTTCATTCCCTCTTCATTTCGGGTCCGCGCCGCATCCTGGCATTTCCGGACCCGGCCCCTAAGGGGAAAAAAAAGAAATCAGCGTTAATGAGCGAATGAAAGACATTACCAAAATGCTCATTAAGGACTTACCTGATTTCTACAAGGATTTCACCTCTCATCTCGGGTTGGTGCCTTTTCCCCGGCATTCCGTACCCCGGCCCCTATGGGGAAAAAGACACTAGCATTAGCGCATTAATGCATGGACACAAGGGGAATCTCTCATAAAAAAAAACTTACCTCGAAGCCAAGCAAGTTTGTTTCTCACCAATCCGAAAATCCAGTGAAGTAACTGGATACCAACGCGCCCGTGCATCAGAATCAGGATGGAGAGCTCGTCCGTCCAGACCATAAGGTGAGACGCTACGGGGAATCACAGAAGGGTTTCGAGGACGGTGAGCGGGGAAAGTGGGAGGCCGATTGCATTACCCCGCAGACAGTTAATCCCCTATTTTCGCCTACAGAAGGGTACCTCTGCGAGCCAGACAGTCAAGATTTGGGGGCCCGGTCCAGTCCGTCTTCCGAACCCTGCACATCACCTTAGAAGAGGTCACAGCAGCGCAAACCAGGCCAGCGCCTCCGTGGGAGTCAGGTGAGCGTTACACTTTACATGCCCTGGGAGACAGTAGTCAGTCCCAGGGTATGGAGTCTATACTGGGGGTCACTATGACACCCCTGTGTTACTGCACTGAGGGTGCTGTGTAACACATATCACAAAAACACATGAAGCCCTATGGAGTAAAAGACCCCATAGCCCATTAAACACATCTAGAGTCAAAGGAACACACTCAAATCATGTCCAAGAGTGAGGGTAAAAGAGTCTCACTCTTGGCAGGAGAAAAAAATAAACCCCAAAAATCCAGCAAAGCTGCTGGGGGACTCACTAGGTTAGGAAATTCAGCCTAAACAGAGAATTCTCCCTAACACTCGCCCCCCCCCAGACTAAGGGACAGGAGGATTTAATCCACTCCTGGATGAACCTCATACCTCTAGTCGATTACATACATCCTAGAGAGTCCATCAGCATTTTGATGGTGACACCCTGACCTGTGCTCAATGGTGAAATCAAACCCTTGCAGGCAGATTGACCATCTCAATAGTTTTGGATTTTCTCCCTTCATTTGCATTAACCATCTCAAGGGTTGGTGGTCAGTCTGAATGACAAAAGTAGAACCATACAAGTATGGCCTAAACTTCTTCAGTGCCCACACAATAGCAAAGCATTCTCTCTCGATTGTTGCCCACCTTGTCTCAGGATCCTTCAGCTTTCGGCTGATGAAGCAAATGGGGTGCTCCCTACCCTTCTCATCCAGTTGGCTTAGAACTGCACCTATACCTACATTGGAAGCATCAGTTTGTACAGTGAAAGTTTGGTGGTAGTCAGGATCTCTCAGTACTGGAACTTGGCAAAGAGCTTTCTTCAGTTTTTCAAAGGCCTGATTGCACTCCTCATTCCATTTGACCTTTTTAGGGAATTTTGGAGAGGAGATTACGTTCAGTGGAGAAGCTATGGTCCCATAGTTCTCAATGAAATTCCTGTAATACCCAGTGAGGCCTAGGAAGGCTCTCACCTGGGTTTGAGTAGTAGGTGTTGTCCAATTTTGCACAGCTTCAATTTTGCTGAGCAAAGGCCTTATTTCTCCACCTCCTACCTCATGCCCAAGGTAGACCACTTTACTTTGACCAATCTGGCATTTACTTGCCTTGATTGTCAAATTGGCCTGCTCAAGAGCCTGCAGAACATGTCCTAGGTGGTTCACATGTTCCTCCCAGGAGTGGCTGAAGATTGCAATGTCATCCAAGTATGCCATGCAGAAGTCCTCCATCCCAGCTAGAACTTGATTCACCATCCTTTGGAATGTAGCAGGTGCATTCTTTAATCCAAAAGGCATGACCTTAAATTGGTACAAGCCAACTGGGGTTGAGAATGCAGTTTTCTCCTTGGCATGGTCTGTCAAGGCTATTTGCCAATAGCCTGACGTAAGGTCAAATGTGCTGTGGTACTTGGCTGCACCAAGTTTATCCACCAACTCATCAGTCTCATCAGTCTTAGGGACTGCATTAAGAGCTCTATAGTCCACACAGAATCTCAAGTCTTTGGATCCTGCCTTTGGTACTAACACAACTGGGCTAGACCATGGACTAGTAGAGGGCTCTATTACCCAGAGATCAAGTATCTTCTTGACCGCCCCTTTGATATGGGTTCTTACATTTTCTGACATTCTGTATCCTCTGCTTTTGACTGGCAGACAGTCACCAGTGAGAATCTCATGCTGTCCCCAAGGGGTCAAGCCTGGTGAAAGTGAGAACAGGGAGGGCAACTGATTTAACATGGATCTGCACTCCTCTTGTTGCTCAGGTGTCAGATCTGAAGAGAGATTGACTCCTTCAATTTTCTCATCTAAAGGTACACCTCTGAGGAGATCAGGGAGAGATTCACTCTCTTCTTCCTCGGCTGCTGAAGCTAGAAGCAAGGCTCCTACTTCAGGTCTGGAGACGTACGCTTTCAGTCGGTTGGTGTGGAAGACTCTAGGAGCTTCCCTGGGTCTGCCCAGATCCACCAGATAGTTGACCTCCCCAAGTTTTCCCACAACTTTGAAGGGTCCCATCCACTTGTCTTGCAAGTCCCTCTGCCTTGTTGGGAGCATAACGCGAACTAGCTGGTCTTGAGTGAACTCAACCATGTTGGCCTTTTGATCATGCCAATGCTTGACCAAAGCTTGTCCAGCTTTCAGGTTATCACTAGCTTCTGCTATCATGTGTGACATTCTCCTCCGGAGACCTATCACATAGTCAGTCACTCTGACTGGCTTGAGGGGAGGAGCACCTTCCAATCCCTCCTTAATCAGGGCCAACAGACCTCTGACTGGATGGCCATAGAGAAGTTCAAAGGGAGAATAACCTACTCCCTCCTGAGGGACTTATCTATAAGCAAAGAGAAGGCATGGCAGTAGAAGGTCCCACTTTCTTTTCAGGGGTTCCTCTAAAGCACCTATCATGCACTTCATGGTTCTGTTAAACCTTTCTACCAATCCATTTGTCGGGGTGTGGTATGCGGTTGAGAACTTGTAAGTAACTCCACAGGTTTTCCACATGGCTTTCATGATTTGGGACATAAAGTTTGACCCCCTGTTACTTCCTTAGGAAACCCAACCCTGGTAAAAATATCAAGGAGGGCCTTAGCCACAGCCGGAGCTGTAACAGTCCTCACAGGAATTGCCTCAGGGTACCTAGTAGCATGGTCTACTACAACAAGGATAAACCTGTTGCCTGAGGAGGTTGGGGGATCAAGGGGACTAACAATGTGAATCCCTACCCTCTTAAATGGGACTCCCACAACTGGGAGAGGCACTGAAGGTGCCACATTCTTGGAGCCAACCTCACCAGAAGTTTGGCATGTCTGGCAGCTCTTGCAAAACTTATCTACTTCAGCCCCCATTTTTGGCCAATAGAAGTAGAGTGAGAGCCTTTCCTTGGTCTTCTTGAAACTCAAGTGACCAGCCAAAGGAATCTCGTGGGCTAAGTGCAAGAACTGTTGTCTGTTTTCTTGAGGTACTACAAAGCGTTTGTAGTCTCCAGGTTCAGACTCAGTCGGTTCACTGTAGAAGATGCCATCTTCCCAGTGCAACCTATACTTCCCAGGCTCTTGCCCATCAGCCTGAGAAGCTGCCTGGTGGCGGAGACCCTCCAGAGTTGGACATTCTCTTTGTCCCTTACGAAAAGCTGCCCTGCTGGGCCCACCTTTGCCAGTAAAGACTGCAGCTCAGGATGGTCCTCAGGGTCCAGATCTCCAATAAGTTCTTGGCCTCTTACTAGCTATTCTTCAGAGTCTAGTTCAACCACACAGGGTTGTACCTCCCTCTCAGCCTCAGCTGGAGGTGGAGTTACAGGTGTAACTGTGGACAACCGAGGGGAAGTCCTTGTTGGAAGCACTGGAGTGCTTGCTGCTGGCTTTTTCCTATGAATCTTGGGTTGCCCCTTTGCTCCTGATCTGGTAGTTACTGCAGTAAGTTGCTCCAGTAGGAGAGGAGTGATCTCTGTCATCATCTCCTGAGATAACCATCGCAGGGTTTTCTCTCTTGCAGGTTTTGTGAGCTTCTGTAACCTTTTACTAGGAGGTCTGGGGGTATGTGACACAACTCCAAGAGCTTTCAGGTCATTACCCAACAGAACCCTACCTGGTACTTCACATTGTATACTGACAGGTATCTTTACAGCCATATCATTACACTGGATGAGAACTGGTAACTGGGGACATATCTGCACAGGCCCTCCAGCTAACTTGGTGAGGCATTTGGGTGCCTTAGCAACATCCTCTGCCTTGAAAAATGATTCATCCACCACAGTTATGCTGGCCGCAGTGTCCCTAATGGCAGGAGTCTCCTGACCATTCACCTGGACACTGTCTTTATAATACTCTTTAGTATTATCTGGGATAGAATTATACACATCTAAATTCTGTTGTTACCACAACCCCAGAGAGACTAAAGAAACACTGGCTGAGACACCAATGGGTTCATCAGCCAACAGTAGAAAGTTTCCACTTGCCATTGGGACTTCCTCTTCTGGAGCGAAGGCTAAGGAGGCAAGCTGGATCCCTGAAGGTTTACCCTTGCATCTGGGATCTCCTTTCACATGGTCAGTAGAGCCACAAACAAAGCATTTACCGAATGCTTTCTGGAATGGTGGCTTGTTTTGGCCTCCCTCTGGTTTGGCACCAGAAGGTACACTATTCTGCTGTGGTTTTCCTTGTGGCTTACCCTTATGGTTTTGTTTGGGCCCTCTTTGGAATTTGCAGTATTAGAATTCTCTTTGGAGTCCTTTTTAGGCTGTTTCCCCTCATCCTTCTTCTGAGTTATCCCAGAATCCTTGTGAGTGGCCCTGTTGGCAACCCACAAGTCAGCAGCCTTAGCTAGCTTTCTGGAATCTAATTCCTTTGAATCAGCCAAGTGCTGCCTGAGCTCAGGAGAACAGGCATCATAAATTGACTCCAACATAAAAAGATTTTTCATACCTTCATAAGTGTTCACCTTGTAACCCTTTCTCCATCCCTCTAGGTTTTTCAACCCTTTACTCACCCAGGTAGCCCAAGGGGTACCATCATGCTTTTTGAGGGTTCTAAACCTCTTAAGATACTGGGAAGGGGTCTTCCCAAATCTAGCTATCAGAGCTAGTTTCACACATTCATACTCTTTCCTATCCTCCTCCCCCAACTCCATTACCACATCAGTTGCAACAGGGGGAAGCCTGGAGAACAACCAGGTGAGTAAGTCATTTCCTGTGATGTTTTGGAGCCCATGATTATATTCAAACAGAGACAACCAATCCAACACATCCAACTTTGGCTCATACATACCAACCAATTCTTTAGGCATCCGGGGTCTTTTAGGACTGGAACTTCTAGAGGAGTCAGAGAGAGAAGCATTTTCAACAGATAATGTCTTCATTTCTAGCTCATGCTTGAGCTCCATTTCCCTTAGCCTTAGTTCTTTTTCAGTTTGACCATTAAGTTTCTTATACTCCAATTCTAGTTTCATTCTCTCCAGTTCAAAGTATTGTGGACTAAATGTGGGACCTGGTAAAGGTCCAGTAGGTACAGCAGGTAGAGCAGACAGAGGCCTAGGGGGGGACAGTCACAGCAGCCTCACCCTCCTCTTCTGACTCTTCCTCAAGATCATCAACATTTTGTTCAGTTTCAATCTCAATACTGTTATCTACAGTTGCTGGAGTGGTAGGTCCCTCTGAACCACCATCCAGGCTTTGGTTAGCTAACAACCTTTCTATTAGCTCCATTTTCTTGCCTCTAGTCAGGAGATTCTTATGCTTACAGAGAACTCTTAAACAATCAGCAGTTTTTGTAGCAAGGTACTCTTGACTATAACTTTCCATAGTTAACATGTTAGAAAGATTACTTTTTCAGTGCTAAGCTTTGTGGTTAGTTGCACTAAGGTATCCTAAAGCACACTCAAATGTATACTCAATACAAATCCCACCGATGTACACCAGTGTTAGGCAGAAACCTGTGCAGTTCCCTTTGGGAACACTGCAAAAGATTTAGGACTACAGGTGTTAGCAGTAAACCCACTTGGTAGCAGTCTGTACCACCCAGATTTACCTGGTAGCTGTTGCTGAGCAGTCAGACTTCCCTCAAGAAGAGTTCGGCAGTATGCAAAGTATACACAATAGGTACTTAGACACAATAGCAAAAGCAAACACTGACCAGAGCTTTGGTATCAAAGTATATAATTATTTATTTAAAAACACACTGTTTGAAACACTACAGCACTCTAAACACAGTTACTATTATAATATATACAACCCTTATTCCTTATCAGACAAGTCTTAGTTAACACCACTTATTTCCAGACAGAGGTGAGCGCTTAACTATGATGGCACTCCAATAGGTTCATGAAGAAGGGAGGGAAAAAGACAGAATATGTAAAGATACACCACGCTAAGATTTAGGAACACTTTTAACAAGGCAGAAGAGCAAAAGTCACTTGTGAGCCAAAGTCCATAGGCTGGGCCCACTCTTAGAGAGAGCAGAGCACAAATGCGCCCAAGGTCACACAGTTATACTAGGCTTTGAAAGTCTTGCAGAGAGTTCGAAAAACAGTTTAGAGAGGCTCAGAGAAGTTTAGCCAGGGTGTCCCAGGCTAACCCAGGTTCGAAAGCCGGGGGCTAAATCTACCCCGTACAGTCGGTGGCAAGCGAAGCCAGTCGGAACACGGTACCTTAAGTGGGAAGGATCCTCCAGCGGTGGCAGTTGTTCCTGGCAGCGGGTGCAAGTCTCGGCGTCGCCCAGAGGAAGAGAAGATCTCGACTTGGAGGAAAGATGAAGGTCGTTGCACTGCCAGGGAAGAAACCAGCCGCAGAGTTTTCCGGTTAAAGGTATTACCCTTTATTTTGCGGTCGTGGTAAAACGTGGTATTCCGGTTCACGGGGTGCTTGGCACAGGCAAGGAAGCCACGAGATGCGTCGGGAAGGCGAAAAAGACGGTGAAACTGGTTATCCCCACCAGTCAAAGGAAGAAGACTCTCCGGCGGGAGATCTCCTCTGTCGTTGGGAAAAGTGGTGAGACGGTTCAGCAGGGCTCCACCGGTGGTGTCGTCGTAGCAGGTCGGCTCAGCTTCTCTCTCATTGGATTCTTAGGTCCTTTGGCGACTTCTGAAGTTCCAGTCCCCAAAGCCCTGCTTTTATGCAGAAAACCCCCATTCACTCAGCCTAGCTGTCACTCAAACATGCTAAGTGGTGAGCCGGCTGGCTCACCACTTGGGCCAATCAGGATGGAGTGCGACTTGAGCTGCCTAGGCAACTCAGTCCAGGGTGCCTAAATCCCCCTCCACCCCTCCTAAGTACCCCAGACAGAGTGGTACCACTTTGGAGGGCTTCTGTGGAGAAGCCCGCCAAAAAGGTGGAACAAAGGGCTCGACTTGGGTTGGAGTCACAGAAGAGTACACAAACGCCATTTTAGAACCGAGTTTTGGCAAAAAATACCAACCGGAGAATTAATAATAAATAAATAAACCGGCGGTATGTTCGAGGCTATCGTAATTAAATAAATAAAGATAGTAGCCTCGAACAATGGGAAAATCCCATAGAGAAATATTCACGGTTGAATATAAAAAGTAGTATCCACTGCCACCAACCAAAACTCGATCAGGGGGGAAGGAGACGTGCCCCCTCGACTAACAGACCCCGGGGCAATCGAATTGCCCCGGCCAGTACGTCCACAATATGATGGTTTGTACTGGTTCTGTTCAGAATTCAAGACTAGTAAAGTCAATGGTGACTTTACATGCCCTGGGAGACAGTAGTCAGTCCCAGGGTATGAAGTCTATACTGAGGGGTCACTATGACACCCCTGTGTTACTGCACTGAGGGTGCTGTGTAACACATATCACAAAAACACATGAAGCCCTATGGAGTAAAAGACCCCATAGCCCATTAAGCACATCTAGAGTCAAAGGAACACACTCAAAACATGTCCAAGAGTGAGGGTAAAAGAGTCTCACTCTTGGCAGGAGAAAAAAATAAACCCCAAAAATCCGGCAAAGCTGCTGGGGGACTCACTAGGTTAGGAAATTCAGCCTAAACAGAGAATTCTCCCTAACAAAAGTCCTGAAATGTTAAGAGCAATACACCTTCTCAGCAAAACTGGATTGCCTGTGAAAGACAGTTCCTGTCAAAAATCTGTGTGCAGCCACACTGGGCTACCTGTGAATGACAGCCCCTGTCAATTGGGCTCTCCTGATTAAACTTTAAAGTTTAATCAGGAGATCTAAACTAAAAGCCTGCCGGATTAGCAAATATAAAAGGACTATTGCCGAAAGGAACACAGATTTCAGTTGTTTTTGATCCCACAGGTTTAAATCTAAGAAAGTAATTTATCTATGTCATTTGATGCAACAAGTTTGTTTTCTGCTGGATTTCAAGTTAAAAAAAATTAAGAATAAACTAGCCTGGCCGGGCCTGCCAGAAGTTGAAAAACAGGTTTCCACGCAAAGGGAGGGCATTCCTCTCAGCAGATACTCACTGATATATGATAATTGTGAGGTAGGACAGACTTTTGTCTGCAGCCAGAGACTGAACAATGGCAGATCCTCCAGGCCAGGAAATGGACTTGTGAAGAGGTCGTAAACTTGGCTTGCTGATGGAAATCCCAAAGGAGGGGGCTACTCCTTGAGCTCCTGAGAGAGACAAAAGGCGGACCATTTGCTGCTAAGAATTTGTAATGATCAATTTTTAGAGACTTATATCTTGCTGTCAGAAATGATGAAACATATAAAAAGGACACAGTTAACTTAATTTTTGGCCCTATATTTCAAAACGAGGTGGAACTATGTAGCATATTCTGAACAGGAATGGCAATATATGTGATTTTATGGGAACTGTATTTATGCTAGAATTGTTAAACTTTGCACACACATTCCTATGGTAAACACACATATTTGTGGACATTTGGGGAAAGTTCGGAAAATGTGTTCATGGCGAAATGGACAAAATGCTGCAGAAAGGCAGAACAAGATCTCACAGTTGTGGGATTTTGACGAACAGACATCCCATAAAATATGTGATCCTTGTATGTGATTTTCATAAAGGTTACAAATGTATAAATATGTATTTAGGACAAAATTCGATTTTGATACTAGTGGCTAGGGGAGGTTTCTAAGGATTGTAAAAACCAAACCATAAAACTTGACATCATCTGTCCTTCATCCAATCACTCAGATGCAAGGTGGGGATGAGACTCTGATCCAATCCCAGTTCACAGGAGCAAGCTTAGTTAAGCCGGCCCATATACCCATTTTTGTGATGTCATTGGAAAGGATAAATAGAGACAGTTGACAACACACAGGATTCTCTCTTCTGATTCCAGCGAAGCAATCTGATCCTACATTCAACGTCCAGCATTCAACAACCTTCCAGATCCAGATGCCAAGGACCAGGCCAAGCAATAGCTGAACCATTTTCAGCAAGGCCTCAATCCTCAACTCATCCTCACAACCCAGTGTAGCGCTGCGGTGTGGGACAGCATCCTGAAACTAGCATCCTGAAATTATTAAGCTTGCTACCACAAATGCTTGCTTGATGAACTCGCTATCCCGCTGGTTTGAAATACCCAGAAACAAGAAGGGCAGATCCTGTGCTGTTCCAGTGACCGGCCTAGCTGATCCTGTCCTGAGACTGACGTGCTGTCCTTCCATGATAGACTCGATACATTGACCAGAATCTTGGTGGGCTTAAAATCTTAAATCCCAGGGGATTGTGAGTATTAACAGGATGCTAGAGAACTATTGTCTACCTTGCATTATCTTGTTCCACTCCAGTCTCTGAACGGTCCTTACTTTCATAACCAGTAACAGTGTCAGAATCTTAAGTGTTATTCTATCCTGTCTATTGCTAAGCGTCATTTTCATAGTCATTTTTATTTGTGTAACTCTGATCCAAAAATCCCACTTTGAGGGTTTGGACTGGTTCAACCGGGGAAGGGGATGGGGATCTGTTACTGAAGTCATGAATCAGTCTCAGAGCTTACTTTGTCCCAACTTGGTTGTCTAGTCTGAACGTTCTAGTCTTGAATAAAAGCATAAGCCATATTTTCTGATTTTAAACTGAAGTACTTGTCCAAATTTGCGTCTTTATTTTTGAAAAACACCTCTCACTAAAACCTCCATAACTCCCTCAGTTTTTAAGATAGAAATGAAATTTCAACTCTCACTTATACCTAACATCCTTAGCTACATCTAAGGTTGACCCATTCTTATCATAAATCGCATAGTAAATGTTTGCTGCAAATTTACAGTTTGGAAAGTTGTACACGAGTGAATTACCTTTAAATTATTTCCTACTTGGTCTTTGAGATTCCAATTGTTTTCTTTTGATTAAATAATTGCTTGTGCTTGCTTTCATCTGTTCAAAGCGGCTCCCATAGAAATGTATAATAATTTAAGCATTGTTGACCACATAGTGTTTTTGCTCAGCCAGTTTCAAAGCCACACTGACAGTTGAAAAGTCGAATCCGTTTTTCTCTTGTGTTTAAGAGGGGAAGGTGGGAGTGATATTCTGGTTGTTCTGTGTTATTCCTGAGTACCTGCTCTCTCCTCACCTCTATTTAAATTGCCTATTGGTGGGTTGAGGGATGTTGCAGGGGGAACCTCTAACCATAGTGCTATCTATTCCAAATCAACCTGAAAGTATTATTTTCTTTGCTGCATTCTTTTTATGTAAATTACTTGATTCCCAGTGCATTAAAGATATTATTATTGTTCCTGTCACCCCATTGGTGATTGTTGTTACCTATTAAAAACATATTGGGATTTTAAATTCTAAACAAATAAACACATAATTACCTTTACAACTAGCCTGATTCCTGGTTCAGTGAAACCTGGGGGGTATTTTGAGAAGGGTGTGATATGAGTGGTATATCATTCAGAATATTGAATTTTTAGACAAAAATAAATAAGGGTTTCATTTGCACACTACATGCTGGGCGAGACTTGGGTGTGTGCCTGATTGGAATCCCTTTTAACATAAAACATCACTCTTAAATTTAAATGTGAATTCAGAAATGTGTGCACGCAAACACAGACTCAGTGTTATGTTTGTTTTACTTTAAAGTTGTTTATTTACTTTTTAATTGAACTGGGAGCGCTGCTACACAGTTTACCCATTCCATGTTCTAGAGCGTTCTGAGTGTCCTCTGAGAACCTCCTCAGGCCTGTATATATAGAGGAACCTCCTGAGAGTTAGAGGAGATAGCTGACTTCTGAGGGGAATGAGCAATGGTTAGGGGGCCCTTGTAAAGATGGACTTGCAATAAAGAAGCCTGGTGGAAATCGCTGAGTTATAGTTGCTCCTCAGATACACACAAATGTATATACTGGAACACAGCTATGAACAAAATAATTAGTCTGAAGGTGACATGACAAGTGCTATTGTGGAAAATGTTTAGTTTCCTTATACAAATGGACAAAGCATACACTTCTTAAGAAATTGCGTTTAGTGTTGGCATCCACTGTACAAGCAGTCATATTTGTTTTTAAGCTGAATGTTACTAAACCCACTTAGAGTGCCAATTGATTTATTTCAGGCCAGCAGTGTCTTTTCTTCGAGCAGTAAATCACATTTTCCAGTCTAAGTGTGAGGAACAGTAGCCAAGGTTGTAGAAATATATTTGATTTGATTTATGTTATAGGTTCCGACAAGAGTGATATCACTACTTGCATATCCCTTACTCGGTTCATAGACATAATTTCGAATACAAAATATTCGAAATGTCAAAAAGTCGAAAAAAAAACGTCGAAAAAAAAATGTCGAATTTTTTTTTAATGACGTTTTTTTTTTCGAAATGGGGGGGTTCCCCCCCAACCCCCCTTTTTTTATTTTTACCTATTTTTTTCACAGAAACTAGAGCCCAAAAAAAAATATCAAAAAAAAAAACAATTCGACATTTTTTTTTTCAACATTTTTGATTCGACTTTTTTGACTTTCGAAATTATGTTTTCGAAATTATGACTGGACACCCCCTTACTCATATACACCCATCCCACAATTCCAGGAAATACACAGGCAGATTCTCTAAAAATCAAAATGTATTTAAATACAATTAAAGTCAAATCCAAACAAAGGTGGCCGTCAACCTTTTTTGTGCTTCTAGATATTCATTACAATAGAGACATAGAGGTTGGGAGCTCTAGAGTGCACCTGTTCTATTTGAAACCAGGTCTGCTCCTCTTCCTCATTTCCTTTACCCTGCTATCCCCTTTTGTCAATAAAGCTTTAAGGAGGGTTATCAGTGGTGGGATTGCATTTACATTCATTTGGAGCCACCAGAGAGAATACTTTCATTACCCCTGCATTATAGCTTATAAATGACTCTGAGTAATCACAAGATGGCCGCTGAAAAGGTTACGAGCTTTGATGACAAGTACATTCAAGAACTACTATCACGTGTCACAGGACTCAGATCACATGGTGACAACTCCCAACTCACGAATGTGAGCAACTGCGATGAATTAGAGCAAATGAAAAAGCGTATCATCAGAACAGAACTTAATGGTACGATCATTATTGAATACCTACGCAATGGGACATTGCCTCGGGGCTTAGTGGTAAGAAATGAACCACAACTCCTTTTGGATAAGAAAGATTGTGTGATGCAGTGGGGCTATATAGCTAACACGTGCAGAAGAGATTGGATCATTTTAATCATAGACACAGTTAAAGAGATGACCGATAAATTAGCGGCAGAACGCATTGTGTTGGAGGATGAAATAAAAAAATTGTTCTCCTTAGAAATCTATAAAACAAGATTAGAAAAAATCATGAAGGAGATAGATGAGTTTAAAGATTGGAAAACCCTTGACAGAATGCGCAGAATGAATAAGGGTGTAACCAACGTCTCCCATGAGAAAGTCTTTGTATGTACCCAAGATAATTAGAACCAGAAAAATAATGGAGAACAAACACAGACCAGAGGGAGACGGGTGAGATTCAGGAATACATCCGTTAGTTCACATGAGTCAAACGATGACAACACTGGAGATGACAACACACATAATGAGCCCTATGGTAACCCAAGAGGTACTAGTAGAGGGAGAGGTCCCCCTAATAAAAATGCAAGGCATCTTCCAGAGCAACCATAGAGGCAGAGGCAGAAGTGGAGCTCAAACCCCTTTTTTAGGCAGAGACCAGGACAGACAGAACTGGGATTTGGAGCCACGCCAGACCAGGAGCAGCTTACTAATTATTCTAATGATTAACTCCCCTACCATTTCGGAAATATCAGTTTTAGAAAAGGGTTACAGCTTTTTCCCTACCAATGAATATGATAGTTTCAAATCAAGGACAAAACTACAACATCTTTTCAGAAAGATACACTTGAAATAATACTTTATGCACAATTCATTTGAAGGTGAGGTGATTCAGAGCAGACTTTGGAGACCATCCACCTTTAGTCCCCCAACAGCCAGTCACACTACAGAAACAACTGTGTTTGAGAAAAGAGTTTTAGCTGACATTAGGACATTGGAGAATAACAACACTAAGCAAGGTTTCAAAAATATCACCAGATAAGAAAGGGAGGCCATTTACTCATTGAAGTATAACAAAGAAATAGTCCTTAGAAAAGTGGATAAAGGCAGAGCAATTGTGATACTAAATAGACAAGATTGCATAACAGAATGTGACTGCCAATTTAGCGACAACTGTTTCTATGAATTCCTTTTGGAAGACCCTACTATGAAGCTACACTTGTTAATTAATAATAAGATAGAGAAAGCTCTAGAGAGACAATGGTTATCCAAACAAGAGGCAGAATAATTTAAGACTAATAATCCTAACATCCTAAAGATTTACGTGTTACCAAAAATTCACAAAACACATAGTGAATCCACCAGGGAGACTCACAGTATTTGGGACAGGGTCTGTTTTAGAAACTCTGGCTAATTTTGCTGATCGTTTCATAAACCCCTTTGTAAAAGAAATACAGTCCTACATTCAACACACCACCAAGGTCATTAAAATGATTGAAGGGTACCCATTTGACCATGAAAGCATATTGCTTGGATTCAATATCGTGTCATTATATACCAGAATTCCCTGAACAGTGACCCTGAATATGGAAGAAGAGGTACTTTTAAATAAAAGACAAAATGGCCAAAAACCTAACTCCTTCATTTTATGGTGTACTGAAATGTCTCTCACTGAGAATGATTTTTTGTTCAACAATAAAATGATCAGGCAAATCTGTGGAACTGCAATGGTCTCTGCAGTGGCTCCTACTTCAGCAAATCTTTATGTAGAAACACTTGAAACTAACAAAATCTTGGCTGACACTAATCCACTTAAAGAACATATCAAACCTGTTGATATGGCATGGTAACATTACGACTTTTGAAGCTTGTTTTAATTGACTGAATGATCAAAACTCCTTTTTCAAGTTCACTGCTAATCATGGTAAAGAAGCCATTAATGTATTGACTTAACAATATTTATAGACAATGGGGAGAGATTACTTAAAGTAAAACTTTTCCATAAATTAACAGACAGAAACTCGTTACTATTATACTCGAGCTTCCATTCGAGACATATGAGAGAGAATCTACCATTCTGCCAATTTCTCAGATTGCAGAGGTATAGTACAACAAAAGCTGAGTTTGATCATGAAGCCACAATTCTGACCGACAATCTTGTGAAGAGAGGATACCGTAGAAAAAGTGTGGAAAAGACCTACAAACATCCATCTAACAACCACAGAGAGGCATTGTAAGAATATAGACTTATATATATATATATATATAAATCCAAGAAGAGCAAAGAGATAACATTTGTGAGCTCATTCAATCCATTGTCAAACAAATTCAGTAAGATAATTAAGCATAATTTGCATATACTCAATGGAGGCGAATGTCCCCTAGACCAACCCAGATGTGTTTTTTGGAGGAGTGCGAATTTAAAAGAACTAACCACAAGAAACAACATATATGACTGACCCAGCACACAGAAAGTGCTGACTCAACAGTGGGGTATGGTAAAACTGACAGGGCATAGCCCGTGTGGCCAATAGAGTTGTTGTGCCCAAACGTCTAGATGCAAGGAAGTAGATATAGCTCTTAGAACTCTGAGGCAACAAAAAGTATTGACCAATTGCAACATTTCGATAGTCATCTATGCCAGCTGGTGCCCTTGTACATGTCTGTTTATAGGAAAAACTGAACACAAGGTTAAAATATGCATAGGGGAAAACAAGAGTTGCATACGCAACGAAGTGTAAACCGCACCCATGGTAGGCCACTTCAATACAGCAGACCACAAACCAGAGGATCTGAGATGGACATTCCTAATGAAAGGTGGACCAACAAAGAACAAAGAGAGTGATAAACATAGGTTATCCATTCAAGAACAATGTTTGATTTACCTGACTTAAAGCAATGAGGTGGGTCTAAACAAGGCAATTGATTGGCAGGTCCACCTCTAAAGTGAGATAATCACATTTAAGTTATTTCCACAATATCTCGCATATTCAAACCGTTGTTTTATTAGTTCGATCAACAAACTTTTACAACATTTTTTAAAAATATATTAGAATATATTTTCTTCTTATTGAAGATTTAAAACACTTTTTTCTATTTAATAGTTTTCCATTTGCTATAGCCCATTGGTTGGGTCTATTAAAGTTCATTTTTAATATTCTATTTCTAACATGTATAAGCAATTCATTAGTTATGCATCGTTAAAGATCCTTATATTTCCATATTATTGTTAGATCTTCATACAACAACATTCATATCAATTTGTACTAAGACAAAAATTCATGCATAGACTTAGAGAGCTGGTAAAAGATGTAAGGTTACATAAAAGCTGCATTGATTTCAAAGTTTCCCAAGATAAACAGATGATATGCAATTACAGTGCTAATATCATTAACACTGCGCTTGCTCATTTTTCATTTGGAATAACTTCTCTAGTTCATTGTCTATAGACTTTAAAAGTCGACATAGGGCTAGAATAAAACTTGTTCGAGTCCCCCACATACAGTCAAGCCATAGCCATTCCCTTGATGCATCAGTTGATACACAGTAAGGTGTAAATGTTAATATGCGTGCTGACTCAAAGTATGGACAGAATATAACCATGTGCTTCAAGGTTTCCAGGGTCGCACCATCCTTACACAATCTACACCCTAACCCCGCAAGTTGTTTCCAGTGCGGGTTCCAGGTATATATATACGCTCCAAAGTATGAAATTGATTCAATTTAAAGCGAAAATAGATATCCCTGGCTTTGCTACAGGGAAATTGAATTATGTAAGGTTTATGCGGCCGTCTAGATGAACAAAAACGAGCTGCCTCTTTGTATCCCTTAAGTGTCGCCATGCCAGATACCGTTCTACACCAGTCATTCTCAACAATCCGATGTTTGACATAATCTGATCTATATTGCAAATCAGCTGGTGTAAGTTCAATTTCGTTAAGAAGAGCAAGCATTTTCGCATAGTAAATCGTGAGGGAAGATCTTTCATTTGCGATCATTATTTTACCCAAAACTTCATATAGACAATTTACAGGAGGATATAACATCCTAGCAAAGTTAGCCAACATACGCCAGTTTCTACGTGCAGAGAGGGCAGTGATACCAAGTTCCTGCCTTATCACAATATTGGGTATAGATTTGGCCAACCTCAGCGCCCTCTTCCACATACAACCTTGCAGTTGGTCGAGATAGCTGTTAATGTTTACTATACACATGTCCATTGCAAAAAGAATGATGGACTTTACTTTTAAGATGTAAAATTGAAGTAAAGGAAGCAAAGAAAATTTGCAGAACTTTAGATAAACGATCCGCATTTGTGTGGAGAGGGGAGCAGCTTTTTTATTTAAAACATCTCTCCACATTGCCATAGACTGCGAGTCAGTTATAGTGTATCCCAAATAGCGAATCTGAGGAACTATAGTTAGTGGGAAGTTGTCAATTCTCCAATCACGGGTGATGTTCTTCCTCTTAAAGTTTCCTGAATACTACTATGTTGGATTTTTCCACATTGCATTTTAGATTGTGCGTAAGACAGTATGATGAAAATAGGTCTAATTTAATTTGCATGCCTTTAGGCGTACGATCAAATAATACAATGTCATCCGCAAAGGCCAGCCATTGAATTTTAAGATGTCCCAACCTTGGTGGATACGAAATTTGTTTGTTCCATATATCATTAATTCCGCAAAGGTAAAGATTAAACAGCGTAGCAGCCAGATTACATCCCTGCTTAACGCCAGTGTTGATCTTTATTGGATGTGTAGTTGCACCTTCGTTGCTCACTCTAACCAAGTAGAAGGTGTTAGTGTGGAGTTTTGATAACAGTTGTATAATGTATAATGGTATGTTCATGGCAGCCATTATTTTCCACAACAATTCACGGATAACACAATCAAAGGCGGAGGTGAGATCTATGGAAGCTATGTATAACGGTCCTGAATCCTTGATTTTGTGCTTAGCTAGAAGATGTGCCATAATTGTGGCATTTAGGGGCGTGCCCATCCTTGCACGGAACCCAATCTGATATTTTGACAAAATTTTTCGCTCCTCAATACACGCTTGCAATTCCCCCAACAGCAAGATGGCAAACACTTTCGCAGCGGTATCAATCAGTGCTATAGGACGGAAATTGCAAGGTTGTGATCTTGCACCTTTTTTATAAATTGGCACAATAATGGAATTTAGCCATGATGGAGGAGTAAATGAAGTTGTCAACATGCCGTCAAACAGTTCTTTCAAGATGCGAGCCCACATAGCTGGGTGCCGTTTGAGAACACACGCGGGGATCCCATCTGGGCCTGCTGCCTTCGAGTATTTAAGGGAAGATATCGTGTTCACTATACTTGATGTATTCCAAGGTGCAAAGGAAGCAGGGGCAAAACGGGTCCATTTAAATTCAATTTTGTCAAATGTATGCGGGAGGGCAAACTTTTGTTCAAAGTAATCCCGCCAGGCCTGTGCCGATATCGAATAGGACTGGTCAGCGGGGAGTATAGTGGACCCTGCCCTGAGCAGACCCCAGGTAGAACGTCTATCTCTATGACAAAGTGTGTTAAACATTTTTAAGTTATCCTGGGTGTGTATAAAGTGTCTGTGATCTCTACATTTATTGCGATAAGTGTTCAACACACTTTTTTTTTCAATCAAATATTGCCCCCATGTAGTTGAGGTTTTGAGGAGTAACCGCAAAGCTACCCTCTTAACTCTTTTTGCTTCAAGAATGAACTTAGAATTCTGCTGAGTCGCACACCGAAGAGGATGCGGTGCGCTAGCCCTCAGAGATTGCAGTATCTCAGATATTACGTTGGATATAATGCAAGCTTGTTGGTTTGAAGTATTCTGATCAGTAAAGGAACTGTGGTGTAATTGCAAGTGTAGAGCGATCATGTCATTTACCTTATTACAGAGTTTGTTATCCCATCGAAGTGACAGTCCTGGACAATCACATATCAAGTGATCTTGTTGCGGATCGATGGAAAGGTGAGTGACACATAAGTCCAAGTTTAGCTGTAACATATGATGGTCACTACAACTAGGATCATATATTGAAATAGTGTCAGAGCGCGCCTGGAGGCCTCGAGATGTGGCAAAATAATCAATACAGGTAGCTCTGTCTCCTCTTCGCCAAGTATGACAGCAATCACTGCAGGAGAAAGGGAGAATATCGAGTTCCCAAGATTTCAGCTATTCCAGCCACAATCTACCTCTATGGCGCGCTTGAATGAATAATCCAGAATTTGCATGGGCTAAGTTGACTACGATACAATAGGCATTAAAATCCCCTCCTAGAACAATCTCACATGTAGGATGTCGAGTCAAAACCTCATCAAAAAGTGTGTCCAATTCTTGAAAAGCATCCGATTGATTGAGTGTTACTGGGTTGTGGTATAAAGATACTACTAGAAGAAGTGTTACCAGCGGGCCCCAGAGCAAAAGTAAAGCAGCCAGCATTACATTTGCATGAAAGACATCCAATACCAATATGTTTAAATGTATATTCAAACAGATCGCCAGCCCACCATAAGGCCGACCATTTGTACTACGCTTCGCCCTAGTTTGAAGAACGATAAATCCGGGCAACAAGAGTTCATGTACACACATGGTTTCTTGAATTAACATGATGTTGCATTCAGTTCCTAGACACGGTTTACAGAACCAAGATTTAAGATTGTTAAACCCGCATGAATTCCAGGATAGAATAGCTAAAACTACAGGCTACTTAATGAGGAGTATTATTCAAGGCTGAGTTTTGGGTGTTTTGGAGAGCAGATAACCATGAACAGTCCTTATTGGAGTTGGATAAGCTTACCAATTGGGCAATCACTTCTGTACTTAGACCAGTCACTGGAGCCCCAACGGCCATATTTGGCAGTTGTAGAGGCGGGGGCGCCAGCGGCGTTTCATTGAATGCAATGGCATCGTCAATTGAATCGAACGGATAAAGCATTAATCCAATGAAACGTAACTCTTCGGTGAACTGCACAAGGAGATTAGTAATGATGGCTGATTGCACCTTGCATACCATGCGATGATTTTGAAATGGTGGCAATGTAATCCATTCAATGTCATTAGAGTGCAGTGTGCGAAGCCCGGGTATACGATTGAAAGCTTGCATTAAAGCTGAGCGATTAAGTCGCTTTGTACCATTGCTAAATGATATAATTTCTCAACCTATAATGGTTGCGGAATGCTTGGTTGGTTCCCCTAGTACCTTGGATCCCTCCTTATGCCCCTCTAGGGCAGCCCCATGGAGGTTTTGCTTAACCCATGCACCCTTTGTGTCAGGCAGGGGGGAGATTTTCCTAGCATCCCCATGAATAGGGTCAGAATGGGAAGGCTTCAAGAATTCATTACTGCATTCGGGCAACTCAGCGGCAGTCACCGGAGCCCTCACCATCTCAACGGCATCATCGAGAGCCCCTTCTACCTTTCCTATTTGCGATGTTTTATTCCCGATTGGTTTAAAGAAGTTAGGTAGTTGTGTCTGAGATGAAGAGTGTTCAATCTCTTCAATTCTAGACTGCGGCATATGGAGAAGAGATTTTTTGGAATTTTTATTAGAAATATTTTCTCCTAGGTCCGTCCCATTCCCAGGGGTTTTCATCGTAGCAGGCTTAGTCTTTGAGTTGACTGCAATGCTATTCACAGATTTTGTTTTTTTTATATCACTTGGTTTTGAGTTAGAACGCAATTCCTCTTGGGATGTTTTTAGGTCCTTTTTTCGATCAGCTTTTCTTTTCAAGGCACGAAAGAATAGCCTTTTCTCCTTCCTTGATATAAAGGACCGCTCCGCAGGAGGGGGAGAGTTTTGAGCAACAACAGATTTCCTATGTGGAGGTGTGGCTGCAATTGCAGCAGGTATAGGGTCAGATGAGTTGGATGTCTCAAATAGTTTAGTTAACGCCGAAGGGGTATCTGGATAAAAAACCTGACCCCCATCAACGCAAGTTTGAGAGAGCCTCATTCCTTCCTCCCCCTGACTAGGTTGAAGAAAAAACAGGAGCTGCTCTATTTTTTCAGCGTGGGATGCCACCGCCTTACATAGCTGGGCATGCGTAAGGATGTGGCATGTATTCTCAGGTTTAGGGGCAATTAGTGTTTGTGCAAAGGATTGTGGAAAGGCATATGTAACCTGGGGAGGCATTGTGGTATTAAGGTCACTCCCTGGAAGATCTAGAGCATCTGTTTGAGTATATGCAGAACTATTTGCTGGGACCTCTTTTTGCGTGTATTTGAGATCACCTAGTTCATGTCTAATGCTGTCCGCAAAGATGAAGCCTTCTAATTTGTTAATTTTTAGTAAGATTTCTGTCAAGGCGGTTTTGCAATCTCTTAATTCGTAGTGCGTGTATTCATGTCCGCGGTCAAGTAGGTTAAGTATTCTTGTTAAAACCGGGTAAGATGCTTCAAGGGATTGCATGTCACCAGTCGGTTCCAGAATATCGAACCCCAATGGGTTAGTCGAAGACTTTTTATTAGGGGAATGGAGAGGCTCAGTCATCACTTTGTTGGAGCTAGGTGCAAACAAGGTGGGGGAGGAGGGCCAGAGGGGGGATGATGGCCACAAGCTAGACATCGGAAGGGCGGTGGGGGGGGGATGCCTTTATAGGAGGTGCTACGGAGGTGTTCAAATCCACCATTGAAAATGGCATCTTTGAGATGAATATGTACATCAGCCCTTTTAAATCCCGGAAAGGTAACTGGTGTTGAAGGTCCCTCTGATAGCCTTACCCGTTTTTCAAGTGTGGCAAGTACTACTGGAGCTAAGAGCGAGTTATCAGAGGGCGAAGCAAGGATATCCTCAGTGGAATGAGAGGGCTCAATTGGTACGGTGTCCATACACATGCTCAGGAAGCTTTTACGAGATGGATTAGGAGGCAGCTTTGTGGAGGGTACATTGCATGCTAAGGGGAGAGACCGACTTTGTGCTATTTGCAGCGCCTGGTCACGCGCATATGAGAATGCTACTTCGTGTTTAATTAGATCCTGATCGGTAATTGGCCCCCAATGCACAGCTGATTCATGGCTAGCATCCGGCACTATGCCGTTACCCTTATCATTTTCATTTCTCAGAGACATTTTTTTACTTTTACGATTTTTTTTCGTGATTTTAATGGAGCCTGATTCCAAGGGCCGGCCACTATGCAAACCTACCACCATTTAGCATAAATAGGCAAGTTCAAAAGTATGTGTACCAATTTACAACAATAAGACTTATCCCGAGCCCCAGCCTCACAGCCTAACAGCCAAACAGCACACTTGGCGACACTTGGATGCGCGTGCAGGATGCGCGTGCATGCAGACTTTAAAGAGAATTCTGGGCAAGATTGAAAAAAGGGGCGTGTGTATGTCACGCCAGAAATCTACAAAAAAAAGAAATATAAACGTGTCAGGGGGCAGGCGTAGCTTTTCAAAGAGCTCATGGAAAAGATGTTTCAATCAGGAAGGAGCCACTACCCCAGCCTAGCCCAGCACAGCCCAGCCCAGCCCACAAACACACCCAATAGCCCAGCCCAGCCCAACCCAGCCCACAGGCACGTATATCAACACTTTTCGCTCTTAAATGAGTGAATAATTACTGTGGATAATGAAGTCCAAAAGAAATGTTCACACAGGCAGCGTTTCGCCGTATTGAAGTGACAGAGCTTCCTCTTGCGCATACAGCCTTTGCAGGCGAGGGTCGACGATGAGCGTTCCCAACAGAGTCCCCGCAGAGTCCAGTCCAAACACCAAACAGCACACTTGGCGACACTTGGATGCGCGCGCAGGATGCGCGTGCATGCAGACTTTAAAGAGAATTCTGGGCAAGATTGAAAAAAGGGGCGTGTGTATCTCACGCCAGAAATCTACAAAAAAAAGAAATATAAACGTGTCAGGGGGCAGGCGTAGCTTTTCAAAGAGCTCATGGAAAAGATGTTTCAATCAGGAAGGAGCCACTACCCCAGCCTAGCCCAGCCCAGCCCAGCCCACAAACACACCCAATAGCCCAGCCCAGCCCAACCCAGCCCACAGGCACGTATATCAACACTTTTCGCTCTTAAATGAGTGAATAATTACTGTGGATAATGAAGTCCAAAAGAAATGTTCACACAGGCAGCGTTTCGCCGCATTGAAGTGACAGAGCTTCCTCTTGCGCATACAGCCTTTGCAGGCGAGGGTCGACGATGAGCGTTCCCATCAGAGTCCCCGCAGAGTCCAGTCCAAACACCAAACAGCACACTTGGCGACACTTGGATGCGCGCCAAGATTTCCACAATATCTTAAATTTTCCATTCTAATGCAAGCATAACATTAGTCATATGAATAATGTACAACTTGAATATCCCGTACATTAGTATCTATTTCGTAGATGCTAGTCTCACGTAGCTACAGATTCATATGATGCAGTCATACACCTAAAGCCACAAGATCGACTTTATTGATAGATACATTTATGCTTACCACTTGAATCACTAGATAGTATCTTCATGAGTACAGCACTAGCGGGATTATCAAAGTGCCAAGCACACTTAGCCATTTTTACTGTTAATAGAAGTGAGGCAACCTTACCATCAAGCTGGCCGCTGTGTAATACCACCTTAGCTTAGTTAGTAAAGACACATATCAAAAAACATCACATGACCTGCGTGACGTGGCTGTACACAACATGCAGTTCAGTGTCCGTACAGGAAACAGAACGTACAGAGAGAGAGTGAATCTCTGCACCGCATCACGACACGACTAACGCACATTTGTGCATTTCAAGTGTGTTCTTATGTGGTGCAAATGCTGTGAGCATCTAAATCTGTATATTTAGTATCCGATACCTAAGACGTGCCTCACATATCTAAGACACTGTAGACACTCCCTAAACCGAGTTGTGAACATGCTAATTGACGATTTATGTGAGCTGTCGGTTTTGCTGAGCGCGGCTAACATAATGAAACCATGGTTTTACTTTTGAATATCGCTTTGGGCAATGCAGCCATCAGCTTGAGACCTATACACACTATACTTTTTCTGTACATGGTAGATCTATCTACTCGATGTAGTATCTAGCTATTAGATTGGACTGGATATTCTACAGAGCCCCTATAGAGCATTTCTAATCAACTGGAGTCTTCCAAACCTTCACTGACCCTGTGTGTGCATATATCGACATGGGGATTTATTTATGTATGTATTGTTTACTTGTTAGGTGCTTATACAGGAAATACATTCGGTTTAAAAGCATTCACAGGGCAGCAGGGAGGGAACATGTGATAGCAGTACAATTAAATACAAAAAATACAGAAGGGGAAGAGACAGCCAAACCTACTATGCCTTGTGAGTAATCAGATGTGCAAGTGCAGGAAGGAAGAGGGTAGTGGGGAAGGTGCTGTGGCGAGCTGCAGATGAAGTGCAATGTATGGTAACTGCTATGCGGGCAGGAGCCGCATTGGGTGGAAAGTGTGAATCTACAGTGTGGAGGTTGTGCCGGTGCAAGTGCTGAAGGAAGACAGATGCTGGGGAGATTGGGTGTTAATGGTTGGAGGCCCAGAGAATGCATAAGGGTTCAAGACACAATCAAAGCAACTGTGAGATTAGGAGAGAAAGTAAGAAGGGAAGGAAGAGGAAAAGGGGAGAGTCTTGAGGTGTTTTCTGAATTTCAGAAGGTCCTGCTCAAGATGCAGAGGGAGGGTAAAGAGGAGTCAATGATGAAGGCAGAAGAAGGAACAGGGTGGGAGCCCATGGAGTTAGGCCAGAGAGAAGGGAAGAAGGAGGGAACAGGGGTCCCAATCAGAAGGATCTCAGTTTTGCTGGCGTTGAGGCAGAAATCGTTGGAAGAGCACAACGCCTGTATGGCAGATAGGCAGTCAGGGATGAAGGAAGGTGCGAGTGATTCAGCAGGAAGTCTAAAAATGAGTGTTGTCTACATAAAACTGGAAGTTGACCGAGAAGGAGGAGATGAGGCATGCCAGTTGTGCAAGGTAAATGTTAAAGATCCAGGTGGCGAGGATAGATCCCTGGGGGATGCCATAGGTGAAGAAGGAAGTAAGAGAGGAGAAGGTGCCCAAGATGACATTGGAAGAGCGGTCAGTTAGGAAAGAAGTCAGCCATTCGAGTGCTGTTCCGAGATAGCAAGGGTATGGTGGAGGCTTTGTATGAGGATAGAATGGTTGACAGTGTTAAAGGCAGAAGAGTGATCAAGTAGAATGAGGACAGCTGGGGAGTTGGAGTCCAGGGATGCAAGCAGTTCTTCACGGGTGTTCAGAAGAGCAGTTTCCATGCCTGCATGCTTGGAATCCGGACTGATGATCATGGAGACCACCGACATGTTCAGTATGAGAGTTGAGATGGTGCAAGATCAGCTTCTCCAGCAGTTTCCCCGGGAAAGGGATGATTGAAATAGGGCAGTAGTTGGATGGACAGGTAGGGTCTGCTGAAGGCATTTTTAATAGTGGGTGCACAATGGAGTGCTTATGGGAGGAGGGGAAAGAGTGAGTGCCGAAAGAGTGGTTACAGAAATCAGTGAGTGTGCGGGCAAGAGATCCAATATTGTCCTTGAAAGTTCTAGACGAGCAGGGGGGAACAAGTTTGGAAGAAGCCTTCATAGAGCAGACAACTCTGGTAAGTTCTTCTGGTGTGACAGGGGTGAACAAGGAGAAGGCAGAAGGAGAAGGGGTAGTAGCTAAGTGAGGCAAGGGGGTGTGGATGGGTTAGATGGGTGAGTAACAAGGGTGTTCAGAATGTCCTCAGTTTTATTGGCAAATTGTGTGGCCAGTGCATTACAGAGGACCTGGGAAGGAAGAGGGGAGGGTGAGACTGCAGAAGAGTTGGTTACCTCCCTGCAGATTTTGGAAAGTTCAGTCGTTAAATTGGATGCACCTGATACCCATGCCTGAATGTGGGCCATTTTCTTGGCAGGATGGCAAGTCTGCATTGCCTTTGGAGCAGGTGGCATGCAAGTTTGTCAGAGAGTGAACATGAGGTTTACCACTTCCATTCCGCTGCTGTGTACTTTTGTTTCAGGGCTGCAAGTATATAATCAAACCTTAAAGGCAGGTTTCAGGTGGATGCTCAAGACTCGTGTAAGGATGTCAGGGGTAATGGTGATTGCTGAGGGAAGATTGCTGAGCGCAGAGTCTGAGGTGGAGACTGAATTAAGGAGGAAGGGGGATGAAGGTAGAGGCAAAGGCAACGGCTGACGCGTGTTTCATCGGGCGATTGTTCAAGAACAATGTTGGCAGGGCATTTGTGTGTGCGGTAGGAGGGGCGAAGGGACACAGGTGGGAGGAGAGGAGAGCATGGTCTGAACAGGAGAGAGGGGAGACCCGAGGTGGATTGAGCGGGAGTTCAGAGTGTATGATGGCATCCGTGCTGTGTACAGCCGAGTTGGTTGGACTAGATGGGAGAGGCGCAGAGGTCAATTAAGAGCGGATGATGCGGCAGCAGAGTCCAATAGGATGCTGAAGTCACCAAAGAGGTGAAGTCTGGAAGTGGAAGAAAGTAAGGAGGAGCCAAAATCAGACCATTCAGTGAGGAACAATGTGGTAGGGCCTGGAGGCCAATAGATGGTAGCAATGGAGTGTAGGAGGGAGAGATGACCAACTTGCAGACAGGATCTCAAAGGAAGTATAGTGTTGTGTGGGTAAGGTGGAAGAAAGAACCCACTCAGGACATATTAATGTGACCCCACAAGGTCAGTGTCTTCAAGAAGGAGGCAGATGTCAGCAGAGTGTTTGTTGGCACAGCGGGTGTGGTACTCCGGTCAGAGGAGGAGGGGCAGTGAGAGTGGTGAGAGCAGAGGCAGCAGAAGGAAGGAAGGACGTTGATGAGGGAAGGCAGGATCCAGTCAAAGAGTAGAAGGTTGGGTTGAGGACCCTGAACCAGGATAGTGCCACTGTGATAGACATTGACGATGCAGCGTGAGGATGAGAAGCCAGCCAAGAGGACATCCCACTTGGTTCCACCATTAATGGGAGAAGAAGTGAAAGAGGAGAGATGAGGAGTCAAAAGATCTAGAGAGGGGACAGAGAAGAGGATATCAGTGAAGACTTCTCTGGAGGTTGCGCTGACGTAGGTGTCTGTAATTAGAAGCCCTGGGTTTGCATGCAAGATGTCTTTTTTGTGCTTTTTCATTCCAGACATAGTGAAAAAGGGAGGAAAGGAGATAGAGCAGCAATTAAAGAAGATGGTGAGTAACATTAGGGTGATGAAAGGAACTTGAAAGGAGATGGGTGACTGCACTGCACAGTTCTGACCTAATCTCACAGGTGGCCTAGCAATAGTTAGATACAATGCAATCTGATTTTCAATGAAATGCCACAAATGCAGTAAATTAGGGTGCAAGATGTAAGTGCACACAGCTCAATTCGATTTCCAATGAAAGGCCACAAATGCAGTAAATTAGGGTGCAGGCTGTAAATGCACACAGCTAAATTCAATTGTGTGCACAGGAAACACTAGAGAAGAGAAAGGTGAAGAGGTTAAGCAAAAGTGAGTTATACACAGTTATAGATCAGGATGCTAGTGGTGGAGGCAAAAGGATAGATCAACCATCACTCACTGAAGGCTCAATAGTTCATAGGGGTGCTGAGGCCCGAGTTCATGGGAGAGCAGGATGTACCCAGCAGGCTGAAGCATAGTTTGTGGTGGGGAGAGAATGCGTGGGGGCCCTCCCAGGATCAGACAGGGCCTTAGCTTTGGGCCTTCGCAGGAGGTGCCAGCTTTCGCATGCCGACACTTCTCATTGGCTGTTTGTAGAAGGAGGCAGCCAATCACAGTGGGGCAGATACCAGGCAGACAAAGGCTCCAGGCCCATGTGTTGGGCAGCCATCTTCGAGGTGCTTTGGAAATACAAAGGTTGATGCTGGTTGATTTTGAAATAATCCCAAAGGAAGGTATATACCTTCAGAAATCGCTTCATAATGAAAGCGCCATCCTTATGGCCAATGTAGCCTGACACTTGGTCCCCTCTTGCTTTTTTAGATGGAGTAATAACAATAAAGTGACGGCAATTACCCTAAAGGGACACTTGGTTTATGCAATTGTGGACCCTTGAGATTTGCCATCGAAGATGAATAAGTGCCGCTCCAAATCAATTGCATCCTATATACAATGGCTGATACTATTTGTACACATTGAGCCCCCGGGTCTGGGCATTAATACAGGATTCGGAATGTGTGTTTAAGGGTATGGTTCAGTAAACTTTGATGCTGCAGCTACATTTCGTCCATCACCGCACAGTGATAAGTGGAAAGCATCTTTTCAATCTCCCATTACTAATAGTAAGTAACTGCGGAATTATGTAAGAACAAACTAAGTAATGGGTGTTCTTCTCTCTATGGTCTAGGAGACTCTGTCTGACTCGCCTAGCAACTTTGGACACCAGTAAATACTGAAAACAAGCCATCAGAGATAAACTCTACTCCATTACAGCAATAGTGAATGAATGCATAGCATCCACGTGGCCTCAAGACCCATTTCTGTTGCAGTTTTGCTATCAGAAGATAGGCCAGATAATGCATAATTGTTGACTTTTAAAAATGGAAGAAAATGATTTTTATGAACACTTTGTATGTATAATTTGAATCTATTGTGATTTGGATATGAAGTTTTAACATTGGTTCTACCTTGCACTAGTCACTTTGGAGGTGGTAGGCACTGGTCACATTGTTAAGCACAGGTCACTTTCTCATGCTTTTAAATTGATTTATAACATACAAAGAATACATTTGAACTATTCTTTTTATTCAGTATTGTGGTGCCCTCGTATTAAGGTTGAATATTCCTAGATAATCCGGTACTTCTCTTGGAATGGAGCATTAGTGAGAGGATGTTCAATGTTTTTAACTTCTAGACATTCATTACCATTGAAAAATAGAGGTTGGGAGTTCTACAGTGTACATGGTCGACAGCTTTATGCCAGGGAAGTCCCCGCAATATTATTTAATCACAGACAGCTTATCAACAAAAACATTATTGAAATGTCTGCTTAAATCTCACTATTGTCAATGCACACATAAACTGTTGCTCCTTCCATATTTGTTCATATCCAAGCAACACAATATACATCAATAATAATATTACCGCTTATCGGCCTGGGTGTTCACATATATTTAAAGAGCACATTCATCAACCACTGCAAATTTCTTCAAAAAAGCTTCCTTTTCTCCCATATCTAAACAAATATGATATCAGAGAAAGGTTACTTGGATAAAGGACATTTATATGCTCATATTCATTCAAATGTTTCCCCCACATGAGTGTGGTGATGTAAATGCATATGCTATGTGCAGATAATTTACATGTAGGTAAGAACGTATTGCATATCACTGCTACAGGTTTGGTTTGGGAAAACAACAGTCTCAGTGAGTGTTTACAACCTTGGTTTACCCTCCCAATGAGACAGAATGTTTCCTGATTTGAGTAAATAGATGCAGGTGCCTCTACCCTTTCACTTCGCACATGAGTCCACCTGTGCATTTCAGAATAAGGGTTTGCATGATTTTTATGTTTGCCCAATTTTCTGTGAATATAAATAAGTGCCTAGGCACTTCTCACCCATGACACTAAGGCCCTCATTACAGTTTTATCAGTGTGGGAAAAATGTTGATAAATGTGCTGATAATTCTGTACCCGGCACTTTTCCTACACCAGCAAAACACAAGTATGCTGGTGGGGGTCCCATATTTACCTCCAGCCGAGAGCTGGAGGTAAATCAGGCCCCCACCAGCAAATAAAGGACGGCATTACTGGCACCAGAATTACTGGTGCCAGTAATACAGCAAACCCCTCCATGGAGTCTTATGGGACTTTATGGAATGGGGATTTACCGTCCTTTCAGCCACCTGTAATATTGCAGTAATACTGGCATATCGGGCAGTGGAAACGGAATAGCCATTTTTTCTGCTGGAATTACTGGCAGGATACTGGGAAACCTTTAATGAGGGCATACGTCTCCCACCAGCAGCATATTATAATTAATATTTTGTCAGGTGATGGAGGTTCATGACTATGTAATGGTCCAAATTAAGGGGCTGGGAGGATAGCTCATGATAGTTCAAGGAAAATGCATTGCAACACATGTTTGAATCCTGGTCTCACGCTTAGAAACTGGTCTCCGGTATTATAATGACAATGCCAGTCAGACAAATTAGTTATGTTATAATTTTATTTATTTCTACGGAAACTATCTGTATTTTAATTGCACACAAATGGTGTCAGTTTTAAACTGTGCCTTTCAATACAAAAATCCATTGGGCTTAATGGAATTAAATTCTCACTTTGCACTTCACTATAACGGAAAAACACAGTACATTTTATCTTACTCTGTACCAGTGTCTCTAGCATCCTCTTTTTGTTTCCAGACCTCCCACATCCCAGAGATGTACCCTAACTGGACTATGGAACAAGCTGGATTTGCAATTTTGTATAATTACTCACTTTGAAATGTTGCTTTCAATATTTACCAATCTGCATGGACAGCATTTGTTTGGATTTCCACAATCTGGAAGGTCCATTAAGCTGCTGTGGCAAGTTTCGAGTATGAACATCTCATCTTCTCAGAACGGGGATCATCTGTCTGGAGCCTCCTTCGAAATCTAAGCTCTTCCATAGAGTGTATGGACTCACTCACTATTTTTCTGCAGACAGCCATATCCTTCGGTTAATACACCTCTGCATCTATCAGTGTAACCTGAGTTGGGAATGATCCACTCCCATTCTTGTGACTTGAAACAGTGGGAGGGACATCAACTCCTAGACTTTTGATTTGAAAAGGAAGGTAGAAAAATGGCAGTTTAATTTTACTTTCTGATAAATCTTTATACAAATGTGATAATGTATCCAAAATCAAGAACATTAGACTCTGGACCTGGGTCTGTAGCATATGTCATTTTTGATGTTATTGTTTTTTTAATTCATATTTTTTATAATTGTAACACAGGAGACATAAGTATATTTCATGAATTGTTTTTATTATCTGTCCATCACAGTTGGTTTGAGGTTCCAAGGATCTTTCAATATAAATGTATATATTTTTGAGATATTATATATTTTAGGTTACATGACATACATTACACTTTGCTAATCTTTGACTTAAATACATCTGAATAAAATACAGTTTTTGGCCAATTGAGGTCCACAGTGCTAAATTTCAAACAAGCTCTTCTCCATAATAAGGCTATAGGAAAGCACACGAATGTCGTTCTCATTGTACAGACACATCTCGTGATCTCAGCCTTAACCACCGGTTTACACAAGATTAGGCAGCTGATTCTTACTGTGAACACAACAACTAATCTTGATGGGTCTTATGATACACACATCAGCTAACATTATGTGTGAGGTCTGGGCGAACTGCACCAGGTTGGATATAAGTTTACATGTACAGTCATTCCCCTTTTTCAAGCTGAATACTATCCAATGTTAGATAATTAAATACACGTATGGTGTTGTTCTTTACTTCATATATACTTTGCATAATTTTAGTTAAATTAAATACATTGCAGAATGCAAGCCACACATCATTTTAATTGAAAATCACATATATATTTTCCCTTGTACACAACATCTAACATGATGCCATTCTTGGAATTCCACAGAAAATGTCTTTAAATGTCAATGCTTCAGAATACATGTTCTGAGTCCTGACCTGAGTTCTTGCGCTGATAATAACATTCCAAATGCTTGGACCTTACCACATTTTGGATGTAACCATGTTCTGATTTCATTAGGGATAGTTCTAGCTTTATCTTGTATGAAATGGGAGAGATATTTCCATTATATCAAATGACCCTCCCCAATTGGGAATTAACTTCTGCTCCTTCGACAGGTTGCTTTGGAAATGACAGAGGTAAACTCAATCACCTATCTCATACTCATTTTTGGAAGTCCGCAGATCATGGTAGGTCTTTGTACTTGCTGCAGATCTCTCCGGGTTCCTCTATACGAAGGGAAAAACATGTTGGAGATGCTTCTACACACATACATATTTATGAGTAGTAGAAGCCTTGATCAACGTCTGTTCCAGTGTTTGGTATAACAGATGTTGAGGCAAGACCATTATGTACCAGTCATGAATTCAAAAGGGAATATTTTAGTCACAGAATTAGGCATAGACCTCAAAGTCATCAGAAACAGTGGTAATTGCAAGTCCCAACTGGGTCCAGAACCCACTGCAAACATCTTTAAAATACCTACAAGGGTTTTATTGTATTGCTCCATCCCCTACCCCTGCAAGAAGCCAGGTGGTAGGTGATATGCAGCTTTCTTTTTACTTCAAGAATTTGCCACATTTTAGTCATTACTTTACTGACAAAATTACTACTCTGCATTCACTGTGCAAGCTGTACTTTCATTTCCTGTTCACCATCTAGTTTTCAAGGCCTTTCTGCATGCCTTTGCAAGTCCCTCCATTCTGGCTTATGAGGATCCCCTCCAGGCCATTGTCACCTTAAGGAGAACTGCTATATACTCCACACTCCTCTGCCAGTGGTATAAAGGATCTAGAGTAAGACTCAAACACATTGGCAATTTAAGGGCTGGTTAAAAACATGTATTTATCACAAACTAATAAGGGGGTTAGTAGAAATCCTATCTATCCCTAATCCTAAAATAGGTTTCTCTGCCTCAAAGAAACTAAGTAACATCTATGTCAAGATTCTAAACAAAAGATCATCCACCGTTTTGTGTCCAATAAATTAAACTGACCTGTACACGCTATACTCAATATAAGGTGTAAAAAGGTGATTTCTGTAGCTTGTAGCTTTCTTTCAGAGTTCAAAACCTAAGGTTCTAAGGTGTCAAACACAAAGGAATAAAGTTCCACCAGGAAACAGATCTTCCCTTCCCCTAGATTTCCTCTGGTAGTTTCAAAAGCACTTTATCACAGTTCAATAAGGAAGACTCCTCTATTGAGACTCCTTTAAATACACAGTTCTCTTGAATCTTCAGTTTATCTTACTCCATATCTCAATTAACTTTAGAAGGGTTAGGGTTCTTCCCTTTTCCATTAACAGTTCCTTTTTTTACCCAATGGTGTACTCTCCTGCCAGGGGATTGCAACTTTATTACTGACTCTTAAAAGGGGTATGGGTCTTCCCTTTTTGTATTCGTTCTCACTCTACCTCAGTTTCAGGTTGACTTTTCTTCTTACTCCAGGTTTACTCTCCTGCCAGGATATCACAGTTGCTTTTCTTGGGTGTAGCTCCCAGACTCACACATTACCTGCTTTATTCTCATGCAAGGGCATTATATCCTTTCATGGGTGTGAGTCCCAGACTCACTGTCTGCCTGATGCAGTATCCTTCCAGGGCTTTTCCATTCTACACTCACTCTTTCTTTCATCCAAGAAATAAGGTTTTTCTAGTATTGGATAACCGATCATTTCTCAGCAAAATTCTTATGAGCATCAACTACTCTTTTCAAATATTGGTAGACCAATCATTTGTTAAAATTGGTTGTATTCATGTAAATGTCCTTTTCCAATCATTGAGACACTGACACTTTCTTAACACTGTCCGTATTTGTATCAGTCTCTATTTCAAAGATGTAAGTCACCAACACTTTCTTAACACTGTTTGTATTTGTATCAGTTCTTCCAATTACTCTAATTGGGTTTTTCCGTGTTGTTAAAGATATGCAATACTGGCACTCAAGCACTCCAGTAACCCACTTGCTCTCTTGGAGCTTGCTGGGCAATTCTGTTGTTTCTGTTGTCCTTCCATCTAGTTCTCCTTCAGTTCTCTGACTGGGGTGCATCCCATCAGCCTTTTGGCTCCTGCTTTATCTTCATTTGCTTCTGGCGGCTCCAGCTGCATATAGCAATAAAGCAGTTGTTCTTGTAAGCCTCTATGCTACCTTCCACAGTGTGCTGTACTTCCCAGCAACAGCTAACAATTTCCAAAGACTAGAATACACCATTAGCTTACTGCTTCTGGTCATCCTAATTGTTCCATCCCTCTTCCTCGTTTCAGTGCTAATAAACGGGGTGATAACTAAGGTTGTGGTCAAGAAAACCTGCGGATTCTATATCTGCTCCCCAATAAGCCATGGATGCACATGGATGTAATTAAGAATTACATCTGAAGGTTTATTTTGATTCAGTGTTTTCCTGCCTCTCTGGAATCACAGATAGCCATCCCCAGAGTTAGATTCATATAGCTTTTCTCTTTCCCTGGCCACGTAAGAGAAGCTTCCAGTCATTGAATCAGTGATGATGTTTCTAAATTCGTCACATACCCTTCCCCCTAATGCAGCTGGATTCTTCTATATATACTGGAAAAGAGAAAAGGTAATATATGTTTCCTTGATCTAATCCTTCCCTGCGTTCAATAGTAAAAGGATAAGGTTTTACAGCTAGAAACCAGTGCATTACTCAGGCATTAGTATCCTTTCGGATTTAGGGGTAAATTATCAGTGACGTATCAGAACTTTCTTTCCCTGAGGTATTATCGCAAATAAGTCACCTCCCATCTAATAGCTAATGCTTCAAGTTCGATTGTGGCATAGTTCCTCTCCCTAGGAAAGAGTTTACGACTGATGTACAGAATTAAGTGCTCAATAACACAATATTCCTGGGAGAAGACTGCTCCCAGTTCAACAGGAGATGCATCCATCTTCAGGATGAATTCTTTGCTAGAATTAGCTACAACCAAGACTTGTTCATTACATAGAATGTGCTTAAGGGTAGAATAACCAGTTTGATCTTCTTGGGTCCATTTTAACCTTTGGGGTGACACATTCTTAAATGTGTCAGTAAGGCAAACTGTTGTAGTGGAATAATTTGGTATAAACCTTCTATAGTACCCTGCTAAACCAAGAAATGCCCTTTAATCTTTTTTTGTTTTGAGTGTCAGTGTTTGTTGTACAGATTTTACTTTTTCTGTCTGGGGTTGTTCAAGACCATTTACTACAAAACAAAACTAGGTATTTCACTCCTGACCAGACAAGGTGACACTTTTTGGGGTTGGCCATGAGACCTGCTTTCCTTACTTGGTAAAGATCATCCATATGTTCACTCCATGTATGCTGTGGATGACCATATCATCAATACAGGCCCCACAAAATTCTGAGAACGGACAAAGTACCCTATCCATCAGTCTCTGGAATTTAGCAGGTACCCCATGGAGCCCAAAGGGGAGTACCTTAAATCGGTATAATCCCAATGGAGTGGAAAAAGCAGTCTTCTCTTTTGTCCCCTTGGTTTACTGGCACTTGCCAATAGCCTTTTGTTAGGTCGATTGTAGAGAGGTAAACACAGAACCCAAACGGTCGATTGAGTCATCGATCCGTGGCATGGGATAATTGTTGAGTTGCAAAATGGTCTTTACATATGTAGAATCTCTGGCCATTGTCAAGTTTCTCAACAAGAATTATTGGGGATGACCAGGAACTTTGGGACGGTTTGATTATGTCAGAAGCTAACAGTTTATCCAACTGCATATTTACATCTCTTTGAGCCTCAGGGATCTTATACGGCTTTAAGTTGGTCACCTTTCCAGGGGGAGTACGAATGTAATGGAAACCCCCTGTACTCTTCCTGCCTCTTTAAAAAAGACGTCAGTATATTGGTCTAGCAGGTCTTGAAGTTCCTGTCTTTGATTTTGTGACAGATCTGAGGGAATCAAATTGTTTTCACTTGGATCCTCTGTTAATAGACTTGCCATTACCAATTATTTAGATTGTATTGGGTCTTCTCTCAACTCTTAGGAGATTTATATGACATATGTGTATCTTTAGTCATCTGTCTGCTTGGGAAACCAGTTAACTGCCAGAACCTGTGTGTTCTAATATGTCATATGGTCCTTGCCAACTTTTTTTCCGAATGGAAAATGATCTGAGGGTGGCATTTTTATCATGTAGAGTTTTCTGTTGTTCTTGAGTCCTTATGAGGTGGGAATGAACTATAGCTCAGACTGTTGTTCATATGATCCTTTTGACATTGGGTCGTCCGAGATAGGGGCAATAAGGCTTCTTCTCTCTCTCCTCCCATGTCTCCATCACCATGACCAAGTCATCTTGTGGTTCATGACCATATAAGAGTGAAAAGGGTGAAAACCCTAAGGAAGATTGGGGGTCTTTCAGAGGCGGAAAATGGCCCAATGTATCATTGCATCCCAATTTCTTTCATCTGCTTCCACCAAGTTCCTGAGGACACGTTTTAAGGTTTTAAAGTTTTTATTAAAATGCTCAGTTTGAGGGTGATGCACTGAGGTCCAGAATGTTTTCATTTGGAGAATTTGCTTTGTTTTGACTTTTAGCTTACTCATAAAGATGGTTCCCTGATTAGTACGGATCTCCTTAGGGAATGCAACTCAGGAGAAAAATGTATCAGATGTTTTAACATCTGTTATGATGTGCTATTTCTTAAGGGACAAGCCTCAGTACATCTTGTAGCATAATCCAAAATTGCCAGATGTATATCAATTTCATAGTTTTGAAGATATGAGAGGCCCTACAGTATCCATATCAATTTCGTGAGAATGAGATGTCAATAATGGGTAACAGTTGGAGTGGGGCCAGAGCTGGGGTATGGGCACTGGCTTTCTGACATAGTACACATGTGAGAACATTGTTTTTTATATTGGCGTATACACCAGGCCAATAAAATGTCTTCACTACCTGTCTCTGTGTTTTGGCTGCTCCAATATATCTGCCCGTTAGTGAAAGGTGATGTCTAACACCATCCTTTGGTGAGTTTTGTGGACCACAATCTGTGGCCTGGGCGAGCCTTCTGCAATAGTATCACTTCCATACAAGAGTCCCTGTTTGATAAAGAAGAATGATCTCTCTTTCTTGCTCCCCTCCTCTGAGACAGAGTGTAAGAAAGCCTCGGCTAATATGGCATTGTTGCGTTGGGCAAATGCTAGGTCTGGAATGATCTCAGGTTCATCCTCCTTTGAGATGGGTTTTAACATTGCAGATGATGGTGTGGGCTCTTTATATGACTCCCCAAATCCCTATTGCCTCTTTCAGTCTTATTGACTTGGGTGCTTTCCGAATCTTAGGGAAAATGTCTAGTTCTAAAATTACCTAGGCTTTCTTTTCTCCCACGTTGATAGTGAAGGGATTTTTGACATTGTTCTGCATTAGAATCTTGAAATCACCCCTATAGTCTGGATCTACTACCCCTGCCAAAACATCTAATCCATGTCTCCAGGCTGGCCCTGATTTAGAGGTCAACCTTTTACAAGTTCCTTTCAGGGGTATCAAAATCAGGTCTATAGGGAGTAACGTTCGGTCTCCTGGCTGCAGGTTTTCTTCACGACCACTAGCTAAATCAAAGCCAATAGATTCTTTGGTGGCTATAGTAGGACTGGTAGCACGCTCACTCAATTTTACAAATATGAGAGCCCCCCAGTTTGTATGAGCTGTGTTGGATCCCACTCTGACAAATGTACGGGATTAAAAGTAAGACTCAGCCACAGTGGCATGTTAAGCGTTCATTATAAACTTTTATTTATCACAAAATATTAAGTGAGTTAGGAGAAACCCTATTTTTCCCTAATTCTAATAGGGGGTTCCCTGCCTCAACAAAATTAAGGAACAAATTGCTCAGGTTGCTAAACAAAAGAGCGTCCTCTGTTCTGTGTCCAAAATGCTAGCCTGCCCCTTGCACATTTAACTCAATGTAAGGTGTAAAAGGGGTATTTTTGTAAGCTAGGTACTTGTAGCTTTGTTTCATCAGAGTTCAAAACATAAAGTTCTAAGGTGTCAAAAACAAAGGAATAAAGTTCCACCATGAAAGGGGTCTTCCCTTCGCCTAGATTTCTTCTGGTAGTTTGAATGGCACTTTCTCACAGTTCGAGGGGGAAGACTCTTCCATTGAGACTACAGCCAAACACTGGGCCTTATAATGATCTTGCCGGTCTTGTAACAACAATAGTTTGCTGGTCCGGTACCATTCTTACCGGACCAGCAAACTATGAGATCTGCTCACGGGTGCCTTACCGCCCGCCAGGTCATACCTGGTGGGTGTACCGGCACTCGTGAGCAGACCTCAACGGATGCACCGGCACCATTCAGAAATGGTGGCAGTGCATCCGGAATCCCCATTCCCATTGATTCCAATGGGACTGAAATAGAAATGCAGAGTAATAATTAACGGCACCCGGCAATGGGGATTTACCAAGTCCGCCGGGGCTGGAATGCCCCGATAAGTCCCCATTGCCGATCATTTCATAATAATTACAGCCAAAGTCGTAATGAGGCCCACAATGACCTCTGACCCCTTGTTCACCAGATCACTATCAGAACCGCATCGTCTCTCTTCTGATGGGCACCACCTATGGCCTTTGGAAGGAACCGGCCAGGATCTTAGAACTCTGCACACTGGGACGCCCTATGCCATGGTTCTCTCCCTCATGGTGAGGCCCTTCAAATGTACATACATATACAAAAAAACATGCACCCATTTAACAGATGCCTAGGGCATAAGCCACCCAGGAATTCTTGTATGCTTCCTTCAGATTGGTCTGACCACTTCCCTCCTCTACAGCATGTGTGCGGCACACAGATATTACCACCTCCCAAAACCCCCTTTTGTCCCCCTTAACCATAGTACCTTTGCTTGCACTGATGCAAATCCACTGGCCAGGATGCATGGGGTCATTCCTCCATCATTGGGTGACAGGTTAATATATATCAGATGTTAGACCTGCCAAACAGACCCCAAAACACTGACCTAGCCGACCGTGAAACTGGGAGTACACTCACCAGGGCCATAATCTCTTGGCTATCCCAGAAGGGGGCGTGGCCGCACCCCAGGCCACATCACTGGTGGGCCCAAACCAAGACCTAGCACTATAGTCCCTACTAGAATCCACAAGAAACTGCCAGTCTGTGCGCGATGCAATTCCACATCCTACAGTCATCACTTCGACTCCCAGCACCAGGGAGTGGACCCACACCTGCCTCACCTTTAGAGAATTATACCTGGGGTAAACTGCCATACAGACCAGCCTGGGGCCTCTTGCTGCAACCTCACTGATATCTCACACCCGGCTGGCACCAGACACTGGGACTGCTGCCAGGGGGCAAGCCTGTTTCACACATTACCACAAGGCAAACAAAACTGAAGAATCTGTCTCCTTTCATGGGGCCCTGCCCCATGTGTTTACATTGCCAGCCCACTGCTGGTACACACCCAGAGGTTTGCCCCCACCCAGTGACCCAGAGAACCAACAATCATGAGACACCATAGCTATATCCCACACATTACAAAATCGCTCCCATTTGTGAACAGAACAGCCCAGCAGAGTGTGTGCCCACACACCCACCACATGCCTCAAGAAACTTTACCCGAGGGCCTGCAGGCCCATAGCCCGAATACGGTGTTCCTATATCCCTATTTCCCATCCCCTACAGACCCTACCTGCCCGAAACTGCCCAGTCCCGGTCAAATCGGGCTACCCCCACAAATGGCTCCAGACACCAGGACTGTCACCCGGGGGCAAGCCTCTATCACACGAGCCCCCAAGAAATCACAACTGAAACAACTTGCCACTTAGACTGAACCAAGGGCAAGCAGTAAGGTGTGTCCCTGTGCCACACCCTTTGAGAAACAATACCCAAGGAGTCCACAGCCCCCTGGCCTGCATCCAGTGCCCTCAGATCCTGATCTCTCAGCGGCCACAGACTCTACCTATCTCAAAACCGCCCAGCCCCACTCCAAGTGGGAACTCACATACAAATGACTCTGGACTAGGACTACCGCTAGGGCACAAGCATCTATCCCACAAGCCCCCAAATAACCACCATTGACACATTTGCCTTTCAGTATGGGTAGTGCCTAGCGGAAGGGTGAGACCGCTCACCCACCATGCCCCAGACCCTCTGCCTGCATCCAAAACCCTCAGATTTCAATCTACCTGTCACGTAGATCCATCCTTCCTGAAGCCCAGCAGCCCCGCTCGTAGTGGGACCTTCACACACAAAAGGCTCTGGACACCAGGACGAACACCAGAGAGCATGCCTCTATCACACAAACCCCAAAAAACCCACAACTGAAAACCTGTCACTTAGTATGGGAAAATGCCAGCAGAATGGTGTGGCTCCTCCGTCAGCCATACCCCATAAGCAACGATACCTGTGGAGCCGAAAGACCCTCTCCCTGCGTCCAGTGTCCTTGGATCCCGATCTCCCGGTCCCCACTGACCCTGCCTGTATCGAAGCCCATAGCCCCACTCCAAGTGGGAACTCACATACAAATGTCTCCAAACACGAGGACTGCCTCTAGGGACAAGCATCTATTACAAAAAAGAAAAAAAAAAACAAGTGACCACCACTGACACACTTTCATTATGGGCACCCGCCAGTGGAAGAGTGAGACTCCTGACCCGCCACGGCCCTTGAAAAATGATACCCAACCAGCCCACAGACCCTCTGCCTGTGTCAAGCATCTTCAGATAACGATATCCTGGCCTTCGAAGACCATACCTACACAAAGGCCCCCAGCCCTGCTTAAAGCGGGAGCTCCACTCAATGGCTTGGGACACCAGAACTGTGCCAGAGAGCTAGCCTCTATAATGCAAGCTCCCAAAACAAAGAACTGAAAACCTGCCACTTAGTATGGGCACATTCCCTCCCCAGCCACCCCCTTGAGAAGTGATACCCGGGCAGCCCACAACCCTTGACTTGTATCCAGCTCCTCCAAATCATGATCCCCCAGGCCCGCAGACCCTGCCTTCCCCAATGCCCCCAGGCCCTGCTCCCAGTGGGACCTCATACAACAGGGATGCAGCCAGGGGGTCAGCCCCTATCACACAAGCCCTCGAAATCGCAACTGAAAAACCAATCATAGTATGGGCAAATGCCCAGCAGATGGGTCACCCAGTATACATGATATGATATGATATGGTATTTATAACGTGCCTATACACAAGTGTTTCAAGGCATGACGCGGCAAAAGAGGGGGAACAGCGGGAAGACAGAGACAGAGATTCTACTAGGGCAAGTGTCATTCAGATCACGCAAGTGCAGTGGAAGCAGAAAAGTGCGGTGTGAGGGGGGTGGAGACAGTGCAGTACATGGGATAATAGAATAAATAAAACAATAAGAGAAGTAGGGCCGGCTGGTGGTAAGTGGAAGGTTAAGTGCAGACATCAGGTGGCCAGTGCTGGTGGGGGACTGTAGGGGTACAGAAAAAACAGTTCCCAAGTGCAGGGGTTGCCAGGCAGGCAGTGCAGGTGTGTAACTGGCGGGGGGCCTGGGCCCGAGTTCAAAGGGTTTTGAACTTAATCCTCTCAGCCACTGAGAGCCAGTGCAAAGATTTCAGTCCTGGAGAGATACGATCCCTGGGCTTGAGACCAAGGACAAGTCTCGTAGTCCTGTTCTGGATAAGTTGCAGAGGGTGTAGAGTAGAAACTGGCAGATTTAGAAAGAGGCAGTTGCAATAGTCCAGCCTAGAGAGAACCAGAGCTCTAGAGACAGTGAGATTCTGGTGGAAGGAGAGGAAAGGAAGAATACATCAGAGGAGGTGCAGCTGGTAGTGTGACTTCTTAAAGACATCAGAGATGTGAGGAGTGAAGGAGAATGTGGAGTCAAAGATGACCCCACGGTTTTTAGCCTCACAGTTGGAAGCAAGAAGAAGGCCAAGAGACCCCAGCCAGAGAGTGACGGGAAAGGAGGGAGCGGGTGTGCCAATGAGGAGAATCTCAGTCTTACTGGCAGAGATCATTGGCGGCACACGACTCCTGGATAGCAGACAGACAGCCAGAGATGAGACATGGAGAAGAAGTGGCCGAAGGTAGCCTGAAAATGAGGGCTCCTCCACCGCCACATCGCCTAGGGACGATACCTGGGGGGCCAAAAAACCCTTGGCCTGTATCTGGCACCTCCCCGGGTATCAAATCCCAACCTGTAGAAAATAACAGAACAAAACCTGGTGGGCCCAAAAGCCCTTGCCGGTGCTCTACATGGACTCTGAATCACAGGTTCGAAGTCCCTTGACCTGCACCGATCATAGTCACACGCTTCATTTGTTTCTTCCAGGACTGCCGCCAGGGAGCACACTTTTACTAAAACAGGCCACCACACAAACACAACGGATAGCTACCAATAGCCGAATGCACTCTGGCAGGAATCCAAAATTGACAATGCAAGTGCGGCCAACCTGGCCTCTTCCTTGGCCTCTAAAACCACTATTAATCACATGCCAGCTACCACCCCAGTCAGGGCATGAACCCCACAGTCCCTGGCTTAGGAGGCAGGTGCCTTATCCATTTGACCACTCAATCCAAAGGAATGCACACTTGTTGCCAATCAACGGCCCCTTAGATATCATAGATGACCTAATGTATTGTGTGGTGAGACCACAAGAGCTCCATTACAACCAGGCTCACGGTGACACCACCAGCCACACACATACCCTGTCAGTCAATAGCCTGAGAAGGCCCCACCCCAGGGGTCAGACCACACCCCGCCCCCACCAACCACTGGTACACAAAGAAACTTGCTCTGGAAGACCGGAACACAAGCAAAACATTTGAACCTATTGGCTCCATTTGAATCAAACAAAATACAACAATAAAATGATACGCCTCCCATAATAAAATGTTTACACAAAGGCACTAACAACAATGCTTGCCCTTTTCACCCAGGGATACAAAATACATTGTCCTACCAAACAAATCACTCAGAGGGAGCACAACAATCCAATGCATTCTACCAATAGAGCCCCCTCTGAAACCCTTGTGCACCATTTCCCATATCGCAAATCCACATAGCCATGAACCGCAGATGTGCTGGGCATGTCATGTACTCAACTAAAATAAGGTATTCTGCAAATAGAATAATGTCTATTGACCATAGGCCCTGTGAGAAAACAAAAGTTGTCCTACACACTAGTCCCCAGGGATCTGTCATCCAGGTTGCCAAGACATGGCCATCGCTTTTGGAACCAGTTCCTGGGAGTGTACCAGTGTGGGAGGATCATCTGCTTGAGGGATCTTTGGGGAGTGGGAGTGGGCCACCGGATGTTGAGATGCAGTATCCCCTTCCCTATAACACCTTTACCCCATCCTACCAGGTAGGATATTTAGGAACTCTACCCGCTCCACCTTTTACAACACAAACACTTTCTCACAGACAGCTGTCTATGAGAGAAAGCAGACTAAAACCTGAGCAGTATACCTGATGTATCCAAATACAATGGTCAGGCAATTACTAACCATCACAAACACCTGACTTCCATAAGCTTAGTGATCACAGTTCAAGGATGTTTATGTTGAAATAAATATGGGAGCAGGACCTTGACCTATACTTAAAGGGGTGTCTTGTGTGTGCTCAGGTTCAGCCAAGTTCCCTCACAAACTGAGCTCGCCTACAGAAAATGGGAATAACACTGCCTTGGTCGGATTTGTAAGCCGATTTCATCGGGCCAGTGATTTGCTCCTCTAGAGGACATAAATACATGTTGACCATGAGATGGTTGTTTACCAAGTGGGTGTAATGTCTTCCTACTCCAAATTGCAAGGCAGAGACAGCTGCCGCCCTAATGACCAATCACATCTTCTCTCCTTTCGGCCTTCCCCAAAGGATTGAGTCGGACTGAGGAATTCATTTTACCAGTGCGATGATGACAAAGATGTGGGAGATACTAGGGGTAGAGAGAAAACTCCACTTTTGGATGGCGCCACTTTTGGCCAATCAGAACTCATTCCAGACATAATCTGAATCAGTGATTATGATCAGTTCTTTGAGTTGGTGTTGCACGGCAGTGAGGATGGCTTCATATACTGCTATCAACTCTACCACCTGACTACTTTGGGGACCTATTTCATACTCAGCAGAGGGATTGGGGCATCATTCACCCAGGCGTTCCCAATGCCAGCCACTACTTCTTTTTCCCCATTATTATCAACATGGTAGGGGCACCCATCCACTGTGTGTATCCCATGGCATGTGTCTTCCTCATAGACTTTGTGCGGGGAAGTAAGGTACGCTTCCATATTGTCTTTGGTCTTTAGACTTTCGTCCTCAAGACAGTTCTCTTGAGCACCGTCATGCAAGTCAGCCAAACCTTGTGCTGGGGGACTCTTCTTGTTTTGGCCATATCTGACCTTCAAAGGAAAGACTTGCATGAACAGAATCCAGGAAGCAATTCTGGAATAACTCACATTCCCTGTTCGGTTTTGGTCACTTTGGAGATACTGCAAGGGCTGGTGAGGAGTCTCGAGAATGGTGTGCTTCCCCTGGATGAACGGGCAGTAATTCTTCAACGCCCACACCATTGCCAGGAGTGCCTTTTCACAATCATTCAATGTTTCTTCCACAGAGAAAAAAGTCTTGCTCGCATACAAGATTACTTGGTTGACCTTGTCATACTTTTGGTATAATACTGCTGTTAAGCAAGTATTTGAGAACCCTGTCTCCAAGAAGAACTCCTTGTTCTTTAAGGGGTAATTCAAACAAGGTGCCTGGGAAAGGCTTCTCTTTAGTTGTTTTGCTCCCACTTGACCACGGCCTTTAATAAATGGACCAAGGGTCACATGACCTCTGTGTAGTCCTCTATGAACTTTCTACCATAATTAGTGAATCCAGAATGCTTTTTAGTTCTCACAGAGTAGTAGGGTATTTTCATTTCAATAATGCTTCCACCTTTTTCACCTGGGGACTGAGACCCTCAGGGGTGATTTCATGCCCTAAGAAGTTCACGTGGGTCTTACACCACTGTGCCTTATGAAAGGACAGATTTGCTCCAGCATTCTGCAACTGGATCAGAACGTAGTGTATTTCAGCTATGTGTTCCTCCACAGTTGAGCTCTTGATTAAGACATCATCTACAGAGGCTAGCTTTTCCCTTTCGCCCAAGTCGGGCATGGGCTAATGTAGGAAAATATTACATTTGTTGACAGTGTTTATGTATCCAACGGGGGTTTGGGTCCATGTGTACTGCTGCCCCCTGAAGGTAAAGGCAAGCTTGTACTGGTCTTCCCTACTCACAGGCACGGTCCAGTAACCGTTGGTCAGTTCAATGGCGGTATACACCTTTGACCCTTGGATCTGGGCCAGACCCTGATCGATGTAGGGAAGGGTCCATCTTGACATGTGGACCCGTTTATTTAACTCCCTAAGGTCTGCGCAAAGTCTTCATTGTCCGTTGTGTTTCAGTATCCCCAGTACCAGGTTGTTAAAGGTACTGTGGACTGGATGGATTAACCTACGGGATTCTATGTTTTTTATAATCACCATGAGTGACTCCATAGACATGAGAGTCAACCAGTATTGCTTCACAAACACTGGAGCCATCTCAGGGTCCATAGGTATTGAGGTTGAATGAATCTATGTGCGTCCACAGTCGTACGAATCCACTGCAAAGATACGGTAAAGATACCCTGAAAATCGAAAAACACCTGTTTCATCTTCTGCTTTTGTTCCTCTGTTTCACAGGCATCAGCAACATTGATTTCTTCTTCAACCACCTTCTTAAAGCCTGGAAATACCTGTTACGCTCACCTGGTATCCACAGGGACGCCAAGCAGCCGGGTTACTTGCTGGTATGCTTCTCAGCTTTGCCCTGATGTGGTCTGCGGGGAAGGTTCTGCCTGAAAATACCGGAGGACTGTGTTCAAGACTGACCAACTGGGGTAAGTATCCTCCCTCCACCCCCGTATGATTTCAGTCCCACTGGCACTCTCTCCTTACCTTGTGGTAGAATTAGGCATGCTCTCCGTCCTGCCTTCTTTGCAAGGGCGCGTGCGAGGTAGGCATCAGGATTCATTGTCCATTGGATTTCTTTTCGTAGTTCTGCTTGTGTTAAGGCTGTTGTGATACCCAAGAGTTTGTCTTCAGATATAATAGGTACTGGGTCTGGAGTTGTATATACTATTTCATCTATGCCCATGCGAGATAAGACATCCGCCTTTGCGTTTCTGACTCCTGGTCGAAATGTGATTACATAATCATATTCGGCGAAGAAAAGGGCCCACCGTAATTGGCGCGAGGACTGGGCCTTGGCTGTTTTGAGACATTGCAGGTTTCGGTAGTCTGTGATGACTGTAATGGTGTGTCTGGCCCACAGAAGGTAGTGCCTCCAGGCTTTAAAGGCGGATTTGACAGCCAGGAGTTCCCTGTCCATGATGGCATAATTAATCTCTGGAGGTGAGAACTTTTTCAACCAGAAGGCCACAGGATGTAGCTGGCCGGTTTCTGGGTCTCTCTGTGAAAGGACAGCCCCCATTGGGAGACTGAATGCATCAGTTTCAACGACATAAGGAAGGTCTGGACGACGATGTCGCAGGATTGGAGTGGAGGTAATCCTTTGTTTAAGTTCCTGAAAGGCTTCTTCTGCTTCTTCGGTCCAAGCAAACTTTTTATTGTTTTTTCGTAATAATACTGTGATTGGGTGCACAACCTGAGAGAAGTCTGGGATGAACCAGCGGTGGAAGTTCGCAAAGCCCAGCATGCTTTGTAGCCCTTTTCGAGATGTCGGTGAAGGCCATTTCAGAATGGCATCTACCTTGTGCACGTCCATTCTGATGCCTCCTGGAGTAAGGATAGAACCAAGAAATTCTACTTCGGTGATGTGAAAAAAGCATTTTTCAAGCTTTGCAAACAAGCGATGTTGACAGAGCTTGGTGAGGACTGAACAAACGTGCCTGACATGATCTTGTTCTGAGGCTGAGTATACTAAGATGTTGTCTATGTACACTAAGGTGTACACATTAATTAACTCCCTTAATATGTCATTCATGGAATACTGGAATGCCACAGGACCGTTGCATAACCCAAAGGGCATGACTTGATATTCAAACAAGCCATACTTAGCATGGAAAGCGGTTTTCCATTCATCTCCTTTTCTGACTCGGACCAGGTGGTACGCTCATCGATGGTCTAATTTGGTATAAATCTGGGCATCTTTAACTTGGTCTAGCATCTCAGGGATAAGTGGCAAGGGGTAGTGGTTCTTCACGGTGGTCTGGTGCAATGCGCGGTAGTCAATACAGGTTCTCAAGTCTCCTTCCTTTTTCGGTACGAAAAACAAAGGACTGGCTGTGGGGGACTTCGAAGGACGGATAAATCCGTTTGCAAGGTACTGGTCTCAATAGGATTTCAAGTGAAGGTTTTCTGGTTCTGTGAGAGCGTAGATCCTGCCGCAAGGGATTTGTGCACCAGGAACAAGGTAGATCTGACAGTCATAGGGCCTGTGCGGCGGCAATGTATTGGCTTGGTCCTTTTGGATATCCTGGAAATCATTGTATTCACTTGGCAAGGTATTAGTTGCTCCCAGGGTTGATACTGTCGCTGCGGGAGTCATGGGCATACAGACATCGGGTTTCTCCTCTTGGTAATAGAAGGCAGGGGAGCAGTCACCGGGGAAGATTAATTGTTGTGCCCGCCAGTCTATCAAAGGGTTGTGAGCAACCAACCAGGGCATCCCTAGTATTAGCCTGAACTGAGGTGCCTTGATGAGATCGAATGAAATAGACTCCCGATGTCCGTCCTGGCACAGCAAGGTTACCCTGGCTGTGCACTGGGTTATTGGTCCGGAAGCGATTTCTGTTCCATCCACGGTGGTTACCTTGTCCATAGTTGGCTTATAACACAAAGGATGCTCCATCTCTGCTGCCAGTTCTTGATCAATATAATTTCAAACTGCTCCACTATCGATGTATGCTTCAACAGCATGCATTCTTGATGACTGTTGTTGGTTAATTAAGATCACTGGTATTGCAAAGTGCGAGGTCAGCAACTCTTTCTTCTAACTCGACAAACTGACCTCTACGTTTGTCGAGCTTGGTAGTTTTCCGATTCCTTAACTTCATCTTTCTCTGTGGCCCCGACTGTTATTCTTGGGGGTTTTACTGGATAGTCCTTCAGGAAATGTCCTGGTTTCCCACAATACAAACAAAGCTGTTGTTGTCTTCTTTTGTCCCGCTCTTGTTTTGTTAATGGAGGCCATATCCCTCCAATCTGCATGGGTTCTACAGCATTTTCAGGTACACGGGGTGTGTTTTCCCTTGGTTGAACATACATGATCCGAGGGGCCGTTTAAGACCAGTCTGCCTTTCGGTCCTGCATTCGGTGGTCTAGTTGCACGACCAGATTTATGGATTCGGCACAGTCTCTGGGTGGATCAACCACCTGGGCTAAGACGTCATTTAATTTGCCTCGTAAGCCTGGATGGAATAACATGGTACTTTTGTTTTCTGGCCACCTAGCTTCGGCAACCAGTCTGTTGAAGGTACCAATGTACGTTAACAAGTCCTGATTCCCCTGTCGGAGGGACAAGAGTTCATTGTCTACTGCTTGTTCCTGGGTATGGCGAGCAAAATGTTTTTCCATTTCTCTCTAGAACCCCCCAAAGTCATGTAATAGTGGATCGTCATGGGTTACCAACGGCACTGACCAATCTGCTGCACTACCACTCAGGTATGATAAGATAAAAGCTACCCGAGCTTGGTCATTTGGAAATGCTCCAGGCCTACAAAGAAAATGAAGGCGGCACTGATTGATGAATGCTGCATACTTCCGTGGGTCGCCTGAGAACCTTTCTGGTGGTGCCAGGGGCACTGTTCCAGGTAACGTGATCTGTACCGGAGTGGGTGGTATGGCGGGGGTTTGCATCGTTGGATTGCTTCCAGGTAGAGGCGTCTGTCCTGCCTGTGATTGCAAGTATTGCCTGCTATTCTCTTCAGTGCGTTCTTTGGTCACTACTAGGTCTCTCCGGAGGGCATTAGTCTCTTGTCGGGCAGAATGAACCTCAGCACGAAGCTCTCCTAGTAATTGGGCCAATTGGTCCATTTCTGATGTCTCCATGTCGCACAGGTGGATTTGTTATGGGAGGCTTCGCATTCTGTTACACTCACATGGTATCCACAGGGACGCCACCCAGCCGGGTTACTCGCTGGTATGCTTCTCAGCTTTGCCCTGATGTGGTCTGCGGGGAAGGTTCTGCCTGAAAATACAGGAGGACTGTGTTCAAGACTGACCGACTGGGGTAAGTATCCTCCCTCCACCCCCGTATGATTTCAGTCACTCTGGCGCCCTCTCCTCACCTTGTGGTAGAATTAGGCATGCTCTCCGTCCTGCCTTCTTTGCAGGGGTGCGTTGTCTTTCTTTTTTTTTTAAATTCTATTTTTATTGATTTTTGGAAAACAACAGCATAGGTACGCAAATTACAAGATTTGGGCAATCACCCTCAACAAATCAAACTATAAGCCAATATTCCCTGCGTTTGTTGGCTGGCTGCCAACAGTAGGGAATGCGAGAGGTCCGGTAATTTTTCCAAGTGGTCATCCTTATGCTGCAGGCCAAACAGTATCAATATCGGGTCCAGCGGGAGCACACCTTCTGCCGCCTCTTTCAGCCAGCTAAGGACTTCGGCCCAGTAAGTTTGGACCTTCCCGCATGTCCACCACATGTGCCAATAGTTAGCCCTTTCCCCACACCCGTGCCAGCAAAGGGGGATTACGTCTGGGAACAACCTAGAAAGTGTGATCGGCTCATACTGCCATCTGTGCAGGAGTTTGACAGCATGGGTTTTGTATTGGCAGGAGATCGAGGTCTTAAATGATCTACTACACAGTCGCCCCCAGAGACCGTCTCCGATCCTACAACCCAAGTCTCTTTCCCATTTCCCCCTGAGGCTTTTGGTGGTTCCCTCCCGGGGGGTTAAAAGGGCAGAGTAAAGGAGTGAGATGAGGCCTCTCATTTCTACATGGGTATCTAAGATTATTTCAACTGGGGTGAGTTTTCTTTGTAATTTGGGCTTTAGTTTTGGTTTCATTAGGATTCCCTTGAGTCTCAGGTAGAGGAGTGGGGAGAGCCTACCTATTCCCAAGGATTCTTCAAGCTCCTGGATGCTTATAAAGGACTCCTCCCTGACCAACTGACCAACTCTGCATAGGCCCGCGTCAAACCAGGGCTGATAATGTTCATGGCCTGGGATTTCCTCTAAAACTGGTGTGGACCAGATGTGACTCATGGGGGAGGGCCAAGTGGTCACCTTCTCACCGTGTCCCTTACCCTCCAACGCCTTCCACATTGTTACTAGTATTGGGTGATCCCTGATTCTCCTTGGCAGCTTTTTCATCGGGACCCATAACCACTCACCCACTGCGACCGGGCTCAGGAGGGAGTTTTCGAGAAAGACCCATTGTTTGTTGGGGTCCTCTCTGAGGTGGGGGGCCAGGGTTCTGAGCTGGGCTGCTCTGTGGTAAATTTGTAAGTCTGGGAGGCCGACCCCCCCTCTTTCCTTGGGGAGGGTGAGTGTTTCGTAACCTATTCTGGGTGTCTGGCCTTGCCATTTGAATCTCGTTATACGTTTTTTGGCTTCTTTAAGAAGTGTCTCTGGGGCTTCCAAAGGGAGCATCTGGAAAACGTACAGGACCCTGGGGAGAAGGTTCATCTTTACAGCGTTTATCCTTCCCATCCACGAGATTTGCCCCTTACCCCATGTCTCCATATCTTTAAATAAGTGGGCAAACAGCGGGGGGTAATTTGCCTGGCTTAGATATTCGTGGGGCCGGACGATGTTGATCCCCAGGTATTTAATCCCTTTGGTGCGAATTTGGAACCCCAGGGGGAACAGCTCCGTGAGGTCCCTGTCTGCGTCTGGGGCAAAGGGGAAGATCATTGACTTCCCTATGTTCATCCTGAAGCCTGAGAATTGGCTGAACCGTTCAATAACCCGAACGGCCGCCGGGACCGAGCTAGTAGGTTCCCTCAGGTGGAGCAGTATGTCATCTGCATAGAGGCCGAGCTTGATGGTCCGACCTCCAACAGCAATACCGCGGACCATCGGGGCACATCTGATGTACTCCGCGAGTATTTCCATGGTCATGGCGAAATGGATTGGGGGGAGGGGGCAGCCCTACCTCGTCCCCCTTTGAAGGCTGAATGTTCGTGAAAGGCGACCATTCACCGTGACTCTAGCCGAGGGGTCTGTGTATAAGGCCTTAATGGCTCGCCTGATTCCCTCGCCAAAGCCCAGTTTGACAAGGACTCCATGTAGAAACTCCCTGTCCACCCTGTCGAACGCCTTTTCGGCTTCGATGGCCACCAAGACAGGGTTGTCTCCCTTCAGGGCCGCTTCCCTCATCAGATGCAGGGTGTTTCGAAGGGTGTCCGCCCCCTGTCTCCCCTGTATGAAGCCCACCTGGTCGGAGTGGATGAGTACCGGCATATGGCTGTCTAGTCTCGTGGCTATGATCCTGGTGAACAGTTTAGCGTCCACATTCAGGAGGGAGATCGGTCTATATGACCGACAGTCTGTTGGATCTTTGCCCTCCTTCAGGATCCCTGTTATCAGTGCTTTGCCAAAAGACGGAGGCGCCCTCCCGGTCCTCATGATATTTGTTAATAGGCCCGCCAGAAACCCCGCTAGTAGGCCTCCAAAGGCCTTATAGAAGCCTGCGGTAAATCCGTCCTCCCCGGGGGCCCTGCCCAGCTTAAGACCCGATATTGCCTTGAGTACCTCCTCGCTCGTTATTGGGGCGTCTTAAGCTGATGCCTCTGGGGGGGTCCATCACAGGTAATGTTACTCCTCCGAGGTATGCTCCGAGTGCCTCTGCCTCCACTTCTCCTTCCCTCCCGTAGAGAGTCTCATAGAACCCCGCGAATTCCTCCACTATTCCCTCGGGATCCGTTTTTGTCCCCTCATCCCTGCATGAGATCCTTGACACCCATCTATCTCTCCGTTGGCCCTGGAGTTTGGCCGCCAGCATGGCGTCGGCCTTATCCCCTTTCTCATATCATAATACCTTTGGCGCAGGTGTTGGAGGCCCGCTACAATTTTCCCCATCTCCAATGCTCTCAGCTCTTGCCTTTTCTCTCTTGCATCCCCTAAGTCCCTTTCCCTCTCCTCATCCCTCTTCCCTTCAGATCCCTCCAATGCTATTATCTCCGCCCGTAGCCTATGAGCCAGGAGAGTCCTGGTCCTTTTTTTGGAAGCCCACTCTCTAATCAGAACACCCCTCCCACCAGGTCACCTTTGCTGCCTCCCAGACTGTCTCTATGTTGACTTCACCCGTGTTATTGAGTTCAAAATATTCATTGATCGCCTTCTCCATCTCCTCCTTAAAAACCACATCCCTTAGCAGGAAGTCATTGCATTTCCACAGGGATTCTCTGGGTTTCAGACCCAATACACTAATATCTGCCCAGACCATGTCGTGGTCCGACCAGCTAACCGGGCGGATGATGCAGGACTCCACTCGGCTCATGTTCTGGTGCCCCATGAAAAGATAATCTATTCTCGTTCTGGTGCCATGGACCGTTGAGTCGAAGGTGTATCCCTTACCCTCCAGATGCAATTCCCTCCATGAGTCCATGAGCCCATAGCCCCACATTAGCTCCAGGAATTTCCCCTGGGGTCTGCCCCCTCGGCTGCCTAACGGGATGGCCCCTCCACTATGATCTAGTTCCCGATTTGCCCACATGTTAAAGTCTCCACCCAGTATAAGGAGCCCCTCTGTCCTGGCCATTATCTCTCCCATCGCCTCTTTGAGAAATTCAACCTGGCCCACATTAGGACAATAGATCGTGGTAGGGAGACCCTAGAGTTGTGCAAGTCACCTGATATAATCATGGCTCTACCGTCTTCCCTCCCCCACCTGGTTACCTCTGTGAGTCTCTGGTTTCTCTGCAGGATGATCCCGACCCCACTCCATTTCGTGGGAGCGGATGCCCAAAAGGTCTGACCCACGTGTACTCCCGGGATGGCCCTCTCCTCTCCCGTGACCGTTCTAGTTTCCTGTACGAAGAGGATATCTATTTTAGCGTTCTTCATTTCCCTCCCCAAGAGGGAGCGCTTTGCTGGGGAGTTCAGACCCTTTACATTGAGTGAGCCAATTCTCAGTGACTCAGCCCGGCCCCTATTCTCATTGTCCGCCATTGGGTCCTTGTCTTGTGTATACCTTCTTCCCGGATCTGTGCTTGCTGCCACCTTCCAATGTGGTTTTGAGACTGTGTGGGTCCCCAAGATCCCCAACCCCAAATCCCTCCCTTCCCTCCTCCCCCTCTTTATCATGACGCCTGCCAACGGGCAAGCCACCAGGGTGAATGCTAGTCCATCCACTGCAGCCCCCTTGTTAAGCTCAGCGTCCCCGGCTGGGGCTGTTTGATTCAATCTCTCAGTCTCACTAATAGCGAGCCTCTGATCACTTAGTCCCCTTCAGCTTCCGTTGTGGGGGTGTTAAGTTTCTTGAATTTCCTTCAGCCCTTTATCTTCTTCTTTGTGGACCAGGGGCCCTCCGGTTCCCTCACAGCGCTCTGAGGCTCTTGTGCCTCCATCTCGTTTCCTTCATCTGGGGTACCCCCTTTGAGTACCTGCAGCACTTGGGATGCCTCCTTGCCGCTGGTTACTCTATAGTCCACTCCTGAGCGTTCAAAAGACAAGGTGAATGGGAAGGACCACCTGTATCTTATGTCTTGGCTGGTGAGCCACTGGGTGAGTGGCCGGCACTCTCTTCTGCGGGTAAGAGTGAAAGCCAAGAGGTCCTGGTAAATCCTCACTGTGTCTCCTTCGAACAAGAAACTCTCCAGCCTTCTCGCTTTCTCGAGGACCTCCATTTTCTCTCTGTAGCGGAGGAAGCGCACAACTATGGACCTTGGGCCGCCCCTCGTTCCACCTCCCCCTTGGTGGGCTCTTTCCAGCTGGACTTCCTTGCCCCCCTCGAGTGTGAAGAGTTGGTTGATGAGGCCCTGAACCTTTCTCCCCACGTCTGCGGCAGTCTCACCTCTCTGTTGAGTCACACCCATAATGCGCAGGTTGTTTCGGCGTTCTCTGTTCTCTAGGTCGTCCATTTTCAGGGCTATATCCTCCTCTCTGATTTCTAGGTCTGTTAGCCTCGCTTCGTATTTCATGTCTAACAGGTCCATTTGGAGGTGATTGTTTTCCATTCCCTCCATTTTTTCCTGGAGCATCTCCATTCTCCCTCTGAGATCAACTATAGAGGCTTGTATGTCCGTTCGAATCGCTTTTATCTCCTGGAGGATGTCCTTGAGGTCGTCCTTCATTAGCACTGCGGGGAGGTGGGTCGGCACTTGAAGGCATGGTGACTCTGTGTGGATCACCGAGGGGTGCGTCGGACCGGCGGAAGCGTTGGAGGGAGCGGATTGCGCACGTGGGCTGAGTTGGTTCCAGGGCTCCCTTTGGTGCCCTTTGGAGTATGGGTGGGGGCAGGGGGTGCCTCTCACCCTGCCTTAATGCCTTGAGGTTTCCTCTGGTCGTCTTGGGCCCTCCCCGCTTCCGCGAGGCAAGCTTGCAAGTGATGGCTCTGGTCCTCACAAGGGGGGCTAGGACTGTGATTGGGGCCCGTTTCCCCAGATGCGTCACGGCTGAAATGTTCCGGGGGGACCCCTGTACTCCAAGGGGGAGGGCCGTGCCAGCTTTTATGGGGTGAGTTGCGCTGGTCCGTGCCCAGAGGGTGCCGGGGGGGCCAAACCCAGCCCGCCGAGTATCAGTTCTCCCCCCTGCGCTCCTCACCTTCTCCGGGCCGTCGAGGGCCTCCACACAGCCATTGTGGGCTCGGACCCCTTCACTGGGGGATCCTTTTCAAGTAGGCCTCCGTGCGCGGGGGATGGGTCAGGAGGCTCCTGGAGTCCTGATTTGCTGCTAGCTGTCCGCCCTGGAGCGGTTCTTGGTGGCGTGGGGCTCCCACCAGGGCGCCCCACTCGTCCCTGGCCTCATGCGATATCCACACGCCACTGAGGCAGAGCTCCGGGGCACGCTCGGCGTCTGCGCACGACGGGGGCGTGCTCCGGCGTCCCCCCTCGGTGTTATGGGCACGGGCCACGGCTGCGGAGATGACAATCGGCTGCTCCGGGTTCCGCGGCAGGTCCGGCCAAGGCCCGGGGCCCCGCGAGACGTGACGCCCTCAGTGGCTCCGCTGCACGGCCTCTGAAAAGGTGTCCTCTCTGTTGCTCGGTGAGCGGGGCCTCAGATCGGTGCCCGGCGATATCCACTTTCGGAGGGGCGCTCGATTCGTTGGGCTGCTGCCGCGGGGGTGCACGTTCCCGTCGGGGTTACTCCAAACTCCCGGCCGGGGATTGGCTCAGAGTGCTAGGCCCTGCGGTGGTGGAGGAGCGCTGGTTTCACACGTCCAGCATGCTCCGCGCCCCCTGGCGGTCTCCGGCACGTTGTCTTTCATGGGCGAGTGCGGTCCAGTTACTTCACTGACGCCGGCCCGTTTGATATTGTTCAGGTAGGTCTTTTTGCTGTTCTAGTTTTGTTGCTATCCTGCATGCCTTTCTTTGTTTAAAATGTCTCTTTTTTATCCCTTATGTATGTGGAGCTTCAGCGCGGCGAACTGGCTTGGTTGAGCCCCGCTGGTAAATGTTGCCGCATTAAGAGCGCTATGATGCGGTAAGTAAGCGCTATGCACAGGGGGGCGAAGTCTTGCCTTTGCTAACCTGTGTTTTCCTTCCTTGTAGGTCGCGGTGTTCTTCAGCACAAGTGGAATGTCCGGAGTGGTGCCAGCCGAGAGGCGACCAGCCAGGTAAGCCTTTTGAGCAGTTCGTAATTTATAAATGTCTCTACTGCTTTCTTTAATGTTGCCTCTATGTTCCTCTTTCAGGTTGTTCTGTCCGGGAGTCGTGCAGATTCGAGGAAGCTGTTCTCAGTAGCTGCGAGTGTTTAAAGATGAAGACTGCAGGTGAGATGCTGCTGCTAATGATGTTCCTTTTGTCTCCTTGCAGGTTCTGCTTCTCCGAGGTTCAAGGGAATAGCTGGACACAGTGACCGTCAAGTTGCAAGCTGCAAAAGTATCGCAAAGCGTATTGTCTTGCTCGGGTGTGGTTTAAATAGCCCCAATAAAATAGTCCAGGAAAAGTAGTCCCTAGACTTTCACACCCAAAACACTAGACCGCATAGCTTGGTTCTTAGGAACCAAGCTATGTGGATGCCTCCATGTTGGCTGACAATAATAAAGTAGTTCACGTGCACATTGTTTATTCATGGTGTATGAGCCTGGTGCCATAGGCGCCATGACTGGCCCCATGAAGGCTTTTGAAGAGGATGCCAGGCTCTAGAGGCCTGAGTCCTGACTCCACCTGGCCAATGGGTTTGCCAGAGGGGGTTTTGGGCGAGGGTCATGACAATACCTTGGGTTTGGCAATTTCGAATGGTATCCTCCAGTTTGGTGGAGAGATCTCTTGTTATGGTATCGGCCTGGACATGAGGTTACAAGCATAGGAGGTAGTCACTGTTGACTTGAAATACCACCTCACCTTCCTGATGTCACAAGTCACCTCTTCCCCAACGCGAGGGCAGCAGGAGTACACCAGGAAATTACCCTCTTGCTGGGTAAAAATAATTTCCAGAGCAATATCGGTGTCAAAATTGTCAATTGGAATTTGTCCAATGATCTCATTACCTAAGTCAATAGAAAAAAGTCGAGCATCAACCGCCATTCCAATAAAGGTGTCTACGCCCAAAGTGATACTTCAAGGATCACTGTTATCCATCAATATTCAAAGGTTATCATATTCTAGGTCAACTAGGGGTGTTAGATGTAAATTCAAACCTTGCTGTTGGAGGTGATGATTCAAATTTATATAGGTTTTCTTGTTTTTGAGGTTCTGTCCTCCCTTAATTTTTAGGGTAATTGTAAATTGTCGTACCTGTCCTGGGATGGTGACCTCTTCTCCCAGTTGAACTTCAACCACATATGGCAGCAATTGAGATGACCGAAATGCTTTCTCAGTGTTGTCAAAGCCCATGGGGTTACCACCCAGTCGGGACCAGGCTTTGTAATTAATTAGCTCCAAATTAATTGTGAATCGATTGAGAATGTCACTGCCTAAGTAAAAGACAGAGAACACACTCTCACAACCCAACTATTATGTTCTATGCTTTTGTCACCAATGGAAGTTTTTAGCATGCACCTGCTAGTCAGGAGTTGTTTGGAATATGGAGTTTGCATGCCCATTTCCCACTTGTCAATCAACTTAAACGTGAAATCATCTGATCTTTTGGGAGTTTCCTGAATAATGCTATAATGCTTCACTGATAAAGATTCTTCTGTTATTCAGGCATGATCTAGAACAGGCTCACTCGCTCATTTACCTGAATGAGGAAAAGCAGCTGTTCACCCTTTCTTTGGATGTCGTTCAAACTTTAAGCTGTTTTTTAATTATCTTTTATCATGGGATTTGGGTTTTCTTCTGATTGTGGATTTGTATAAAATGTCAGAGTTTTTCCTTCCAGTGTGGAATGCCACTTAAAACTGGGAGGAAGGTTCATTTTAAAAAATGAAGACGGGTTCCCATCACCAGTTTGCTCTCCTACCGAGATAATAGTGATGTCTGGGATTTGATTGCTTCTTAAATGGAATTCTATTTGCTCAGACCGTTGTTCAATCATTTGAACTCACATAATTTGTGCTTTGTTTTATTTAGATGGACTGGTTAGTCAGAATCCAGAGGACCTTGTTCACACAGTTAATCAGGGGTGATAACTTCCAAAGGAGGTCATTCCCCAGTAGATAAAGTGTGCCATCTGGAGTGACGACTATCACCAGGTGTGTCAACCAATTTTGATCTCCAGATCCTCTGTCCCTTCAACGGAAATATCATTCCCATCAAAGTTTTGGAGTTGTCCAGGAAGAGGAGTGCGGGGGATTTGGTGACTCTCCCCCTTCCTGAATTTATCTGGTCAAAGGCCTTTTTGGACAGAAGTGTGGCTTGGGATCCAGTTTCTACCAGCACCGATAATGCACATTGACCCTGTACTTTGATCAAGGCATAAAATCTTCGTTCTCTGTCTTCAACAGGACAGAGAAAATTTGAATTTTGTTCCAGCTTGTCGGTTCATTTTTTTATATTGAACTCCAACACTGTGTGATCTTAGACAGTCTACTGTGTCGGAGTCTGGGCATCTGTAAATATGATTTTATACCCTGATATCATGGGATTGGGAAGTCCTCTTTTTCCCATGATTCTTTGCTGCTTCCTTTTCCTGGAGACAGTTGCCGGAACCTGTTTTGGGGGGAGGATCCCTCAGTGCTTTCAGGGTCACCTGGGTGACATTGTTGGGGTTTAAGAATGTGTAGCTCTGGGTCAGTCTCCATACTTAACCAGTCCACGTTAGGGTATTTTGGGACCTATTTTTCCTTGGGAGTGATCCCTCCATCTCTGAAAGAGAAGATTCTCTTCCCTGAATACTCCTGGGATTCTTCCCCTTCGAACAGGATGATGAGGTCTTCCTCCTCAAAGTGGGTACCCTTTGGCTCTTGATCTGTTCCCTAGGTTCAAGCTTTTCGTGGGTAGGTGATTTGTGTTCAGGTTCAGCGTTATCCATAGGTTTTGTTCTGGTGAGAAATGAAGTTTTAATTTAGGGCTTTGCATCTCCCTTTCCCCCGGGACCCCTCCTCTGGAACCGGTTGGTTGTCTGGGATTTCTTCTCATCATTGCTCCGGGACACCAGATCTGTTCTAGGCAGCAATTAACATTTGAGGGCTAAACATGCAACCCCGGTCTTGTGTCAAATTCTGGACCTGGCGCTCTAGTTGAGACATCCTTTCTGGTTGGTAGGCGGTTCTGATTTCATAACTGTGCTGCTCCCGGAAAGGGTAGCTGTCCCTTTTCCCAGAGTAGCTCAGATATTGAGAGTTTCCCTGATAGCCCTCCATCCTTGGTCTCTCTTCTCCCTGATTTGGGAATCTATTGTCCTGAAAACGTGGAGTGCAAGGAGGATTGTTCTGGAAATTGGGGTTTGAAGATTATCTGGAAAAGAAACATAGGTTGGGGTACGGAGTATTTCTTCCTTCCTGAGGGAAGTTCTGAGGGAAGTTTTGAGGGAAGTTTTGAGGGAGAGTTCCTGGGGCAGTACTTCCCTGATTGGACCCCCCACTTGTGCCAGGGAGTCCATTCATACCCCAAGGTCTGTTCTCCTTGTTTCTAGTGCTGATAAAAGTGGCAGGGTAAGATGGAGTATTAGTTGCATACTCTGCCTGGCTACCAGCCAATTGGGTTGATTCAGAGGGTCTCCTCTGCCTTTCATTCTGCTTATTAGTGTTAGCGGAAGGAGTATTTTTAGGCCCCCCATTTCCAAGTCCAATATGGGGGTATTTTTCACCTCCGCCACCTTTGCAGCAGTGGGTGTGTTTGACGGTTTTGAGTTTTTAGGGTTATTATAATTTTCATAAGGCTTTTGTACTTCATAAATCTGGGTGGCCTGTTCTATCACCCACTCCAGTGTCCTACACTCATTGAAGTCCCTTTACCAGTTAGGTCATAATGTATTTTAGGAGTGCATGGTAGTAATTGTTAATGAACTCCCGACTATTTGTGTTCACCCGCCTAGAGGTCTGGGCTAATATCTACTTCAGCTCTTACACAAACTCGCTAGGTGCTTGGTCTTCCCCACACTGCAGGTTGCATGCTGCCTTGCAGGCCCCCTGAGGGTTCCTTTGAATGCAGAAATGCTTTAAGATATCTGCCTTATATGTCGAACATCTTTGGTGATATTGATCCTCCAGCCCTCCAAAGAAACTGGAGTATCCAGGGGTGTAGGGGGATTTCCATGTGCCGAACTCCATGGAATTTTGATAATTCTTCATATGAAATGACCTCATCATTTGGTCATACAGTTCTAGATGCTCCCATACTGAGTATTTGGCATTCTTGTGATAGGGAGTCAAACATCTTTTATGGCCTATATCTTTTGAACTGGGTCTTTCACAAGATCCCTCTTCTGTTTGGCAGACTTTCTTTTCCACTGAACCTGAGTCCACTCACTCTCCGGCTCAGAACTGCTACTATTGGTTGTCAACTCCCTGTCCTCCAGGTCCTCCCTACCTCCCTGAGACTGTGAATCCCTCCCAGAATGATGGGTTCTGGTCTCTTCTCCCCTGTGCTGATGTGGGCTCTCAGGGTAACTTCCCTTGTACTACCCTTTTTGAACAGGTAGGGTAGTACTCATCTTCCTCTTCCCTTCTTCTGGGTATGTGGAGAATTCCCCCCACCTCCCTGAATATGTGAAGGTTTTAAAATACTCTTTTGAGGCCTGGACTCTGATTCTTCTCTGTCTGCAAAGTGGACCAGATGGTCCCTTTCTGACCAGTCTAACTCAATGATCTTCTCATCATAGGAGCCCTCCTGGTCAGAAGTACATGCTAGGGTATTTTTAAATCTGGGTAAAGAGGAATACCAGTCAATATCTGATACAGACTGGCCTTCCAGCTCAGTTGGACTAGGCCTGGTTGAGTCCAGCTGCCTCATGTTTCCCTGTTCTTGAAAACTGGCCGGCTTGAAGATAGCAGCACCCTAAGCATATACTGTGGTGAGTTGGCTTGAGGTCCCTGGTAAGGAAGTCATCACTCCATGATCGGAGGGTGCCTTTCCATACTCTAACTGGTTGGGTGCCTCAAAGCTTGCTTGTATTTGGCTATGTCCTTTTCCAATCTCTCAGATTTATTTTTCTCAGCCCCTATCTCTTGGTGATATATTGAGGCCTGAGCTTTCAACTCTGATAGCAGTGCTTGAGTAGCTTTGAGTAGTTTATTTTGTTCCAATACTTGATCACTGAGTCCCTTGTTCTCGCCAAGGGACTCCTTTTCCTTCTATGAGGTTTGTACTCTCTGGCAATATTCAGACCACTTCTTTTGCATGAGACTAATCGCCTCCCTTTGTACACTTTTGGCCTGTGTTGCCTGAGCTATGTCAAACTCGGCTTGCCTCACATATTCCATACATTTTTCATTTTCAATCCTCATGTCAGTCAGTTCCTTAGAACATAACTCATTTTTCTCCATGTCCGTCCTTAACTGATGCACTTCCTGAAACAGGTTAATTTGATACAATTTGTTATTCTTTTCCTTGAGCTGCTCTCTCTGTTGTTTCAAAGTGTTGAGATCTTGGCGCATCTGATCAAATTCGCCCTGGGAATCGACATCCCTAATGACTAGCCGGCTATTTTCAGCTTTCAGTTGTTTAATCTGAATTTGAAATTTGTCCTCCAAACAGGCTCTATTGTGCACAACTTTCTCACTTAATTTGTGTGATTCGCACTCAAGTGTTCAACACTTTCTTAATACTTCGCTTTCACTACAGAAAATGGAGCCTCCTACTCTAACCTTGCTTGCTGTTGTGTCACTAACTCATCATTTATCTGCTGAATACTAATTTTAACTCTATCTTTTGGATCTGTTGTGCTTTTTTCTCTAATTGTTTCAACTCTCTCTCTCTGCTTGATCCGAAAGCTCCGATTGGTTTTGCACAGAGGCTACACTTTCCTGATATCTTTCTTCCATGATCACCATATGGAAGTACATATATGTTGTGAGCTGAGACATTTTCATTTGTTCATCTCTGCTGGTTTTTGTCATATAAAAATCTGTCAGGGCCTGATGTAACATCCCATTATCCTGTCACATATCGACATTTGCAGAGGTAACTTCCTGCATCATTTTAGCTTGTCACAATTCATGCTCCAGATCTACCCATTCGCCTTTAATTAACAATTTATTTAAAAGGTGTGTCCTCGCCATATTGATTTCCACGATGCTCATTCTGAAATGTGTTCTGCACCTAATATGCTCTCTATGCAAGGGCAAAATGTCAAACCTGTTACTACTTATTTTGTACTCACAATGACAACTCAAATCAACACTTTTATCTACACACCACCCTAAAACCCAGTGTGCAGATCTGAATGGTGCCTTCAAAATGCAACACAGTTTTGCATCCACTGAAATGCAATTACACCCAAATGAATAGTCTACTGCTACTGCCCTGTCACAAGTCTAAACTCTCGACCAATCTCGGCATAAGGCCCCAGTTTTGTCACGGTTTTTACGCAGTCACACTCAACTCAGGGAGTTCCTTTCCTCCCAAGTGAATGTGGTGCACAACAAATCACCATGATTTTGATTCAGGTCCTATTTTGTAAGGCCTCCAACTCATCTCGCACCCAATCCCAACAAATACCCGGTGCCACAATGGACTGGGAACCAGTTAGGTGTGTAGTAAGAATATAGATTTATTCATTTATTTAAACCAAATTTTAGAAATAGACTAATATCAGCCACCAGTGCAGTGGCAAAACAAGAACAAAACTGACTTCCATAAAGGCACCAACACAAAGATAATACTGAGATATGCAGTCACGATGTCCTGCAGCTTTCTTGTCAAATCACCCACAAACGCAGAAAAGGAACAATTCAAGACACAGAGTGATTGCTGATTTGGTTATAATATGTTTTTCTCCCAGCAAACCCCACCCACCAAACATCAATTAGACTTGACCCCTCTGAATTGATGGCCAGTGACAGAGTGTCAGAACACAATGGGAACATCATTTGGGATTCTGATAAAATGCACTCTTTGGAAAAAGGGATTCAAGGGGAAAAAACCTCTTCCTACTAATTACCCCAGATGAAATATGAGGGAAAGAAAAGCAATGAGAACATTTGTTTTGTCACACCTAGAAGAACAGTGTACAAGAGAGCGGAGCGACCTCTGACGGGCCCATGGGATCAGAGCTCACCCTCAAGTACCTTTAAGACAAGATAGCTGCACCTTGAGGTGGATGGGGTGCAGGATTCTCTTACTCCAGGACCAATCAATTAAGACAACTCAATGGTTTGGCAAAGGGAAGTCCGTTTAATGACAAGTACAAAAAACGGGGAAACAATAGGAAATCGTCAGTGATGCGATTGCCCGTCTCGCTTCAACTTCCACAATCTTCATTCAAACAGCAATTCTTATAGGCAAAATTCGTCATCACTGACGTGTAACACTCGAGTGTTTGTCATGCAAGTCTAATGGTTGGAAAAGGTAACTTAAGTAAAGGTACTATATCTGTATATGGTAACGGGGTGTGAGGATTAGATAACTCTTATCGGGTGGGAGTCTACATCCATCCCTCTACATTACTCATGTTAGACGTCATTACAAGTACAACGTCTCATTGGTTCTACTAGCTATAGGACCCTAGATTACTTGGTCCATTGTGATTGGGTTGCTTACACCCCTAGGCATAAATCTCCACTTTAATTAGCAGCATGCAGAATGTTTACCCAGATGTGGCATGCCCCAAGATTCACCCTGCCTCCCTTCCATCAATCAGTACTTTAGGGCTATGTGTCAATTAGTTGGCCTAGGATAGCCTCTGAACTGTAGTTTCCTATCAGGAAAAGTTATTGCATCCACTGGTTTTGTGTGACATCAGATGTTGGTGCCTCTTCGCGCTTGGCTGGTCTCGTGTCAGTACACCGTGAAGCTGCTTCATTTTCCATCTTATTTGCGTATTTGATTCTCTCTACGGCCTCGCCACCTGCCTGGGCCTCCTTATCTCGACCTTCAGAGGCAGGCTGCTATGCTCGGAGGTTTCGATTCTTTGAAGTTGCCGCTCTCCTCCCTTCCATAGGTTGACCTCGAATTCCCATGCATGAGCTGCTTCTTGCTAAGTTTCGATTCCGCTCTTTCGTCTGGCTTTGTACTGGTATATGAATCCTGGCCTGTTTGACCCCTACCACCCTGGGCTTAATTCTGCTTTCTTGTGGAGTGGACTGTACTAACATAATGTGCTTCATTGAGGTAGATATATATATGGTTGGCGCTTGCCGCTCTATTCTCTACTAAGCATAGCAAGCGCACTGTTTTCTTAGCTTCTTGTGTTACAAGCCTATGTACAGGCATTAGCTGGTTGCATACTTTCATCTTGCTTTACAGTTACGTTTCTTTATATTTCGACATCGTCTCTTCTTCTATGTCTGTTATATCTTTATCCATGGTGTTTCGTCTTAGTGTGTCATCTTTTTGGTTGTTGTTTTGTTTATTTGTACGTCTGTCTGGATCCTTGTGTTGTCACCATTCGCCTTCGATTAAGACCCTTTGGGTCTCTACTGGGAGAGTTTGAAAGTAGTCTTCATGTCGTGTCAGCTGTTGGTACGGTTGTCTCAATAGGTACTGTGCTGCCCATGGTTGTCTGGTAATTGGCATTTCAACAGGTATTGCTCTTCCGATGGGCACTGCGCAAAGCCCTAGCGTGGCTCTCTGCTGGTTTATTTGCTCATCGTACGTCACATATCTCAGCGAGTATGTTCCTGGTATTTCAAAATAGGTGGCTGGAGTGCAGGCCATATCTGGGACCTCCTCTACACTCCCCCCTCTGGTCGGTTCATCGACCACTTCTGCTTCCTCCTTTGGATTCACCTTCTTATGTATTAATTTCTTCTTCATCTTCTGGATTTGTACATGACGGTGTGAAGGAGTGTCTCTTCGGACTCCAAATTTGTATCACTCCTTTCAAACTTCCTGCTGTTTTTACATGTTCGTCTTTGTCCCAGGTCATTAGCTGGCACTTTCCATTTGGCAGCAATAAATCTATTTTCCTTCATACTTTCTTTGATTCCTGGGATACACCAATGTTGTTCCTCTGGCGCATATTTGCTGGCCTTCACAAATTCTCTTATTTCTTCATCAGTCAGGTCTCTAGGTTTCCATCCTGGTTTGACATCAATCATGATCTTCATCCCTATGGCTTTCTTCTCAGTTTTCTGGCATTGTGAGATAATTATCTTGATAACATAAAATCCTAATAGTATCATCAATAGCAGGGCTACCAGAAACTTGAATATGTCTGCCATTCATTGTGGGACCCATGAGAATAGTGTTCCAAACCAGCTGTCATCATTAACTTCATCAGTTTCATCGATCATCTGGTCTGTAGGTTTGTCAGCATACCTATGGCTTCTGTTAAGGTTCCATTTTCTTCTTCATGTGACGGTATAAATGTGCAACACGATTCTCCGATTTTTGCGCAAACTCCATTCATCGCTGCGATCATGCCAAGTACATGTCTGTTCTGGAGAGTCAGCAGTAGGATTGCTCTTAACTCTTCCTTGATTGCATTGAATCCCTTTATTGTCGAGTTGATGGTTTGCAGTAATTCCCATCTGGTGATTCACAACCATTTAGTATGTGCTCCAACCTGGAATTTTGGCATGATGATCGTTGTGAACACTGATGAGGTGAGGCTGAAAAGCCTCTGCTCATATGGGATTGCATGGAATGCTTCTTCTGATTTGGCAGAAAAGTAATTTTCTCTCTTCCTTCGGGAAACCAGTTCCACAGTTCTCCTTTTCCTCAGGTGAGCATCTGCTTTCGGGAAACTGTCAATATTCAGGTCACTTTTCGGGATCACTAGTGCAGGAATATGGACGTTCACTATTGTGCATATGCCTCCCCAGTTTTTCGGCAGTCTTATGTATGCTTTGGAACCACACGTCCAATAATGATCCATAATTACTGCAGTTCCATGCGTCATTCCTGGAGCCTCAAAAATTCATACACCGCATTATCTGCAGGGGTCCTCCTCTGTCTTCAACCCATGTCAGTAATCTTTTGAGTTTCGCCATAAAGGTTTACACAACCTCTGTGAGTTCTCTATTGCTTTCTTATAGGCTCCAAAGACCATCCATGCTCGGCAGATAACCACTCCTTCTTCCCATCCGTCTGGTGAAAGCACTGTTCCCCAAATCTGCATTTGGCCTCTGTTCTTCCAATTGTTTGCCTCTTCTGGAGTTTTTCCTTGGACATTTAGCTTTGGGTTCACTTCGCATCTGATTGCTGCTCCTTTAACTCCAGGCTTCTCGTACCTGATCACATGATTCCTAGAATGGGCTCTGTTTCTCATCTTAATGTCCTGTATATAATCATCTTCATCAGGGTAATTTGTCTTGGTTGCCCATATCAATGAGGTGTCTCTCCCCATAAACTGTCCTCTGGTGTTGCACATCGCTATGTGTGAAAGACAGTGTGCTGTCGTGACATCAATTTCTACAGCCACGAAGATCTTAGATTTCCCCATGCTGTACGGTAGGAGTGCACAAAAGAAGCATTCTCCTTCTGATTTCCTTCTTCCAACTTCTTTCATGTGCTGGTACCAAATTTTGTTTCCTAGATGTGCTGTGCTGTCCAGGTAGTCATTCAGTTCACTGTTATCTTCATGCAGGCCCATCTTGATCCTTAGTGTCTTCCTGTAGTTTGCTATAACTACTTTTCTAAACGCATCTGTGTGGCTTTTCCTTGCTGGAGGATTCTCAGGCATGCTGGTAGATGGAGCAGGTTCCTTTATCTGCATCGATGTGGTAGGTGGAGGTTTTGCAATTCTCTCCTTCTCTTCTTGCATTCTTTTCCTGCCCTCCATAAGTGCCTTTATTAGCCACCAGCCTGTCATCGGCCTTGTGTATGGCTGCATTGTGGGCCTGATACTTGTTCCTTTTGTTGGAACTTGTGTGATTGTCAGTACAGTCTCTGCGGTTTTATTTTTTAGTTCCTCATGCCATTTCTTCGCTCTAGCTATAAACGGGAATAAATGATCTATTAACATTTGTGTCTTTGCAGTGAATTCTCCTACAGCCGCTTCTGTCTTTTTAAGGGCTTTTGTTAAGTCTTCATTCGTTGGCTTTTCTCTTGATTCTTTTCGTTTTCTTTCACTATTTTCTGGGGCTGATTGTTCGGTAGGCAGTCTCATGCTCTCGATTGCCTTCGCTTGAGGTCCTATGGCCATTGACACATGCCCTGGTTCGTGTGCATTCAGTGTGTGGGTGCGTGTAGTTGTCAGTGCTATGTTTTCATTCATTCCGTGCTGACCCTGTCTCCAGCTTTTCTCTTCATTCGTTACCTCAAGTGTGTATGTGTCACTGTTAATTACATTCATTTTCAGTTCATTTACTTTACCATCAGATTTTCTCAGGACTGGAATAACTATATAGGGACTGGGTGCTTTTGTGGGACTCATGTGTACATCATCAGGTGTGTGCACTGAAATTGGAACACTTTGTGCACCAATGAAAAATGCAGTTCTGATCGTTAATGACAGCAAAATAATGATAAACACAATGCATAGATACATGATAGTGCAGTAGGTTAAACGGCAGCATTTCCTTCCAGAGAGGCGAGGGCGCCCCTCTGCTTGTGGGAGGACCAGGTTACTGTTCTGGGCCCCCATCTCGATCATAACAAAATGTCAAATTTTATTCTTTTCCCCCAATTTAATATTGTTCTCGAACAGTTTGTATCATAAAGTGTCTGGTGCTTCACAAGTGTCCCCCCTCTTGCGGGTGATAATTGTTTCTTGATACAGGATGCTGTACCCTTACTAGACTATGGAAAAATAGATTAGACTAACACTTCGAATAGTCACTTTTACTGTGCATGTTCAAAGTAGGTGAGTTCCCATTCCACCCCCCTAATCAGCTTCAGTCCTGAGGACATGCTGGAAACTGTTCAATGTGAAGAAATGGGAATAATGGCAATCAAACAAGTAAGGGCGAAGTTCTTGTCTCTGCTCCCTCGATCTGTCCCTCGGTGGAAGGTTTCACTGGAATCTCCTCATATAATCTCTCTGAAAGTTGGACAGCTCCACTTGCAGCATGATGCCATGGAGGAGCATTCCCATCTGTGCAACATTAGCTGGATCTCCTGATGAATGTGAGGACGTCAACCCGATAGGTCTCCCCATCATTTCTGGAAAGTCAGTGACTAGGCGAAAGAGGACGCTGTGTGCCAGTCGCTGTCCTCAGGCGACAGGGACATTTGTCCTGCCTTGCTGGGTTCAGGATTACAGGCACTTCCCTTGACGTGAACGATGCTTGCACTTTCTGGATGCGTGGATTGCGACCAGATAGCTTAGCTTGGTCGACAGCTGGCTCAAAAGTTCAGAGTTTGCTGGATCTCGAATAAACATGAGAGTGTCTGTGGTTCTCCCAACAATAGCTGGGCACTCCTCTATGATGCAAAAGAAAAGCGTATTGACGAGTTCATCTGTAATCGCCTGTGGTGGAAGCATTTGTATCCTTATCACTGTATTCAGACAGTCCAATGAAGGCTTCAGCACGAGTGGAATGTCCGGAGTGGTGCCAGCCGAGAGGCGACCAGCCAGGTAAGCCTTTTGAGCAGTTCGTAATTTGTAAATGTCTCTACTGCTTTCTTTAATGTTGCCTCTATGTTCCTCTTTCAGGTCGTTCTGTCCGGGAGGCGTGCAGATTCGAGGAAGCTGTTCTCAGTAGCTGCGAGTGTTTAATGATGAAGACTGCAGGTGAGATGTTGCTGCTAATGATGTTCCTTTTGTCTCCTTGCAGGTTCTGCTTCTCCGAGGTTCAAGGGAATAGCTGGACACGGTGAGCGTCACGTTGCAAGCTGCAAAAGTAGCGCGAAGCGTATTGTCTTGCTCGGGTGTGGTTTAAATAGCCCCAATAAAATAGTCCAGGAAAAGTAGTCCCTAGACTACCACACCCAAAACACTAGACCGCATAGCTTGGTTCTTAGGAACCAAGCTATGTGGATGCCTCCATGTTGGCTGACAATAATAAAGTACTTCACAAGCACATTGTTTATTCATGGTGTATGAGCCTGGTGCTGTAGGCGCCATGACTGGCCCCATGAAGGCTTTTGAAGAGGATGCCAGGCTCTAGAGGCCTGAGTCCTGACTCCACCTGGCCAATGGGTTTGCCAGAGGGGGTTTTGGGCGAGGGTCATGACAATACCTTGGGTTTGGCAATTTCGAATGGTATCCTCCAGTTTGGTGGAGAGATCTCTTGTTATGGTATCGGCCTGGACATGAGGTTACAAGCATAGGAGGTAGTCACTGTTGACTTGAAATACCACCTCACCTTCCTGATGTCACAAGTCACCTCTTCCCCAGCACGAGGGCAGCAGGAGTACACCAAGAAATTACCCTCTTGCTGGGTAAAAATCATTTCCAGAGCAATATCGGTGTCAAAATTGTCAATTGGAATTGGTCCAATGATCTCATTACCTAAGTCAATAGAAAAAAGTTGAGCATCAACTGCCATTCCAATAAAGGTGTCTATGCCCAAAGTGATACTTCAAGGATCACTGTTATCCATCAATATTCGAAGGTTGTCATATTCTAGGTCAACTAGGGGTGTTGGATGTAAATTCAAACCTTGATGTTGGAGGTGATAATTCAAATTTATATAAGTGTTCTTGTTTTTGAGGTTCTGACCTCCCTTAATTTTTAGGGTAATTGTAAATTGTCGTACCTGTCCTGGGATGGTGACCTCTTCTCCCAGTTGAACTTCAACCACATATGGCAGCAATTGAGATGACCGAAATGCTTTCTCAGTGTTGTCAAAGCCTATGGGGTTACCCCCCAGTCGGGACCAGGCCTTGTAATTAATTAGCTCCAAATTAATTGTGAATCGATTGAGAATGTCACTGCCTAAGTAAAAGACAGAGAACACACTCTCACAACCCAGCTATTATGTTCTATGCTTTTGTCACCAATGGAAGATTTTAGCATGCACCTGCTAGTCAGGAGTTGTTTGGAATATGGAGTTTGCATGCCCATTTCCCACTTGTCAATCAACTTAAACGTGAAATCATCTGATCTTTTGGGAGTTTCCTGAATAATGCTATAATGCTTCACTGATAAAGATTCTTCTGTTATTCAGGCATGATCTAGAACAGGCTCCCTCGCTCATTTACCTGAATGAGGAAAAGCAGCTGTTCACCCTTTCTTTGGATGTCGTTCAAACTTTAAGCTGGTTTTTAATTATCTTTTATCATGGGATTTGGGTTTTCTTCTGATTGTGGATTTGTATAAAATGTCAGAGTTTTTCCTTTCAGTGTGGAATGCCACTTAAAACTGGGAGGAAGGTTCATTTTAAAAAATGAAGACGGGTTCCCATCACCAGTTTGCTCTCCTACCGAGATAATAGTGATGTCTGGGATTTGATTGCTTCTAAAATGGAATTCTATTTGCTCAGACCGTTGTTCAATCATTTGAACTCACATAATTTGTGCTTTGTTTTATTTAGATGGACTGGTTAGTCAGAGTCCAGAGGACCTTGTTCACACAGTTAATCAGGGGTGATAACTTCCAAAGGAGGTCATTCCCCAGTAAATAAAGTGTGCCCTCTGGAGTGACGACTATCACCAGGTGTGTCAACCAATTTTGATCTCCAGATCCTCTGTCCCTTCAACGGAAATATCATTCCCATCAAAGTTTTGGAGTTGTCCAGGAAGAGGAGTGCGGGGGATTTGATGACTCTCCCCCTTCCTGAATTTATCTGGTCAAAGGCCTTTTTGGACAGAAGGGTGGCTTGGGATCCAGTATCTACCAGCACTGATAATGCACATTGACCCTGTACTTTGATCGAGGCATACAATCTTTGTTCTCTCGCTTCAACAGGACAGAGGAAATTTGAATTTTGTTCCAGCTTGTCGTTTCATTTTTTATATTGAACTCCAACACTGTGGGATCTTAGACAGTCTACTGTGTCGGAGTCTGGGAATCTGTAAATATGATTTTATACCCTGATATCATGGGATTGAGAAGTCCTCTTTTTCCCATGATTCTTTGCTGCTTCCTTTTCCTGGAGGCAGTTGCCGGAACCTGTTTTGGGGGGAGGATCCCTCAGTGCTTTCAGGGTCACCTGGGTGACATTGTTGGGGTTTAAGAATGTGTAGCTCTGGGTCAGTCTCCATACTTACCCAGTCCACATTAGGGTATTTATGGACCTATTTTTCCTTGGGAGTGATCCCTCCATCTCTGAAAGAGAAGATTCTCTTCCCTGAATACTCCAGGGATTCTTTCCCTTCGAACAGGATGATGAGGTCTTCCTCCTCAAAGTGGGTACCCTTTGGCTCTTGATCTGTTCCCTAAGTTCAAGCTTTTCGTGGGTAGGTGATTTGTGTTCAGGTTCAGCGTTATCCATAGGTTTTGTTCTGGTGAGAAATGAAGTTTTAATTTACGGCTTTGCATCTCCCTTTCCCCCGGGACCCCTCCTCTGGAACCGGTTGGTTGTCTGGGATTTCTTCTCGTCATTGCTCCGGGACACCAGATCTGTTCTAGGCAGCAATTAACATTTGAGGGCTAAACATGCAACCCCGGTCTTGTGTCAAATTCTGGACCTGGCGCTCTAGTTGAGACATCCTTTCTGGTTGGTAGGCGGTTCTGATTTCATAACTTTGCTGCTCCCGGAAAGGGTAGCTGTCCCTTTTCCCAGAGTAGCTCAGATATTGAGAGTTTCCCTGATAACCTTCCATCCTTGGTCTCTCTTCTCCCTGATTTGGGAATCTATTGTCCTGAAAACGTGGAGTGCAAGGAGGATTGTTCTGGAAATTGGGGTTTGAAGATTATCTGTAAAAGAAACATAGGTTGGGGTACAGAGTATTTCTTCCTTCCTTAGCGAAGTTCTGAGGGAAGTTTTGAGGGAAGTTTTGAGGGAGAGTTCCTGGGGCAGTACTTCCCTGATTGGACCCCCCATTTGTGCCAGGGAGTCCATACATACCCCAAGGTCTGTTCTCCTTGTTTCTAGTGCTGATAAAGGTGGCAGGGTAAGATGGAGTATTAGTTGCATACTCTGCCTTGCTACCAGCCAATTGGGTTGATTCAGAGGCTCTCCTCTGCCTTTCATTCTGCTTATTAGTGTTAGCGGAAGGAGTATTTTTAAGCCCCCCATTTCCAAGTCCAATATGGGGGTATTTTTCACCTCCGCCACCTTTGCAGCAGTGGGTGTGTTTGACGGTTTTGAGTTTTTAGGGTTATTATAATTTTCAGAAGGCTTTTGTACTTCATAAATCTGGGTGGCCTGTTCTATCACCCACTCCAGTGTCCTACACTCATTGAAGTCCCTTTACCAGTTGGGTCATAATGTATTTTAGGAGTGCATGGTAGTAATTGTTAATGAACTCCCGACTATTTGTGTTCACCCGCCTAGAGGTCTGGGCTAATATCTACTTCAGCTCTTACACAAACTCGCTAGGTGCTTGGTCTTCCCCACACTGCAGGTTGCATGCTGCCTTGCAGGCCCCCTGAGGGTTCCTGTGAATGCAGAAATGCTTTAAGATATCCGCCTTATATGTCGAACATCTTTGGTGATCTTGATCCTCCAGCCCTCCAAAGAAACTGGAGTATCCAGGGGTGTAGGGGGATTTCCATGTGCCGAACTCCATGGAATTTTGATAATTCTTCATACGAAATGACGTCATCATTTGGTCATACAGTTCTAGATGCTCCCATACTGAGTATTTGGCATTCTTGTGATAGGGAGTCAAACATCTCTTTATGGCCTATATCTTTTGAACTGGGTCTTTCACAAGATCCCTCTTCTGTTTGGCAGACTTTCTTTTCCACTGAACCTGAGTCCACTCACTCTCTGGCTCAGAACTGCTACTATTGGTTGTCAACTCCCTGTCCTCCAGGTCCTCCCTACCTCCCTGAGACTGTGAATCCCTCCCAGATTGATGGGTTCTGGTCTCTTCTCCTCTGTGTTGATGTGGGCTTTCAGGGTAACTTCCCTTGTACTACCCTTTTTGCACAGGTATGGTAGTACTCATCTTCCTCTTCCCTTCTTGTGGGTATGTGGAGAATTCCCCACACCTCCCTGAATGTGTGAAGGTTTTAAATTACTCTTTTGAGGCCTGGACTATGGTTCTTCTCTGTCTGCAAAGTGGACCAGATGGTCCCTTTCTGACCAGTCTAACTCAATGATCTTCTCATCACAGGAGCCCTCCTGGTCAGAAGTACATGCTAGGGTATTTTTAAATCTGGGTAAAGAGGAATACCAGTCAATATCTGATACAGACTGGCCTTCCAGCTCAGTTGGAGTAGGCCTGGTTGAGTTCAGCTGCCTCATGTTTCCCTGTTCTTGAAAACTGGCCGGCTTGAAGATAGCAGCACCCTAAGCATATACTGTGGTGAGTTGGCTAGAGGTCCCTGGTAAGGAAGTCATCACTCCATGATCGGAGGGTGCCTTTCCATACTCTAACTGGTTGGGTGCCTCAAAGCTTGCTTGTATTTGGCTATGTCCTTTTCCAATCTCTCAGATTTATTTTTCTCAGCCCCTATCTCTTGGTGATATAGTGAGGCCTGAGCTTTCAACTCTGATAGCAGTGCTTGAGTAGCTTTGAGTAGTTTATTTTGTTCCAATACTTGATCACTGAGTCCCTTGTTCTCGCCAAGGGACTCCTTTTCCTTCTATGAGGTTTGTACTCTCTGAGCATATTCAGACCACTTCTTTTGCATGAGACTAATCTCCTCCCTTTGTACACTTTTGGCCTGTGTTGCCTGAGCTATGTCAAACTCGGCTTGCCGCACATGTTCCATACATTTTTCATTTTCTATCCTCATGTCAGTCAGTTCCTTAGAACATGACTCACTTTTCTCCATGTCCGTCCTTAACTGATGTACTTCCTGAAACAGGTCACTTTTCTCCTGATACAATTTGTTATTCTTTTCCTTGAGCTGCTTTCTCTGTTGTTTCAAAGTGTTGAGATCTTGGCGCATCTGATCAAATTCGCCCTGGGAATCGACATCCCTAATGACTAGCCGGCTATTTTCAGCTTTCAGTTGTTTAATCTGAATTTGAAATTTGTCCTCCAAACAGGCTCTATTGTGCACAACTTGCTCACTTAATTTGTGTGATTCGCACTCAAGTGTTCAACACTTTCTTAATACTTCTCTTTCACTACAGAAAATGGAGCCTCCTACTCTAACTTTGCTTGCTGTTGTGTCACTAACTCATCATTTATCTGCTGAATACTGTTTTCTAATTTTAACTCTACCTTTTGGATCTGTTGTGCTTTTTTCTCTAATTGTTTCAACTCTCTCTCTCTGCTTGATCAGAAAGCTCCGATTTTGCACAGAGGCTACACTTTCCTGGTATCTTTCTTCCATGATCACCATATGGAAGTACATATATGTTGTGAGCTGAGACATTTTCATTTGTTCATCTCTGCTGGTTTTTGTCATATAAAAATCTGTCAGGGCCTGATGTAACATCCCATTATCCTGTCACATATCGACATTTGCAGAGGTAACTTTCTGCATCATTTTAGCTTGCCACAATTCATGCTCCAGATCTACCCATTCGCCATTAATTAACAATTTATTTAAAAGGTGTGTCCTCGCCATATTGATTTCTACGATGCTCATTCTGAAATGTGTTCTGCACCTAATATGCTCTCTATGCAAGGGCAAAATGTCAAACCTGTTACTACTTATTTTGTACTCACAATGGCAACTCAAATCAACACTTTTATCTACACACCACCCTAAAACCCAGTGGGCCTCATTCCGAGTACGGCGCTAACCAATGGCGCTATTAACGCCTTGGTTGACGCCGTACCCGGACCGGCAGCGCCTTGGTGGATGGCGGAATCACCGCCCCATTCCAAGGTTGGCGGGGCGGTAATTCCCCATTCACCAAGGCTCTTCCCCATTCCCAAATGAGCCCCCATAGGGCTCAATGGGAATGGGGAAGATGCAAATAACGGTGACCGTTCATTACGGTCACAGTTATTGGCTTGGAGGCCCCTTTGCGCCCTCGACTTTAACACCTGCTCAAAGCAGGCGTTAAGGGCGAGGGCGCAAAGGGAACTCGGAGTATGGCGGTAAGGGATCACCGCCACCAGTCTCGTTACCGGTGGCCGCTATCCCTTACCGCCATACTCGGAATGAGGCCCAGTGTGTAGATCTGAATGGTGCCTTCAAAATGCAACACAGTTTTGCATCCACTGAAATGCAATTACACCCAAATGAATAGTCTACTGCTACTGCCCTGTCACAAGTCTAAACTCTCGACCAATCTCGGCATAAGGCCCCAGTTTTGTCACGGTTTTTACGCAGTCCCACTCAACTCAGGGAGTTCCTTTCCTCCCAAGTGAATGTGGTGCACAAAAAATCACCATGATTTTGATTCAGGTCCTATTTTGTAAGGCCTCCAACTCATCTCGCACCCAATCCCAACAAATACCCGGTGCCACAATGGACTGGGAACCAGTTAGGTGTGTAGTAAGAATATAGATTTATTCATTTATTTAAACCAAATTTTAGAAATAGACTAATATCAGCCACCAGTGCAGTGGCAAAACAAGAACAAAACTGACTTCCATAAAGGCACCAACACAAAGATAATACTGAGATATGCAGTCACGATGTCCTGCAGCTTTCTTGTCAAATCACCCACAAACACAGAAAAGGAACAATTCAAGACACAGAGTGATTGCTGATTTGGTTATAATATGTTTTTCTCCCAGCAAACCCCACCCACCAAACATCAATTAGACTTGACCCCTCTGAATTGATGGCCAGTGACAGAGTGTCGGAACACAATGGGAACATCATTTGGGATTCTGATAAAATGCACTCTTTGGAAAACGGGATTCAAGGGGAAAAAACCTCTTCCTACTAATTACCCCAGATGAAATATGAGGGAAAGAAAAGCAATGGGAACATTTGTTTTTTCACACCTAAAAGAACAGTGTACAAGAGAGCGGAGCGACCTCTGACGGGCCCATGGGATCAGATCTCACCCTCAAGTACCTTTAAGATAAGATAGCTGCACCTTGAGGTGGATGGGGTGCGGGATTCTCTTACTCCAGCACCAATCAATTAAGACAACTCAATGGTTTGGCAAAGGGAAGTCCGTTTAATGACAAGTACAAAAAACGGGGAAACAATAGGAAATCGTCAGTGATGCGATTGCCCGTCTCGCTTCAACTTCCACAATCTTCATTCAAACAGCAATTCTTATAGGCAAAATTCGTTATCACTGACGTGTAACACTCAAATGTTTGTCATGCAAGTCTAATGGTTGGAAAAGGTAACTTAAGTATAGGTCCTATATCTGTATATGGTAACGGGGTGTGAGGATTGGATAACTCTTATCGGGTGGGAGTCTACACCCATCCCTCTACATTACTCATGTTAGACGTCATTACAAGTACGACGTCTCATTGGTTCTACTAGCTATAGGACCCTAGATTACTTGGTCCATTGTGATTGGGTCGGTTACACCCCTAGGTATAAATCTCCACTTTAATTAGCAGCATGCAGAATGTTTACCCAGATGTGGAATGGCCCAAGATTCACCCTGCCTCCCTTCCATCAATCAGTACTTTAGGGCTATGTGTCAATTAGTTGGCCTAGGATAGCCTTGGAACTGTAGTTTCCTATCGGGAAATGTTATTGCATCCACTGGTTTTGTGTGACATCAGATGTTGGTACCTCTTCGCGCTTGGCTGGTCACGTGTCAGTACACCGTGAAGCTGCTTCATTTTCCATCTTATTTGCGTATTTGATTCTCTCTTCGGCCTCGCCATCTGCCTGGGCCTCCTTATCGCGACCTTCAGAGGCAGGCTGCTATGCTCAGAGGTTTCGATTCTTTGAAGTTGCCGCTCTCCTCCCTTCCATAGGTTGACCTCGAATTCCCATGCATGAGCTGCTTCTTGCTAAGTTTCAATTCCGCTCTTTCATCTGGCTTTGTACTGGTATATGAATCCTGGCCTGTTTGACCCCTACCACCCTGGGCATAATTCTGCTTTCTTGTGGAGTGGACTGTACTAACATAATGTGCTTCATTGAGGTATATATATATATGGTTGGCGCTTGCCGCTCTATTCTCTACTAAGCATAGCAAGCGCACTGTTTTCTTAGCTTCTTGTGTTACAAGCCTATGTACAGGCGTTAGCTGGTTGCATACTTTCATCTTGCTTTACAGTTACGTTTCTTTATATTTCGACATTGTCTCTTCTTCTATGTCTGTTATATCTTTATCCATGGTGTTTCGTCTTAGTGTGTCATCTTTTTGGTTGTTGTTTTGTTTATCTGTACGTCTGTCTGGATCCTTGTGTTGTCACCATTCGTCTTCGATTAAGGCCCTTTGGGTCTCTTCTGGGACAGTTTGAAAGTAGTCTTCATGTCGTGTCAGCTGTTGGTACGGTTGTCTCAATAGGTACCGTGCTGCCCATGGTTGTCTGGTAATTGGCATTTCAACAGGTATTGCTCTTCCGATGGGTACTGCGCTAAGCCCTAGCGTGGCTCTCTGCTGGTTTATTTGCTCATTGTACGTCACATATCTCAGCGAGTATGTTCCTGGTATTTCAAAATGGGTGGCTGGAGTGCAGGCCATATCTGGGACCTCCTCTACACTCCCCCCTCTGGTCGGTTCATCGACCACTTCTGGTTCCTCCTTTGGATTCACCTACTTGGTTCTTATGTATTCATTTCTTCTTCATCTTCTGGATTTGTACATGACGTTGTGAAGGAGTGTCTCTTCGGACTCCAAATTTGTATCACTCCTTTCAAACTTCCTGCTGTTTTTACATGTTCGTCTTTGTCCCAGGTCATTAGCTGGCACTCTCCATTTGGCTGCAATAAATCTATTTTCATTCGTACTTTCTTTGATTCCTGGGATACACCAATGTTGTTCCTCTGGCGCATATTTGCTGGCCTTCACGAATTCTCTTATTTCTTCATCAGTCAGGTCTCTAGGTTTCCATCCTGGTTTGACATCAATCATGATCTTCATCCCTATGGCTTTCTTCTCAGTTTTCTGGAATTGTGAGATGATTATCTTGATAACATAAAATCCTAATAGTATCAACAATAGCAGGGCTCCCAGAAACTTGAATATGTCTGCCATTCATTGTGGGACCCATGAGAATAGTGTTCCAAACCAGCTGTCATCATTAACTTCATCAGTTTCATCGATCATCTGGTCTGTAGGTTTGTCAGCATACCTATGGCTTCTGTTAAGGTTCCATTTTCTTCGTCATGTGACGGTATAAATGTGCAACACGATTCTCCGATTTTTGCGCAAACTCCATTCATCGCTGCGATCATGCCAAGTACATGTCTGTTCTGGAGAGTCAGCAGTCGGATTGCTCTTAACTCTTCCTTGATTGCATTGAATCCCTTTATTGTCGAGTTGATGGTTTGCAGTAATTCCCATCTGGTGATTCACAACCATTTAGTATTTGCTCCAACCTGGAATTTTGGCATGATGATCGTTGTGAACACTGATGAGGTGAGGCTGAAAAGCCTCTGCTCATATGGGGATGCATGGAATGCTTCTTCTGATTTGGCAGAAAAGTAATTTTCTCTCTTCCTTCGGGAAACCAGTTCCACAGTTCTCCTTTTCCTCAGGTGAGCATCTGGTTTCGGGAAACTGTCAATATTCAGGTCACTTTTCGGGATCACTAGTGCAGGAATATGGACGTTCACTATTGTGCATATGCCTCCCCAGTTTTTCAGCAGTCTTATGTATGCTTTGGAACCACACGTCCAATAATGATCCATAATTACTGCAATTCCATGTGTCATTCCTGGAGCCTCAAAAATTCATACACCGTTCTGAGTCTCTCCCATCTTCCTTGTGCCATTGTTCCTGAAGCACAATTTCGGGCTTTCCGGTGGCACTATCTGCAGGGGTCCTCCTCTGTCTTCAATCCTTGGCAGTAATCTTTTGAGTTTCGGCCATAAAGGTTTACACAACCTCTGTGAGTTCTCTATTGCTTTCTTATAGGCTCCAAAGACCATCCATGCTCGGCAGATAACCACTCCTTCTTCCCATCCGTCTGGTGAAAGCACTGTTCCCCAAATCTGCATTTGGCCTCTGTTCTTCCAATTGTTTGCCTCTTCTGGAGTTTTTCCTTGGACATTTAGCTTTGGGTTCACTTCGCATATGATAGCTGCTCCTTTAACTTCAGGCTTCTCGTACCTGATCACATGATTCCTAGTATGGGCTCTGTTTCTCATCTTAATGTCCTGTATATAATCATCTTCATCAGGGTAATTTGTCTTGGTTGCCCATATCAATGAGGTGTCTCTCCCCATAAACTGTCCTCTGGTGTTGCACATCGCTATGTGTGAAAGACAGTGTGCTGTTGTGACATCAATTTCTACAGCCACGAAGATCTTGGATTTCCCCATGCTGTACGGTAGGAGTGCACAAATGAAGCATTCTCCTTCTGATTTCCTTCTTCCAACTTCTTTCATGTGCTGGTACCAAATTTTGTTTCCTAGATGTGCTGTGCTGTCCAGGTAGTCATTCAGTTCACTGTTATCTTCATGCAGGCCCCTCTTGATTCTTAGTGTCTTGCTGTAGTTTGCTATAACTAATTTTCTAAACGCGTCTGTGTGGCTTTTCTTGCTGGAGGATTCTCAGGCATGCTGGTAGATGGAGCAGGTTCCTTTATCTGCATCGATGAGGTAGGTGGAGGTTTTGCAATTCTCTCCTTCTCTTCTTGCATTCTTTTCCTGCCCTCCATAAGTGCCTTTATTAGCCACCAGCCTGTCATCGGCCTTGTGTATGGCTGCATTGTGGGCCTGATACTTGTTCCTTTTGTTGGAACTTGTGTGATTGTCAGTACAGTCTCTGTGGTTTTATTTTTTAGTTCCTCATGCCATTTCTTCGCTCTAGCTATAAACGGGAATAAATGATCTATTAACATTTGTGTCTTTTCAGTGAATTCTCCTACAGCCACTTCTGTCTTTTTAAGGGCTTTTGTTAAGTCTTCATTCGTTGGCTTTTCTCTTGATTCTTTTCGTTTTCTTTCACTATTTTCTGGGGCTGATTGTTCGGTAGGCAGTCTCATGCTCTCGATTGCCTTCGCTTGAGGTCCTGTGGCCATTGACACATGCGCTGGTTCGTGTGCATTCAGTCTGTGGGTGCGTGTAGTTGTCAGTGCTATGTTTTCATTCATTCCGTGCTGACCCTGTCTCCAGCTTTTCTCTTCATTCGTTACCTCAAGTGCGTATGTGTCACTGTTAATTACATTCATTTTCAGTTCATTTACTTTACCATCAGATTTTCTCAGGACTGGAATAACTATATAGGGTCTGGGTGCTTTTGTGGGACTCATGCGTACATCATCAGATGGGTGCACTGAAATTGGAACACTTTGTGCACCAATGAAAAATGCAGTTCTGATCGTTAATGACAGCAAAATAATGATAAACACAATGCATAGATACATGATAGTGCAGTAGGTTAAACGGCAGCATTTCCTTCCAGAGAGGCGAGGGCGCCCCTCTGCTTGTGAGAGGACCAGGTTACTGTTCTGGGCCCCCATCTCGATCATAACAAAATGTCAAATTTTATTCTTTTTCCCCAATTTAATATTGTTCTCGAACAGTTTGTATCATAAAGTGTCTGGTGCTTCACAAGTGTCCCCCCTCTTGCGGGTGACAATTGTCTCTTGATACAGGATGCTGTACCCTTACTAGACTATGGAAAAATAGATTAGACTAACACTTCGAATAGTCACTTTTACTGTGCATGTTCAAAGTAGGTGAGTTCCCATTCCACCCCCCTAATCAGCTTCAGTCCTGAAGACATGCTGGAAACTGTTCAATGTGAAGAAATGGGAATAATGGCAATCAAACAAGTAAGGGCAAAGTTCTTGTCTCTGCTCCCTCGATCTGTCCCTCGGTGGAAGGTTTCACTGGAATCTCCTCATATAATCTCTCTGAAAATTGGACAGCTCCATTTGCAGCATGATGCCATGGAGGAGCATTCCCATCTGTGCAACATTAGCTGGATCTCCTGATGAATGTGAGGACGTCAACCCGATAGGTCTCCCCACCATTTCTGGAAAGTCAGTGACTAGGCGAAAGAGGACGCTGTGTGCCAGTCGCTGTCCTCAGGTGACAGGGACATTTGTCCTGCCTTGCTGGGTTCAGGATTACAGGCACTTCCCTTGACGTGAACGATGCTTGCACTTTCCGGATGCGTGGATTGCGACCAGATAGCTTAGCTTGGTCGACAGCTGGCTCAAAAGTTCAGTGTTTGCTGGATCTCGAATAAACATGAGAGTGTCTGTGGTTCTCCCAACAATAGCTGGGCACTCCTCTATGATGCGAAAGAAAAGCGTATTGACGAGTTCATCTGTAATCGCCTGTGGTGGAAGCATTTGTGTCCTTATCACTGTATTCAGACAGTCCAATGAAGGCTTCCGCGATGACGGTAAGTAGTTGCCAGATTACTTTCTTGTTGGCAGCGTCCTGGATAAAGTCTGCGACACTGGTAACCTTCCCTACCAGTGACGATTATGATACCAATACTAACTGGAAGTAAGTGAGTATGTCCTTTGTGATGTTTCTACTGGGGGACACCATAAATGCTGCCAAACAATGTCTTGATATTCGATGATTCAGGATACTGTATTTAGCTCTTAAGGTAAAAGTCCTTGATCAGTGTCTGTTAGAGTCTTGTTTCTCAACAACGCTTAAGTGTGGTTTGATTTACATGTTTGTGAGAACAAAACGTGTTGTGGCTTAAATGTGCACTTTTCTTCTTCACCCTGCAACTGAGATGCAACGAGTGTCTGTTTATGTCCTTATCCCCATTTGCTTAGAGGAAATGTCCAGTTTAAGCCACAACTTGCACAAGAGTCCTTTGTCTTGGCTTTGCTGCTCATGCGTCTTTCTTCCTCGTCATGGATCTTGTCTTCCCCATTATCTGTGGGTTCTTCGCAGTGGGGTGCAGCTAGAGGACTATCTCCGATATAGGGCTTAATGTCATTGAGAAAAATCCATGCTCTTCTGCCCTGCAGTTTTACAGCTGACGTAGTGCAGTCCTCTATAATGAAAGGGCCATTGAATCTTGACTCGTCCCACCTCTTCCTCATGTGGTTCTTCACTAACACAGCATCCCCAGGGAAAAGGAGTGGAACATGTAAACCTTGAGCTGGGTCTGTTGTAGCATCTCCTGCTGTGCTTCGTGCTGTGCTGCACCCTCTTCGTCGTCGCTGCAGTTGGTCTGAAATTACAGTAAGACTGGATGTCATGCAGTTCAGATTTATTTGCAATTCGGATCCCAGGACCTCTCGGGTTGGCTGGGCAGCACATCTAGCTCTGTCTCAAGGGGTTAGGGGAGTATTCGTTCTCCATCCTGTGACTATCTCGTGTGGCATAAGATGATGGTCGGAGCCTGGTTGGTTCCAAAGAGCATACAATGCCAGTGGAAGGCAGTGCAACCATCCCCTCTTTAGAGTAAGCTTCAACTTGGCTATCCTTTCTTTTAACAAGCTGTTGAGCCTCTCACAGATACCATTACCTTCCGGATGATATGCCGACGAGAACTTGTGCTTTATACCAAGCAACAAGCTAATCTGCTCAAAGACTGAATTTACAAAATGAGCCCCATTATCCGATCTCATCACTTCACACACCCCCCACACTTCCCTCACTAGGAATTTGGCCACAGAGGTAGAGTCTGGGTGTGTACATGGACCTGCTTCTATCCATTTAGAGAATGGACACACCACTACAATTAAGTATCTGTACACGTTGCACACTTGAATCATGTCGACATAGTCAATATGTAAGTGCTGAAAAGGCCCATTTGGCCGGGGGATGACTCCTCTCACTACTTTTAATGTGTGCCCAGCAGTGAATTGCTGGCAGATTATGCAGTTCACCATAAAGAATGCAACATGCTTAGCTAAATTCGGTATGAACCCGTCTTCTGCGAGCGTTGCTGCTAAATTCTCTTTTGACATGTCTAGTGGGTAATGCAATTGCTCCAATGCTATTTTTAGTAGGGCTACAGGCATTGCTGGTTTACCAGTGCTGTCTTGCTTCCACAATCCGTCAGAGGGGTTTAAAGAACACCCTCAACGTTTCCATAGGTTCTTCTCGTCCTGTGGTGCCTCCCCTTGAAGCTCCATTAGTTGCGTTTTCCCCATATTATTATAGGCTTCGGGTGTGGTACGTGCCAACATCATTCTCTCATGGGTGCACGCCACTTCCACTTCCATGATCATCTCACTTTTGGAGGCCCTGCGCTTGGCTTCTGCGTCTGCTGCGTGGTTTCCGCGTGACACGAAATCTGTCCCTTTGGTGTGGCCGGCGCATTTCACAACTGCTATGCCCACTGGGAGTTATAGTGCCTTAATCAGCCTGTCCAATAAGGCTGCATGTTTCACTGGCGTGCCGTCTGCTCGGAGGCAGCTCCTCCTTTTCCAGCATGCTAGTCCTACGTGCACAGTGGATGTCACATAGGCGGAGTCACTGTATACCGTTACTTCCTGGTCTGCGGGATTCGCAATGACGAGTATCAACGCCAATAATTCTGCAGCCTGTGCTGAATAATGAGATGGTATTCGTGCACTGACGAGTACTCGAAATTCTCTGTTTGCTATGTGTTTCATTACGGCAACGCCTGTATATCTTTGTCCGTCTTCTTGGTCGATGCTCAAAAATCCATCAATAAAAACAATCTCTCCTCCCTCCACGGCATTTTCTTTCACCCTGGGGATTTCATCACAGAATTCCTCATAGTTTGCACAGTCATGTATCGGCCCTCCTTCAGTGACTGGCTCAGCTATGAATGCAGCTGGGTTCACTGTTTTACATCGAACTAATTTGATTGATGGATTAGATATGATCACTTCATATGCAGAAGCTCTCTGAGACGTAAATGTGCCTTTAGGTTTCTCTAAAATGGCGAATAGTGAATGTTTGACGTATAGCATCATGGAACATCCCATCACAATAGTTGTTACCTTTTCAATGGCGGACGCTGCAGCAGCTAAACTTTGTTCACATGGGAACTGGCCTCTCATTACTGGGTCCAGGTTCCTACTGTAATATGCCAGGGGCTTGTATCCCAACAAAGTTTTTTGAGCGAGCACGGCAATCATAACGTTGCTGTCTGTGTGCGAGAACAGGTAGAATTCCTCTGCATAATTAGGAATCCCAAGAACTGGAGCCGTGCAAATCGCTCTCTTGAGTTCAGCAAACCCTTTTCTATTGCCTCGGACCATTCAATCTTTTCCTTTGTCGCCTGGGCCTTCTTCAAGGACTGAGCTAGGGCTTGGTATATGAGCTGTGATCGAAGACCCATGCTCTAACATAATTGCATAGGCATAAAAAGCTCTGCATTTGCTTTATCGTGAGTAGCTTATCAGTGCTCATGATGGCTTCAACCCTTTCTGGGTTCACCTTTTTACCTTCATGTGAGATTAGATGGCCTATGTATAGCACCTCCTGTTGACAATATTGCAACTTTTCCTTGTCAGCCTTATAACCTTTCTCAGCCAGTATAGTGAATAGCTGAATAGAATCATGTCTGCATTGTTCTTCCATGGGCTGCAGATCAAAATGTCATCCACATATTGCAAGATGACACTTTCTAATGCAATATTGCTTAGGTCCATCTGTAGGACTCTATTGAAAATGGATGGGGATTCACAGTACAACTGTGGCAACCTCATACTTTTCAGACGCATTTGTCTGAACTGAATGACATCAGGTCTTGGGAGTCACAGTGCAAGGGGATTGAGAAAAAGGCAGTTTTCAAAACAATCACCGTGAAATATTTTGCCACAATGGGTATGTTACATAGGATTGTAGATGGATTAGGGACTAAGGGGAACTCAGCTTCAACAATGTCGTTTAATGCTCTTAAATCTTGGATTAAATGCCAAAACCCTCCCTTTGAATTCTTGATGGGATACATCACCATATTACAGGGTGACTCTGATGTCACTAAGATGCCCTGATCCATCATGGCGGAAATTGTCTTTGCGATGCCTTCATCCTCCTCTCTGGACATGGGATATTGTCACGCTCTCGGTAAAATTGCTCCTGGTATCAGTTTAATTTTCACTTCTCCCACTCCCTCAGGAGGCCTACGTCATATGGTCCTATAGTCCATACTGAGTCAGGCACCTGGGCCATGTCGTAATCAAAGTATTCCGGGCGCATCATTACCCAAAATATGAGACTCACTTCCACCCTTGTCTCTTCTGAGTCTGGTTGTTCTTCAAACACATTGGTGACGTCAGTCACTCGATACCCTTCTTCGATGGCGATAATCGTACACCATTGTCTGCCTTCATCGTCGTAGCCTTTGACCAAAGCTACTTTCCCTCGCACTGCTGCGGTATGTATCAACAAGGTAAATACTTGTCCCTCCTCTTCATGCATAGGTATTCTTGGTCTGAATAGAAACTCATCAAGGGTTCTCATAGTTCTATCTGCGAGGCCTGGTAATCCTGCCATAAGCACATGCATGCCATATGCGAACACTTCTGGCTCTAATGGTATAGCTCTCATGGCTATATGTCCTGAGTATGCCCTGATCATTTCGCACACGTTTAAATAATGCATTCCTGGAGTGGAGCATACTATGCCCCCCTACGTGAACGAGATTGTCATGTTCAATTTTGTCATTAAGTCTGGACCCAAAATGTTTACTGGGGTCTGACGTGAATATAATAAAGGTACATTCATCTCACACTCTCCTACGGAGACTGGGAGTGTGTCTGTGAAGGGAACTCGACTGTGAGCTCCTGTAAAGTATCTATGGCCTCGCCGGTCAAGGAAAACTTGCCTTCTCGTATGCATGAGCGTGTTGCACGCATGTCAACTAAGAAGGAATATTCTTTACCCCCTATAACAACATTCACCCTTGGTTCCCTATTAGGGTCTGGTGTCACTGATAGGATAGAGCACATCAGGGTTCCCAGTGAGCTGTCCTAGTTCATATATAGGTTTGGTCCACTGTACATTTGTGGATTCTCTCCATTCCCTGGGTTGCCGCCCCTTCCGGAGCTTGTGCCCTGAGACGATTGCAGTGGTGCCTGTTGAATTTGCCCTTGTGCAAATTCTCCATGTTTGGGGGTTCAACCCCTTGTTGCACACCTTTCTGCATAACTTGTGCTTGCTGCTGCACTGTGTGATTCTGTGCATTGACCTGTTGTGAGATCGCAGGTCGATTCGCCTTGCCTGCTCCCATTCCTTGGCTTTTCTGCTACACGTCTTGACTTCTGCATATGCGTGCCAAATGCCCCATCATTCCACACAGCAAACATACTGGCGGTGGTCAGATTATTTGTCCATTTGGCATATCTGGGTTGCCCGTTTGCACGTTTTGAAAACCTGCTTGATTACTTTGGAAACCTCCTAGATTACTTTGCCATCCTCTTCCTCTAAATCCTCTTCCCCTCGGTTACAGTCCTATGTTACCCTGGTTGTTCTGCTGTGGGTTAGCCACCTTTGTAAGTTCTGTTCAGCTGGGCTACTTAGCATGGCTCCTTCGAGAGCATACTTTGATCATTTCTTTTGCACCAGCTTCGGTTCCTCACCCTTTCGAGTTGCCTCCTTTTTCCGATTCTTTTCTTGTAACAGTCTACAGTAATGTGCGATAGTTAACTGTATTTCAGCCCAAGGTTTAGCCTCAACCACTACCAATTTCTTGAGCTGTTTCTGCATTGGTTCTGGCAACGCTGGGCACAATATGTGGTAAAACAACAGTATAGATTTCCTCCAAGATTCATGCGTTTTGAGCACCCATGTGTCTTGGAAGTTCTGGATATAAATCAACGGATCTTCTGACTCCTTCATTTTTCGAGTCATTACAGTTCCCATATCGGAAGTGTCGGGGTACAGCACTCGTAGCGCTTTCCATACTGCTGCTCTGCAATTATTAAATGGCGCTCCATCGTGAGCAGTGTTAATTATGGTTACACCAGGGTACCCTGCCCGTGCCCACACATCATCTGCTCTCTCACCAAGTATGGCGATCAGGAGACCTTTAATGTCCCCTATAGCTAATGTGACACCCCCTGTCATTTTTTCTAACTCATGTATCCACTTCCCAGCACCCGATGTCAGCATTGGAAGCTTGTTTTTCAGGTTTTCTTGATCCATGTGTGGCCAAGGAATATATTGCGGTCTTGCTCCCCCCTTTTCAAGTAGCAGAAATTGACATAGCTCTCCGGTCTACCGCTGGTGTAATATTCCCACTTCGCCGTCTGCCTGACAATGTCCTCAACCTGTCTACATAGGCGGGTTCTGACACCCCCCTCTGACCATCATGCCAGTCCGAATATGTGGCAGACTCTGATGACCTCAGTGCGGAATCACTACCGTCAGACCATCGTACCCCTTTGTCCCTTGGAATCCGCTTTTCGCGCCGTCTCCCCTCTTCATTTGTCTCGCACTCCGTTTCTTCTCCGGAGTTGGATATTGATTGTTCCCAATTCACGCAACTCCTTGTGTCATCATCGATTTTACTGATTTCTAGTCTGTCCAGGGACCGTCTCCTGCTCCCACTACTTCGGGTGACATCCTCAGTGTCATACAGTTAAGTGCTTTCCAAGCGCTCGTCTTCCCTTCCCCTTTGGGATATTTGTTCTAGTCCCATTTCATCATATATTTTATTGATCGCTTCCCCGTTGCTTCTGGTATCGAAGTCATCTTCAATATTTGCCCTAGTCGTGCCTGGTACTGAGTCGCATGCAGGAAAGAATTCTTCAGTGTCTTCGCATTCTACAACAGGATCAGGTTTTTTAACTTCTCGCTCCAAATAGTCGAGATTGGGTGCCCTCTGTCTACGCTTACGTTCAATGTCAACATCAAATTCCTTACGCTTCCTCGCCTCTTCTCTGACCTTATCTTCTTCCCTTCTCCTTTTATTTCTACGTTCATTTTCCCTTCAAACTTCCTCATCCCTTTGTCTCCTTATCTTTTTGTCACATACTCTTTGCTCTTCTTCTAAACTTTGCTGTTTCTGTCTGTCTAGGGCATAGACTGCTCTCTGTTTGCGAATGAACTGCTGTACTTGCACTTTGCGATATAGCTGTTCACGCCTCAGTCTAGCCTTCCGTCTTATCCTTTCATCCCTTAACTGCTTTAGTTTCTCCTTTCTCTGTGCCTCATCTAACCTCTCTTTAGGTCTCACATCGTCACTTCCTTTTCCATCGATTTTCAACAATATCTGTCCTCCCATCCATTTGTCTTTTGCAAATGCTACCTCATCAGTTCTGCTTTCACCTTCTTTCCATTTCTTTCCCTCTCTCTCCATATAGAGAGATGCACTAATCTGTGCCTGATTCTTCCTCTCATCATCGAGTCTCTCCTTGTCCCTTAGAACTGTGGAGGTAAGATTCTGGTTCTGATCCTTCCCTCGGTTTTCATCACTACTGTAAGTAGGTGACTCATATGCGGGGTTGCTATACCCTGTCGCTGCTTTAAGCTCTCTTAATGGGTAGAGTCCCTCAGGGTTACTTCCCTCGGTTTCTGTTTCAGGCAGGTCAGGTGTTGTGGTAGGCGTCTCACCCCCCTCCGTGCATACGTTTAATATCCAGTCAGCAGGTGGCTCTTCTTCCTTCGACTGTTCGAACATTTTCCAAAGTTCTAGAACAGCAAGGCGTTTCTCTAGTTTTTTTCCTGTATATGTGGCATGTAAGTACGTTGTCATATGGTGTAAGACGGCTTTAGATAAAGACCCATTTTGTGGCCACGGCATAAATATCTTGTGGGCGGTGCCCTTAACCCACTCGGTGCTATATTTCTTAATTTTGGGTGCATGTTTCGGCAGTTGCTTACATAAGTGTGCCAATGGTGTCATTTCTTGCATGCTTAAATCTGTTCTACTTTCCTCTTAAACACCACTTTTCAATGCTTCCATGCAATTTTAACACTGTCAACAATATGAGCGAGCATCCAAACACCCCAAGTTACAATCCAATTTTTTCCCGCCAAAACTTTTTATCACCAATTTACTCAAGAACATCAATCCATGTGCGATTCCCTCTCAACTATAGAATCATGTAAAAATCCTATTTGATTTCAAACAACACAAGACAGAATTTATCACATGTGAAATACAACATAATATGTATGACAGACACTTGACAGACTAGAAAGACACCAGCTGGACACGAATATCTCTGCATCTAATTTGTACCCCGACATGGAGCTTAAACAAACCCCTTTTACGACGTCTTTAAACGTGGTAGTAGCCTAGTCGTCCCCTATTATGAGGGCTCTGAGTTCACGTTTCCTCTGACCACTATATTAAAGCACAGGATAAGGCAAATCCTCTCTCTTCTCAGGTGTCCGCCCTGGAATCCTTTCTCTTCTCTGGTGTCTACCCTGGTAACCTCTCCTTTCTCAGGTGTCTACCCCAGTATTCTCTCCTTTCTCGACCATTTTGTTTTTTCCACCTCCCTCAGTTACCTTTTCCTTTACTTGTTCTAATGCTTAAGACATTTGCCAAAGCATTCAATTTTTGTTTCACTCACCGCTCGCATGGTTCCTCTCTGGATCCTCGGGATCACCACTTCCGTTACCGCCTCCTTTAGTCTTTCATCTGTTCCGCTGCCCGTAGGAATGGAAGGGTTTATGTTTATAAAACGGGTCCCTGTAGACCCACTGCAGTTTTTGGATAGATTTAAACTATCACTGTCCACGGGAAGTTTCACAGTCTACTCGGCCAAATGGCGAAGGACTCGTGATATTGCCGAAGACCTAGAGTTACTTTGTGTCGTCAGTCAATAGGTGTCTTATTTTAATCAATAGTTAATAATTGATGGTCAAAACCATCCTCTGCTACCAAGTGTACAAGAGGGCGGAGCGATCCCTGATGGGCCCATGGGATCAGAGCTCACCATCGAGTCCCTTTAAGATGAGGTAGCTGCACCTTGAGGTGGATGGGGTGCGGGATTCTCTAACTCCAACACCAATCAATAAAGACAACTCAATGGTTTGGCAAAGGGAAGTCTGGTTAATGACAAGTACAAAAAACGGGGAAACAATAGGAAATCGTCAGTGATGCGATCGCCCATCTCACTTCAACTTCCACAATCTTCATTCAAACAGCAATTCTTATAGGCAAAATTTGTCATCATTGACGTGTTGCACTCGAAATTTTGTCATGCAAGTCTATTGATTGGAAAACGTAACGTAAGTATAGGTACTATATCTGTATATGGTAATGGAGTGTGAGGATTGGATAACTCTTATCGGGTGGGCGTCTAAATCCATCCCTCCACATTGCTCATGCTAGACGTCATTACAAGTACAATGTCTCATTGGTTCTACTAGCTATAGGACCCTAGATTACTTGGTCCATTGTGATTGGGTCAGTTACACCTCTAGGCATAAATCTACACTTTAATTAGCAGCATGCAGAATGGTTACCCAGATGCGGCATGCCCCAAGATTCACCCTGCCTCCCTTCCATCAATCAGTACTTTAGGGTTATATGTCAATCAATTAGTTGGCTGAGTATGGTCTCGAAACTGTAGTTTCTTATCGGGAAAAGTTATGGCATCCTCTGGTTTTGGGTGACATCAGACGTTGGTACCTCTTCGTGCTTGGCTGTTCACGTGTCAGTACACTGTGAAGCTGCTTCATTTTCCATCTTATTTGTGTATTTGATTCTCTCTTCGGCCTCGCCACCTGCCTGGGCCTCCTTATCTCGACCTTCACGGGCAGGCTGCTATGCTCTGATGTTTCACTTCTTCGAAGTTGCCGCTCTCCTTCCTTCCATAGGTTGACCTTGAATTTCCAGGCTTGAGCTGCTTCTTGCTAAGTTTCGATTTCGCTTTTTCATCTAGCTTTGTGCTGGTATATGAATCCTAGCCTGTTTGACCCCTACCATCCTCGGCTTAATTCTGCTTTTGTGTAGAGTGGACAGTACTAATGTAATGTGTTTCATTGAGGTAGATATATATATGATTGGCACTTGCCGCTCTATTCTTCTACTAAGCATAGAAAGCCACACTGTATTCTTAGCTTCTTGCGTGACAAGCCCATGTACATTGTCTCTTCTCCTATGCCTGTGAAATCTTTATCCATGGTGTTTCGTCTTAGTGTGTCATCTTTTTGGTTGTTGTTTCATTTATCTTTACGTCTGTCCGGGCCCTTCTGTCATCACCATTAGCCCTCGATTAAGGGCCTTTGGGTCTCTTCTGGGACAGTTTGAAAGTTGTCTTCATGTCGTGTCAGCTGTTGGTACGGTTGTCTCAATGGGTACCATGCTGCCCCTGGTTGTCTGGTAATTGGCATTTCAACAGGTATTGCTCTTCCGATGGGCACTGCGCAAAGCCCTAGCGCGGCTCTCTGCTGGTTTATTTGCTCATCGTACGTCACATATCTCGGCAAGTATATTCCTGGTATTTCAAAATGGGTGGCTGGAGTGCAGGCCATATCTGGGACCTCCTCTACAACAGACAGGGTGTTTTGGTCTTTGGTCAGAGCACAATGGGAAAAAAGGGGCAATTTCGTTTTTTATCACACCTGCAAAGGAAAATGCCAGACTTCACACTTCAGATTTAAAATGAAGGAGATTAGTGGGGAATTTATTTGCACCCTGCACACCCCCGTTTGTTTTGGGATTCATTCTTTTGGCAGTTCTTTATGTCTATACTGCCTGAAAACACACTGGGAAGAGCTTGTTAGTTTTGAATGCCAACAAAATACATCCTGGCATTTCTATAGGGGAATTATTTAATTAATTTACTTTAATTAAATATTAAATATTAATTAAATATGCTAAGGATCTACACAGGATCTACACGGACAAACAGGATATGTTGCTATTGGTAAATAACTAAAACAATGTTTGAAAATGTAGGGCCTGCACAATCTATGGCTTGGGGATATTTTTACTTCCTTGTAATGAGCATCAGGTAACAGCAGGGCACCTCTGGGACAGCAAGGGTCTCTGTCAAGGATAGTCTCCTCTGAATCCTCCAAGGGGTCCGAGCCAGCTTCTATGTCTCCTGGTCCCTGTCTCCAATGAAAGATTTTCTGTTGGCTTTCTCTACCCACCTCCCAACTGTGTGCTTAGAACAAGGGGATGAGGGGTGTGAGTTAGGACAGCTGTGGGAGGAGAAAGCTTTGTCATCCCAAACTGACATGTGGGCTCGGCATGTTCAAAACCCTAAAAATCTATCAACATGGCAAGTATCCTAATTTTTCAAATCTTTACTTGTATGAATATATGTTTAAGAACTACATTTTAAGGCAAATCAGATGATACTGGTCTGAAGTCGGCACACCATTCCTATGAGGAGATACAGTTTCTCTTCATTTATTCAGAAGCCGTATCAGTGAAAAATATGCCCCTTCATAGTTCCCTTGTTAATGATTTCCTTCACCCTCACACCAACTTTCAAATCTCTCGGAATCAAGGAAGGCCCAAATACAAATGGTATTAATAACTTTAATTATGTTTATCACACCAAAATCATTTTGGCATGGTTCAAATGGGGTTACTGTCACCTTTAATAAAAGTCTAGAATGACCATTGTGGCATATATGCTGCCCTTTTTATGAAATAATATGTATTTTCTATTAGCAAAACTCAAATTATTTTCTTTATTCACTTTCAGTTTCATTTTCCCTTAAGCATGAGTCCAACCAAAGGCTGGATGATTTTTATGTTTGCCTCCCCCTTCAAGGCCTGTGATGACCCTAATTGCAACTCTAATAGACATGCTGTGGCTATTGTGACCTCAAGGTCACTTCTCGTGAAAGAACAGGCATGGCACTATCTGTTTCCACTGTGGTTTAAATCTAAGCAATGTATTTCTTTCTATATTTTTAAGTAATGGCCCTGATTGATGGTTGACCACCAGACCTCTCTCTTCAGGACAGCAGAAGACACTTTTAAACTCAGATACAATGCATTTTACATGATATTGTATAAGGCACCTGGGCCTTATATCCAGGTGTAATGTACTACTTTAAGCAAACTGTGAGAAAAAAAAACAGAGAAAAGTGCTGCCAGCTCACCGGTCCCAGGTGGGGCAAAAGAGAGGTAGAGCACCTTGCGCCCCCTCTCCTTATACCTGCCCGGGACCCACTGGCTCTATACCTCTGGCGCCAAGCCAGTGACATTGCATGCTGCTCAGCATTGGGTGATCCACCCCTGTATCTGAGGTCCCTCCCTTCCTGGCCCATCACCATGCCTCCCAATCAGCCACCCTGGCTACACGCCACTGCTGCTATTGTTCTTAATGTGGCACAGAATCTTTTACTGGGCATCTAGCATAAAGCAAATATGATACGTGCTATTATGTGTCTAGACTGGACTACAGCTAGTTTGGATATATTTGTTTATCGTGCACCTGCAATATTAAAGGTAAAGCCAATAGGAGCATTTTCTTTTGTGCAGAAAATGCCATATATTGGCAGTGCCAGTGTGGACGTGTTTTCTTATAGTATCATTACTGCCATTACATTAAAAGCGAACATGAGTATGCTCATATATGAATTTTAGCTAACATTGGTGCATCCCGGATGGGAATGTATGACCACAGCCAAGTGTGAAAAGGTTTTTATACTGGCATATATTGTGAGCAAAGGCATTATGAAAATGCATTGTGAAATTGTCCTGTGCCTGTTGGCTTGCACCTGTTGCATTTTTGGATTGGAGTTTCCCTTACCCATTGCAAACTGTATGGCTCTTTAGTCAGTTTTTCACAGTGTACTGTATAATTTACCATTTTAACGCATTATATATAAAAAAAAATCTCAGGGAGGAGGGCCCAGAACCCCACTTGGTTGGTTTGGGCTCTCTCGCTATGTGAGGCTGCACTGACATATTTGTGGGAAATAATGGCACACAGCAGCCTGTTACATGAGATTCAAAGGAACTATTCCTAGCATAGACAGGTGTGGCTGCATCCTCATGAAAATTATTTAAAGGGCTCCTACATTGTGTATTGTTGGTTGCATGGCATTCACTGGATTTTTTTTTTTTTTTTATTATACATTTGTTTATGGCTTTCCGAAGAGAACCTTTACAAAATCGAGTTCTAGAAAGAAGGAGAAAGAGGAGCATTAAAAGCTTAAAAACATGGCCTTGCAAACGGTCAAGAAAAGCTCACCCCTTGTTCGGCACTTTGACCATATTTTGTGAGTATCGAACAGTTTTCTAAAATTTTTACAATTGCCGTGGTGAGCATAACTTCCTGACCAGAGATCAATCTATCCCAGAAAGAATCTTGTGAGAGGGTCTCTTCTCTGGCGACGAATCTTCCCAGCAACTGCCGTCTTGCGGGCCAAGTCCCCTCACACTCTAGCAGCAGGTGTCTCAATGATTGTTGGTTCGGTGGGTTGCAGAACCTACAAAGCTTTATGGTTTTATCGCCCTGCTGTCTTTTGGCCAAAATTTCTCCGGTATGAGCCAGATTTAGTCTGAGTCTTAAAAAGTTGTTTCGAATGTTCTTATCGGGAAATTTTTGGAGATAGCGCGGTAGAGTACCCACTTTTCTCTCCACTGTAAGGAAGAGGTTCGGTGGGTTTAAGAGCCTAACTCCTTCAATCGTACAGATCCAGTCATGTATTTCGAGTTGTTTTTTTATTTTCACAGGATTGACAATCAATAGTTCTGGTGTTAAGTTCAGCCTAAGTAGAATATCCCCCACTTTTCTTTCGAGGGTAAGAAGCTGTTTCGATTTTTCCTTTTTATGATGTCCCATTACATCGAAAAGTAGAGTAGAGGATCTAGCGGCAATAATGTCCCGGTATAACGACAGAAGCTTCCAGTCCGCTCGACAGCCTAAGGAGATCAGACCCAGTTCGAATCGCAGACTACTAAGAGGTGTGCATAACGGCAGATTTAATGCTGCTCTCCATAGCCTACCCTCTATTTTGCTCCAATTGTAGTTCCAAAGCATAGGTTTTACTTCTAGACCATACAAGAGGATTGGCACAGCTTTACCAATGTAGAATTTGAGAAGCGGCAATATCGAAAATTTGCAGAACTTCCCCATCAGGTTCTTCATCTGGGCCGTGATTTTTGCAGTCTTGCCAAGGATGATTGGAAGCATCTTGCTCATGGATGGAGATGCGAAAACTTCATAGCCCAGGTAAGTGAGTTCTTCAACTCTGGGAATTTCCGTTTCTTCGAGAATCCATTTCCTGGATGGTAGGTTTTTTCTCGAATGTTTGAATACCAGGATTCTAGATTTCGAGGGATTAATTATTAGACCATTGATCTTGACATAGTCACTTAGTTTGAGGAGGAGCTGTTGCAACCCGCGGGCCGAGCCGTCCAGGAGGACAATGTCGTCTGCATAGGCCAGCCAATGTAGCCTTCTCCCATTTATCCTAGGTGCTATCATGGAGGCCGATTCAAGGAAATTCCCCAGGTCTGCCAGAAAAAGATTGAAAAATAACGGAGCGCCCAGACAGCCTTGCCGGACTCCCCTCAAAACCTCTATGGCTTCTGATAAGTTGCCGGCATCGTCCAGTCTTACCCTGATGGTGGTATTTCTGTGTAATTCTATGAGCATGGCCAAAAGGGGTGCTGGAATCCCCCAGTTTTGGAGTTTGCGCCAGAGGTGAGCCCTATCCACCAAGTCAAATGCTTTGGATAGATCCACCCATGCACCGAAGATGGGGAGCCATCCTTCTCGTTGGAGCCTTCGCTGAGAAGGTTTAGGATAAGGCCATTTAAGCTGGTAGATAGACCTTTCCTAAAGCCCGTTTGGTGCCGGGAGAGAATCTCGTTGGTATCAGCCCAGTGAGTGAGCTCTTTTAGGAGGAGTCGCATGAACAGTTTGCTATCGATATCAAGCAGGGCGATTGGTCGATAACTAGCAGGTTTAAGTCTATCGCCTCCCTTGAAGAATGGGATGATAAGTGCGTTCTTCCAGGACGGTGGAAAGGAGCCTGACTTTACGATTTCCCGAAAGAGATGATATAGTAGCTTTGCCCACATTGTGGGGTGATTATTTAGGACTTGATAGGTTAGGCCATTAGGTCCTGCTGCCTTTGATTTAGATGCTGAGAGAATGAGATCAAGAATGTCTTGTTGATTAAATGACAATGACCAAGTTGTTGGGGGTCCAATAAAGTCTCTGGTGCCTGGATGTTCAAAGTTCTTGGTTAAGTAGTCAATCCAGGATTGCTCTGGAACTAGATTACAGAGAGAGCTATTATGGCCTGTCTCTAGTTGGCTGAGTGCGGCCCAGAAGCTTCTGCAATTATTGGCATTAAGTAAGTGGAGCATCTTTTCCCCGTCTTCTTGCTGTGTTTGATGTCTATGGTTACGAGACCAGTTTCTATAAGATTGCTTGGCTTTCTTAATTTTTTGTGAGGTTTCTCGTTGGTCTCCTCCCCCCTTCTTCTTTAGACTACGAATAAGACGGCGAAGAGACCTTTTTTGCTTGTGTGTTTCCTCATCGAAATGGTGAAAGTGTGTTTGCTTCCCTGCCACTTTCATCTCCTGTGGTGGACAAATTGACCAGATGAAGTTTCCGAATTTTTCGGGATGGAATTCCTCTATCCATGACGGTCCCGGTATTGTTTCTAGGAGTTGATTTAATTTTTCCCCACCAGATTTATATTTTGCCACTCTCAATTTGTTCTTAAATCCGACTAAATCCTGCGGACGTGGTGGGTTGAGGGCTCTCTGTAGTGCCGAGAATCGAAGTTCGAGGCTTGCGTGGTCGCTGCCTCCTTCCCAATTGAGGGTGAGGATCGGACGGTAAGATGCGAGACCTGAGGTTACAAAAATATAATCCAACGTGGATTTCGAAGAACCCCGGCACCAGGTGTGATTTCCTGACATGTTGGCCCCATTTTGATTGGTGATCCTTTCCAAGTCCCAGGAGGAAAAAAAGTCCCCCCATAATTTACCATTTCGTAATGTAGTCGGCTTAAGGTGTAGAGGCCGGCTATTTTTTGGGGAAATATAGTCAGCGTTGAGGTCGCCTGCTATTATATTGTGTGCTCCCTGGAAGTTGGTCTTCACTCCTATTAGAATACTCTGTAGGAGTTCCAGAAAATCTTGCAGCTTTATGATGGCTGGGTTCCAGTATATGTTGATGAGAACTAAATTAACTCTTGTGATGTGTGAGGCCAGCTCTATTTTGCAGGCCTGAATACCTGCGGCATTATTGCAGAGGGAGATGATTTGCTGGATACTTGAGTTTTTGAGGACCATTAAGAGTCCACCTGCCGGTCTCCCTTTAGATTTTTGCGAGGCCCCAAGATTTTTGACTGTGAAACCCTCGATCTCTATGGGGTTTACGAGCCATGTCTCCTGGAAAAGTAGAATATCGAATTCTTTTAGTAGTTTATTCTTTAGTAGCTTTTTTTTTAAAAAGCTAGAGCCTCTTGTATTCCAGGAGACGAGACCGAGACTATTTTGTTTAAAGGCTCATTTGCTCCTCACCAAGATTCAGTAGAACCTGCGATATAATCTCGGGTAATTTTGTGATGAGGTTCTCACTTAGTTTGGGGCCGGAGATAGAGTTCCTTAAAAGTTCAGTCGGTGTGCCTACTGGTCCTCTCAGTCTTGGTGTGTCCTCTTTATTTGTATATGTTGTAGAGTAATTCCTGAAACCATCTTCCTCCTCCTGCTCAAATATCAACAGGCCTGCTCTTGCTAATTCGTTTTTGTTCCCAATTAATGCCTGAAAGGCTCTTTTTGAGCTGAGGCCTACCTCCACATAGAACTTGTCATTAGCAGCTGGGAATTTGACGTATTCAATGTCTTCAGATGAGAAGAGAAACAACTTATAGTTTTTCCTGATTTCTGTTAGGAGGACTGATCTGCAGAGAGACATGTACCCAAATGGTCTTTCCAATCTTAACCAAATCCTTGGAATTGTGAAATCAGCAATTTCCTGCTCTGCCTCCCACTCCGGGGGAGTGTGGTAGGGGCCATCTACCTCCTCTTCCACTGAGCTAATTTGTGGAAAAAACTCTAAGTTTCTCGATTTTCCCAGACCATTCCGACAGTCTGCTTCACAGGCCAAGGACCCAGTTGGAGTATTGTTATTGGTCGAGTGAGGCTCAAGGGATGATGCCATTGGGGTAACCGTCGCAGGTTTTGGAGTGGCTTTTAGGAAGATGGGTGCCAGTCTGATGTTAGTTACACTTGTTTGGAGGGCCGTGCTGCTGGTAGCATTTTTTTTTGGACCCTTTTTTAAAAAAATGGGGGCTATTTTAATGTTCGAGTTAGGCATAATTAGGTTTGATTTGTTAGAGGCTCCATTCACAGGGATCATAGGCTCAGTTTGCATGCCCGTGTTTGTGGTTTGAAGCGTTGTGTCGCTGTGGCCTTTCCTTAACTTCACAGGGTCCGCTGTGTGACCGTTTGGGCCCTTTCCTCTTTTGATGGGTCTTGAGGCCTTCTGGCTTTTATTCTGAGAGGAACCAGCGACTGGAGATGAATCAACTTCTAAGTTTGAAGACTTTTCCTCAGTTGGGGATAGGTTTTTGATAAAAGCGTTTGTTCCCGATTTGTTTGGGGCTTTTTTTTTTTTTGATTTTTTGTTTTTTTTTGAGTTTGTGAATTGGCCCGAGGCCTCTCTTTCTGCTTCTTTCCTCTTCTTCTTTTCGGATGACTTGGAGTGACCAAATCTAAATTGACTTCATTGTGCGGGGAATATTGAACGTCTACAACTGGAATTTTGTTTGGGCTCTCTGAGATCTCTACCATAGGCTCTATTTCAACGTTCGCAAGTCTGCGAAATTCTTCTAGGACTGAATTTGATAATGGTGTATCATCAAAGCAGTCCACAGGATCCTCTTCTGACTGCGGATGGTTCTTATTTGTAGTGTCTCGAGTTTCCATGGAAAGGTTTCTTATGAGGTCTTGTGTTATAAGGTTGTTCCTTGCTTCTTCTTTCAACATGGAGTATATTTGAGTGAGATCCAAACCTTGTTTTACTCCCTCGATTTGTGAGTCTTTTATTGTTGGAATCAAGATCGTGTTCATGATGTTATTGAGTGCCGTTATCGTCGACTCATTCTTTGATACTTCATTTACAAGCTCTAATAGAACGCCTGCTTGTGTTTGGACCTCTGCTTTCAGAAGTTCAAATACAGAGACCAGAGAGTTCAAAACGAAGCTCAATGCTGTCAGCGTGTTCTCGCTGGTTGCGGGCGGCACTTCCTGTGGTTCCTGTTCATCCTGTGAGCCTACTGGAACAGGGCCATTTTTGGGATGAGAGAGACAGTCGATGGACGAGGGTAATTGATGGATGACATCACTCTCCTGGGTTGGGCTGGAGGTCTGGCCAGGTGTAGCCCTTGAGTCAGCTAGGTCGTTGGTACTCTTATTTCTTTTTCTTACGAAATGGTCATTAATTCTACTTTGTATTTTTTTAGTTGTTAAAGTGTATTCTAGTCCTCTCTTCCACCCTTCCTGAATGAGTGGAAGGGAGACTTGTGGCTCAGGGGCCGAGTGACAGACCGCATGAGTAATAATTTGACTGGCCTGATTAGGTGAGTGAGATGTTCCTGGAAGGTTAGGGGGCACTGCATCAGATGTGGTTCTGCCCTCCCCCCCCAGGTATGATCCTTCATGATCCACCATCTCTTCCGATGGCGGTGAGCTTCGGAGCCTCATTTACTAGCTTTCTTTCTTACTTCCTAGTATGATGGTTACAGTGTTTGAAGATGTCCCCCCAAGACAAGGAAAATGTAAATTCCGGGTTACCTGTGTTGTGCGCCTCGGCGCCTAACAGCCGCTTAACAGTCAGTCTCCGGACTTTACCCTGCAGGGCTTAACGCCGCAAGGGTACACTATGAGTGCTTTTGTGATCGTCGAGTGTCACGTGACCGATCACGTGAGCGGGCCGAAGCTCCGCCTCCTCCAGGAAGCGAGCGGCCGTGCGGATGGCGCGAGTTCAGCAAACTCCCAGCGCTGACACACAGCTAGGCACACAACAGTGGGTATGTTCTCCAGATGAACTGCAGCAGTGGCAATGGCGATATCTCTCGCCGCTCGGCTGCACTATGAGTGCTTTTGTGATCGTCGAGTGTCACGTGACCGATCACGTGAGCGGGCCGAAGCTCCGCCTCCTCCAGGAAGCGAGCGGCCGTGCGGGTGGCGCGAGTTCAGCAAACTCCCAGCGCTGACACACAGCTAGGCACACAACAGTGGGTATGTTCTCCAGATGAACTGCAGCAGTGGCAATGGCGATATCTCTCCACTGGATTTTTTCATGTGAACCAATTGTACATTTTGTGGCTTTTTACCTCTTTTGTTGTCACAAATTGTGCTGCGAAATGCATTATTTCAGCACATTACTTCACATAACATTCCCCATTTAATTCTTCTGTGGTCACTCGCTGCGCTTGGTCGCTCACGCTATTTTAAGAAAAGATTTCTGAACCCTAAACTCAAAATATTCACCATGACTGCACATGAATCTAGATATATACTGATATTTCTCTTTTTGTAGTTAAAGAATTATAAATTGTAAGGCTTTCCATACCATAATTCTTAAAAATGGTACTGCAAAATGCATAATTTCAGCACATTAGTTAAAAAAACATTTCTTGGGGGAAAACCACCCGAATCACCATTAATTATTGAGTGCCCACTCGCTAAGCTCGATCGCTCCTGCTAATTTCAGAAAAAAATTGAAGACCTTTCACTGAAAACATTTGCCACCCCTCATAATGGCTCCTCCATTCATTGTTTAGAATCTTGGTGCTCCTTCAGGAGTTATCTGCCCACTCTGGCACCAAAAGCTGCCTCAGCATCTCACTATTGCTAGGTCTCTGAAAGATAACTATGGGGCAACGCCCTTCCCTTGGAAGCAAGAGGATACAGAGCAACACAGGTTCGATCCTGGGTCTGTGCTTAGAAACCTCTGGGTATTTAGCACATTATAAATAACCATTTACAATTACTATGCCCCTCGTTGGAGCATAGTGGGGGCAATTACTGCCAAAGGTATTGCAACACTGTATTCTGAATATGGAGGGAAAGTGGAGGATAAACCTCAGGCACTTGGCTGGAGATTTCTCCTCCACTTTACTTTTTTTTTAAAAAAGGAGAGATTACCATCAGTGGTAGTGCCTCCAATCACCAATACACCAATGCTGTCTTTACCACCTTGTACTCCCTGTAGGTTTCACCTCCAAATTCTGAGGCATATTATGGCAGAAGCAGTAAATGAGTTTGGCAGATTTAACACTGGTAAATCTGCCACATTCGCAATGAGAACTTGGTATTGTTGACATGTAAGAAATGGATTGGCAGGTATGAAAACAGGCATATTTTCTATAGTGTGGTCGACACATATGGGAGCGGAAGAGGAATTAATAAAAAAAGTAACTTCAGAGTCAACCCGACACAACATAGGAGCCGACTGTGTCCAGTACCTGCCTTGATTCCTTCGCTTTTGCGTTTCATAATATTGTATTATCTTTCCAGGAAGACAACACAGCAGCTTGCGGCCCCATTGCCTTAGCACAGACGCTCTGAGCCACTCACCCGTCAGTAATTTCTTCTAAGGCACGTTGGCTCTACGTCTGCCTTCCACATTCTTCACAACAGGCTGCCTCCACACAAAGGCCCGCGCAACAACACAGCTTGATTGTTTGGTCAAAGGGTTCATTGTGCATGGCCACTTCAGTTTATTCGCTGTTGTCTGGCAGTTTAATGACAACACAGCCGTAATGAGCTCTAATTGGAGGTATTGACGACTCCTGTTTGCCTCGGAAAGGGCCGTCATTGTTTATAGGTTAAGGAGATTACCGGCGTCCTGTCGGGGACTCTTGTCCATCTTATCTCATGATATCATCGCAGAGGGCAGCATCTTAAAGAAAGGTTATCCCTGCATTTTCTGCGCATTCATCCTGAAAGGACAGACATTTAAACATGTTATTTCATGAGCCGTTCCTAGTTGCCGGATGTTTTACCCAAATGTAATCAGATCAAGGGTTACCAGTGCTCGGGGCTTCCCAAAGCCTTCTGTTTTATTTTCGCCCCCTTCCACTTCCTGCTAAGGGCAAACAATGGCCCTCTTTTTTCAGTGCGCGAGTTGAAAGGTAACGCCAGGTACACGAATGTAACCAAAGTCTGGGAACCAAGCTGTCCTATGGGAGGAAGCCGTGCTTCATAAAAAAATTACATCCTGACCCTAAGGGTTTTACACACCTGTCAGCTTATACGGCCTTGCCACATGAGAAGAGAACTCCAGGGAATGCAAAAGATTCTTTCTTTATAACTTCGTTCTCAGAAAGAATGCGCTGTAATTATTAACTTGTTTGACAAGTATCTGTTGGCATGTCATTACTCACATGTAATCTCATACAAATAAATCCGACAGATTTCCTTTCCTGTATTTTATTTAAACCTACCTAATTTAACTACGGTGTGTTTAATCACGGAATAGCAACGCTTATATTTCTCTTTCTAGAGCCAGTTGCACAGTAGCCATCTTATGGCACATGGTATGTTCTATATTGTCATGGGGAAGTTGCAAAACGCACCTCTAACATTACACGTGTGTGCCACTGTATTGGCAGGTAATGCACTAGCCACTCTGGTACTTAAAGCCGAGGTATGGTCCTATATGTGTGTGTCTTTATTATTCGGACACTCCTTTCCTGCCATGAGGGTCCTTTTCCTGTGTTATAGTACTAGCTTGGGTACCCCGCGTTGCCCGTGTTCTTATCGTGTATTGTCTCATGTGCCCTGGAGGATATGGCTCTTGTCCTCTGGTCGGCAAGTCGAGCTACAGTTTGTTGTTGTGTTTCAGAAGCTCTTGATATTGATTTTCGCTTTGCATCAGATGGAGTTTTTCTAAGTGATGTTTGTTTTGTGTGCGGCATGTTTCAGTCACTCAATGGCTTCCCAAGAAAGACTGATTCAGCTCTCTTCTTGTAAACGAACTTAAGTAAACTGAAACCTTGCCATTTCCCATATTTGGAGTGGAGTGATTAAAAATATATTTTTTATTTAATTCCCTTTAAAAATGCATTAATACACTGTTTCAAACTGTATACATTAGTAATATATTTCAAAGGAATAATCAACACATCTAACATTTTGCTTCAGACACTTTTCCAAATGTTGTCTCCTCTACTACCTACTTTAGAGAATCGAGGTGAGCATCAGTAAATGAGGGTAGCTATGGAGTGAATTTTTTGCATCCAAACATAGACTACAATCTTGCCACAGACAAAGAGGAATGCATGCAACATTTGGTTGACTTGAGTGCAACAGTGTGGATTTGTATAGCCGGACAAACATACACACACAGATACATACATTCAGCTTTATATATAAAGACAGAAGGATGTGTAACAACCATGCAGAAAAAGTGCACGCATACATTTTACATTCTCACAAATTGTCTTTGGTATGTGTGGCAGAGCAAGGGCACTTCTACTTCGGCTTCCCCAGGGAAAATCCACATGCATTACCACCAGCATCTGATTTTGATGCTGGTGGTTCTGCATTGCTCTCCTATGCCACGCAGGCCCCATAGGAATTGACTGTAAGCACTGCATTTACACAATTTGCACTAAAAGGGGAAAAAGTAGGCGTAAAGACGACAAAACTACAAGCAAGACACGTGTGTTTTACGTTCTGCTTTATAATACATTTCTATGGGAGATAGAACATTCCAGCCTCAAAGAATGTAATGGGGAGACTCAGTGGCAGTTTATCTATCTGGGTAGATACATCAATTAATAATTCTATATTTATAGTCAATATTAATTGTCATGGGGAGGGTGGCGGGGGCGGGTTGTGGTTCAGTTTATTTATTAGACCCTCGAAGGAGAACAGAGTTAAAAGTGTACTGTTCATTAAAACATGTATTGATACCTGGAAAGAAACTGGAAGGTTACAAAATCCACATTACAATGGGCAGAGATTATAATTTAAAAATGGAGCCCCTTGCTGTTACAGCTGGGTGCCTAGAGGACAACGATTTGGCCTGGGTTATTTTTGATCTAATGGCCAAGCAACCCAAGAGGTAAAATAAAAGTGCCCTAGAGACTGCATATATATGGGCCATGCTATGCTTAAGAGCATGAAATGTAATATCCCAGGGTGACATGTAGCCACTGTGACCTTCTCTAACAGTTTTTATTTAAATAATATTGTTTATATATTATTAGCCCTTAAAACCTGGAAGGTAATGAAAGCTTTCACCATTATAATACACAATGATAGTGATTATTGCCATCTTAAACTGACTTTAGGTAACCTTTCCCAAGGGAAAGAGCCAAGTGGGATGTGGAATAATGCAGAACCGATTACCATTTAGGGACAATCAAGTGTGGAGTGTAGGGTACTTTAATCGGGGGACAGAGGAACTTTCCACCAACCCCAAACCAGGCAGACACAATTTTACTTTATTTAAATAATTTAATTTTATTACTGTGACACCTCAAATTGAATAGCATTGAATCTTCACAGGTTCCCCCTCCTTTCGGGACAAGAAACACACAGGGTTGCACAGAAGATCTATTTATTAACAAAATAGAAATACTTGAATCAGATTAAAGATAAACAAGTTACAATCCCATGAAATTTTCCAGGGCAATCAAGCAACATAATCAACACACTAATTGCCTCAGTTTTCAGTGCTACTTTTATAGAAATAGAGACTTGTATAACACACAGACATTAGTTTAAAGTTTTGCTGCCTTTCCATTCTCTCTACATCCCATTTATGCAAAATACCACCCCCTTACACAATAGACATGTCAGAATTTCAACAGCATTATAAAAACTCAATTGCAACAAACTACTGGACCTTCCTGTATGTAATTAGCTTTCAGAAAAGACTGTTTAACATGTATGTAGGCTATATTCTCTTCAATGATGTTTCTATTTAATTATCATGTAAAAGCATCCCTCTCTCACTTTCAATGGGCACCCTAAATTAAAACGTGAAGCAAATAATCACACACTCACTTTTATCTTGAGCAACTCAGCATTAATAACAGTATTCTGTTTGATGGCTTATCCAGGAAGTAATTTCAATTACTTAATTGGTCTAGGTATGCCCTCAGTGAAATAACCTATGCTTGTCTGTGCTTGTACCATATGCTAAGGTGATACAGACTTATAATAAGAGTGGAGTCTTGTACTGTCTCAGTTGAACGGATTTACTAAGCCCTTAGGTGGACTTCAGAAAAACTGTCCTAACATGCCCTGCTTCTTCCTCTATCTCTATTTGTCTGTCTTTCCTGTACTTTCTCTCATCACACTGTTTACTTTCATCACTTGCTGATATATCCTTGCCTTCTCTCCTCTTGCTCTCTTCCGTATTATCCTTGCTACTATAAGCGGGGGGTGCATTGGTTGGATTAACATACCCTGCTGCTGCTTTTAATTAATTTAAAGGATAACATTCTCTGTATCTGCGCTCTTCTCTTCAGGAGGGGAAAGGGGAGCTGAAGGCACTAAATCATAACCTTTATGCTGATTGAGCATCCACTTCTCATAGGCTAGATCTTCTTTCTCACTCTGGTACATTTTCCAAAGTTCTAAAATGGCCAACCCTTTCTGCAACTTTTTTCCCTTGTATGTGACATGTAAGTATGTTGTCATATGCCGCAACAGAAGATGTCTTTTGACAGCAAACCCTCCTGAGGGCACGGCATTGAGTGTCTTATTATTCGTGCCTCAAACACATTCCGAATGATATTTCCTTATTTTGGCTGTATATCTCAGCAATGTTCTACATAAATGTAAAAGACGTGCATCCCCCATGATGACACCTGGATTTTGATCATCAATACTAGCTGATTGTTTTATTCGATTTTTTATCAAATATACCACGCTGGTCGATTGGCACAAGCACCATCAATCACTATTTATAATTCCAGTCAGGAAACTAACTGCTCACTTTATTTAAAAAATCTATGCAATGATATTTTGTTTATTCCTTCGTTTACACTATCAATGTTCATTGTATCATTCTTGTGTTATTAGTATTGTAAGAGTCTCTTCTTTAATTATATATAACTTTTCTTTTGACTTTTTTCCTTCCTGATTGACGTCAAACTCTTGGTCCACATTTTTCAACAATCTTTTTAATCTTGTACTATTGTTTTAAATTCATCAGTCTAGACACAATAAAAAGAATTAAATGTAACAACTTTATAACCGCTTTGATTCCGTAAAAAGAAGTAAAACACTTATACAAAGTAACTGCTACCACCAGTCAGTCCTAGGCACACTTGTACAGTTACCAAAAAATCATTTGAGGGTGTCAAGGGCCATAAAACAAAAAGGACCCCAGCGCACGGTACTGGAAGGTACATTGTGCACTGTTAAAAAGATACAAAGAAATGGCAACACAGTGGATAGACTAAGGAAAACTTAGTTTCCCAGTACTGACAGTCTAAAGGGCATATCAGTTTCCCCATACCAAGTGAGCAAAATCACAGGGGAGTTCAGATGAAGGCTGGGCTCCACTGGAAAAAAGTCAAGATAGGATAGCCACATAAAAGCAAAAGGTCTGGGGGGGTCCACAAATCGAGGGAAAATTACACATTGATGACATCTTTTCCAACACTTGCCCCTCCCAGACCAAGGACAGGGGGAACTAATCCACTCTTGGATGGGCCTCATGTTCAGGTTGGTTTAACATTCTGGACAACCCATTAGCATTGCTATGTTGGACACCTGGCCTGTGCTCAATGGTGAAGTCAAACCCCTGCAGGCTTATGGACCACATGACAACTTTGGATTCTCTCCCTTTATGTTCATTAGCCACTTTATGGGCTTTTGGTCAGTTTGCATAGTGAAGTGGGTACCATAGAGGTGGGGCCTCAGCGTCCTTAGGGCCCACATGACAGAGAAACATTATTTCCCCACAGTGAACCACCTGAGCTCTCTGTCCTTATGCTGGTGACTAATGAATCCAATCAGGTGTTCCTTGCTGGTCTCATCTATCTGTGATAGTGCAGCACCTATCCCAGTGTCAGAGCCATCTATCTGCACAATAAAATAATGTGTGTAGTCAGGGTCCCTGAGGACAGGGGCCTGGCACAGGGAGTCTTCTAAGCCATTGAACGCCTCCTCACACTCCTCAGAGCAAAATACCGTCTTAGGCTTATTTGGGGTTTTGAGAGCAGTCAGATGGTCATCTATGGTGCCATATTCTTCCATACAGTTTCAATAGTACCCAGGAAGACCTATGAAGGCTCTCACTTGGGTTTCAGTAGTGGGGTTAGGCCAGTCTTGTTCTACTTGTACTTTTCTGGATAGAGGCTGAATCTTCCCTCCACCTACTTCATGTCCAAGGTAGACCAAAGCTCTTCACCAATCTGGCACTTGCTGGCCTTTATGGTTATGTGGGCCTTCTGAAGAGCCTGTAACACAATTCTAAGGTGCTCCACATGTTCCTCCCAAGTGGCATTGAAGACTGCTACATCATCCAGATATTCCAAGTAGAATACATCCATCCCATTTAGAGCATGATTCGCAACGCCCCAAAAAGTGACAGGTGCATTATTCAACCCAAAGGACATTACCCTGAACTGTTAAAGGGCTTCTGAGGTTGAGAATGCTTTCTTCTCCTTGGCATTCGCTGCTAGGGCTATTTGCCAATACCTTGCAGTGAGGTCAAATGTGCTGAGGTACTTGGAGGCTCCCAAGGTATCCACCAGCTCATCAGATCTAGGTAGTGGGTGAGCATCTGTGTTGGTGACAGTATTCAGAGCCCTGTAATCCACACAGAACCCAAATTCAGAAGTACCAGCCTTAGGCACTAGAACCACAGGACTGGACCATGGACTACTGGAAGGATCAATCACCTCAAGATCCAACATCTTGTTGACCTCAGCCTTGATGTAAGATCTTACCTTATCTGAAATTCTGTATCCCCTACTGTTGGTAGGTACACTATCTACAGTATCTATCTCATGTTTGCACCAAGGTGTCAAACCTGGACTTAGTGGGAACAAGGAGGATAACTGCCTCAGCAAAGTTCTTACTTCCCTTGTTGGTCAGAAGTCAAGCGAGGGACTGCTTGGACACCCTCAATTGAGCTATCTGAAGGACCATTCTGGAATACGTCAGGGAGAGGTTATGATTCCTCCTCTTCCATATCTGATGCCAACAGCAGTGCATTTATTTTAACCCTAGGGATGAAAGCCTTCAGCTTATTCACATGAAACATTTTGAGGACCTGTCCGGGCCTTCTAAAGTCCACCATATAGTGGCCATCACCCAGCTGCTCCACAACTGAGTAAGGCCCTGACCATTTATCCTGTAGGGCTCCAAGCCTTATAGCGTTCATGATCAGGACTGTCACAAGTCTCTCCCCTTCTCACCTGTTTTTGTTGTTTGCTTGAGACCTTCTTTGGTGACTTCTTTCGCACGGTCCGTGATTTGTATACACCCGTGTGCTGGTCTTCGGATTCCAGCGTGAGGATGACAATCCAACTCCAGGATACGTTCATATGTCCAGGACGGAGACCAGGAAGGAACAATGTCCGAGCTCAGTGACACGGAATGCTGTGACCCGAGCGTGGGCGAAAATCCAGGAAGTTCGAAGGTAGGTTTTGAGGAAAGGAAGGAAGGAAGGGGTATTCAAGGAACCGGGAAACAGGATTCAGAAGAAAGCCCCGAGCGAACTCCGTCAACACACGTCCAACTACAGCAAGTGGTAGCATTGAGATGCGCAGAGGCGCGGGGGCGCGTCTGTTTAGTAGAACGTAGAGCGTGGAGCGCAAGGACTGGCAAGCAGAATTCCGTCAGGCGGCCATGTTGGAAGGATTACTGTATTCAATCCACTATGGGTCAGGGACCATGAAGTCCAGAAAGGACGAAGGCGACGGTTCATGAGAAGGACTTCTTGGCCTGGTGTGAAGTGAACAAGAGAAGCCTTCTGGTCATACCAATGTTTTACCAATGCTTGACCAGCCTTCAACTTGTCACTGGCCTGAACCATCAGGAGGACCAATCTCTTCCTTAGCCCCAGCACATAGTCCACTACATTAGTAGTTACAGGAAGAGTAGGGAGCTCCCATCCTTCCTTGATTATGGACAGTAGTCCCCTAACAGAGTGACCAACAAGAAGCTCACAGGGGCTGTAGCCAACCCCCTCTTGAGGTACCTCTCTGTAAGCAAAGCGTAAGCATCATAACAGGTGATCCCATTTTCTCCTTTGGGGTTCTTACAGAGCACCAATCATGCATTTGAGAGTTTTATTAAACCTCTGAACTAAGCCATTTGTTTGTGGATGATAAGCAGATGCAAACGTATAAGTGCCCCCACACTCCCTCCACATGGCTTGCACATACTTAGACATAAAGTTGCTGCCTCTGTCAGACACAACCTCTTTAGGGAAGCCAACCCTAGTAAATATGCCAAGTAAAGCTTTAGCAACTGACTTGGCAGTCACTTTCTTCAATGGGATATCTTCAGAATATCTGGTGGCATGGTCGACCAGCACCAATATAACCCTATTGCAAGAGGATGTCTGATGGTCAAAGGGACCAACAATGTCAATCCCTATCCTCTCAAATGGCACTCCCACAACAGTGAGTGGCACCAATGGAGTCTGGACTGTTGAGACACTTTTACCAGAGATCTGGCTAGTGGCACAACTCCTACAATGGCCTTCTACCTGCAGCCCATCTTGGGCCAGTAGAAATGCATGGATACACTTTGCCTGGTTCTCCTGATCCCAAGGTGACCAGCAAGGGGCACTTCATGTACCAGTTGTAGGGGGAAGAGTCTGACTTGAAGGGGAACCACCAACCTCCTCTGGTCACAGTCAGTAGACTATGTGGGCTCACTGTACAGGAGCCCACCTTCCCAATAAATCCTATGCTTCCAAGGGGGTTCACCCTCAAGCTGGGAGCAGGCCTGGCTCCTTAGGCCTTCTTAAGATGGGCACTCACTTTGACCCTTATTGAACTCTTCCCCATCAGGACCACCTTCAACCAATACACTTTGGAGTGCAGGATGGTCATGTGGATTAAGTATCTCAGGCAGCACCCCTTGCTCGTAATGTTCATGTGCTTGGTCAACTACCTCCACCTCAGTGAGTAGCAGGTGAGTTTGGGTGAATGTTCCCTTTCCCTCTTTTTGGTTTTCTGACTCCCTTAGCCTTGTGGTTCCCCTTTGGCTCTTGCTCAGCCTTGAACGTAGCCAGGGCAGCTCTTATTTGTGACCGTGTGCATGGTCTCTCTGATGTATCCCCCACAAGACCTAAGTTTCTGAGGTCAGTTCCCAGCAGGAACTTTCAAGGGACCTGCCTCTGTATGCTCACATGAATCCTCACTACTGTACCATTGATAGTTAGATTTACAGGCATTACTGAGTACTTGAGAGGGGGGCCATCAGCTAACTTGGTGGGCATCAGGGGAGCTTTGTGAAGCTTCTCCTAGTTGACCAGTGTGGCATCCACCACAGTTCTGCTGGCTCCACTATCCCTACGTGCAGGAGTGTCTACTCCATTGATCAGCACACTGTCTTTAAAGTAGTGCTTGGTGTCGCCATTTATCCTAGCATAAGCTTCTGAAACTCTTGGCTCCAGGAACCCAAGGAAACTAAGACTACCTCAGGTTCTATCCCAAGGGGGAATGCATCTGAGGAGAAGGATGCCCCTGTGATAATATCTTCCTTCTCATAGGAGGGGAAGGCCAGACTCACAGAGTGGACCCCGAACGTTTTGATCTTACATTGGGGGTCCTTCTTCACATGGTCACTTGCTCCACAAGCCACACAAGTTCCACTGTGTCTGTGTACATAGGGAGGCTTATTGTAACCAGCGCTATGCTTGGGAGGATCCCACTACTCTGACTATTCTCATGGGACTTAACCTTGTTAAACCTTTTTGTGGCCCTTTTGAGAGGAAGATTTTTCAGATCCCCACCCTCCTTATCTTTGTGCTTGTTCCCCTCCTCCTGCGTACCAGGAGCAGGTATGTCCTTATGGGAGACTCTGTGTGACACCCATAAATCTGCTGCAATGGCAAACTTTTAGGATCTATCTCCTTAGAGTCAGCCAAGTGCTGCTTAAGCTCAGAGGAATAAGAAGCAAAAATATGTTCAAGCATGACTAAATACATCCTACCCTCAAAGGTGGTGACCTTGTAACCTTCTAACTAACCATTCAAGTTTTTATAGGAACCAGCAACATAATAATCCCAAGTATTACCTTCTTTCTTTTTTTAATCTGTGAATCTTTTCAAGTATTGGGCAGGAGTCTTCCCAAACTTTAAGACCAGAGTTTGCTTAAATTTCACAACATCTTTTCTGCCAGCCTTTGACATATCCATAATAGCACTGCAACCAGAAAGGGGTAGTCGACTGAGCAACCATGCGATCTTATCAGCATCCACTACTTCTTGAACCTCACATGCATGCTCAAATGCAGTCAGCAGTCCATAATGTCATTCTTGTCATCATATACACTAAGCAGATCTTTAGGAAATCTTGGATGAGAGGAGGGTCCAGCCCCATTACCAGTCCCTCTGGAGGACCCATTGGTGCTTTTCAGTCTAGCAAGCTCCGATTGGTGGTCCCTGTCCTTATTTTTCTCTGTCCTCTCCAGTTCCAGCTTGGTCATGCAAAATTCAAGCTCCTTTTGCTTAAACAGCAGCGCTTGTTTCTTGAATTCCATCATGGCGTCGCCTCAGAGCTGGACAGTGAAGCATGGGACACAGCACCATCATCATTGTCTCTCTCAATAATAGCCCTACTTACTACATTACTGGTACTTGGGATGGGCCCATTACCTTCTGTACCATCATAGGAGGGGAAATACAGAATCCTAACTTCCTGTCAATCTATGATCCTCTGGATCATTTTGGAATTGGTACCAGTGGCCGCCACGCCCCTTTCAGTACTCATCTTTCTTAGTGTCTCAGATTTTGACGCACTCAAAGCAATCTATGTAATTGCATCCATACTATAAGTATAGGCAGGTGGTTTACAGTTACTCTGTCTCTTGTGTAAGTATAACCCGGGTATCTTAAAGTAGGCAACACTGGGTACCTCTGATCTTATGAAACCGGTGTACACCAATTTGTTTAGATGGATTTCGAAACTCTGACCTGGTGGGCAGAGGTTTAGGGGGCCACCCTAGTTTAGTGAAACAGGGGAACCTTCTGGACAAGCCAGAAAAATCTACATAGCTTGGCAGGCGGTCAAGACTAAGTCTCCAGAAGGGTGAGAGTGATAGGAAGACCACAATGAGCACACACAGTAACACACTACAAATTACTCTTAGAGAAGTGTATATAAGTAATATCTATGCATTTATTGTCGGTTGGATCAAATGACACAAGTAAACTTCAGTTATATGAAAGCAATTAGCACACAATTCCTATACTAGATAATATATATACAATGTCTCCTAATTTGTCTCGGGAGGATAGCTCAAGGGCAACGTGCTTGCCTTGGAAGCAAGACAATGCAGAGCAACACAGGTTTGATCCCCGGGTCCGCGCTTAGAAACCTCTGGGTATTAAGCGCATTATAAATAACCTATCATATCATATTATAATGCGACAAAGGAGTAAAACACAGCCAACACCTGTAAAGTGAAGGGTGAGTTAACACACTAGGAGCATTACACAATTCTTCAGAGTCGTTGCCTAGCTTTTGAGTCCAGCCCTGAGAAGGGGGAGCCTTGTGCTCAACAGTTCAGTTGTGCATAAAAAACGCATGATCGTGCAGATGGAAAAAAAGCAGGTCTTCTTGGGAGAGCTATAGCAAGTCAGGAAGGGGCTTGAGGTGATGAAGAATTGCTTCTGACTATTGGAATAGGGTCTGCCATTGGCAGAAGCGCAGTTTTGCTAAAGTGAGAATAGATAGAGAGTGCCAGCTAACCCAGCCTCAAGTGAATACCTTTTCAGGGAAATCCGTGGGTAAAAGAGATCGGTTGCGACAGGGGGCCACCGGTAAGTGATGCAAGTACTTATCGACTCTTGGCACAGTCCAGACCAAACCTTTCTAGTTTAGTCGAGGTTGCTAGTAGGTACGAGTCCTTCTGTTTCCAAAGGTGATACAAAGAAAATTCTGGTGCAATGTAAAAGTTTATTGAGAAGGCCCCCTTCACACGGGGAGTTCCCTCCCCCACTGAAGTGGTGTAACCAATTATTTTATTATTCCTATCTCAGACACATATCTTGCCCCGCGGATCCCTCTCCCCTGAGCTAACGATGAGCCAAGAATCAGGCCGGTGTACGGGAAATATATTGGTATTTATTTAAATTAAAAGTAACAAAAATTAACACAAAATGTAAAAAACCACTTTATCCGTGGCACACCACAATCAACTTCTCTCAGCATATATAAATCACATAAGTGAGTTAAAAAGACACAATCGCAATTATTCATTTTCTGTAAATTTCACTTCACAAAATATTACACTGATCAATCATGAAGGCACTTATTTACTGTTGTGTGATTTTGATTCTCCTGCAGGCTTAAAAGGCTAGTACTAGGATTTCAATAGTCAACACAAATGTTGGACTGTTTTAAGAACAAAGAGACCCCCCCCTTCCTTAGGAAGTTGGGATCAGCTGGACAACAATGATTACCCAATTCAATTATAGGCTATAGTTTTCAGCGCACACTGAGAAGTGAGCATTGTCAATTTTGAATTTTAACAAAATTCACCTGTAGTTTTCTGCCAAATGGGGAATTAATGAAATTAATATTTTTTGTTAGATACGTTAAGGATCGACCTGCGCCCCCTATAAAGGGAAAGGATTCAAGGCAAGAATACTCCCCCACCTTTTGATTTTCCAGGGCTCAGTTCTACTTACATAGCAAGCTTCTGTTTAAGGTTCAGGAAAGTCAGCTGCATTTTAGGACACTCTGGAAAGATAGGACAGGGGTCTGGTCACTCAACTCTCAAAGGTGGCCTCCCGCTCTCCACCATAGGACCCAGTCAGCTTTGAGGCCTTCCTAGAGATAGACAGCTCCACCCAGATGCACTCACAGCAATCTCCTATGGTGTCTCCATTACTGCTGTCAGATGGTAAGTTTCAGCAGCCTTCCTGATAGTCTGTCTCTTCTCTCTGTCCTCCTGTCTTTCTCCTTTTTCTGTCCCCTATCCTACTGCAGTCCACCTTATATAGCAGCGATGACACCACCAATTTTACAATCTTGGGGAAGTACCCTGCAATAATCCCTGTCACTAGAATCGGATAGTTACTATTCTCTCTCCTCCCAACCCAGCCTCCAAGTCAGTATTGGTCTAGGGGTCTGGAGCAACATATGCCAATTGCCATGCGTAATCGCCCCTTTATTCTCCTTTCAACTTTTAGGCAACAATTAGTTATGTATTACAATTTCATAATTTTACTAGCAACTGCCATACTAAACATACTTTCTGTTTCCACTAATCATGGGGAATTAGATAAGCCGACCTAATTCTGTATCATGTAGCATGGCCATGTGGCACCTTTCTGCCATTTCCATAAAAGGTTATGAATATGTAAGTTATTAAAAATATCCCTAATTTCATTTTCTACAAGCCCACCAACTCTCACATTTGGAACATGTTCAGATCAGCCAGAAACCTAATTTAACTGGCCCTCCCAGGGTCACAGGAAGATTAATTTTATATCCCCAAAATCGCCTGGAAATTACATAAAAAATGGTACATAGATGAAATCCATCTGTCTTATAATGGCTGAGAAAAAGGCCTAAATGATGATAGTCCATTTAAATAAATTGTGAGTGTTCATGTGGGAAAAATGGTTCTGCTTCCTGCCTTCCAGCCATTTGTTTTCTCTTAGTCAGCCTGTGCCTTTATCAGTCGCCTTTGTGTTGGAAGCTTGCTCTTTGAAGTTGGTGCCCCCATGTTCCCACATATCAGTCGTGCTCCAACCAAGGGTGGAAGTCCATGCTTTCAGAACCAGCACGTTTTGATGCCTTTAGCAGGACATTTTATTGTGGTGGGTCATTAGATGGGAGATGTGACATCAAGGCTGAGAGTGGGAGTTTTCCTTTGTGAATTTTTGCCCGCAGCCAGCAAAAGGGTCTGCCACTGGAGTTTTGTGGGTGAAGCATAATATACATTGCTCTTTGTCAACCCACAAATCTTTTGTTTTTCTCCCATTTTTCCTGTGCGCAGTGATAGTTTTTACTTTTACTATTAAAACTGTTTTATTTGCACACACTTGTGCAGGCCGTTTTTTGTTTTCAATGTTTAAACATCCTGTTTTCCATGTGACAAGGACCTTTGATTCCTCCTTATTTTGTAAATTAGAATGCTGTGTATCCATTGGTGATGTCAGGTAGGCCCCTTTCCCATGGCTCTTCAACTTTACTTGAAAAAAAACAAAACAAATGCCAGGCCGTTTTTTTTGTGTCAGGGTTTAAAATCTTGCTATTCATGTGAAATGGACTTCTGTTTGGTGCAGAGTGGGGTTTCATTAGGCGGCATTTACTTCATCATGGAATGGGCACTCCAGTGTCCCCGTCGATCTCTAGGTTGGGCGGGTATGGAATGGCACCCCATTGTCTTCCTTTTTTCTGGGAATGGGCACTCCAGCGACCCCTTCCATCTTTGGGTTGGAGGGTGTGGCACAGCACACCCTTTCTTCCTTCCATTCCAGGTACCTGGGGTTCTCATCGGACCCCACACTCCCCTCCAGGCTGGAACTTAAGGAGCTTAGTTCTCTGATAAAACATAGAAAAAGAGTTTCAGTACTTTTTACACACATTTTTCCCCAAGAAGATTTACATAAAATGTACAACAACAACATACAGTTATAACATGGCATTTCACTTCACAAAACATATTGTATTTATTTTCTTCATTTTTACAATAACACCAAGTAAATCACTAAATCACTCCCTGTTATATATATATATATATATATATATATATATATATATATATATATATATATATATATATATATATATATATATATATATATATATATATATATCTGATTTTTCATCCTTCCGTTTCATTCTTCAGACGGTTCCTCTGCTCCACTTTCATTTGGCTCACCAATCAGTCATAAAGTGTTTCTTGGATGACAGCTTTTCAACTGGTTGATGTGGACCCATTTTATTTTCTGGCAATTCTCCTTTTGGGATGCAGATCTTGTAAGCAATAGGTGATATTTTAGCTACAATTTCAAATGCACCATGCCATGATGGGAGGGAGTTCCGCTCCATGGCCTGATTCCTTTAACAATTGTACAGGTAAAACTTGTCACCTATTTCATATTCTTTCTGGGTGGTCTTTAGATCATAGTATGTCTTCATTCCATCAGCCGACTTTCTAAATTGCGCTTAGCATAAGCAAAAGCATGCTGGAGGTGCTTCTTTAAATTTTCAATGTACTCATGAGTAATTGACACACTTATCAATGTCTGCTCCTCAGTCCTATAGAACAGATACCATAGTAACACCATTGTATGTCTGGTCATGAGCTCAAATGGCAACATCTTTGTTGCAGAAGACGGTTTAGACCTAATAACCCTCAGGACAAGTGGCAATTGGATGTCCCAACTGAGTCCAGAGTCTGCCACAAAGTTCTTTTAGATACTCACAATTGTTTTGTTGTATCTCTCTTGCCCCCCACTTGAGGCTGGGAGTAGGCAATGTGGAGTTTTCTTTTTACTCCTAGAAACTTCCACATCTTTGCCATCACCTCACTCGTAAAATGGCCTCCTCGGTCTCACTCAATCCTTTGTGGAAAGCAGAAACAAGAGAAGATGTGGTTGATCATTAGTGCAGCAGCCGTCTCTGCCTTACAATTCGGGGCTGGAAGACATTCTGCCCACTTTGTCAACAAGCATATCATAGTCCACATTTACTTGTTTCCTCTAGAGGAGCGAATCACTGGCCTGAAGAAATCGTCTTGCAGATCTGACCAAGGCAGTGTCATCCTCCTTTTTTGTAGGGGAGCTTTGTGTGTGAGTGAACTGGGTTGGAAATGAGAACACAAAAGACAGCCCCTTAGGTACGTGTTGAAGTCCTGGACCATTATGGGCCAGTAGACAAACTCCCACAAGATTTCCAATGTCGTATGATACCTTCTATGACCGGTGTGGCCGCGTCATGCCCATTGTTCAACATCAGGCTTTGGAAGGTGGTATGTACCACCCACTTGTCACAGCCAGATAGGGCTCTCTTTACTAACAAACCATATTGGATCTGGAACATCTTGGAAAACTTCATCAACACCCGGAGATCCTCTTTACCGGCATAATCCGGCTCTGTAAGTGGAAAGATTCTGCGGTCTTCAATATATCGATAACATTTCCCAATGATCGGGTCCTCTTTCTGTGCATTGATCAAATCTGTATCTGGAGTATCTTTACTCCACTCGACCTCAGTGTTGTGAAAGCCCATGAGGTTACTCCCCAGTCAAGACTAGGCATTATTATTAATTAGGTCTGATTGATTGAAAATCGGTTGAGAATGTCACTTCCCAGATAAAAGGAAGGGACATCTCTCACAACCCAATACTTATGGTCTATGCATTTGGATTTCACCCAGCAGGGATTCCGTTTCTATGAAATCCCTGTGCAGAGCTCTGGTTATAGCCAGCTGGTCCGTCTTATCCAGCCCCTCTTGGAATGACCTCTTATCTTCTTCCAATATACAGTCATATCATTGGAGGTCACCAGGTCGTCGATTGACTGGATTAGTTTCGGGTGCTTTAGGGGTTTGTTGGCACAAAGCATGCCTCAATTCTTCCAGTTAATCAGGTGCTCCACAAACCCATTCCTGACATAATCAGAGTCAGTGATTATGACCAGTTCATTGAGTTGGTAGTGCACTGCAGTGAGGATGTCTTGATAAACAGCCATCAACTCTGCAACCTGACTACTTCGGGGTCCTATTTTATAACCAGCAGAGGGTTATGGGGTATCATTCACCCAGGCATTCCCAATGCCAGCCACCATTAATTTTTCTCCATTGCTATCAACATGATAGGAGCATCCATCCAAATAAACAGTGGGTATCCCCTGAAACGTGTCTTCTTCAAAGACCTTCTGTCGGGAAGTTAAGTATGCCTCCATGTTGTTGATGGTCATTAGACTTTCCTCCTTGAGATAGTTTTCTTGAGCACAATCATGGAAGTACATTAACCCTTGCACTAGGGGACTCTTCTTGTTTTGGCCATATCTGACCTCCACAGGAAAGCAATGCATGGACGGAATCCATGTAGTAATTCTGGAATTACTGACATTACTGCCGGATTCTGATACTTTGTAGATACTGCAAGGGTTGGTGAGGAGTCTCTACAATGATGTGCACACCCTTTATGAATGAATGCTAATTTGTCAGTGCCCACAGCTTTGCCAGGAGTGCCTTCTCGCAGTCATTGAATCTTTCCTCCACAGAGGACAAAGTCTTCCTTGCTTATGAGAGGGCCTTGTTGACCTTGTGATGCTTTTGGTACAATACCGCTCTTAGGCATGTATCTGAGAACCCCATCTCCTAGAACAACTCCTTGTTCGTTATGGGATAAGCCAAACTAGTACCCTGGCAAATACTTCTTTTCAGTTGTTTAACTGCCTCGGATTGATCTGGACCCCACTCCCACTTGATTCTGGCGTTTGATAAATGGACCAAGGGTGGAGTGACCTCTGTGTAGTCTTCAATGAACCTTCGACAATAATTAGTAAGTCCAAGAGTGGTAGGGTCTTTTAATTTCAATAAGGCTTCCACCTTCTTCGCCTGGGACAAAGACCATCAGAGGTGATCTTGTGCCCAAAGAAGTTCACTAGGGTCTTACACCACTGTGCCTTCTGAAAGGACAGTTTCGATCCAGCCTTCGGTAACTGGGTACGAACATAGCCGATTTCTGCTATGTGTTCCTCCACAATTGCGCTCTTGATCAAAACATCATCCACAAAGGTCAGGTTTTCCCTTTTGCCCAAACAGGGCATAGCCTTATGTAGGAAGATGTTGAACTAATTGCCAAAGTTTATGTATGAAACCTGGAAAGACCTCAGGCTTGTCAATTTCAGTGGTATTCTCCAGTGAGGTGGAGAGATCTCTTTTGATGGTCTTGACCTGGACAATGGATATGAGGTAGTGGTCCTTGACTCTGAACACTACCTTCTCCCTCCTAATGTCACAGGACATCTCTTTCACACCGTAGGGGCATGAAGAGTATACCAAGGGAATTCTCCTCATGCATGTTAAAAATCTTTTCTGGAGGAATACAGTTGCCGATGTCGAAAGAGTAGTTTGGGGTTGGTCCCATAATTTCATTAGCTAAATCAATAGAATAATGTTGAGCATTAACCATGTTAGGGAGAATTCTCATAAATGTGCTAATTCCCTTCACCTTAGAGACCCCCAGCAACTTTGCTGGATTTTTGAGGACTTCATTTTCTTACCTGCAAAGAGTTTGAGCCTTCTTTCCCACACTTTTGTGTATTCTTTGATTATAGAGTTTTAGATAACTCCATAGGCATCATCTTTCATGTGTGTCACATAGCACCCTCAGTGCAGTGACACAGGGATGTCTTTTATACTTCCCAAAGGTTTAAATATCTTCTCTGGGATAAACTACTGTTTCCCAGAGAATGTAAAATGAAATTGACTTTACTAGTCTTTCCAAATTCCTAGACCCAGCACACACCATCTTACAATGGAGTTCTGGAGGGGTTACATAGTGTCCCTTGTGTCTAAATATTCATGTAGCAGTCAAATGCTACCCTTTCCTATTTCTAAGGCTGTTGGCAGTTATTTTACAATGAACTACCATGATTTTTCCCGACCGGGAACACCGGTAGCTAAAATTCACGGGAGCCTTAAGCCCCTTTGTTTAAACAGGCCGCGGTCTTCTTTTTTTGCCATTTCTTTTTGGAAAGGTCCTTCTAGGGTTTGTCTCTGCACGCCAAACCAGGTTTGGTCCCTTTGTTTGTATGCCTTTGGAGGGTTTCAGGACTGAAGACCGCTTCTGGCATCTGAGTGTCTGGGGTGGGCAGGAAGTGAGGGAGGTGCCCGGAACTCCCTGTGCTTAGTCTCCTTGGGGACCCAAATGCACTCCTGGCTGACTGTCCGGCAAGCACAGCCACCCTGCTGCATGAGTGACAGCTAGGCTGGAATGAAAGGGAGAGAACTGTTTAAAAGGTGAGTCTCCAGGACTGGAAAGCAGAGTCGACCACTGGAATGAAAGAACCGAAGACGAGCTGGAAGAGGACAGCTGCTGCAAATCCTGGACCGTTGATTTGCCCGGTGAAGCTCTGCTGCAGGTCTGAATTGCCAAGTTCATCTAGACAGAGAAGCCCCTTCAAGGACGACTTCTTCCTTAGAGTTGGTGGGACCTATCAACTCGTAAGCCACCTGGATACCATTCTCAAAGCTGGTTAGGATTAACCAGGGAGAGGGACACCAGCTTGTGCGCTTTAATCTACAGCTACTGGAACTGAAGTGACTCCATCTTGTTTGCTTTTTCGACTATTCCATGCAGTGCAGGAGTCCCCTGGCATCCTCCCTCTTGTCCCCACGACTGAGGCTCAGAAACAGCGAGATCTACAGGACCTGCTAGGAATCAACATTGTCAGCTGCATTTTGTTCTTCATACTAAGGTACTATGCCAACCCCGATTGAGAGAACGCCACTCTCGCAGTGAAATTTTCCGAACTTGTAGGCCTAATCAGCTTGTGACCCGACATATGATTCTTTTTCGCCTAAACTACTACTAAGAACTTAAGACATCACTGTTTGATACCAGAACTGCTCTTTCCTATCCTGAACACTAGCCCATTGACTGTGGCCTGGCCTATTGACTTGAATTGAACTCCTCTGGGAACCGAAGCTATTTGCACTATCTAACAAGTATATGTGATCTATTCTACTTACCTTGTGCCTTTTGCTCCCTTCTAAGCAACGGAACTGCCATTTGGCTCCTAATTTTTTATTTTTTTTTATTTTTTATTTGTAACATCTAGTTTTTGCAAACTTTTATTACAACTCATTTTCCGGTCATTAGTGACATTTTTTTCCTTCTCAATTTACACTTGTGCCTTTTAATTTAGTACTCTGTCCAAAAAATTTATCACTGAGCAAGTTAGAATTGTCGAGCTTCCGCTCAGAATCCGAAGCCACAGAACTTCCATCTCGTCGTTTGCGGGTTTAAATTTGTGCAGATGGGTAGATCTCAACTCATTTATTGCCACACATTCAGTTGTTAGATGTTTTAATGACTCAGCATGCAATTTACAGTGCCGGCAAGCTTCTTCGGTGACAGGCTTCATTTTTCTTAACACCATCATTCGGTTTGTTTTCAGAAGGTTCAATCTGAGTCTAAGGAATTTATCTCTGTGATATCTCGACGGAAATTTGCACAGATAGTTTGGCATTTTGTCTACTTTATTCTTTGTTGGCCCAAGATCTAATGCTGTCGGCAATGTTGCAAGTTTGTCCACGTTGTCGATCCAGAGCCATTCTTTCAATTTTGTTCTGGCGATCTGAGGCTGATTAATCAATGTTTCCATTGAAATATTTGCGCTGTACATGATGGCTTTCACTTTCTCTGACCATCTTAAGAGCAGGCCATTGTGAAGATGATTTGCTCCTGATTTTAGTATTTGATAAGCCGGTTCAGGGTTCAGTGTTTCTATCTTTCGTAGTAGTGACAGAGATTTCCATAGAACTGTTCCGTATAGGCTTTCAAGAGCCAATTCATGACGTAATATGGTCATTGATAGATATTTTGGTAATCTCAGGACTTGGCGCCAGAATAAGCCTTCTAACTTAGACCAGATCTTTAGGTCAATGTTCCATCCTGCTTCTGCCCCAAATGTTAATGTAGGGACAACTTTTTGGGTATAAAACGTACGTAATGGCAGTACAGAAAATTTTCCATATAAGGTATGCAAACGTGCTCCTTGTAAGGCAAGGATTCGGGTCCGCTGGAATAGATCTTGAGTCCAGCACCATTCACGGATTGAAGTGTTCATCAGGATACCTAAATAGCGAATTTCCGTAACTTCTTCAAGTAAATTATTGTCAATTCGCCATTTAAAGGATTTTTTTTTTGCAACCCAGTCACTTCCAAATCTCATGATTTTTGTTTTTTTCACATTGATTGCTAAGTCATTATCGATCATGTAGGTTTCAAGCTTTGACAGAAGTCGCTGCAGCCCTATCTGGGTCCTGTCAAACAGTACCACATCGTCTGCATATATCACATAGCTTATAGGCTGTCCATTGATTTTTGGGGGGAAGCAGTTAACACTTGCCAATGCTGTAGAGATGTCAACAATATATAGTTTGAACAAGGTGGCAGCGAGTGGGCATCCCTGTTTCACCCCTCTGGTGGTAATAATGGGTTTAGACAGATCTCCATTTGCATTTAATCTTACTCTAATTGTTGTATTAGAGTATAGCGCCTTTATCGGTTGTAGCAAGGCGTTTGGGCAGTTTTGATTTTCCAACTTTTCCCATAATTTATTTCGATTAATTGAATCGAACGCTTGCTGTAAGTCGATAAATGCCATAAATAGTTGGTCTTTTTTGTTTAGAACGTCGAGTTTTAGCAGATTTACCAGGGTGAGGTTGTTCTCTACTCCCACGCCCTTTGTAAATCCAGTTTGTCTGACATCAATTTGGTTGACTTCTTTTGCCCATGCCGATAGCTTTTTTTGTAGAAATGTCGCCAGCACTTTACCAATAGTATCCAGTAAGGCAATCGGTCGATAGTTTGCAGGATCGTCACGACTGCCTTTCTTATATATTGGTACTATTATTGCCCTGGTCCATGAACTCGGTACCTGTTTTCTTTCTTCTATCACCGTAAATAGTTTCGCAATGAATAAGGACCATGCGTAGCTGTGCTTTTTTAGCAATGTGTTGCTGATGCCATCAGGCCCAACAGCTCTCGAGGCCTTTAATTTAGATATGGCCAGAAGAATGTCTTCTCTGGACTCAGTTATATTCCAAGCTGTGGTAATGTTTCGGCTGTCTACATTGTCTGGTATTTCCTTTCCTGAAAAAACCCTTTGGAAGTGCCTTACCCATTCACTTTCGGACACTCCATTTGACATTAAAGCGTCCTGGTTAACCGTTCCTTTATTCAAGATTTTCCATATTTCCCTAGAGTTGTTTTTTATGATCAACGTCAACATTTCTTCGCCACGCTCTTGATCTCTTTGATAGGAGAAGGATTTTAGCCAATTTCGGTATTGTTGTTTTCTCTGTTTTGATTGGCTCTGGGCATTTACTCCATGCTGTTTTTTTATTTTTGATAGGTCTTTCCTGAGCTGCCTTTTTTGGGTTTTCACCGATCTACTCCATTTGTGTTTGTGATCCCTGTTATTTTCGCATGTTTTTCCAGAGAAGCCTGTTTTCAGGCTAGGTAGCAGCGGTATATAATTTAAGGGATCAACATTGTCATGGTTAGTCTCCTGTATTTTGTTGGATAATTTAATGATTTGATAGTTATTTATTCTTAATCTGTTTCGCCCATGATTCACTTCTAGTGCCTGACTATGGATAGCGCCTTTCTTTTTACACTTTACCGGCCAGGATAATACAAGTGGGTAGTGATCACTGTTTGTTGTAGGTATGATTTGCAGCTTGTTAATGGTTGCAAACACGTTTCTCGAAGTCCAGAAGTAATCTAGGGTCTTTTTGTATCCCATATTCGCCCAAGTGAAATTTGGTGGTATGTCCCCTCTCACTTGGCCGTTTGCCATCATACAGTCACGGGCTTCTAGTTCTTTACTCCATTGCTTTTGTTTTTTGTTTCCTGAGAAACTGTCTGAAGAATTGAGATTGATAGGTTTCATTTGGTCATCGAACCATGAGATGTTCAGATCGCCACATAAAATTATTGCAAGGACCGGACAGGACCGTTGGTGACGATCAATTATTTGCATTACTTCAGTTATGAAAACATCAGCCAGGATTTTTAACGGGTTCCAATACACGTTCAGAATTAGTAGATGTTCATTGTTATTGGGCCCGTTCGTTGTTTGAAGTAAAGTTCCTTGAACATAACTATTTGGACTCATTTTTTCCATTATTTCCCAGGTTGTTCCTGATTTTATCATTGTAATTAAACCAGAAAATGGGCGTCCCTTGATGTTTTTTCCAGCCGGATTTAACAATGTTACATAGCCGTCTTTTGTCGGTGGCACCCGCAACCAGGTTTCCTGTAAACAGATGGCGAAGTTATTAGTTAAATCAACCGGGAAATCATTATATAGATGGTTAAAACCTCTTGTGTTCCACGATATCACAGTCATAGGCACAGCAGTTTCTTCTTTTTTCATCTAGTGCTTATTTGATTTCTTGCCATCGATCCTATTCCTATCAATGCAGGGTGGTTTGGAATTTAACTGTCTCCTCAGGCTATCTCGTTGCTGATCCGAGATTTCTTTCGTTTTTATATTATCAGCAATTGTAGTTGGTCCTTGACTGCTTGTTGAATCGTAAAGTGAGATTTCAAATCCCAAGCACCTGAGGTCTTGCTTTGCAGCTAGCAACGTTGAACGTACTGCTTGGGAATTTATGTGGAGGAGTACAATATCTGCACGAACTTCTGATAAGTATTCAACTATTCGGATGTCGTCGGACCTGATATTCCGTAACGCTGGTACTGCGTGTAGTAGACATATAATGTTTCCACGATTCAAATTGACATCCAATTCGTTCTGAAAGATGTTTTCGATCATGATCTTTTGGTATGAGTCCTTAGATGTCATTCTGTGAAGTTCATGTAGATTAGAGGAAAAATTGCGACTATGTGCAGATGTATATTTTGGATTCAATACCGAATGGCCATTGTATTCGGACTTAGGATTGAGGTCGAGGTGTCTTCCCTTCAGTGCAGGTGAGAGTGTGTCTTTTGTTCGTTCGGTTACCTTAACCTCACGTATTGCGCTTTTCTGGACACCTGTTTTCTTAAACAGTGGTTTCCATGGATTTATCTGATCTGGTGGGTCTGAACTACAGGGTGACATGTTTGTCAAGTCCACAGCAGATCCTCGAAGGGTTACTTCAGCCTCGTTATCAGAGTATGTAGACAGATTGCATAGAGCTTCCATTAGATCTCCAGGGTCAGAGGAACTCTGATCTGATTCAATTCTCATCCGCTTTTTTGGGGGTATAACCAGTTTGCACTTGGGTCCAACTTTCGTCTCTTCTTTTCCCTCTTTGCTGGTTGCTTTCGTTTTGTCAAGACTTTTGTTTTCGCTTGACTTAGATTTCACCGGCGTGGTCAAGTTTCTTATAAATTGTTTTGTATAGCTTCTGTGTTTAGGATTAGCCTGAGTGTTCTTTTTTTTTTCTAACTTTTTCTTTAGATGGCCATTTGTCTCTGTTGAAGATTTTCCTTTGTTTGCCGTAGTCTCAAGGGTTTTGGCAGTGCCCCTAAAGATGCCATATGATGCCGTTGCAGAAGAGCTTGATGGATGCTCAGAGCTTTTCTCCGGTGCCATGATTATCTCACCACTTCTTATGCGGGACTCAGCAGTAGAGTCGGTCGTACCCTCCGCCAATGGCTGTTTTGAATTATTCGTAGACTTATTTTTCTCAGACACTAATCCGTTTGTCACAGGCTTTGGCATGATGTTTGTGCCATTGCCTGTTAAGTCAATGGGATCATTTGGATTGGATCCGCTAACTAAGGTATTTTTGCCATGTAAGTTGTCTGTTACCGGTGATTCTGCTTCTAGGTTACATTGTGTCTCTGCATCTGTTCTTTTGTGAAACTTATTCGCGGAAGGGTCTCTTTTCTCCTTTTCGTAAGATAGCATTTGTTTTAATTTTTCAAGCAATTCCTCATTACGTTGGTCGTAACCTTTCTGGTCCCTCTGCACCTGTTCAAAAAGTCTGCTCATGTATTCGGAAGACTTGGTGTTTTCAACTTCTTGTCTCATTTGGAAGGCCACAAATTCTGTTTCAATTTTGGTTATTTTGTCGTCTATGTGTCTTATGATTGCTCCGTTGTTTTGGGCAGTTTCATTTAGGCTTTCATATAGTTTTATAAATGGAATCAGGGCCAGAGATGTGGCAGCTAAGACGTTGTTGTGTATCTGTATAGCAGCCGCAACTGATAGATTCGATTTTATCTCTGAATCTCTACTTTGCGAACTGCCTGTGTTGTCGCTGTTTGGAATACTCTTGTCTTTCGTGCTGATTGCAGGGATTCTTTTCGGCCGTTGATAAGTATGCGCATCATGGGCTTTGCCATCTTGGCTCCTCGTGTTTGAACTGATGTTGTTACTAGTACAGAAGTGCTGTCCTTGAATTTTTAAGCATGGTGTCAAATCACTCACCGGATTTTGGTCATGGCGATTGGTTGTGGATTTCTGCCCCAAGGATTTCTGATTTGAGCCTATTGCTGTGTCGTCGATGGAACATTCATGGTCGCCTTCATTAAGTATGCCAGAGACATTTTCCACTGTGTTATTGTTTCTTGAAGCTCCAAAAGTGAAGCTTGTTGTTAGTCTTTCTTTCATTTCTTCAAAATCAGCTAAGAGTCTCTTCGTCAAGCGTGCTTCTCGCGCTGCGAAATCGATTTCTTTTAGCAGCGAAATGTTGCAGGGTCCTTGTTGTGGACCATCGGTCAAGTTTCTAATTGCAGGTACCGAAATCCCTTTGGTTGGTATGTGTGCGAGATTTGCCACGGATCCATTGCCTGCTATCGTGGCCGGTTTTAATTGGTTAAAGACCTTAGCGCCATTTGTGATTTTTTGTATTGGCGTGCTTTCTTTGCGTTGATTTTCGTGTGATTTGGTAGACAGAGGAAACGTGAATTTCAGCAATTTTGGATCAAGTACGATGTTTGGAACTTCAAGCGCAAGCAGTTCGTTGTCTGTTACATCGAAAGGTGATTGAAATGCCTCCGCATTTATCTCGATCACCTCTGGTTCCACTATTTCTCTGTTTAAGTCAGCTTCTGCCAGACTGGTCCCAGGCCAAGTATTTGCGCCTAAAATGAGGCTTCTCCTAACTTTAATGCTGTTCCCACCGTTGTCACAGTGGGAGTTCGTAATTTCGGGATAGACTTCAAAGGAGGTTTTTGCCTTACTAGTTTTTTCGTTCTTCAACAACGCTGTGCGCTCAGCAGCTTCAAGAGCGTTTTTGCTTGTTGCTTGATCACGCAGGTATAATTGTTGCGGTATTGACAGTGAATCTACTTCAGAGTACACTGAAGGATTGGCTTTGAAGGTCTCAGCCGTCTGCTGGGTTTGGCCTGTAATGAGGTCATCCGAGGCCGGCGCACGTTCTTTCACAAGCTCTGCAAGAGGGAGAGCTTCCATTGAGCCCGATGTTGCATCTTCTGTGCGCGCTTCCAGAATTGTGTGCGTTAGGTAGTGAGTAGTAGGGATTGCAGGAGAACCCGGATTACTCAGTCCTAACTCACTACATTTGCCGGCCCCCTCGGTGATGTCGAGGGGTGGACATTGACTGTGTTCATTTTCGGGTGCAAGGACACTTCTAATGGCACTATGTAGGTGCAGTTCGGTGCACATAATGGTATTGTCAATTTGCGGCAAGAAATTCTGTGTTTGTTTTAACTTAAGCCGTGTCCAAGGCCTGTTATCCCCCATGAAGGTCTTCTTGTCTGTTAGCCTGTTAACACGCCTGCAGACGGCGGCCTGCGGCAGACAAGACTCTCGCACGGACTCCGCAGGCTCTTATCAACGACCTTTAGAGAGTATAAAGTTGACTTACCTTTGGCTCCAGGTCGGGATCAAAGAGGAAATACCTCCGCAGTCTCCCGTTCCCTAGTCTCTGGTCGCGCAGTCAGCGCCTAACAGCCGCACAACAGCCAACGCCCTCCACCCCTGCCGGGCTCAACGCCGCGAGGGTGAGCGCGGGTGCGTTTTCAATCTGTATCCTGACACGTGATGGATCACGTGATCTCCAGCAAGCTCCGCCCCTCCAGGGAACGAAGCAGGGACGAAACGGCAGTCAGCAAGAGTCCCAGCCAACTCGCAGTGCAGTGAACAGCCGTGCAGCTCCAAAGGACAAGGTAAGCACAAGCAGAAGTTTTTTCTGAAATGAAACGCCTAATTCAGGGGAGCTCAAACTGTCTTAAAACCTTAGGAGTTTGTATTGAAGTGTATTGGTTTATAATATTAAGTTGCCTCCTTCTAGTAAAATGTTTTCTAAAGGATTGTGTAATAAATTAATAAGTGTTTTTACCATGAAACCTTGAGTATACGAGTCTACTTGAACCACTGTGATTGAAAGCCCTCTATGTAACTACTTGTACTGCTCACATTCACTCTTGAGATAAGCCTGGCTGCTCAGCTCACTTCCAAAAACTGAGTGGTACAGACTTATACCAAAGGTTGGTTTGGCTAACACCTGTAGTCCAAATTGTGTGTAGTGGTCCCAGAGGGTACTGCCTGCAATTCTGTCTAACATTGGTGGCAGTGGTGGGATAAATTATAGTTGTTACACTGAGAGTGCTGCTCTTACTTTTGTTCAAGTAACCTTAACAAGGATAAGCAACACTAGAAAAGCAATTGTTTTATAATGCCAGATATGGACAACTTCAAACAGGAAGCCCTGATAATTCTAACAATAGACCAACTGAAAGATATATGTAAAGTCAGGTCTCTCTCTGTGAAGGGCAAGAAAAATGAATTGATTGAGAAATTGTTGAATCATCAAAGACTGGAAAATAGAGCTATAACCCCTAGACCCTCAGAAAATGTGGATAATGTTGATGAGGATGATAATGATTCAGAGTCAGGCTCTAATGTTATTGATGAGTTAGAAGCGTCAGAGGAGTCTCAGAATGTGAGCCCCACTGCACCTCTACTTGCTTTAGGTCCTCAAACTATAACCACAGGGACCCTACCAGGTCCAGTACTGAGTCCAGAATGTGTCTCTCTTAAAATATGAGACTTGAGATAGAGATCAAAAGAATCAAATGCAAACTGACAGTAAACATCAAGAACTCAGGCTCAGAGAAATGAAATTGAATCATAAATTGTCTCTTGAAAATGGTTTTCTCCCAGAGTCTGCATGCCTAAAGTAGCTGTGAGTATGTATGAGGTGGAACTTGATATTTTGGATTGGCTGCTTTTGAATATAACTATGGGATTCAGGGTTTCACAGGGAATCAGTTAATTCCTTGGCTTTTGTCTAGGCTCCCCCAGGTTGCAACTGATGCTGTAATAGAGGTGGGGGAACTTGAAAGATTGGAGTATGAAAATGTGAAGCTAGCTTTGATAGCTACATTTGGGAAAACTCCTTCCCACTACTTTAAGAGGTTTAGGACCCTCAAACAGCATGATGGTACCTCTTGTTCTACCTGGGTGTGTGAATGTTTGAAAAACTTAGATGGTTGGGTAAAGGGTTACAGAGTTAACACTTCTGAAGGAATGAGAAATATATTTTTGTTAGAATCTATTTTTGATGCCTGCTTTCCTGAGCTGAGACAGAACTTGGCTGACTCTAAGTAAAATTATCCAAAGAAGTTAGCAAAGGCTGCTGACTTGTGGGTTGCCAACAGGGGTACTCACCATGATTCTGGGTCAACTAAGAAGAAGAATGATGGGAAACAGCCCAAGAAAGAGAATTATTATACCTCCAATCCAAAAGAGGGCCCCAAACATAAGAAGGGTAAGCCACCAGAGAAACCGAATCAGGCTAGTGACACCTCTGGTGCCAAACTAGAGGGAGGTCATCAGAGACCCCCATTTGTCAACACATTTGAAAATTGTTATGCGTGTGGGTCTACTGACCATGTGAAAGGGGTTCCCAGGTGTAAGGGTAAACATTCAGGGGTCCACACTGTCTCCTTAGCCTTTTCCCCAGAGGAAGAAGTACAAGTGGTAACTTTCAGGTACTGGCTGAAGACCCCATTGGCGTCTCTGCCAGTGTTTCTTTAGTGGGCCTGGATCTGTGGGAACAGCAGAATTTAGTTGTCTATAATTCAATTCCAGATGACACCAAAGAATATTACAAGGACAGTGTTGTTGTAAATGGCCAGGAGACACCTGCCATTAGAGACACTGGGGCCAACACTGGGGCCAGCATTACTGTTGTGGATGAATCTTATTTCAAGGCTGAGGATGTTGCCAGGGAGAGTCCTGTTGGGGAATGTCTTAAAAACTCTTGGAGTTGTATCAAGCACCCCCAGGCCTCCCAGCAAAAGGAAACAGGAGCAGACAGGGAGGGCCAGGGAAAGTACCTTAAATGGTTCTCCAGAGGATTTTACAGAAGACTCTATAACACCCACCCCACAGAAGCTACTAACTGCTATTTCAAGGAAGAATGAGACAAAGGGGAAACCCACGATCTCAAGAAAAAAGTCAGAAAGCACTCCTGTGCTACCAAAAAGGACATCCCCGAGAGAACTGTCCAAGGTTACAACTGTGACTACTCCACGAGCTGAGGCTGAGTGTGAGGAACAACCAGGAAAGGTTGAATCAGTTGCTGAAGATCCAGAGCTGGAAGACCTGACCCCTGTTGGGGATCTGGATCCTAAAGACCATCCTGAGCTGCAGTCTTTACTGGCAGAAAGAGGTCCCTGTAGGGCAGACTTCAGCAAAGGCCAGAGAGAGTGTCCTAACCTTGAGGGTCTTCACCAACAGGCAGCTTCCCAGCTGGACAGGCAAGAGCCAGGGAAGCATAGGTTGTACTGGGAAGATGGCCTCTTCTACAGTGAACCAACTGAGACTATCCCAGTGGACTAATGAAGACTTGTAGTGCCTCTAGAGACAAGACCCCAGTTCCTACGGTTAGCCCATGAGATCCCTTTGGCTGGTCACTTGAGCTTGAAGAAGACCAAAGAAAGGCTGTCTCTATATTTTTACTGGTCTTAGTTGGGGTCTGATGTAGATACATTCTGTAGGAGCTGTCACACTTGTCATATCTCTGGCAAGATTGGAGCCAAAAATGTGGCACCATTGGTGCCCCTCACAGTGGTGTGAGTCCCTTTTGAGAGGGTAGGAATCGACATTGTTGGTCCCTTAGACCCTACAACCTCTTCAGGCCATCATTCTATACTGGTTGTAGTAGACCATGCTACTAGGTATCCTGAAGTCATACCTATGAGGACTGTTACAGCTCAGGCTGTTGCTAAGGCCCTAATTGGTATGTTTACCAGGGTAGGTTTTCCTAAGGAAGTCATCTCTGACAGAGGATCAAACTGTATGTTCCACTACATGCAGGCCATGTGGAAACATTGTGGAGTGACTTATACGTTCTCAACTGCCTACCATCCACAGACAAATGGATTGGTAGAGAGGTTTAACCATACTATGAAGAGCATGATAGGTGCTTTAGAGGAACTCCTTAGAAGAAAGTGGGACCTTCTACTGCCATGCCTTCTCCTTGCTTATAGAGATGTCCCTCAGGAGGGAGTTGGATTTAGTCCCTTTGAGCTTCTGTATGGTCATTCTGTTTGAGGTCCATTGGCCCTAATTAAGGAGGGGTTGTAGAGTGCTCGTTCTGCCCAGCCAGTGAGGGTCACTGACTATGTGTTAGGTCTCCGGAGGAGAATGACACACATGATGACAGAATGACGCATCTGATAACTTAAAAGCAGGTCAGCCTCTGGTGAAGCATTGGCATGACCAAAAGGCCATCATGGTTGAGTTTACACAAGACCAGCAGGTTTTAGGTATGGTTCCTACAAGGCAGAGGGACTTACAGGACAAATGGATAGGACCCTTGAAGGTAATGGGAAAACTTGGAGAGGTCAAGTATCTAGTTGATTTAGGCAATCCTAAGGAGGCCCCCAGGGTCTTTCACACCAACCATCTAAAAGCTTATGTCACCAGACCAGAAATGGGAGCTTTGCTTCTAGCTCCAGCTCAAGAGGAGGAAGAGAGTGAACCACTACCTGATCTTCCCAGGGGACAACCTTTAGATGAAAAAAATAGAAGGAGTAAATCTCTCTTCTAATCAGACAATGGAAAAACAGGAGGAGTGCAAGTTTCTGTTAAATCAGTTTCCCTCCCTGTTTACACTATCACCAGGCTTGACCCCTTGAGGCCAACATGATATTCTCATTGGTGACTGTTTACCTGTTAAGAGCAGAGGTTACTGGATGCAGATCATGTCAGAACCCACATAAAGGAATAGGTCAACAAGATGCTTGATCTCGGGGTAATATGACCCTCTACTAGCCCATGGTCTATTCCAGTTGTACTAGTGCCAAAGGCAGGATCCAAGAAGTTGATTTTCTGTGTGGACTATAGAGCTCTAAATGCAGTTACACAGACTGATGCCCGTCCTTTACCTAGGATAGATTATCTGGTGGACAAACTTGGTTGAGTCAAGTACCTCAGTACATTTGACCTAATGTCAGGCTATTGGCAAATAGCCCTGACCGACCATGCCAAGGAGAAAACTGCATTTTCAACGACAGCAAGCCTCTACCAGTTTAAGGTAATGCCTTTTGGATCAAAGAATGCACCTGCAACATTCCAAAGGATAGTTAATCAAGTTCTGAATGGGATGGAGGACTTCTGCATGACATACTTGGATGTCATTGCTGTGTTCAGCCCTACTTGGAAAGAACATTTTGACCACCTAGGATATGTTTTGCAGGCTCTTGAGCAGGCCCATCTGACCATAAAGGCAAACAAATGTCAAATTGGTCAGAGCAACGTGGTCTGCCTTGGACATGAGGTAGGAGGAGGTGAAATAAGGCCATTTCCTAGCAAAGTACAAGCTGTACAAGAACCAGCCACCCCTACTACTCAAACCCAAGTGAGAGCCTTCTAAGGTCTCAATGGTTATTATAGGAACTTCATTGAGAACTATGGCTCCATAGCTTCTCCCTTGAATGTGGTCTCCTCGCCCACATTTCCTAAAAAGGTCAGATGGAATGAGGAGTGCAACAAGGCATTTGAAGGATTTAAGAAAGCCCTTTGTCAAGCTACAGTCCTAAGAGCTCCTGACTACAGCCAGACATTCATTGTGCAAACAGATGCTTCCAATACAGGTTTAGGTGCAGTTCTGAGTCAGCTGGATGAGAAAGGTAGGGAGCACCCCATCTGCTTCATCAGCAGAAAGCTGAAGGAACCAGAAACAAGGTGGGCAACCATTGAAAGATAATGTTTTGCTATTGTGTGGACACTGAAGAAGTTTAGACCATACTTGTATGGATCTACTTTTGTGATTCAGACTCACCACCAACCCTTGAGATGGTTAATGCAGATGAAGGGGGGAAATACTAAATTGCTAAGATGGTTAATGCTGATGGTCTCTCCAGAATGTTTGACTGACTGGAGTAAGGAAATTCATCCAGGGGTGGATTAAATCCTCCTGTCCCTTAGTGTGTGGGGGGGGGGCAAGCGTTAGGGAGAATTCTCATAAATGTGCTAATTCTCTTCACCTTAGAGACCCCCAGCAACTTGTAGGATTTTTGCGGACTTTATTTTCTTACCTGGAAAGAGTGTATCCCTTGTTTCCCCTCTTTCATGTATTTTAATGTGTGTTTTACATTTGTGTTCTTTGATTATGGAGTTTTAGATAACTCCATAGGCATCAACTTTCATGTGTGTCACAAAGCACCCTCAGTGCAGTGACACATGGATGTTTTTTAGACTTCCCAAAGGTTTAAATACCTTCTCTGGATAAACTACTGTTTCCCAGAGAATGTAAAGTGAAATTGACTTTACTAGTCTTTACTAGTCTTTCCAAATTCCTAGACGCAGCACACACCATCTTACAATGGAGTGCTGGAGGGGTTACCTAGTATCCCCTGTGTCTAAATACTAATAATGTAGCAGTCAAATGCCATGGCTGGTGGCAGTGGTTTTACAACAAACTACCATACTTTTTCCCGACCGCGAACACTGGTAGCTTAAAATCACAGGAGCCATGTTTTCCAAGATGCCGCCTTAAGTCCCTTTGTTTAAAGAAGTCCCGGTATATTTTTTTTTCATGTTTCTTTTTGGAAAGGTCCTTCAAGTGTTTGTCTCTGCGCCCCAAACCAGGTTAGGTCCCTTTATTCATATGCCTCTGGCGGTCTTCAGGACTGAAGACCACCTCTGGAATCTGAGTGTCTAGGATGGGAAAGAATTGAGGGAGGTGGCCGAAACTCCCTGCGCTTAGTCTCCTAGCAGACCCAAATGCACTCCAGCGTGATTGGCTGGCTGACTGTCTGGCAAGGAAAGACACCCTGCTGGGTGAGTGACAGCGAGGCTGGAATGAAAGGGAGACAACTGTTTAAAAGGCCAATCTTCAGGACGGGAAAGCAGAGTCGACCACTGGAACGAAAGAACCGAAGACGAGCTGGAAGAAGATGGCTGCTACAACTCCTGGACCGTTGGTTTGCCCGGTTCATCTGGACAGAGAAGCCCCTTCAAGGACGACTTCTTCCTTTGAGTTGGTGGGACCAATCAACTCCTAAACCACCTGGATACCATTCTCAAGGCTGATTAGGATTAACCAGGGAGAGGGACTCCAGCTTGTGCGCTTTAATCTACAGCTACTGGAACTGAAGTGACTCCATCTTGTTTTCTTTTTCTACGATCCAATGCAGTGCAGGAGCCCCCCGACTTCCTGCCTCTTGTCCCCATGACTGAGGCTCAGGAACAGCGAGATCAGCAGGACCTGCCATGAACCAACGTTGTCAGCTGCATTTTGTTCTTCATACTAAGGTACTGTGCCAAACCGATTGAGAGAATGCTACTCTTGCGGTGAAAGTTCGTGAGAATTTGCCCAACTTGCAGGCCTAATCAACTTGTGGCCCGACATATGATTTTATTTCACCTAAACTACTTCTAAGAACTTTCGCAAAGACTTCACAGTTTGATACCAGAACTGCTCTTTCCTATCCTGAACACTAGCCCATTGACTTTGGCATGGCCTATTAACTTGAATTGAACTCCTCTGGTGAACTGAAACTATTTGCACTGTCTAACGATTATATGTGATCTATTCTACTTACCTTGTGCTTTTGCTCCCTTCTAAGTAACCGAACTGCCATTTGGCTCCTATTTAAGGGGAGCTCAAACTGTCTTAAAACCTTAGGAGTTTGTATTGAAGTATATTGGTTTATAATATTAAGTTGCTTCCTTCTAGTGAAATGTTTTGTAAATGATTGTGTAATAAATTAATAAGTGTTTTTACCAAGAAACCTTTAGTATAACTGTCTACTTGAACCACTGTGATTGAAAGTTCTCTGTGTAACTACTTGTACTGCTCACATTCACTCTTGAGATAAGCCTGGCAGCTCAGCTCGCTACCACAAACTGTGTGGTACTGACTTATACCAAAGGTTGGTTTGGCTAACACATGTAGTCCTAATTGTGTGCAGTGGTCCCAGAGGGTACTGCCTGCAATTCTGCCCAACAATTCACCATTCCAATAAAGGTGTCTGCGCCCATAGTGATACTTGGGAGGGTCGCTGTTATCCACCAATATTCAAATGGTGTTGCGTTTTAGGTCTACTAGAGGTGTCAGATTTAAAAATAAACCTTGTTGTTGGAGATGGGAATTTAGATTTATGTATGTGTCCTGATGGTTGAGGTGCTGTTCCGCTTAATTTTGAGGGTTAGAGTAAATTGCAGCACCTGTCCTAGGATGGTGACCTCTTCTCACACTTGAACTTCAACCACATAAGGCAGCGATTGAGCAGTCTAGAATGCTTTTTCAATCTTGTTAAAGCCCATGGGGTTACTCCCTAGTCGGGACTAGGCTTCATTATTAATTATGTCCAAATTGATTGCGAATCGCTTGAGAATGTCACTTCCCAGATAAAAGGTGGAAGGGACATCTCTCATGACCCAACAATTATGGTCTATGCTGTTGTTGTCAATTGACATTTTTAGCATACACCTGCTAGGCAGGAGATGTTTGGAATTTAGGGTTTCCAGACCTACTTCCCATTTGTCAATCAAGTTATTTATTTAATAAACTTACAGCTATCAAGCTTTGTATATACAGCAGTTAAAACACATACAATACAACAAATGCACAAACCTTAAAACAATTCACATTAATTATAAAATTTACACCTCATTAATCTATACATTTGAAAATCTCACTTATTCTCAGATAAAGTTTTACAAATAATTATATATAATTAAGATCATAAACCTTGGATAAAAGCTGTCCACAAACTCTCTGTCATCCTAACATCAATATGATTGTTGTATGATTTAAAAAACAAAGATCTCATCGCTCTTAGACTTTCAAAACACAGCAGAAGATGGTGTAATGATTCAATCTCACCACACAGTCTGCAGAGGCGTCTACTCCGCTCTATACCAAGCCATGCTCCCTTTATCTCTAAAACTATGGACAGATTGAACTTCATTATGAGATAAGTTCTAAACACATATTGACTCGGATATGCCTTGATATAATTAGGGAGTTTTACACGATGCATGTAGCACTGACAAAAATGTCCACTATGTGCTTAGAAGGCCAAGGAGACTAGATGCAACTCATTGCAGTGAATTGATATTTTTCTTTTGAGCCTCCTCCTAAATGAATTCACAGGAATCTTCATCGATGTTGTTTGAAAACCTATTTTCCAATGCTCATAAATGGACATCACAATTCCTAGTACTCCCAAAATATGGCACGTGTGTAATTTCAAAAAGGCATGCATATGAGTTACCCAATGGTGTCATTATCAAGATGCAACAGATTTACATAGCTCATTACAGAACGCCTATTATATACTGCTTTAATACACTTCATATTAAATTCAAGATAGAGGTATTCAATGGAGGTGTTACTAGGGAGGCACATTAGTTTTCTCAATATAAAGGCTTCCAGATTAATTAAGCAAGGCAAAAATATATGGCCCCATACCTCTATTGCATACATAAGCATTGAGCGAACCTTTGCGGTATACATTAATAGAACCGCCTCGGCTGAAAATCCTACATTAGATCCTATAAAAGCACTGATAGTGTTAGCAGCAATTAAACAACACACTTTCACAGACGACCATTGCTCTTCCCAAGCTTGTTTGCTATCCAACAAAACCTACTAACCTACTTACTATTTCAATCTCGATACTATTAAGGTACCACGTATATTTTTTATAAATGCGCTTAGCTAGAAACACCATTATTTCACTTTTTTCAATGTTAATGCGTTACCCATGATTTTTTGAGTATGCCTTTTGTGCATCTAATAGCTTTTGAAGGCCAGATGGGGTATGGTCTAAAAGCAACAAGTCATCAGCGTATGCCAACCACCCTACTGACGATTCAACGCATTTTACAGGATGTGTTGATTCTAGGCAACTAAAATCTAGTTCCATATCAGCTAAATACAGGTTAAACAAGGTTGCGGCCACAATAAAACCCTGCTTAACCCCACAACATGTAGGTATTACAGCAGAGAGCTTCCCTCTTGCATCAAGTCTTATTCTTACAGTTGTGTTAATATATAACAACATTAGCATCTTGGGTGGTCCTCTAGGAATACACGAGGCTTGGAGCTTCACCCACAGTTGATTTCTCAGCACAGTATCATACGCGGCAGAGAAATCAATCAGGGCACAATATGTATTTAAATCCCTACGTTTGCCTGCATATTCAATGCTAGAGATTAGTACCATAAGATTATGGTTTGTGCAAGCTTTTTCCTTGAAACCAATTTGATTAGGTGGTAAAATGTTCTTAGTTTTAATGCAGGAATTAAGTTCCACTAAAAGTACTTGTGCCAACATTTTCGAAGGGATATCTTGCATTGTCAACAATCTAAAGTTCTATGGCTCGGCCCAAGAACCTTTCTTATATAGGGTAAGAATGTGACTTGTGTGACGTGATTCTGGAAGTATGCCAAACTTACCGATTTCTGCAAACAGTAAAAGGAAAACTTTGGCCCAAAGATGGGGATTAAGTTTAAACAAAAGGTTGCAGGACCCATCTGGACCCGCTGCACAAGAGTTTTTGAGATTGGCAATTATTGATGCTATATCTGATATAGTTGATTCACACTGCCAAATATCCTTTGGTATCAAACATCTCTGACTGATAGTTTCAGTACGGCCCAATGCTGATCCAATATAAGAACACCATGCTTCCTCTGATATACAATTAATTGTAATGTCTCTTTTCTTGTTTTTCCTGAAGACATCCCATATCTTAGAGGAGTCATTGGATTGGGCCGACAGTGCAATTTCCTTCCATCTTGCATTTTCCAAACTTTTCTTATAGGCACTGAGCCAAAGACAATACTTCTTCTTGATAAATTTAACTTTAATAGAGATAAAAGATGGTTGAAGCCCCGGCACTACTTTGCGTACAGCCATTGCTATCTCACATCTTACCTTCTATTTTTCATTACTTATATTTTTGTCATAATGTTTATATTGACCCTTATTGGTTCATTCAAATGAGGACTTATATGTACGAAACTCCCCAACTTTGTTCTGTATTTTTTAGATCATTACAGAGAAATTGCTAATTAAACTACTTCCTTCTTTATTAATACTTTCTTCCTTTCTATTAAAAAGTTGGAAATAAGAGATTCCGCAACTATTTTAGCACGGGACAAATTATTGAAATGCTATTGTATTCTATTATTACCTGCGTTCACAAAAAACTGTCCATTGCTATCATATTCTGTTAATGATACCTCTGTGTATGGCAGTTTATTGGTCTGATCTTTTGGGAGTTTCCTGAATAAGTATTCGCTGATGAAGCTCCTTCCATTATTCAGGCATACTCTGGCGAGCACGGTCCCTCCACCCCAATTAACTGAATGGGGAAAAACAACTGCTTGGCCTTTTTCCGAATGTCTGTCAGACTTTGAGCAGACACTTCCTTGTCTGGTTTGACGGGACTCAAGGTTTCTTCTGGTTTTGGACAGATGTAAACATTTAGGGTGTTCCCTTACAGTATGGATTGCCACTTTAACATGGGAGGAAGGTTGATTTTCAAGAATGTAGAAGGGTTCTCATCACCAGTTTGTTCTCCTACAGAAATGACAGTGATGTCTGGTACTTGGTTATTTGTTTAATGGAACTGTACATTCTCATAGCATTGATCAATTATGTGACAGGTACCATTCAGGCTTACATAATTGGTACACATTTTTAATTTGATAGGGCGGTTAGTCTGAGTGCAGAGGACCTTGCATACACAGTCGATCAGAGGTGATAACCTCCTCAGGAGATGGTTCCCCAGTAAACAAGGTGTGCCCTCTGGCGTCACAACGATCACCGGATGTTTCAGCCGGTGCCTACCATATCTTATGTCCAGATCCGCAGTCCCTTTGAATGAAATATTATTGCTGTCAGAATTTTGGAGTATCCAGGAAGCGGGGTGAGTTGAATTCGGGAGCCCTCCCCTATCCTGAGTTTAGTTGGTCAAAGGCCCTTTTTGACAAGCGGGTGGCTTGGGATCAAGTATCCACCCGAGCTGTTAATTCACACTTACCCTGCAACTTAACCAGTTCATAAAATCGGCCTTCCTTTTCCTCCAAGGTACAAAGAAAGTGTGAGTTATTTGACAGCCCGGTGGTCATTTACTTAAATATTGAACTCTGGCACTGTGTGATCTTGGCCAATTTTCTGTGTCAGAGTTCGGGAATCTGTAAAATAAACTTTGCAACTCACAATGGGAGTTTTTGGGGAAGCCTCCTTTTCCCCACCTACTTGGCTGTCCCCTGTTACCTGGCACCAGTTCTCAGAACCAGACAGCCCCTCCGTTTCATTTATATGTGACTCACATGTTTGTGTTTCAACAGTGTCTGATTCTGGGGTGGTCTCCATACTGAACCTGTCCCACTCAGGGTCTTTTAGGACCCATTTTTCTTTGGAAGGTCTCCCCCCTGTTTTTGAAAGAGAAGGTCTGCTTACCTAAATCTTCTAGGGATTATTTTCTTTAAGGGGATAATCTGGAGTTCCTCCACAAAGTGAGTTCTTCTTTGGCCTTTCCTACTTACCCTTTGCTGTTAGGGTCTAACATTTTGGGGGTAGGAGAGAATCGTTCAGATTGAGAGGTTTTAGGGGTTGTGTTTGTTTGAGAAAGAAGGCTTCCTCAAGTGCTTGACATCTCCTCTACCTCCCAGCCCCTTCCTCTGGAAACTGTGGTTTTCCAGATGTTTCTTCCCATCATTTCCCTCCTGGGGCATCAGACCTGGGTGTTGAGGAATTCTGGAAAGCAGGATTAGGTTGAGTGTTGGACCTAGCCCTCAGCATGCACCCCAGATCATTGGTCTGTTGCTGGACCTGTCGCTCCAGTTGCAAGACCATGTCTGGGTGGTAAGTAGGTCTCAAGTCATACCTGTGGTAGGGTCAGAGGGATCATTGTTATGGGCTCCCGTCAGACTACCATTCGATTGGGTCAGGTTGGGAGGTCCCTTCTGCTTTCCATTTTGCTTGTTGGCAGGAGGGTTACTTTTAGGCCCCCCATCTCCAGATACAACGGAGGGGTAGTTTTTACCTCTGCCACAATTGCAGCAGCAGGGGCGTTAGATGGTTTGGGGGTTTTGACAGTACTTTTATTTTCAGCAGGCTTTTGGACCTCAGAAATCCTGGTGGCCTGTTCAGTCACCCAATCCAGGGTCCTAAACTTGTGAAAGGCATGAACCAATTGAGTCATTATGCATTTTGGGAGAGCATGGAAATATGTAGTTATGAGCTCCCTACTATTGGTGTTCAGCCACCGGGAAGTCTGAGCAAATACCCTTTTAACTCCAGAACAAACTCGCTAGGCACCTGATCTTCCCCACACTGCAAGTTATATGTAGCCTTAAGGGCTTCCTGTGAGTTCCTATGGGTGGAAAAATGTTTCAGTATGGCCGCCTTATAAGTGGACCATTCATGATGATCCTGTTCCTCCAGTTCGCAAAGAAACTGGAGTACTCGGGTGAGAACGTCCATTTAACAAATGCTATACAATTCACATAATTCCTGATCTGGAATGATGCCAGCAGCTGTTCATAAAGTTCTAGGTGTTCCCATACCGAAAATGTGGCATTCCTACGGTATGGGGTCAGGAAGCTCTTTATGGCCTTGATTTGTCTTAATGGGTCTTTCACAAAACCCTTGCTCTGTTTCGCAGTGTTTTTCTTCCTATGCGCATCACCTTCTGACTCAGAGCTGCTAGTGGTGCTCCCTTCCCTGTCTTCTAGGCACTCCCTATTTCTATGAGACTGGCAATATGTCCCAGAACCACAGGGTCCAGACTCCTCTCGTCTGGACCAAAGAGGTCTCTCAGGTCCACTCTCCCTGGAGTTCCTTTCAGGCCCAGGACAGAACCCAGTTTCCTCATTCCTCCTGCAAGAGAGTTTGGGAAATTTCCCCCCTACCCCTGAATATGCAGAGGTTTTTAGAATGCGCTTCCTAGGCTGAAAGTCTGGCTTTTCTCCTTCAGCAAAGGGGACAAGGTGGTCTCTTTGTAGTCACATCTTCAGCAAATTAAACTCCCTGACTCTCTCCTCATGAGAGTTTTCATGGTTTGTATTACTTACCGTATTTTTCCTTACTTCACAGGACACACTGGTCCAGCCACTTTCCCTTCTTTGTGGTAGAGATGAATACTCATCAATATCAGACAGGGACTGGACTTCCTGAGCAGTTGGACTATGCCTGGGCAGGTCTAACTGACTCACGTCACCCTGTTCTTGATAAGGGGCATGCATGAGGTCAGTTTCCATTTGTGCACAAGAGGTTGTGAATGACTGGCATGAGGCCTCAGTTGGGAAGGGCACCTCACCTTGATCAGTGGGCCTTATCCCATATCCTGATTGGTCAGGGTGACTCAGGTCCTGTTTATAATTTTCAATTTTCTTGGTGAGGAACCTGTGTCTTTGTTTATTTGCTGTTGGTAGTCAGAGAGCTGGCTTTTTAATTCTGACACTAAGGCCTGATTAATCTCATGCACCCTGCTCTGAGCTACCTATCGATCCTTTGTTTTCTGCACATCCTGCTGAAGTGATTAATTTTTCCTCTGTGAGCTGTGTAAGCTGTGTGCATATTCAAGGTGCTTTTCCTTCAGGAGACTAATCTCTTTCTCTTGTTCATCCCTACATTTTGCTGCCTCTAATACTTCAGCTTCTATTGTCTCGGGAGGATAGCACAGGGGCAACGTGTTCGCCTTGGAAGCAAAATGACACCGAGCAACACAGGTTCGATCCCCGGGTCTGTGCTTAGAAAACTCAGGATATTAAGCGTGTTATGAATAACCTGTTATATTTGCCTCACTCGCTCTACTAACTCATTGCTTTTTTTTCCTATTCTGGTCATTTCCTAAGAACCTGACTGTTCCTTTTCTACCTCCATTCCAACTGATGTATCCTCGGTAATAGGACACTGTTATCCTGATTCAAGAGGTCTTTTTCCTGAGCCAGTTGCGTACTCCATTGTTTCAGAGTACTTACCTGCTGATGTATCTGATCAACCCCTTTGATAATTAATTGACTTTTTTCAGTTTTCAATTGTTTTATTTCTCATTGGAATGCAATTATGTCCCCCAAAAAGACTCTATTAAGAGCAGACTGTTCATTTAGCTTGTGTCGCAGTGTGCTCAGATTTTTTACACACTCTTTTTGTGAATTATTCAGTGAAAAAAACTAGGTTTCATGCTTGGAACTCTCTTGCTGCAGTGTTTTTAACTCAGGTTTGAGTTGTTGAACAAGATCTGGGCCTGTGACAGGTGCCCAGCCTGATTCATCCTACTAGCATCACTATTTTGCCAATACTTGTTTACTAACAGCAAATGAAAATATAACTGAGCAGTTAGCTGAGCCATTTGTATCTGTTCATCACGAGGAGCAGTTGTGGTCATATAAAATGCTTCAAGTGCTCTGTGTAATATTCCAGCTTCAAATAGTGCTTACTGAGGTAACCTTCCGTACAATTCTGGTTTACCAGTTTCCTGCATCGTCCTCAACCCATTCTCCTTTGAGAAATAATTTAGTTAGGAGATGCTCCATGGCTTCCCTATTTTATACAGTAGTCATTTTCAAAGTTGTCTTTTTGCATACTAATAAAACTTTCTTTATTCCAGGGCAAAATCACTCTGTTCCTGCTTGATTTCCTCACTGAAATAAATTCTTACACACTATTAATGTTTTACCTAAACATCCCCCTGGAACTCAGGAGTCAAGTCCTAGTGGCACTTTAGGAAAACATAGATGACTTTCCCTCTACCTTATTGCAATTGCATCAAAATGAATAGACTGTTACAATGTACTTGTCATGGGTCAGGACTAGAAAGACAAAACCCGGGCCGAACCCACATTTTGTATCGGTTTATTGATAAAATGGGAAGTTCTTTCATCCCCACTCACATGGTTATGCAACAAACTGTTTAACAGATTCTTTTTTTTTTTAGCTCAATCTCAGACACATATCATGCCCCTTGGATCCCTCGCCCCCAAGCTAACATTGAGCCAAGAACCAGGCCGGTGTACGGGAAATATATTGGTATTTATTTAATTTAAAAGTAATAGAAATGAGCACGAAAATGTTTTAAAAAAACACTTTATCCATAGCACAACACAATCAACGTCTCTCAGCATAAATCAATCACAAAAGTGAGTTAAAAAGACACAATCGCAATTATTCACTTTCTGTAAATATCACTTCACAAAATAATTCCACTGATCAATAGCAAAGGCACTTATGTAGCATTGGGCAATTTTTATTTTCCTGCAGACTTAAATAGCTAGCAGTAGGATTTCAAGATTGGTAATTATGATTTGCCCACACTTTTGTGACAAAGGTTGATTTATCAGTTTGTTTTTCAGACACCCCACCCCCTCTTTCTTTGATCTATGTTGGTTAATCAGACAGAAAAATTGCAATGCTTTGGACATTTTTTGATTTCAGAGCCCCCCTTACTGAATGGCCTGTGTTGGGGAAGCTAGATAAAAAGGTTGGACTTATTTAAGAACAAAGACACCACCTATCCTTACGAAGTTGGGGTCAGATGGACAACAAGGATTACCCAATTAAATTATAGGCTATAGTTATCAGCGCACACTGGGAAGTGAGCTTTGTTATTTAGAATTTTAACAAAATTCACCCATTAGTGTTTTGCTAAATGGGGAATTAATTAAATTAATATTTATGGTTAAATAGGCCAAGGATCTACACAGTCCCCCCCACCCACTATAAAGGAAAAGGATTCAAGGCAAGCAGATTCCCCCATATTTTGGTTTCCCAGGGCAAAGTTCTACTTACATAGCAAACCTCCGTTTAAGGTTCAGGAAAGCCAGCTTTCCTGAACCTTCCTGAAAGCCAGCTTTCCTGAACCAGGACACTCTGGAAAGATATGGCAGCGGTCTGGTCACTCTACTATCAAAGATGGCTTCCCGCTCTCCACCATAGGTCCGAGTCAGCTTTGAGGCCTTCCTAGAGATAGACAACTTCACCCAGATGCACTCTCAGCAATCTCTTCTGGTGTCTCCGTACAGCTGTCAGATGGTAAGTTTCAGCAGCCTTCCTGATGGTCTGCCTCTTCTGTCTGTCCTCCTGTCTTTCACCTTTTTTTCTGTTCCCTGTCCTTGTGCAGTCTCCCTTATATAGCAGTGATGACACCACCAATTGTACAATCTTGGGGATGTACCCTGCAATAATCCCTGTCACTAGGATTGGACAGTTACCCGTCTCTCTCCTCCCAACCCAGCCTCCAAGTCTGTATTGGTATAGGGGTCTGGAGCAACATATGGCAATTGCCATGTGCAATCGCCCCTTTGTTTTCCTTTCAACTTTTTTGTGAAAACTATTTATGTATCACAATTTCATAATTTTACTAGCAACTGCCATACTAAACATATTTTCTGTTTCCGCTAATCATGGGGAATTAGATAAGATGACCACCAAGTCCACATCATGCAGCACGGCCATGTGGCACCTTTCTGCTATTGCCATAAAAAGTATAAATGTTATGAATATGTAAATTAATAAACATATCCCTAATTTAATTTTCCAACCGCTCACCAACTCTCACATTTGGAACATGTTCAAATCAGCTAGAAACCTAGTTTAACTGGTCCTTGCAGTTCCAAGGGTCACAGAAAGATAAATATTATATCCCCAAAATCGCATGGAAATTACATAAAGAATGGCACAGAGATGAAATCCATCTGCCTTATGATGTTTGAGAAAAAGGCCTAAATGATGATAGTCCTTTTAAATTAATTGCGAATGTTCATGTGGGAGAAACGGTCCTGCTTCGTGCCTTGCAGCCATTTGTTTTCCCTGGGTCAGCCGGTGCCTTTATCAGTCTACTTTGTGTTGGAAGCTTGCTCTTTGAAGTGGGTGCCCCCATTTTCACACATAGTAGTAACACTCTCATCAATGCTGATTTTACTTGAAGTCCATGCTTTCAGAGCCTGCAGGTCTGGAGAGCACTGAATTTCGATGCTTTTAGCAAGACATTGTTGTGTGGTTGGTCATTAGATGGGAGATGTGACATCCTGCCTGACAGTGGGAGCTTTCCTTTGTGTAGTTTGCCCACAGCCAACAAAAGGGTCTGCCTTGGGCTGACGTTTTCCATGAATAAAAAGCGGTTCTTCAAATGTCACTGGGGGTTTGTGGGTGAAACATAATATACATTGCTCTTGGTCAACCCACATCTTTTGTTTTCCTCACATTTTTCCTGGGTGCAGTGTTATTTTTTCCACTTTACTTTTAAAACCGTTTTTATTTGCAACACATGTGCAGGCCATTTTTGTTTTCAATGTTTAAAAATCATGTTTTCCATGTGACAGGGATCTTTGATTCTTCCTTCTTTTGTAAATTAAAATGCTGCTTCTCCATTGGTAATGACAGGTAGGCCCCATTCCAAATGGCTCTTTAACTTCACTTGAAAAACAAAAACGCCCCCCACAGAAGCAGGCTTAAGGGCACAGGAGTGCAGGCAAGCAAGACATCTATAGCGACCATCAGCAACAGGTAGTAATGCGGCAATCACGGATCAGGGCAGCGTCATGCACTCTCCTAATTCGGGACTCAGAGTGCTACCCAATTTTGTGGGAGCAGGCATGGGAACACAATCATGCAATATCCCAAGTCTCGGGTTTCAACTCGAGTTGGTGGCTGTTCTGCGGGATAACCCGACGTAAAGCTGGGCAGTTCACTGGATGGCCCAGGGACCATTCCGAAAGGGTTCCTTCGGTGGGTAAGAGGAGGGTGCTGAAAGGTGTTGCTCCTACCACTCCAAAAGGGTGAAGCGTCCTTGCTGGCCTCCTTGACTGATAATGAAAACAGGATTCCGACTGGACAACAGAGAGTGAAGGGTGCCAAACCTTCCAAAGTGTCGACGCCGGGTGGAAAAATCTATTTCTTCATTGCAGGATACTTGGCGCTCCTTCTGTACTTTGGGAGAACTCAGGTGATTGACCTGAAATGGATGCAGAGCCCCTTCTCTTATCCATGATTAGCTTGGCGCCAAAATCAAGGACTTCCAATTGAAGATCTGCTCTCATGCAGGCATCCCAGTAATCGATCAATCATGACCCACAGTGGTCCAGTCATTCAGGCACTCCAGACATCCTGGCACCACTAGTGTGGATTGGGACCAGACAGTCCCAACCCGCATCTTGGGCACACACAACTTTCATGCAGAAGCCCGCAAAAGAGATTGTTTTTTGCAGGAGGCTGTATGCCCAAATAAGCTAAACTCTTGTTACTTGACCCGGTTGAAGGCAAGGGGCAAAATGGGTAATGGACGGAACAAAAGACTTTTTGGCTCGCCCATTTTCAGAAGCCACAGTCTTGAACCAAACACGGTAAATGCAATACGATTCCATAAAAAGAAGTAAAACACTTATAAAAAGTAACTGCTGCCACTGGTTTGTCCTTGACACACTTGTAAAAACTCCCAAAAATCCTCTGATGGTTTCTACGACCATCAAACAAAAGCACCCCAGCGCACGATACTAGAAAGTACATTGTGCACTGTTAAACACAGTCGAAGAATAAGGGAAACATAGTTTCAGAGTACTGACGGCTGAAAGATGTGTCAGTTTCCCCATAACAAGTGAGCAACAGCCCAGGGGAGTTCAGCTGAAGGTTGGGCTCCACTGGCAAAAAGTCAGGATAGGATAGCCACACAAAAGAAAAAAGCTTGAGGGGTCCACAAATGGAGGGAAAACTACATATTTATGCAATCTTTCTTAACAGTAACCATCTGCACCGCTACCAAATTTTCTATAGCACCTGGAAACGTCTTTTGTGCTAGATGGAATTACAATAGAATCAGACAGACTCAAAGAATATGGCAAAGTTCTGCTTTATCAATTAAAAAAAGCAGGGTCAACTGGCAGACATCTGACTGATGCTTGCGCACTCAGTAACAAACTTGATTGCATGGAGGTCTTGTACCCCAATATGCATCATTTATTACATCATTCTATGTGGCAAGATATCAAACCTTTCAAGCAAAGTAATTGGTAAAAGGAACATATTTACTTATAGAACATATCAGGATTAGTGCATCATTGGATACCCCTTATCTGTAGGGCATGCCTTGTACTACCTCTAAATACGAATAGCACTGATTATAGCAGACATAACAACGGTGGATTGGCTTCTGCAACATTGTATGTTTGGTTGTCCCCCAAACCCACTGAATGGTTGGCATACTATCGCAACCTCTGAATCTCGGCTCCTTTGCAGTACGCACGTTTAACTAAACCTAGGTGTTTGAATCCTGTCAGACTATTCCCCATTTTCCCAATTAGTCCATCATCTCTCATCGGTAGTCCACAGGCCAAAGTCTTCAGTTTGTAGTTGACCTTGTGACTGCTCACTGTCCTGGAACATTCAAATCAGTGTGAGCACACCACTATCTTAGCTTGTAGCTCTAATGAATAGCCTTTGTTTTCGACTTCTGAATCACATGTAAAGAGACCATGAATGTGTCCATTTCAGTCTTTCATTTGCTGCTAAGAGATTTAGTTATGCAGTGTGCTGTTGTCCTCTTGGCCTCTAGAGACTGGCTCACTCTATCTCATATGAACTTTGTATGCTTTTAATTGACCAGCAGTGTGGCTCTGACAGTTGTTTTCTTCTTCCTTCATCTATGAAGAATGTCCCACATTCAGAGCTTATCCATGTACTCCCTTTGTGCTCTGTGCCTTTAAAAATAGAAGCTGCTCTTTGGGCCAACCATGACTCATCATCGGCTCTGAACTTGGAGCTGCTTTCCTGCACTTCCTGATTCTTACAACCTTGGCCTGTCTGTGCTGAGGTAGCATGGTTATATTCAATGCCCAGCGTCCATTTTCCTACTATGGCCTTCTTTGCCAGGTTATGTAATCCTCTATAGCAAGGTTCTATATTTTGTCTTTCTACCTTGCATTACTGCACATTTACAGTTATTGGTCTGTAAGTTACTTCATCTTCTTTATTATATCCATGGTTACTTTAGCTTTAGGTACATGTTACTCTTAGTGCTTCAGTTACATTGTTACTTACTATTTTCATATTGTTTCAGCATAGGATCAAATGTCTTTTTCATGATATCACTTTGCCCTTGTCAGATTTCACTTTAATGTCCATCCATGATATTCATTGATGCATTCTGACATCTTCGTAGACAACATTATTCCATGTAAAATTCTTCCACGCAACATCTTTCCACGTTCAGTGCAAGGGTACATTTTAAATGACTAAGTGCATAACATCTCTCATACACTTGATGCGGTATAGAATCGATGCAGGGAGTTCCATCTACGACTTTGCTCCAACTGTTCCAATATGTCAGCATTGAGGGGGCAGAAGCTGGCAAGATATAATCAACCTGCTCCTCTACACCTTCTTTTATAGGCAAAGGTCTCTAAGTAATTGGACTAAAGCTAGCCTGCTTTAGGAGTATAATCTCTGCCCTTGAAATGAGTGGATTTTGCCCCTTCTGATGTTAGACCCAAATTACTTTAGTCCAGCTGAAGAGGATGGGACAGGAAAGAGAGATTCAAAATGGTGGAAGTGTCCTTCCATTGAAGAGAGTTCCCCTGAATACTCTACCTCTGCCCAATTCCCTTCTCTCTAAGTACAAAGGCCTTTAGAAATACAGCATCCTAATGTGTGGCGTGGCTCTCTTTGAAAGAGTGTGCTCCTTGGTTCAGTTCCCAGGCCAACTTCCTATGGAGTGGTTGTCCCTGGGAAAAGGGTGTTACTTGCCCTTACAAATGGACAAAGAGAAGCACTCTTCTATGACCACAGTCCTGCCGATGGGCATGGATGCACCTTGTCTGGGAGGAATACACATAATCCTTCCACAGCTGAAATGGGACAAAAGGGCTGACACACATGCAATATCAATTTAATGTGGCTGGGATAACTCTGAGAGATGCTGGCCACCATACCCTAATCTTTTATTTTATTTTATTATAATGTGTTTAGTTAAAAAGAACTTTACACATACACATAATCAGAAAAATGTAAAACATCACAATTTCATACCAAAGTATATACATTGGTTAAGATCACCAAATCATCAGCATATTGATTAAACCTTTCATATCAACTTATCACATTATCATGATTTCCCACAACATTAATCAGATTTAAGTCAATTGATAAGCTACAAAGGTACCATGCATTTCCCTCCCTTTCCAAATGCTTTGCCTACCTGCAGGCATACCCTATGAAGTGCTTTGTACAATGATTTGTTTCCTGAGTTTAAACAGTACATCCAAAAATCAATATTTTTATTATTTCAAAGTTATGCACAAATCTCCCAGGTTGCACGTATAGATACTGCTGAGTGATTTACAATTTGTCATAACATGTTTTGCTTTTTCCAAAACATGTCTAAATGTACAAATGATGTCCTTAGTCAAAAACACAGAGTTATGTTTTCCTCTGAGTGACAGATTTGATATCTCTGGGTAAGTGACTCCCAGAATCTATCTTCATACAGGTAAATGAATGTGCTCTGTGTGTCAATCGCATTAATCCATTCTTGAACATGTCTTCTTTTGAAATGTCTTTGTTGAGTTGTACTGCGTTCTCATTGATCGGCACATCTGGCAAAGGTAGGTCTTGAGGCTGGCCTATGCTCCTTGTGAGTAGAGCATATGGTTGTCCTCTACATTAAGTTGCACCACGTCAAAGTATAGTGAAAAAACAATGTTTTTAATTATAGCATTCTCATATGGTGCCCTTAGATTACACATGTTTCGGCAACATTTGTGACTTTCTCAAATCAGGGCATTTCATGAAGCAAACATTTCAATTACTGTTACATGTAATTTCATGTTGGCTTGTGGTCAGTATTCTTATTTGGTTTGTTAAGCCACTCTTTTACTCACAGGTTCTTGATTGCTGTCTAATTTTATTAATTTCCCGAATCATCCTTCCTTCAGGTGACCAATTTCTCTGTCATTAGTGAATCCCGAAAACCCATCCCTCCAAGAAACAAGGTGATTGTTCTGGGGCTACTTCCCAGAAGCAATCCTTCCTATATGTGACTGGCTCACCACCTCTTTGGTAATTATCAAAACGTATTTGTGCAAAATAACAATAACTTGTGTATGTTTAGCTCTTACTGGTACAATTCCAAATTGTAATGATAGGTTCTCTCCTCATGCTGATCCCCTGTAGCCTATTTTGTCTACAGGTAGGGGGTTATTTTTCCATGGGAGAATCCCAGAACCCCATCCTTCCTATAGTTGCCAGGTTCTTTCTCCAAGGATAAATCCCTATAGCCCCTACTTCATGCAACGATAAAATATTGTTTTTATTCCTGAGCAAAGTCCCTGAATCCACACTCCCTACAGGGAACAGATTCTCTCAAGCCATATAAGCATCCATTCTGCAGGGATTTCTTATATATTATACTGTCTTTTGTGATAAAAAGAGCATTGTACCTCCCTGTATAATGTGGGGTAAAATATAGCCCCTGAAGGATGGAAATAAAGAGGCCAGACTGATTTGTAAAGTCTCATTGAAGTCTAAAGCCAGCACAGCCATTGTGTTGTCGGACATGAGGCCTATTGAACTACAGACAAGCATAAATCTCAAATGAAGGAGACATATGCTGGGAAGTTCAAAAGTGCAAAGATATGTGCACTGCATTTCAGCAAGGAAAGGGAAAGATGTGTGGCTGAAAATGTTATCGTTAAATCCATGGAAAGCTACACTTTTTACATAAAGAGACAGATCACTGTGTGTACATTATCTTCAATGCAATCTCAGATGGTGCTCTAGCCATATCAAGTGAAACCAAGCTTATTGCAAGTATATAAAATACAAGAACTTCTTTTTTTTCTCATCCAAATGACAGTGTGCTAAGAGGAGTACTCACTTGGTTTCAAGGTGAACATGGTTTTCTCGTGTAACTGCCATATACATGTGGCCCATCCAGAAGTGATACTCATGTCTTTGGAAACTGTGAGATTAATGGAAAGACATTACACATGGGTATAAGGCCCAGGTTCCTTACAAAATTTCTTGTAAAATGTATTTTGTGCGAGTTTAAAAGCCATTTCTTGCAGAATTGTACATGCAGCTGGGCATTTCTCCTGAAAATGAAACTTAACATCCAACACCTTTCCTCTGCTGGTCCTGGAGAGGGAGGTTTGGCTGTCAACAATTAATCAGGTCCTTTGCTTAACACACTAAAGAAATACACTGCCTAGGTTTAAACCACAAAGGAAGTAGATAAAGCCATGCCTGTTCTTGCATGAGTGACCTTGAGGTCACTACTCCCATAAAATGTACATTTGATTTGCAGCCAGGGCCATTACAAGGCCAGTAAGGGATAGGCAAAGATAAACATGTGCCAGCCTTTGGCTGATCACATTCTTACAGGGTACTGCAACTTAAGAGAACAAAGGAAAGGCTGGAGCTTAGTTAATGGAAAAATACTTATTATTGCATAAAAAGGGCAGTGTATATTCCGCAATGGTCATTTCACACTTTTATTAAAGGAGACAGTCGCCCTCTTTGAACCATGCCAAAACCATTTTTGTGTGATAAACATAACTGCAGTTATTAATGAACATTTGATTCGGGCCTTCCCTTGATTAAGAGAGATTTAAAAGTTGATGTCAGGATGAAGGACAGAATTAACATGGGAACTATGAAGTAGCACATTTTTCACTGTTACAGCTCCTGAGTAAATGAACAAAGAGCATATTTATCCATGGGAAGGGTGTGCCAACTTCAGATTAGCATCATCTGATTTGCCTTAAAATATAGTTCTTAAAAATATATCCATACATGGAAAGATTTGAAAATTTAGGGTCCTTGCCATGTTGATAGATTTTCAGAGTTTAAACAGGTCAAGCCCACATGTCCATTTGGGATGACAAAGCTTTCTCCTCCCATAGCTTTCCTAACTCACACTCCTCATCTCCTTGTCCTATTTGCACACAGAGGGAAGTGGGTAGAGAAAACCAATCAATCCCATTTGCGGGAATCATGACAAGTTTGTGATGTCATTTGCCCTATAAGTAAACCAATTTTGCATCAGAACTGGGCTTATTCCGGAAGGCAACCTGCTGCTGAACTCTTGCGAGAAACAGCCAAGCAGACAGGCCCCAAATCTTGCTTTAGAGACAGGGACCGGGAGACATGGAAGCTAATGGGGCCCCTTGGAGGAGCCAGTTGGGACTATCCTCGACTGACAACCTTGCTGTCCCAGCGGTGCCCTGCTGTTCCCTGATCCACATTACAAGGCCTCGCCTGTAAGTAAAACTATCCCAAAGCCGTAAAATTGTGTAGGCCCTGCATTTTTCTCAAATATTGTTCTAGTATTTCCCATAGCAAAATATCCTGTTTCTCTGTGTAGATCCTTAGCATAGTTAATTAACTCAATTAATTCCCATACAGAAATCCCGGGATGTGTTTTTTTGGCCTTAGAAACTAACAAGTTCTTCCCAGTGTGATTTGAGCCGGTATAGACATAAAGATTTGCCAAAAGAATGAATCCCAAAACCCTGTTTCCATGTGAGTGTGCAGGGTGCAAAACACAATTCCCCATTAATCGACTTCATTTTAAATCAGAATTGTGAAGCCTTGTATTTCTTTTTCAGGTGTGGTGGGAAAAATAAAATTGCCCCTTTTGTCCCATTGTTCTCTGACCCTAACCACAAAGTTCCTGTTCTTTTTAGGTGTGGCAAAGCACATTTTTCCATTGCTTTTCTCCCCATCATCTGTGGTAATAATTATTTTTCAAAAAAACTCTTTTTTCCCCTAGAATCCCTTTTTTACAAAGAGTGCATTTTATCAGAATCCCAAAACGATTTTCCTATTGTGTTCCTACTCTCTGCCACTTGCCTTCAATTCAGAGGGCCCAAGTCTAATTGATATTTGGATGGTGGAGGTTGCTTGGAGGAAGAGGTATTATAACCAAACCAGCAATCACGGTGTGTCTTGAATTTTTCTTTTCCTATATTGGTGGGTGATTTTAAATGAAAGCTGCAGGCAATTGTGACTGTATATCTCAGTATTATGTCTGTGTTGGTGCCATTGCAGAAGTAATTTTTATTCTTGTGTTGCCACAGCATTGGTGGCTGATGTTAGTCTTTTTGTCAAGGTTGGTTTAAATAAAATATTAAATATATAATCTTACTACACACCGGCCTGGTTCCTAGTCCATTAAGGCACCGGGTATTTGTTGGGGGTTGGGTGTGAAACAGGTTGGAGGCCTTAGCAAAGTGAACCACAAACTAGTAGCGCTTTGTTGTGCGCCACCTTAATTGGAGGGAAAGGATCTCCCTGAGTTGAGTGTGACCACATAATAAACCACAACAAAATATAATAAGACAAGCTTTGTTCCTAGTGCTTTGCAATTTCTCTGAGCCCATTATGTCAACATGTAAATGCGTCTTACTCAAGAATGTAACAGGTAAAAGTAGTGTTATGTCCCTGGGACAATGGGAAGACAATACACTTCTTAGAGGTGAAATATAGTGTTTTGTCTTAGTAACAATATCCATAATCAATCTGCCCCTTTGTCCCTGCCCCTACAAGTGGTTTGTTACGCATAGGCAAATTGCTATTTGGTTTGCTTGTTACATCTCGGAGAGCCGACGCCACGCGACAACTGACAGAACTGTGGGATTTAACCCAGTTATTACACTCAAGCAAACTGCTAGAGTTCATCAAACGTTGTGGGTACAGCCCATGGGGATTGTTCAGTCCCCCTTAGCTCATGCTTTTTACAGGTAAAAAATGTTCTCCAAAACTCATCCTTTCTAAGTGAAAGACAGTCCTCACTGAATCAATCCTCCCTACCAGTCGTAGGGCCTTTGTTACTACTTGCAGGCTTCAACCGTACTCTGATCTTTTACTTTGCAACAGCAGAGTAATTTTGTGAACTAGTGCTGCTAAATTTCTCCAAGAACTCAAACCTAAATATACATCTGGTAATATTGAACCCACCCCAAAATGTCAATGGTGATTGCTCTCCTGCATGGACTAAGTTGATTTCAATAGATTTTACCTGTTTTTGTACATGCACAAATTATGCTCAGTCCTTTGAAATCGATGAGCAATGATTGTCATTAAAGCACATCTGTGCTGTAAACCAGTGATCCATCCTCCTCCTCCCCATCCTCAGTGCTTTAAATGGAAAAAAAGTGCAGTTACTCTCCAAGCTATGAAGCCAGACATCCAGCGCATCACTTTCGGCACCAGCCAGTGTGGCGTGGCACTTGGGCACAGGCCCCTTTAAGGCACATCCTGTTGTTTGCAGGCAATGCCCAGTGAGAATAAATGATGTGCCAGGGAGCGCACACTTTGATAAAGCAGTGTATCTGAGATTGTTACACCAAACAGCGTGTTGTTATTCATTATGTTAAGAATGTTTGAATATCTATGTTAAATAAGACTTCTTTTTTTGCACACCAAAATAGCAAATATCACAGCTGTAAACTAAGCTTTGGATGGGAAGTTGCATTATTGCTCGCTTTCATTGCCTTATAAGAAATTCAGTAGGTAACTGGACGTTCCATCACAACTCCAATTACTTAAACATTTACATATTAGTATAGTCAAAGCAAATAACAAAGAAACATCTTTAAAAAAAGTAATTTCCCAGACTTTCCAAATCAATGTCTGTGCCATCATAGAACACCAATGGTAACAGATGAAACCAACTTAGTGAATCAGTATTTTGTGCCTAGTGTGCTGGGGGTCCAGGACACACATGCCTGTCTCTCCTTTTGTTCTGCAGGGCAGGCCCAGAAGGAGACATTATGGGCATTGCAGGTGGGGGAGAGAGAAGGGGGCAGAGGGTACAGCTTTCCCCAGCAAAGGTTTCAGGCCGCCTTATAAAAAAAACAATTAAACTTAGTCCTTTAAGTTGCCATAAAGAGAAATGAAAAGCTTTAATTTTCACCTTGCAACATAGTTCAGTGCCAGTACTCTCTTTCAGGAGTTGAGAAGTGCAGGTAATGAAATGCTCAAAAATAAGAAGTGCAGGTACTGACTGCCAGATAGGACCAGCCCATTTAAAGCACTGACCATCATTCCTTTCCAGCAGCAGTTCACGTTTTATACCTATTATTTTAGCCTAAGAGTCAATCAAAATCAGCTCGATTCTCACCCTAACTTCCCTGATGTAAGTGGTCTGGTGCAGATTCGAGCTCTGAGACACGCCCCTGTACGGTATTAGCAAAGCCATTAGGGCATTCTGCGTGGCGTTAACTGTTTTGCTAGTGCTGTGTACAAAATGCTATGGGGATAATTCATAGAATTTAGCGCACAAGTGGCGCATGCGGCTGACGCACAGAGTGAGCGTGCAGCAGTCTGTGCCAGCCGCGTGCGCCAAAACCCATTTCGGTGCACAGTGTATTCATGGATTAATACATCCATAAGCAGCCGTGCCTCAGAGTGGTGCAGCGTCCCTGCAGCAGCGCCAGTTACACCCCCAACCCCGCCCTGTGTGCCAAAAACATTGCACAATTCCAGTACATGGTGCAAATGCCAGTGGACCAGCATACAGACCCCAACCACAAAATCACATGTATAAATCCACACGCACCCCTCAAAATACATGTACCCCGCTTGCTCCATTGAAATTGCGTCTAAGACTCCACACGCACCCCTCGGAAAACACGTACCCCACTCGCACCAGTGCAATCGCATGTAAAACTCCATGTGCACCCCCAGAATACTCGTAGCCCACTCGCGCCAGAGAAATCACGTGTAAAAATCCACACGGACCCCTCGAAATACACGTACCCCGCTCCCGCCAACGAAATCGCATGTAAAAATCCATGTGCACCCCTCGGAACATACGTACCCTGATCATGCCAGTGAGACGTGTGTAAAACTCCACACGCACCCCCGGAATACACGTACCCCGCTCGCGCCAGCAAAATCACATGGAGAAAGTACCCCTGTGGTGTGGGCTGCATGCGGGGCATGCCCAGGGGTGAATGGGCTGCCTGCGGGCCATGAGGCGGGTGGATGGGCTGCATGCATGTAGTCCGGGGGTGCGCATGGAGTTTTACACGCAATTTCACTGGTGCGAGCGTGGTACATGTATTCCGAGGGGTGTACATGGATTTTAACACGCGATTTGGCAGTGTGGGCCCTCCGGGGTGTGCCCCTCACACCCTCCCCATGGCCGGCAGGCAACCCACACCACATTGGACCACCCTACACCCCTGCGCATGCCCCACAGGCAGCCCATGACCCCAGTCCATGCTCCTCAGTCAGGCCAAATGGCACATGCACTTGGGAGCTCCGACTCATGTCCCCTACCACACCCCCAGTGATGGGCACCTGCCAGCAGGCCCTGAGTCATGTCCCCCACCTCACCCCCAGTGATGAGCACCTGCCAGCAGGCCCCGACTCATGTCCCCCACCTCACCCCCAGTGACGGGCACCTGCCAGCAGGCCCCGACTCATTTCCCCCACCACACCCCCAGTGACGGGCACCTGCCAGCAGGCCCCGACTCATGTTCCCCACCCCCAGTGACGGGCACCTGCCAGCAGGCCCCGACTCATGTCCTCCACCCAACACATCATCACAATCCAGAACCAGTCCAAACACCCAACCAAGCATTACATCCTCTCCACTTTGAAATCCCCATGTCATGATAGATCCCAAATAACCAGTATGCACATGAATACATGTCCGTCAGACACACACAATGGTGAAACATGAATGAGAAAACCCACATTATGACATGCACAAAACCAATGAGAGAAGACCACACAAATGAAGTAAAAAATCAAAATGTATTCTACACAAAATAGAATGACTGAAACAAAAATCACACAAGAAAATAAAAAAATAAATTAAAGTCTGGCTGTCTGAAACAAAGAAAAAAAAGAATGCTGAAATCAATAAAATCAAAAGTAAAATGGCTCCAAAGCGTCCATCTATAAAACAAAATCTAAAGTTAAAAAAATAAGCAAACCATTCGTCCATGGTAAAAAAAATATAGAAAGTGAAATCCGGTCCGTAACTATATACAATTAAAAAACCAAGGGTCCATGAACACAACAATCCAAAGGAAACCTAACAAAAAACCTACCTAATAAATAACTATTTACAATAAGGCGGGGCAAAGTCCATGAGCACCAAAGGAAAAAAAAATAGAAAGAAAACCTGCACCTACATAACTATTTACAAAGGCGGTGGGCCAGTCCCACGGCTCATTTAGTGATGTTTCGGGCCAGGGCATCATTGAACTCCACCTCGATGTTCCGGAGGCAGGCCTGTTCCCTGGCCTCAAGGTCTCGCAGGGATGCAGCCATGGACTCCCTCAACTCCCTGCGAGTTGCCTCGAGGCACTCAGCCCACCTCAATGCCCTGCGCATGGAGTTCCCTGCCCTGACCATAGTGAGCCGCGCCCTCTCCGCCTGCCGCCTCTCTGCATCTATTTGCCGGCCCAACTGCTGCCACATGGAAGACATTCCAGTCCGGGGTCCCCCCTGCCCCTCAGCCGATGCCTGCCCCCGGGTTGTTGATGGCCCCGAGCCATGATGCCTCCCACGCTGAGCCCGCTGCTATTCCGACGCAACTGCCTCTGCCACCATGATGGCCTCTGGGCTGATGGAATCCCCTGGCACCGTCATGCACGTGCCCTGCCTGATGATGCTGGCACATCCTCCATCTGCTGGGATCCAGTTGGTGGGGTGGCCACCCCTGCTGGACCTCCGACTCCCGACTGTGGCAGGGATGGGATCTCCACCAGGCTGGCTGCGTTGGTTGGGGCAGATCCACAGGGGGCCCTGGTGGCAGCTGGGCCAGAAGACGGCATGGAGAATGACTGGCATATAGTGTGCACAGAGGAGGAGGAGAGGGCCACAATACTGGCCTACACATGGAGGAAACCCCTGACCATGGTCCAACCCAACTGGGCCACGTTGGCACACAGCTCTTCGTGATGACGTGCATGGTCCCCCCAGGACACCAATCAGGACAGACTCAATCCGGTCACGGGTCCCCTCGTCCGCAGGTAGAGGAGTGCCAGATGACGAGGACCTCTCCCCTACCTGCGGACGGGCCTGGGACGGGGCATCCCTGCTGGTGCATGGTGATGCAGTCACAGTGTCAGGGACAGAGACCTGCACAGGCACCTCCACAGCGACCTATGCTGCCTCCTGCCCCTGGACTGCACCACTTGCACCAGTGGAACCACCCCCACCAGGCCCCATGTGCAGCTCTGTAGCGGCCTCCTCCTCCTCTATACACACTGCCAACCTGGATAGCTCAGCACTGTCTTCCCCCGTTGCAAGCCCCTGTGGGGGCTCATCCGCCCCTTCCACTGCAGCCGTAGTGGCAGACGCGGCACCAGTCCCCTCGCTCCTGGATGATGGAATTTCCTGGGAGGATTACTGGGCCTTGCGTCGCCAGACGATGAAGGCATCCCTGCCGCTTTCCTCCACAGGACCGTCTCCACCCTCTTCTTCACTCGCCGCGGTGTAAAGGGAGACATTGAACACAAGCATCGAGGTACTGAACAATAGTCCCCTACACACAAAGCAATAGCACATGAGTGGCACTGTCAAACTTCAATTCCATAATGTCCCTCCACAACACATGGGTCAGTGCAGGCAACACACATGCAACAGGCATGGCACATGCAACATACATTGGCATCCATGTCCAAGGCACCGTAGATTCATCCAATGGTGGGCTGATACTCACATGCATCATGCGACATGCTGGTCACATTCACACACATCACCAGAGGGTCATGCATCTGGCCCCGTATACCCCCAGAGACAGTGGATACATGGATGACTAAGCTGTATCAGAGAATCAACACATTGTCACGGACATGTGTCATGCATCCATGGCGCACACACTACTCAGACACATGGACAAGTACATCATGCATGTCCATGACAGCAGCACACATCTCTCAAACCCCAAACATGTCAAGGTACAGACACAGGCATGCATACATGTGTGCATTCTGCATGCTGCTCCACATGATGCATTGTAACACATATACAATCCATGTGGGTCACGCCTGACTGGACTCACATGCACACCATCATGTCCCTGCACACACACATCCAAACATGACCCATGTCACACATGCAGTCAAGTAGCTAACTACCAGCCCACTGCAACATGCCCTTTTTTAAACGTGAATGCATGGTCACTTACCGCTCGACTCCAGATGGGCCTGCATCCTGAGGATCTGGTGGTGAAGCACTGGGCGAATGCACTCCAGGACCCTCATCTGCTGGGTGGTAAGCTGGACCCAGCGCCCCACTGCATCCGCTGCTTCCAAGAGGCGCCGGGCCTTCTTGAGGGTCCTGGACTTGCAGTCCTCCCAGCGCTTCTGGACATGTTTGATGTCACGGGGTGCCACCCCTTCTGTGTTGATGGCACCCACTATGTCCTTCCAGATCCTCTTCTGTCCTACCTTGTCTGCGCGCAATGGTGTGAAGAGTGCATCATAATCCCCCAGAACTTGCTCCACCAGGATACCAACTTCCTTTTCACTGAAGCTGGTAGCCCTCTGCCTCTTGTCTGGGGGGTTGCTACTGGTGCCGGAAGGTGTTGTGTCAGAGATGACAACCCCCAAGGCAGGTGTGGGTGGGCAACTGGGTCCTGGGGCTGGGCTGTGGAGTGATGGAACACCAGTCGGGAGTCTTCTGTTCCAGCAGGGGTGGTCACAGCAACTGGACCCCTGCAGATGGCAGATGTGCAGACACCAAATGGCAGGGCATGGTGGCAGCAGGCAGGCAGCAGCAGATGGCTCATGGGAGGCTGCGCGGGGCTCTGGGGGGGCATTAATTCGGCTTTCTGGGCAGGAGCGTGGTCTTCCGTGTGTTGTCACGTGGCCAGCTTGATATGGAGTGATTTGGCACGTGAAAAACAGCACGTGAAAAACAGCACGTTTGCGTGAATTCCGAGGAAAGGCCCTCAGCGCATAAGTGTGTAGGTGATGTAACATGCACGCAGGCATTTCCCTCAGCACTGGTTGAAGGTCCCACGTGGGTTTCCATAGCTCTGTACGTGCTTTTCGTCAAAAGAGGTGCATGTTTTTTCCAGACGTTGTGTTTCACATGCGATGACTTCTCAGCGGCTACAGTTCGTACTTCTTCTTTTGGCGTGCATGTTGGCTACGCGTTCTTCTACACGCAAGGCAGTGAGTCGCACGCGCTATTTTTCCTACTGCGGGTGTCCCTGTTAGTCGCATACCGCTTTTTTCGTGTTGATCACATATGTATTTTTTGTGTTCCTGGCTGCCACAGTGTACTGTGTGTGTTTTTTCACACGCACGTGGGCTACAGGGATCGCGTATCTCTTTTTCTTGCTTTTTTGGGATGCCTGAGCGTTGCGTGACTCGTCATTTCTCCTGAGGGGCCACAGAATGGGGCATTCATTGTAGCTGTATATACATGCCTTGTTGTTTGTGGCCATTTTATACAGCGCGGGGACGCTTCCGCCTGCCTTTGGGTGGCAGACGTGTTTAGGCCTGTGCGAGTCTTTTGGTGTGCGTGTGTTTCCCCTATTCGATTCCATGAATACGTGTAGTTCGCGTGCGTGTGGGCGTTCTGTGTATTTCACAGCAGTACTTCCCCAGTTGCGTCCTTATTTTCACGCCTTGTTCCCCATTCCGCATGTTCCGCCCCGTGTTCCGCCCCCTTTCTGGTGTGTGCGCTAACGTTGTACGCTTTCGCTGTGCATGTCACGCACAGCGTTAGGGATGTTGCAGTGACGTGTGCGCCCGTGTGAGCCACGTGCGGATTTGGCGCACATCCCGGGGAAAACACGCACAGGGCCTGCCATTAATCGCACGCATGCGTGTGCGCATGCGCTTGCTTTTTCACGCTTGCGCCAGCTTGCGCAATGGATTTCGGCGCACATTTGTTCCAGGAATCGGCCCCTATGTCTCTTACATGTTTCTTGGCTGTGCATTTGGGCCATTACAAACATAGCTGGCCATTAACAGTATACATTCATGTGGCAATTTGTGATGTTTGGTGTCAGACCTTGTGTAGATATTATGGCATCTACAGAATTAGGAACGCATACATGAATTTGCATTTTACGACAAGGAAAACATTTCTTGAATATGTTATATGAATTATTTCAATTATACAGAACATTCAGAATTATGCTCTATTTTAATATATAAGTATAATCTTTCCTAGTTATTAAACAGACATTTAAGAATTATATAGAATCGTGAATTCTCTTGCATTGCATTTTACTAGGATTTAGTCATCTGTTCCGTTTAGCCATACCATAAATCCAATGTTTTACAAGACATGGCAAATAGGATTACAGTCTAGGAAGAGATGAGGCTTAACAGGTTACATATTTTTCTAATAAGTAAGGCCCTAACCATTCAGTGCCTGGGAAGTCAACACTCCCTTCCTGAAATGCCCGGGGCTTGAAAATGTCTAAATGGACACTTTAAATCAGTAAGAAACACTGTAATTTACCATTGAAAAAACAATTGATTCTGTCAGGTGCGGAGCATGTAAAATAACACCTTTGCTATGTCAATCAGAGATGGTTTCCTGTGAATGCCTTTAATGAGATAACATCTTTTTGTAAGAGGCGTGTCACGGTTCCCTCACTATATCATTACGCCGGAGAAAAAGAGCTTGACACAGCACATGATTTGTGTGTCACTGCCACAAAAACAGCAAACTGAGCACAGATGAACGGGGCCGGAAGGCAGCATCACCCCCTGCCGCCTACCTGCAAGGGGCCTGATTCTAATGCGCTCTGGCAGGAGAGAGCAACTCCATTCGACTTTCTCAGCCTCCCGAAGCAACCGGCGACCTATGACCCGATCTCATTTAAGTAACAGGGGAAAACTTCTCCAAGTTATGCAGACAGGTCAAGCTGAAACCTGACTATCTGATCACTCAAACATGTGACCTTCTTCTGCCAAACTCTCTTTCTCACACCTAAAGTTCACGCCACTGCCCCCCAGCTCTGCACTTTGAACGGGGCTTACAATGCTTTGTTTACATTGCATATTAGCCCAGTCAAATGGACGTGAACCGAACAGTATCGCTTTCCGCCACAATTATTACAAAAACGGAACCCCAATGTTTCTGAACTTTCGATCCGAGTGTTCTAGTGAAGAGTTTGCAGTAAGCACGGCTGGTATTACTTTCGTGTAGTATGCTTTAAGCAATGTAAAATAGTGCCGGTTTTGCTTAGACTGGATTTTTATACATGCAAATGTCAACATTAGGTGTGTCACAAACAGTGTATTGGGATAAACAATAATTCTTTCCACGCCTGTCATTTAGTAAAGCAGCTTTCGATATATTACAATGTGTGCAATACATGTAACGAAGCTATGAGATTAACTGATGTTTTGCAAGTACAGTAATTCTGTAAAAAAATTTAAAAAAAAACACTGTTGCTTATGCTGTTTCGTTGTCAGTTTTACAAGGTGTTCCTTCGCAAGTTGACGTTTTACTGTCTGGGCATTTATGAAACAGAAATACATGTTATGTTCTCAATTGTGCACATTGGTTCTGGCGTTCTAGTTACTGAGCACATTCTCACAGGTCTAGTAAACATTTTTTAAAAAAAACACTGTTGCTTATGCTGTTTCGTTGTCAGTTTTACAAGGTGTTCCTTCGCAAGTTGACGTTTTACTGTCTGGGCATTTATGAAACAGAAATACATGTTATGTTCTCAATTGTGCACATTGGTTCTGGCGTTCTAGTTACTGAGCACATTCTCACAGGTCTAGTGGGGATTTTGTCATTAATGCGTGGGCCTGAGGTTCACTGAGATGTATGTGTGAACTACGTGAACGGGAACATGTATCAGCCTGTAGCCGCATATAGAGAGGTTGGTCCTCAAATCTGAAAAAAGGCAAAGCATTTACTTAGACCTGATCCGTCCATGTATCTTATTACATTCAGAAGGGATCCCTGCATTATCTTGGCACACGAACTGTGTAAGCTCTGTCGAGCCCCCTAATAGACAGATGGCCAGCTATCATGCTTGTTACATCCATAGGGCAATGCCCAAGTGTGTGAGTGTGTATTCAGTGACAGCAGCAACATTTTTTTTTGTGCGTTCTCCCATGTGTGTATCGTAATTGTAAATAGTTGATCGAGGAAAGGGGGAGCTGATGCTAAGCATGAAGAGTCAATGATGGGAAAGATATATATGAAGACATGGATGCATATAACAGAACACCAATGTGTACACCTACATAGGGCCACACCCTTGCAAGGTTAGTGGTTGCATCACAGAGCACACTGCCCAAAAAAAAGACATTGCAGAAACCAAAGACTGAGTCCCTTTTCATTCTGCCTGATGACTGGACTTGGATGTGGCTAAGTATTCATATGTTGAATGCATCAAAAAAAACATTGGCAGCAGCCGATCCTTCCAGAAACACATAGCCAATGTTAGGGAGAATTCTCTGTTTAGGCTGAATTTCCTAACCTAGTGAGTCCCCCAGCAGCTTTGCTGGATTTCTGGAGTTTGTTTTTTTCCATCCTGCCAAGAGTGAGACACTTTTTCTCCCACTCTTGGACATGAATGTGGTTAATTCCTTTGAATATCAATGTGTTCTGTGGGCTATGGGGTCTTTTACTCCATAGGGTCTCATATGTTTTTCTATGTGTGTTACACCGCACCCTCCGTGCCGTAACACTGGGGCGTCCTAGAGGATCCCCATCATAGACTCCATACCCTGGGACTGACTACTGTCTCCCAGGGCATGTAAAGTCACCATTGGCTTTACTAGACCTAAATTTACTAACAGAACTAGTACAAACCATCCTATGGTGGACGTACTAGTAGGGGTAATTTGATTACCCCTGGGTCTGTTATTCGAGGGGGCACTGTCCCGTCCCCCCTCGTTGAGTTTTGGCTGGTGGCAGTGGAAACTACTTGTTATATTCGACCCCGAAAATAGCTCTATGGGATTCTTCACATTGTTGGAGGTTAATACTTTTTCTCGTTAATCTGTAACATACCACCGGCTTATTTATCTTAAATAAATCTAACGGTTGGTATTTTCTGCCAGAACTTGGTTTTTAAAATGGCGTCTGTGTTCGTCTCTGTGACTCCTAAACCAAAGGTTGAGCCCTTTGTTCCACTTTTGGCGGGCTTCTGCACAGAGGCCCTCCGAAGTGGTTCCATTCTGTCTGGGTACCACAGGAGGTGTGGGAGGGGGTTTAGGCACCCTGGACTGAGTTGCCTTTCCAACTCAAGTCGCACTCTGGTGTGATTGGCCCAAGTGGTGAGCCACCCCGCTCACCACTTAGCGTGGTTTGATTGACAGCTAGGCTGAATGAATGGGGGTTTTCTGCATAAAAGCAGGGCTTTTGGGACTGGATCTTCAGAAGTCACCACAGGACCTAAGAATCCAACGAGGGTAAAGCTGAGCCGACCTGCAACGACTACACCTCTGGTGGAGCCCTGCTGAACCGACTCACCACTTCCCAACGACAGAGGAGATCTCCCGGCTGGAGAGTCTTCTTCCCCTGACTGGTGGGAACAACCAGTCCCCTTTGCTTTTTCTTCGCTTCCAGGGCATAGTGGTCGAATTTCCCATGCTGAGCACCCCGGCAACCGGATAGCCACTAACCCGTACCGCGACCAAAAGGTGGTGCCTTGTGACGGAGCACTCCACGGCTGGTCTCTTCCCTGATGGTGCAACGATCTTCAACTTTCCTTCGACGACGAGAGCATCTCTTCTCTTGGCAAAGCCCCGACTTGCATCCACCACCAGGAACAACTGCCCCCGCCGGAGCTGTCTCTCTACATACAAGGTACCGTGTCCGCCTGGCTTCCCTTGTGACGGTTAGCGTGAGGTGTCTTAATCCTCGCCTCTCCATTGGGTCGCCTCCAAGCCTTCTTAACTTTCTGTTCTGAACTGGTCCAATCTTTCTGTGACAATTTGCGCCAAAGACTCGAAGTGCATTTCCACTGTGATACTTTTTGGGACATTTCGCCTTGCCTCTCTCTGAGTGGGCCTGGCCTCTGAACTTTGCGATCTACAGAAGACCCTGCCTTACTTGCCTTGCATTTGTTCGTAAAAGTGTTGGTACCGAGTTGATTTCATACCCCGCCTTTTCTCTCCCGTCCTAACGAATACTAGAGTGCCATCTAGGTTAAAGCATTCACCTCTGTCTGCAAATAAGTGGTGCCGTTGAACCTAGACTTGTCGAACTATTGTTAGGGGGATTGATTTACTTATAGTAATTGTGATTGAAGTTGTTTGCCCTATTAGTGCCAGTGTGTTTTTCATAGATGTGTTTTTATAAATAAACAACTATATATATTTTACACCGAAGCTCTGTTCCGTGTTTGCTTGTTCTATTGATTAAATTGCCCTATTTTGTATACTCCACATACTGCCTAACTCTTCTTGAGGGAAGTCTGACTTCTCAGCCACAGCTACCAAGTGAATCTGTTTGGTACAGACTGCTACCAAGTGGGTTTACTGCCAAACACCTGTAGTCCTAAATCTTTTGCAGTGGTCCCAGAGGGAACTGCACAGGTTTCCGCCTAACACTGGTGTACAGCTGTGGGATTTGTATCGAGTATACAGTTTAGAGTGCTTTTCAACACTTTAGGATAACTAACCACAAAGCTTAGCACAAAAAAGCAACTTTCAAAAACATGTCTACTGTGGAAGTTTACAGTCAAGAGTCCTTGTCAGGTGAAAATACTGAGAGTTTACGAGCTCTCTGTAGACAAGAGAATCTTTCTGTAAGAGGCAAGAAAGTAGAACTGATAGCGAGATTGCTGGAAAACCAAAGTCTGGGTACTGGTTCAGAGGAACCAACTTCTCCAGCGAATGTAGAAAACAGTAATGGTATTGATCTGAATCAAAGTTCTGATGATAGTGATGAAGAGGCTGAAGAGGAAGGAGAGGCTAACGAAACTGTCTCCCCTGCTCCTCTGTCTGCCTTACCAGCTGTACCTAAGGGGCCATACCAGGTCCCACATGTAACCCTGCTTATTTTGAACTTGAAAAAATGAAGCTCGAATTAGAATACAAGCATTTTTTAGCTCAATCTGAAACAAACCAAGAGCTCGAGTTCAGACGGAGAATGCCCAGGCTGAGCAGAAGCAAGCTGAGTTAAGGCTCAGAGAAATAGAACTTAATCATGAGTTAGAGATGAAAAAGTTATCTTTGGAAAATGCTTCTCTCTCCTCTGGTTCCTCTAGAAGTGCCAGTCCCAAAAGACCCCGGATGCCTAAGGAATTAGTGGGTATGTATGAACCGAGATTGGATGTGTTGGATTGGTTAAAACTGTTTGAATGTAATCATGGGCTCCAGGACATCACAGGGAATGAGTTACTTCCCTGGTTGTTCTCTAGGCTTCCCCCTGTTGCGACTGATGTGGTAATGGAGTTGGGGGAGGTGGATAAGAAGGATTACGAAAGTGTGAAACTAGCTTTGATAGCTAGGTTCGGGAAGACCCCTTCCCAGTATCTTAAGAGGTTTAGAACCCTGAAAAAGCATGATGGTACCCATTGGGCTACCTGGGTGAGTGAAGGGTTGGGTTGAAAAACTTAGAGGAATGGATTAAGGGTTACAAAGTGAACACTTATGAGGGTATGAAGAATCTTTTTATGTTGGAGTCTATTTATGATGCCTGTTCTCCTGAGCTCAGACAACACTTGGCTGATTCGAAGGAATTGGATTCCAGAGGGCTAGCTAAGGCTGCTGACTTGTGGGTTGCCAACAGGGCTACTCATAAGGATTCTGGGGCAACTCAGAAAAAGGATGAGGGAAAACAGCCTAAGAAAGACTCAAAAGAGAATTTTAATAACTCAAATTCCAAAGAGGGCCCCAAACAAAACCATAAGGGTACGCCACAAGGAAAACCGCAGCAGAATAGTGTGCCTTCTGGTGCCAAACCGGAAGGAGGCCAGAACAAGCCACCATTCCAGAAAGCATTCGGGAAATGCGTTGTTTGTGGCTCGACTGACCACGTGAAAGGAGATGTAAGGGTAAACTTTCAGGGGTCCAGCTTGTCTCCTTAGCCTTCGCTCCAGAGGAGGAAGTCCAAATGGCAAGTGGAAACTTTCTACTGCTGGCTGATGAACCCATTGGAGTCACAGCCAGTGTTTCTTTAGTGTCTCTGGGGTTGTGGCAACAACAGAATTTAGATGTCTATAATTCTATCCCCGATAATACTTAAGAGTATTATAAGGACTCCTGCCATTAGGGACACTGGGGCCAGCATAACTGTGGTGGATAAATCTTTTTTTCAGGCTGAGGATGTTGCTAAGGCACCCAAACGCCTCACCAAGTTAGCTGGAGGGCCTGTGCAGATGCTTCCCCAATTACCAGTTCTCATCCAGTGTAACAACATGACTGTGAAGATCCCTGTCAGCATACAGAGTGAGGTACCAGGACGCGTTCTGTTGGGTAACGATTTGAAAACCCTCGGAGTTGTGTCGCATACCCCCAGACCTCCTAGTAAACGGTTACAGGAGCTAACCAGACCTGCAAGGGAGAGAACCATGTGAGGTACTCTCCAGGAGATGATGAAGAAAGATATCACTCCTGCTCCACTGGAACTGTTGGCCGCTGTCTCCAAGAAATCAGAAGCGAAAGGGAAACCTAAGACTTCTATACCGAAACCAGCAGCCAGCATTTCAGTGCAGCCAACAAGGATTTCCCCGCGGTTGTCCAAAGTTACACCCATAACTCCACCTCCAGCTGAGGCTGAGAGGGAGGTACAACCCTGTGTGGTAGAATTAGACGCTGAAGAGGAGCTAATGGAAGGCCAGGAACTCATTGGAGATCTGGATCCTGTTGACCATCCTGAGCTGCAGTCTTTACTGTCAGAAGGTGGACCCAGCAGGGCAGACTTCAGTAAGGGACAGAGAGAATGCCCAACTCTGGAAGGTCTTCACCACCAGGCAGAAGCTCAGGCTGAAGGGCAAGAGCCTGGGAAGTACAGGTTGCACTGGGAAGATGGCCTCTTCTACAGTGAACCGACCGAGTCTGTACCTGCAGACTACAAACGGCTTGTAGTACCCCAAGAGAACAGACCACAGTTCTTGCAGTTAGCCCACGAGATTCCTTTGGCTGGCCACTTGAGTTTCAAGAAGACTAAGGAAAAGCTCTCTCTCTACTTTTATTGGCCAAAGATGGGGGCCGAAGTAGAAAAACACTGCAGGAGCTGCCACACCTGCCAGACCTCTGGTAAGGTTGGCTCCAAGAATGTGGCACCTTTAGTGCCTCTCCCAGTTGTGGGAGTCCCATTTGAGAGATTAGGGATTGACATTGTTGGTCCCCTTGATCCTCCAACCTCCTCAGGCAACAGGTTTTTACTTGTTGTAGTAGACCATGCTACTAGGTATCCTGAGGCAATTCCTATGAGGACTGTTACAGCTCCGGCTGTGGCTAAGGCCCTCCTTGGTATTTTTACCAGGGTTGGGTTTCCTAAAGAAGTAATCTCTGACAGGGGGTCAAACTTTATATCCCACTACATGAACGCCATGTGGAAAACCTGTGGAGTTACTTACAAGTTCTCAGCGGCTTACCACCCACAAACCAATGGGTTGGTAGAACGGTTCAACCGAACCATGAAGAGCATGATAGGTGCTTTAGAAGAACCCCTTAAACGAAAGTGGGACCTTCTACTGCCATGCCTTCTCTTTGCTTATAGAGAAGCCCCTCAGGAGGGAGTAGGATATTCTCCCTTTGAGCTTTTCTATGGTCATCCCGTCAGAGGTCCATTGGCCCTGATTAAGGAGGGGTTGGAGAGTGCTCCTTCCCCCAAGCCAGTCAGAGTGACTGACTACGTGATAGGTCTCCAGAGGAGAATGTCGCACATGATGACAGAAGCAAGCGATAACTTGAAAGCTGGACAAGCAGTGGTCAAGCACTGGCATGATCAAAAGGCTAACATGGTTGAGTTCGCTCAAGACCAGCTCGTTCTCGTTATGATCCCAACAAGGCAGAGGGCCTTGCAAAGAAAATGGATGGGACCCTTCAGAGTTGTGGGTAAACTCGGAGAGGTCAACTATCTGGTGGACTTGGGCAATCCCAAGGAGGCTCCGACAGTCTTCCACACCAACCGACTCAAAGCGTATGCTTCAAGACCTGATGTAGGAGCGTTGCTTCTAGCATCATCAGAGGAAGAAGAAGAGAGTGAAGCTCTTCCGGATCTCCTCAGAGGCTTACCTTTAGACGAAAAAATTGAAGGAGTAAACCTCTCTTCAAATCTGACACTAGAGCAACAAGAAGAGTGCAAATCTATGTTGAATCAGTTTGCCTCTCTGTTCTCGCTTTCACCAGGCTTGACCCCTTGGGGCCAGCATGACATACTCACTGGTGACTGTCTGCCAGTCAAAAGCAGAGGATACTGAATGTCAGAAAATGTATGAACCCACATCAAAGGTGAGGCCAGCAAGATGCTTGATCTTGGGGTAATAGAGCCCTCTACTAGTCCATGGTCTAGCCCAGTAGTGTTAGTACCAAATGCCGGATCTAAAGAACTTAGATTCTGCGTGGATTATAGAGCTCTTAATGCAGTCACCAAGACTGATGCCCACCCTTTGCCAAGAACAGATGAGTTGGTGGATAAACTTGGCGCAGCCAAGTTCCTCAGCACATTTGACTTGACGTCAGGCTATTGGCAAATAGCCCTGACAGACCATGCCAAGGAGAAAACTGCATTTTCTACCCCCGTTGGCTTATATCAGTTTTAGGTAATGCCTTTCGGATTGAAAAATGCACCTGCTACATTTCAACGGATGGTAAACCAGGTTCTGAATGGGATGGAGGACTTCTGCATGGCATATTTGGTTGACATAGCAGTGTTCAGCAATTCCTGGGAAGAACATGTAACCCGCCTGAGAGATGTTTTGCAGGCTCTTGGACAAACCAATCTGACCATAAAGGCGAGTAAATGCCAAATTGGACAGAGTAAGGTAGTCTATCTTGGACATGAGGTAGGAGGTGGAGAAATAAGGCCTTTGCTCAGTAAGATTGAAGCTGTGCAAAATTGGACAACACCTACTACTCAGACCCAAGTGAGAGCCTTCCTAGGCCTCACTGGGTATTACAGGAATTTCATTGAGAACTATGGGATCATAGCTTCTCCTCTGAATGTCATCTCCTCTCCAAATTTTCCTAAAAAGGTTAGATGGAACGAGGAGTGCAATCAGGCTTTTGAAAACCTGAAAAAGGCTCTTTGCCAAGCCCCAGTACTCAGAGCTCCTGATTACCACCAAACTTTCATTGTGCAGACAGATGCTTCAAATGTAGGAATAGGTGCCATACTCAGTCAACTGGATGGGAAAGGTAGGGAGCCCCCCGTTTGCTTCATCAGCCGCAAGCTGAAGGATCCTGAAACAAGGTGGGCAACATTCAAAAGAGAATGCTTTGCTATCGTGTGGGCTCTGAAGAAGTTTAGGCCATACTTGTATGGTTCTACTTTTGTCATTCATACTGACCACCAACCCTTGAGGTGGTTAATGCAAATGAAAGGGAAAAACCCAAAACTACTGAGATGGCCGATCTGCCTGCAAGGGTTTGATTTCACCATTGAGCACAGGTCAGGGTGTCACCACCAAAATGCTGATGGTCTCTCTAGGATGTATGTCATCGACTAGAGGTATGAGATTCATTGAGGAGTGGATTAAATCCTCCTGTCCCTTAGTCTGGGGGGGCGAGTGTTAGGGAGAATTCTCTGTTTAGGCTGAATTTCCTAACCTAGTGAGTCCCCCAGCAGCTTTGCTGGATTTCTGGAGTTTGTTTTTTTCCATCCTGACAAGAGTGAGACACTTTTTCTCCCACTCTTGGACATGAATGTGGTTAATTCCTTTGAATGTCAATGTGTTATGTGGGCTATGGGGTCTTTTACTCCATAGGGTCTCATATGTTTTTCTATGTGTGTTACACCGCACCCTCCGTGCCGTAACACTGGGGCATTGTAGAGGATCCCCACCATAGATTCCATACCCTGGGACTGACTATTGTCTCCCAGGGCATGTAAAGTCACCATTGGCTTTACTAGACCTAAATTTATTAACAGAACTAGTACAAACCATCCTATGGTGGACGTACTAGTAGGGGTAATTCGATTACCCCTGGGTCTGTTATTCGAGGGGGCACTGTCCCGTCCCCCCTCGTCGAGTTTTGGCTGGTGGCAGTGGAAGCTACTTGTTATATTCAACCCCGAATATTGCTCTATGGGATTCTTCCCATTGTTGGAGGTTAATACTTTTTCTCGTTAATCTCTAACATACCACTGGCTTATTTATCTTAAATAAATCTAACGGTTGGTATTTTCTGCCAGAACTCGGTTTTTAAAATGGCGTCTGTGTTCGTCTCTGTGACTCCTAAACCAAAGGTTGAGCCCTTTGTTCCACTTTTGGCGGGCTTCTGCACAGAGGCCCTCCAAAGTGGTGCCATTCTGTCTGGGTACCACAGGGTGTGGGAGGGGGTTTAGGCACGCTGGACTGAGTTGCCTTGCCAACTCAAGTCGCACTCTGGTGTGATTGGCCCAAGTGGTGAGCCACCCTGCTCACCACTTAGCGTGGTTTGATTGACAGCTAGGCTGAATGAATGCGGGTTTCTGCATAAAAGCAGGGCTTTTGGGACTGGATCTTCAGAAGTCGCCACAGGACCTAAGAATCCGATGAGGGTAAAGCTGAGCCAACCTGCAACGACGACACCTCCGGTGGAGCCCTGCTGAACTGACTCACCACTTTCAAACGACAGATGAGATCTCCCAGCTGGAGAGTCTTCTTCCCCTGACTGGTGGGAATAACCAGTCCCCTTTGCTTTTTCTTCGCTTCCAGGGCGTAGTGGTCGAATTGCCCGTGCTGAGCACCCCGGCAACCGGATAGCCACTAACCCGTACCATGACCAAAAGGTGGTGCCTTGTGACGGAGCACTCCGCGGCTGGTCTCTTCCCTGGTGGGGCAATGATCTTCAACTTTCCTTCGACGACGAGAGCATCTCTTCTCTTGGCAAAGCCCTGACTTGCATCCACCACCAGGAATAACTGCCCCCGCCGGAGCTGTCGCTACACATACAAGGTACCGTGTCCGCCTGGCTTCCCTTGTGACGGTTAGCGTGAGGTGTCTTAATTCTCGCCTCTCCATTGGGTCGCCTCCAAGCCTTCTTAACTTTCTGTTCTGAACTGGTCCAATCTTTCTGTGACAATTTGCGTCAAAGACTCGAAGTGCATTTCCACTGTGATACTTTTTGGGACATTTCACCTTGCCTCTCTCCGAGTGGGCCTGGCCTCTGAACTTTGCAATCTACAGTAGACCCTGCCTTACTTGCCTTGCATTTGTTCGTAAAAGGGTTGGTAACGAGTTGATTTCATACCCTGCCTTTTCTCCCCCGTCCTAACGAATACTAGAGTGCCATCTAGGTTAAAGCATTCACCTCTGTCTGCAAATAAGTGGTGCCGTTGAACCTAGACTTGTCGAACTATTGTTAGGGGGATTGATTTACTTATAGTAATTGTGATTGAAGTTGTTTGCCGTATTAGTGCCAGTGTGTTTTTCATAGATGTGTTTTTATAAATAAATAACTATATATCTTTACACCGAAGCTCTGTTCCGTGTTTGCTTGTTCTACTGTGTAAATTGCCCTATTTTGTATACTCCACATACTGCCTAACTCTTCTTGAGGGAAGTCTGACTGCTCAGCCACAGCTACCAAGTGAATCTGTGTGGTACAGACTGCTACCATGTGGGTTTACTGCCAAACACCTGTAGTCCTAAATCTTTTGCAGTGGTCCCAGAGGGAACTGCACAGGTTTCCGCCTAACAGCCAAGAAGGCACAAATAGCCTGGCTCAGAATCTCTACCCTTCGAAAAATCAAACCCTTCATCCTGCCGCAGGACTGCCGGATCATAGTGCAGGCCCTTATGTTCTCGCACATTGATGGGTTAAATGGTCTCCTGAGAGGGCTCCAGGCTGTTCCCTTGAATACTCTAAAAACAGTCCACCACGCTGCAGCATGTCTTGTTACAGGAACACAGAAAAGTGACTGAGTTACCCTCCTCCTATTGGAACTACATTGGCTTGCACTCCAAGCCAGGATACTGTTCAAGACTACATGTATCATCTACAAAGCAATAACTTGTAGCACTCCAGCATATCAGGCAGCTAAGCTTCACATATCTGGTGGCACACATTCCTCACCCAGCAACACGACCAACCAGCTTGAATCACGACTTGTCCACAAAAGGAGGACACTCAAACAATCCTTCTCTTGTCATGCACCAACCCTCTAGAACTTGATCCCGGTGTCAGCTTGTAATACTCCACAATTCTCCAATTTCGCAAATCTCTCAAAACACGGCTCTTTCAACAACACCTGACCAAGGACTAATTCCAATGGATGCACACGCGATGCACAGACCCCACAGTACTGCGCTACTGGTAAAATATGACAGCCCAAATACCGGCTACTCACACACTGCATAGTCATTCATTGCTCTCAAGCTAGGTCCGCGCTTTAAACAATACAAATGAAAATAAATAATTGTGCTCCCTTCTCCGTGCCTCCAACCGCCTCTGCTACCATCAAAGGAAATATTAAGCCTGCCACCCCTGGTCCCCAACCTTTTGCCAAGTCAGAATGCTAGGGTAGATTCTGGGGTCGGCAGAGCTGTACCTCGGGTCCGCAGACCTCCAGCTCACGGAAGGCCCTAACTCCTTCCAATGTCCCAAAAGAAGCCGAGTTCCACACAAGGAGCAAAGGTTGAACTGCCATTTTATTATAGTCAAACGAGCAGGGACAACATACACAGTATCAATTCCTTCCGACATCTCGATAAGTTCAGGCTCACAGGCCCTTTTTGTCTCCTTGTGACGTCATCATCACTGTCAATTACTGCAATCCTTCCCCAAACCTAATGCCACCCTGGCTCGGTTCCCAGAGTGGTAGGTCCAGTATAGAAACATATTGGATGCAATGTTATTGGTGGACACACAGTCAGATTATATGCTTTGGTCATCCCTAAAAATTGCTACCTGACAATTGTTACATTAGAACCGGTGATGATTGGCTGGAGATTCTGGCCGCCAACCCCTATCCCCTAGTGTGCTGATTGGTCAGGCTGCAGGCCCCCAAGCCTGGGACTAGCGCTGTTCCAAGCCCGCGAGACACCTGTTTTCGAATAATATGCATCAACAGGCTGTAATTTATGTGACCGTGTGTAACAATGAGGTCTTTGCTAATGCCATGAGAGCAGCCCAGTCGCAGCGTATTTTGTAAGTGGATTGTGGCAGTTATGTAGCAAGGCTCAGTCTCTGACGTGGGATGGCTGCATCTTCCCAGCTCCCAAGTCTTGGCATCAGGTCAGGTTGGCCTGATCACATGTGAGGAGACCGCCGGAGAAGTCAAATTACTTTGATTTATTTATTTATTTATTTTTAGCATTTTAAAATGCTCACACAGCCCACGGGCATCGAGGCGCTGTTACAGGAATTGTTTTTTTTATTGCGTAATTGTTTCTTATGTCTTAGTTGCGTTATTTATAATGCACTTAAACACGCAGATGTTTCTAAGCGCGGTCCCGAGGATCGAACCTGTGTTGCTTCGTGTCGTCTTACTTCCAAGGCGCGCACGTTGCCTCTGTGCTGTCCTGCCATCCTCCTTTATATTTTAGCTTGAGGTATTCTGTTCTGCTGCTGGGTTCGTCGCGGCATTGTGGGTGAGGAATGTCACTTGCAACATTATGGCCTTGGTGGTAGCAGTCTCTGCCAGGACGATGTTGCTTGCTCGGCAGTTTACAGCGTTGAGGTCTCTGTAGAGGGGGTGAAGGGTAACGGATCGTTCTGAGGCCTACCTACTGTCTGGTTATTCATCCATTATGGTTGCTCAAGAGTTAAGCCTATATAATGAGTGATCAGGTCCCTTGAGTGCTCCTGTTCATCTATAGGGTATATAGCGAATAGCGCATGCAAGCATATACACAAGCTCTTCTGGCATCTTGTGTTTCTGCAGTGCGATAGCTGCCTATATGAAAAATAACAAACGTGCGGACAGGGTGTGTGTGTTGCTGTCTTCTACCTCATAGAACTGTACACATATGTTCTTCGTGTGGATTGGTGTATGAGCTTCCCGATGGTGCCAACTGCATGTGTGCTTCCTGTCTAATGTTGCTAAATTATCATGAAGTCTCTAACGACCTGCAGCATGGCTTGCGGGAACGTCAGTCGATCTGGTCCATGTAATCATCTCCTGTTCAGTCTTTGTTGTTGTTGGTTGCATTGGCTAAAGCTTGTGCCATGGTGGGATTGATAGGGCGGATGGGCAGATGTCTGTCATGATGTGAACTTGCGTTGGGAGTGGTGGGTCCGGGTGCAATTTCTGATAGGTGGTAGTTGTTCTGTCAGGGGTGTTTCTTCCGATTAGGGGCCCCATCAGGAGGGAAGGGACATCCAGATTTTCCCTCTTCAGTCCCCCTTTGGTCGACTTGTCGACGATAACATTGTCAATTCCTGCTAGATGTCCATAGTGGTTCACATGACCTTCGAAGGACCAGTACATGTATACACATCCTCCTCCACATTTCAGGATTCCTGGGGTTCTGTAATTTCATTGACAGTGGATCCATGTCTGATTCCATTAGTTGTTGTTGTAGCCTCTCTCGTTCCATGAGTGTTATATCCCTTTGTTGCTCATCTTCTGCAGCTAGTAGTACCTTCAAACCAATAATTTCTTCTGCAGTTGTTTTTTACTTCGTCATGCACATTTTTATCCCCATCAGAGAGGCCAATCCCAGGATCAGTCCTCCCGCCAGTATCTTGGGGCCATCAGCGAGCCATGATGACATCCATGACCAGAGATATGAGAACCAGCTTCCGTCCTTCTTTGTGCCTTTTGATTCTTCTTCCAAATTAGTGTGCATTTTTGTCAATTGTGATACTGCGTCAGATAACGTTCCGTTATCTTCATTGTTTGCTGGAATAAACATGCAGCAGTAACTCCCTCTCTTTTTTTGCGCACACTCCTCCTTCCATTGCTGTGAGCAGGTCCAACACATACCTGTTCTGTATGGCCTCTAAACGTATAGCTCGCAGCTCTTCGTTTATTGCATTGAATCCATTTACTGTTGATTTTATTGTCATCATTAGCTCCCACCGGGTGATCTGGAGCCACTTTGCATTTGCGTATGTCTGGAACCCTGGATGTATTATTGCTGAGAAAAACATGGCAGCCCTGCAGAACAGCCGATGTGATGCTGGTACTTTGTCCAGTGCAGCTTTGGATCTGCCCCAGAAGTAGTTTCCCTCCCTTTTTAATCTTCGTAATTGTGTCTCTTGTGTGTCGTCACTTATGGATGGTGTTGAGGTCGGGGATACTGATCGTTTTCTCCATCTGTTGTTTTCGTCCATCTTAGGAAAGTCATCCATCTTGATATGCTTTTGTGGTACCACTAGTGAGGGTACATTGACATGTGTCAGGGAGCATATTCCTCCCCAGTTAGGTGGTAGTTTGTCGTATGCATTGGTCCCACATGCCCAATAGTGGTCCATCAGAACCACTGTGCCTGATCCCATGTCTCATAACTGCTCTATTCTTCGGCATCCCTTGTTTGTTCCTACTTTGATATCCCTGTCATGTTGGTAACATAGCGTAGGTGTTGTGAGAGGAATGATCATTAGTAGGCCATCTTCCTTATCCAGCCACATCAGCAAGCTTGCACTCTTAGCCCATTCCTTGAGGCACTTATCCTTTTTTTCTTAGACCTTATTTACTGCAGCCTTTGTCAATGTTAGGGGTTTGCTTCCCACCATTCCATCCACCCATCCTTCTTTTGTGTATACCTTTCCAAATATCAACATCTGGGGGTATTCCCAGCAACCTGGTTCTCCGCCTGTTTCTTTAGCTCTCCATTTGCATGGCAGGTAGTCTAACGTCACATCCTTTGTTTCTCCTTTTTATGGTCCCTCAGTTATATACTGGAGTGCTTGTGTGTGTTGCCAGTAGTTATCAAACATAGGTAATGTCTTTATGAAATTATCCTCATATGGGTATGTTGCCTTTGATCTCAACCAGAGAGTTGCTGTTTTCCCTTGGAATCTTCCTCGTGTTTGGAACAATGCAGGGTACAGAAGGCATTGTGCCTTTGTTGCTGGTACTTCAGTTGCTGCGATGGTTCTAGAAGCACTTATGGCATATGGGATCAGTGAGCAGACATAGCAGCTATCCCCTGTTGTGTTTTTACCAATTTTGGACATGTGCTTGTACCACTTGTTGTTTGTGACGTGTGCTGTACCAGTGAGATATGTTTCAACCCTATTAACATCAGTACCAATACTATGCTTACCTCTCCTTACCTTCTCATTTGTGCTTTTCGTACCACCTGACACAGTGCTCCTCACAGCTTGGGTGGGAGGAATGTTAGTATGGGGAGTTGCGGACACATGCATAGCAGTATAAACTTGCCACACAATAGCATCTATCAATCCAGTAGATAAACCTACCCATATCATCTTCATTACAATCTTTATAATGCTAGGCATTATTTACCACTTAACCTGCAGTCCTGCAGTCTGTGAGATGATGTAGTTGTCCGCCTGAAAATCGCAGTAAATCAGTGTTAATGTATTAGTATTGGTAAGTAGTTTAAGCCCGGTGAACCAAGTGATCATTTAATACACAGGAGAAAAGTTCCTCCCAGATCTTCCTTATTGTTCTATTTCTGATTTCTGAGTATGGGTAGGGAGTGGTGGAGTTGTGGGTCTGATTGTGCTATATACTCAATAAACGCATCTTAATACACACGTGGTGGCCTTGGTCTCAAGTGGGTGGGTCTTCGTAGGGCGTGAATATATTGGTGGGAGAGTCCTTCAGGGTGTTCAATGGGAGGCAACATCTACATTACTATTTCAATCATTTTAGTCACATACATAAACGCAGAACCCCGCATGTGTGAGACAAAAAAGAAAGAGAAAAGAGCATGCACGGTGGAGTAACACAGTATATTCCTGGTGGGTGAGTGCGTGTTGAAAAGCCCTATCTATGGGGTATTGTTCTTTATTTATACAACCAGCATTTGTACTATAATTCTATGTGTTGTTGTAATAACGTCCAATGTATTCTATATTTCCACTAATAAACCGGTGGGGACGTCAGATGTCTGCAAGCGTCTTAGCACAGAGTGGCCTGTGCGCTCTTGTTCCCTCGTGTCCGAAAAATTGTTTACACTATCAATTGCAGGCTGTGGGACGCTGCTGTTGTCTACTGTATCCGTTGCTGAAGCGTTGGCCCTGTTGATGCTGAGGTGGGGCGAGGTCGGTGCTTTGTAGTGCTTGATGTCATGAAGATGCGACCAAACAGTTTTTGCTACTAATTTGATAGCCCTATCCGCGACCTTCTCCACAATGTGGGGCCCTGCAAACATGGGTGCGTTCCACCTTCTGTTGAAATTTTGTAGGAGAACCTGATCTCCTTCCTTTATCGTTGTCTCTTTTGCTTGCTCTTGAGTGTTGTTGGCTTCTTTTTGGACATTCTCTGACATGCCCTTCATTCGCTGTATCAGTTGAGCGATAAATGAAGCACTAGGAACCAGTGAAGTGATATAGTCATGCATTTCCTTCCCCAATACTTCCGCCACCCCTTCGCAATCATGCATGGCCCTTGTGGGTGGAGTCAATGAAAGGTGCATTTGTCAACCGGTCACCACCTCATGGGGTGTGAGGTGGTGGTCTGATCCGGGTTTATTACAAAGTTCAAATAGAGCTAGGGGAAGGCAGTGCAGCCAATTATATTTTGTTGACTGTTGGGTTTTAGCAATTCTTTCTTTTAAAAGGCTGTTGAGGCATCAGAGACGCGGTTACCCTGTGGGTGATAAGCACACGCAAACTTTTGCTTTATCCCGAGCAACGTTGTGATATGTTGGAAGAGTTCATTGGCGAAGTGGGGCCGTTGTCTGATCTTAGTACTTCACAAACACCCCACCTTGGAAACACTTCTCTAACTAGGAATTTTGCGCCCTTAGTGCATCAGCATGGGACCGCGGGCCGGCCTCTACCCACCTTGAAAAACTACCACTATCATGTGACGGTATCCTTGGTATACGTTTATCATATCGACGTAGTCGATATGGAGGTGTAAAAAGGGACCCGCAGGTCATGGTATTATACCTTTGATCACCTTAAGTATATGTCCTGCCGTGAATTGCTGGCAGTTCGGGCAATTACTAATAGAATTCACTACATGGGCATTTAATTCGGGACAAAACCATGATTCTCCTATTCGTGCCGCTATCACTTCCTTCCCAGTATGTGCAGGATGGTGTAATTGTGTTAATATTGTTTGTAATAATGTGAGAGGAATCACTACCTTTCTTGTATTATTTTCTCTCCATAAGGTGTCTGTAGGGGACATTGAGCACCCTATTTTTACCCAGAGTTCTTTTTCTGTCATTGATGCGGCTGCCTGTATTTCCATTATTTGTGTTTCTGGTAAATGGTTGTAACCTTCCTTAATTAGCATCTGTCTCGCCCCTGCCCCTCTCTTTTTTTTTTCTTGGAGGTTCCATAACTCCCCAAAATATGATGCGTGTTTTGCATGAAAATGTGCTGCTTCATTCCCTTTTGATATTGGGTCTTCATCATTAGGGTGTGGTTGGCACTTCATCAATGCAAGTTGCATTGGATAAGTCGCAACTTCACTTAGTTCCCCTAGGAGAAGTGCGTACTGTACGGGTGTGCTGTCTGAACCCCCTCCTTAACCATCTTGCTAAACCAGAATGCAGTGTTGATGTGACGTAGGCACCATCTGAGTAGATAGTCACTCTTTTCCCTTCACTCTCTTTAAGGGCCAATATCAGGGCTACTAATTCAGCGGGTTGTGCTGAATACTGGGGTGGCAATCTAACACACCTTATTGTCTCGTTTGTCCAATCTTTCCTTAATCTTACCACTGCTGCCCCCATTCTTCTCACCCCATCACCTTGGTCAATAGTTGAGGACCCATCAATATAAAGTACATCTCCCCCCTCAAGTGCACCTTCCTCTACTTTACGTACTTCTGAGAATAGCTCAATGTTTTTCGTACAATCATGCATGTATTCGCCCACTCCTACTTCTTCTGCTAGTAATTGTGCTGGGTTGACATTCTTACACCTTATAATTTTTAATTCTGGTTGAGAAAGAATTATTTGCAAGCCTGTTGCTCTTTGGGTTCTCAGAGTACTTTTTGTCTTGTGTAAAATTTCAAAAAGTGCGTGCTCCACGTAAAGAGTTGTGGAACATCCCATTGTTATTGATGATGCTTTTTCCAAAGCATAGACTGCAGCAGCTAAGTGTTTTTCACAGGGTATGGCCCATGCTTGTCTTTTGTGTTAACACCACTTTCATTACCACCCCATCCGAGTGTGAACAAACTTAAAACTCCTTTTTATAATTAGGGGTACCTTAGACCAGTGCTGTTGATATCACTTCTTATTACGACCCTGGCGGTAAGTAGCCGACATTACCGCCATGGCGTAATGAACGTTTATGCCATGGACCGATGGCGGAAAGGGCGCCACATTCCGACCCATCGCGCACAAGCATTACGCCATGGCAGTAATGTAAATAACGCCATGGCGGAAAGGGCCCCTACCGGCATCGTAGGCCGCGCAAGGTGCACTACCGCCACCCATCTCAGCGGCCACCGTAATTAGCGGCCACCGTAATCAGCAGTGGCCGTAATTAGCGGTCACCGTAAAAAGCGGAACCGGAAATAGCGTCATTGCGGCGGAACGGGAAACAGCACGGCGGCCATCTTTAAAAACACAATCCATTGCCATCCTTCCCAACAACACCAGATTCAACCCTGACACCTGTCCCAACCCATCACCCACCCACTTAACCACCCGAAAATGCCCAAAGTTGGCAAGAAGGCATGCGGTCGCCAGCGCCAGGACATATTCTCCCGGGAGGAACTGAGCATGCTCGCTGAGACTCTACAAGACATTGCAGCCGTAGTTTTTGCTACGCAAATGACCAGGCCGGCGATAGCTAAAAAGAAGGCCATATGGGCCCTGGTGGCAGAGCGTGTCAGCGCGGTGGGGACCGGACCCCGCACCCCACAGCAGTGCAGGAAGCGGTGGGATGACCTTAGGCTACGCGTAAGAAGCATCATCTCCGCCAACCGCAACCTTGCCCTGGCTACCGGTGGAGGTTCTGAATCCCCACTGAAACTCCAACCGTGGGAGGAAATATGTGCCAGCACGATAGGCATGGAAGGCATCGAAGGCATCGGAGGGATGGAAAGAGGAGTACCGACATCAGGCGATGAAGGTAGGTGCCTCAAATCAAGACATGCCATAGTCACTGAAGTCCATTCATGTGTAGCACAATGTTGCCCTAGAGTGTAAATGCAATACGTTAGCTGGACACTGCCCACAGCCACATGCGAGCTCCACCCTGTATACATGTAGCATGCACACCCTAACTGCCGGCACCCACATACCTCCATCCTCATTCCACACAAAAAGGAGACAACCTGCATGCCCCTGCCTCAAATGTGCCTCATCTACTGACCAAAATCATGTCAATCATTGTCATTCCAATGTCTGCAGACCCATCAATAACGCTCTCCCTCCTTTGCTCCACCACAGGCTCAGAATCACATCCCGAGGACGAGGACACCCCTGCAACAATAAAAGCCAAGAAGGCCAAGACGACCATTCACGCACCTTCAACCTCAGCTGCAGTGAGCCAGACCCCACAGCAAGCACAATCCACTGCCAGCAAACAGGACGGCCCACCGGCAAGCACCCCAGTAGGCAGCAGGCCAGCAGCAGCAGCACCACCTGTTCCAACATTGCCTGCCACAGAAGGCACCGGTTCTGCGGCCAGCAGCACCATTGGAGAATCAGCTGCCATTGCAGCATGCTCTGACTCCGACATTGAGGAGCACGACGTCAGACGCCCCACTGACCTTCCACATTCCCCCTGTTTGTCCCATGCCAGCCCCCATGAGGATCCCACACAGGGGCACACAGAGGAAGAGGAGTGGCCATCTACCCCATGCCTAGCTCTAAGTCCACAGGAGGGGAGCAGCCCCTCCATCACACCACCGGCAATGGGCATGGCCCAGCAGGGGCAACAGTCCCTTGAGGACATCATTGAACGGCAGCAACAGCTGTCCACGCTACTCACCGAGCATGCTGCAGAATGTGTGGGGGCTAGGGCAGCCATCGAACAGGCTACGGAGACCCTAAGGGCCGAAATTGCGCGGAGCACTGACACCCTGAGGGATGCAATGCAGTCCACGTCAAGGGACATTTGTGGCGAACTTGCTGGGGTGCGCCGTGTGCTCTCAGAGCTCTCCCACACCCTACAGGCCATGTATGCACGGGAGCAGGCAGGGACATCCTCCGCTGCCAGTTCTGCCCAGAACAGCCCCGTCCGACGTTCAGGACGGAACCTGTGCTCCACAGGCAGGGGTGCCCCGGGGGCCGGGAGAGGGGGCTTGTAATAGCCTGTGCCCACTGTTACAGGCATCTGTAGACACTCACAGGGGTGTGTTGGGGTGTGCAGGGGGAAGGGGGGAGGGGGGAGGGTGTGTGTTGGTGTGTGCATGGGGGAGGGGGGAGAAGGGAGGGGGTGTGTTGGGGTGTGCAGGGGGGGAGGGGGGAGGGGGTGTGTTGGGGTGTGCAGGGGGAGGGGGTGTGTTGGGGTGTGCAGGTGGGAGGGGGAGGGGGGAGAGGGTGTGTTGGGGTGTGCAGGGGGGAGGGGGGAGGGTGTGTGTCACAACAATTTATGATTAAAATACACTTTTTCCTTTTTTCGAAATCAAATGTGTGGACATTTTCATTGCATATGTGTGCTTTATTAGTGTACAGTCCACAGTGTGCATGTCCCAGAGACACACAGTGCCCCAAGTGCCGCCTCCATGTGATACACACCAGCCGTGTGTGCTAGAAGCATTGGTCGATGATATTTTGACGCATTTCACGCCCCTCCTGTGCATCGCCTCCTCCATGAGGTGCGGCCTCATCTGCACCCTCCTCATCTTCATCGTCAGGTGGTTGCAGTTCTGCATCAGGGGGTAGGGGCACATTTCGTCTGACGCACATATTGTGTAGCATGACACATGCCATGACCATCTTTGCCACCTTCTCATGGCGGTACAGGAGTGCCCCACCAGACCTGCTGAGGCATCGGAACCGTGCCTTCAATAGGCCGAATGTCTGCTCAATGACCACACGGGTACGTGTATGTGCACGGTTGAAGTCCTCCTCGTGCTGGTCCTGCGGGTTCCGGACTGGTGTAAGGAGCCACCTCTTCAGGGGATAGCCTGCATCACCAGTATGTAGGCGAGAATGTATGTGTCAGTCATGACGTCTGATCAAGAACATGATATGCCACCATGGCTTGCATCCAACTGTTACTTTGGACCACTTCTAAATGCACTAATTGATTCACACAATGCGACCAGTATATGCTCATGGCTCTCATGGCCTGTTTTGCATGCCATCACCCAATGTATGCAGAGGGGTGGAGAGCATTGTGAGTGCCCATCCACTGTGTCCGTTCATGCCGTTTGTTTTGTTGGCTGGCACGTGTCCTGTGATGTCAATGCGCACATCATTGCAACATTGCTGTGGGCCTCATCATGACCCCAGTGAGCAATGCTGATGTTGATAGGGACATTTTGGGGGCACTGCTGTCTGTGTAATGGTGTGTTGATGTTTCTGTCCGTCATGTGCCTCCTTCGTGGGCAGTTATGGGGGACAGGCCTTTCGGTTGATGGTGTTTGGTGACGTGCATGTAGGTGCATTTCATTGTTGACAATGTGGTCTGAATTGGTAGAATGCACTTGCAGATGGTTGTGTCATGGTTGGGACACAACCCCATTCACATGGTAGGGCTGCATACATTGGGTATTGGCTTTACTGGTGTTGGGTGGAGTTTGGGTTGCTTTAGGGTATGATCTGTCTCCGTTCTCTCTGCTACTCACAGCCAGGTGGAGTATGCATCATTCCCCCCCCTTCAGCCAGGTGTAGTATGCATCATTCCCCCCCCCTTTCAGCCAGGTGGAGTATGCATCATTCCCCCCCTTTCAGCCAGGTGGAGTATGCATCACAGCCCCCACTTTCAGCCAGGTGGAGTATGCATCATTCCCCCCCTTTCAACCAGGTGGAGTATGCATCATCCCCCCCCTTTCAGCCAGGTGGAGTATGCATCACCCCCCCCCACTTTCAGCCAGGTGTAGTATGCATCATTCCCCCCCCTTTCAGCCAGGTGTAGTATGCATCATCCCCCCCTTTCAGCCAGGTGTAGTATGCATCATTCCCCCCCTTTCAGCCAGGTGGAGTATGCATTGGTACGTCGTTCACCTACCCACTTCACATTTCCATGGTCATGACATTAGACTCACCGAGTAGCCAGGATCTTGGGCCTGCATGTCGCTCCATGTAGAGTGGTATTGTGGAGTTCCTCAGGACCATTGAATCATGGGTTGATCCGGGGAATCGGGTACAACAATGTGTGATGATCTTGTTGGAGTAACAGACCATTTTCACGTTGATTGAGTGGAATTGTTTCCGATTGCGGTACGGTACCTCCATGGCATGTGGAACCACCAATTCCACATGGGTGCAGTCGATGGCACCAATGCAACCAGGTATGCCGGCTAGTGCATGGAAACCCACTTTGGTGTTTGCAATCTCCTGGGCAGTCCGTGGTAATGAGATGTGGTCGTCTGTGTGCTTGAGGAGGGCATCGAGCACTTGGATAAGTGTACGTGAGAATAATGGTTGTGAAATGCCATGCAAGTGCCCCACTGTGGGCTGGTAGGTGCCTGTAGCCAGGAAGTGGAGTACAGACACTACCTTCAGTAGGGGTGGAATGGCGGTTGGACTTTCTATCATGCTGACGATGTCATTGTGTGTCATGTCTACGATGGCGTAGATGGTGTCCCAGTCCAAACGGTACAGGGTGTGGATCTGCTCAGCAGTGAGGTTGAATGGACTGGCTCTGATGTGTGGGATTGGGGGCTGCCTGCGTGGTGGCACTGGCTGTGCTGGTGGGGCTTGCTGGCCCTGCCTTGCCCTCCTTCTCCTCCTGCGTCTCCTCTGTGCTGCCTGTTGTTGTTGTTGTTGTTGTTGTAGTAGCACTTGCATTGCTATCAGGTCCTCCAGCCTCAACATTGCAAGTCGTATTGGTATCATTGTAGAGTGTGAATGGGTGTGGGAAGGGGTGGGGTGTGCTCTTTTTGTACTTCCTGAGTCTGTATTGCCACCACCTGTGCTGTTTCTGTGCACCTGTGGCAGCTGGATTCACTTTACATGGCCATTTACGGTTGGTTCGCGATGGCGTACTTAGCGCCATGGCGGTAAGGTACTTAACGGGCTGGGTGATGGCGTTAGGTGCATGTCCGCTTGGGTCGTCATTCGCGTACCTTTCCGCCATGGCGCTAAGTACGGTGTGGGAGGTCGTGTGCGCGCGCCCTTGGCGCAGAGAGCGGCAGCGTTGACTACGATGCCGCTAATGGCATCGTTGTTAACAGTCAAGGGTCATAATCGGACCTAGCGGAAAACGATGGCGGTAATCATTTACCGCCATCGTTTTTCGCTTAGAGCCAGGGTTGGAATGAGGCCCACTGTCTGTGGTTGTGCTATGTTCAGTATTGTCTGTGCTCTTTGTGGGGCTATGTGTCTGGCCTTCTGAGATATCAATTACCCTATGTATAGAACATCTTCCTGACTGTATTGTAATTTTGCCATGTCTACCTTGTAGCCTTTCTCTGCTAATACTGTAAGCATCTTGATGGAGTCCTCCCTGCATACATCTTCTGTTGTGGTGCAGATGAGGATGACATCTACGTATTGTAAAACCGTACTTTCTGTTTCTACATTCCCTAAGTCCATCTGGATCACTGTATTGAACATTGATGGTGACTCACAGTATCTTTGGGGTAGTCTTGTGTGCTTCCACTTTGGAATGCGATACATGAAACTAGTTAAGTCTTGGGAATCTGGGTGTAATGGTATCGAGAAAAATGCATTTTTGAGGTCAGTCACAGTGAACCGTGAAGCCTCTGCTGGGATGCGGCAGAGTATTGTAGCTGGGTGAGCTACTACTGGATATTCTGCTTCAACAATGTTGTTTAGGGGCCTTAAATCTTGTATGAAACACCATGATCCTCCGTTTGCCTTGTGGACGGGGTACACAGCTGTGTTGCAAGGTGATTCTGATCGTACCAAAATACCTATTTCAATAAGGGTGTTTATTGTCTCGTAAATGCCCTCGTCTGCTTCCTTTGACAGTGGGTATTTTCTAACTCTGGGCAAAATTGCTCCTTTTTTCAGTTTTATTTGTATACCCCATATGCTTTTGATGCACCCCACATCATAGGGGCTTGTTGTCCATAAGGAAGGTGGTACTCTTGCTAAGTCTTTCTCACAGAAAGACAGTGGTGCTGAGAGTGGTGCTTCCAGTGGCATTTCCATTTTCTGGGCCACTCCTCTGTGTGTTATCCATATCCAAATGCATACCCTCATTCCCAGTATCATTTCACTCGTCCCCTTTTCCTGTGAAAAGAGTTCTTCATCAGATACTTGAGTCAATCAGCAACCTTCTGCTACTGCTATTACTGCCCTCCAGTCCTTCCCTTCACTGTCTAGTGTGTGTACTGCAACCCAGTCCTCCCTTTCCACTTTTCCTTCAATGTCTATTGACACAAATGTTCCTTATTTGTCATCTGTGTGTGTCTGGCCTGAACAGGTACCCACCTGGTCTTTTCAATACTTTCCCTGCTATTCCTGGTAACCATGTCATTGCCATATCCATCCAATATTGAAATACATCCGGGTCTACTGGCTCCCCCATCTGTACGCTTTTGTCACAATATGCCTGAAGTATCTGTCTTGCTGTGAGCATATGTATGCCTGGTGCTGAGCATTATACCCTTGCCTGTGAAGGAAATGGTCATGTTCAGTCTGCTCATTATGTGGCGCCCCAAAATATTTACGTGTGCATGTCTGGAGTATAATAGCAGTAGTGTTATGTCGTGATCCCCAATAGATAGGGAGATGTTATCAGTTAATGTAACCACTTCTCGAGCCCCTGACAACGTGTAATTCCCCTCCTTTGTGCATGACCTAGTGGCCGCTGTATCAACCAAAAAGGAAAACATGTTGTCACCTATCGCTACCTTCATGTGAGGTTCCTCGGCAGGCTTAGGAGTTACTGATAGGATGGGAAACAACAAGGTAGTCTGTGGGCTGTCTTATTGTGTGTACAGTGACTGTTGTTGCCATTATAGGGGTTGTGTCCCATTATTGCCACCCCTCCTATTCTGGTGACTGGTACTACTGCCGTTGTGTTCATTGGTTGTGGCGTGTCATCCTGTAATTGTGTCAGTTGTTGTACTGTCTGAATGTGTTGTAGCTCTTGTTGTTGTTGCTTTTGTTGCTGGGGTGGTTGGGTCCCTAGCCTTTGCTGATAGTGTTGTTGGTGTGGCATGCCCGGCTGTTGTACCATGGGTTGTTGCCCTGTCTGTTGATAATACCCATTTTCCACCCCTTGGTTTTGTTGTGGTTGCTCGCCCCACCCTTGTTGCACTGCTCTGTACCTGCACGTGCAGAAGATGTGGCATATTAGTCTGCATGTCCTGAATTGTGGTGGTTCTTGTGTGGGAGCGAGGGGCCAATGGGCCCCCTCTACCATCACTTCTCAGTACAAAACTTGGACCAAGTGCAATGGTACCAAGAAGTATGGGTAGATCTAGATGGGGATGGAGATATTTACCTAATGTGTACACCAGATGAATATGCTAGAAGAGGAAACAGCCTTAGAAGCGTTTTTAGAGCATGGATGCCCATAAAAGGCACCCCCGCGTGGGACGAGGCGGTGGCAGAAGCTGAGTACTACAGAAGGGAGAATGAAAAGAATAAAAAGTAGAAATATTCGTTACGTTGGATGTAACGAAAGGGGGGAATGTGTGGGAGCGAGGGGCCAATGGGCCCCTCTCTACCATCACTTCTCAGTACAAAACTTGGACCAAGTGCCTCTACTGGTGGATGCGCCCCTCGCCCTTATGCAATGCTAACTGTTGGTTACATTCGCGTAGATGGGACCACCGAGCAGGACACAGGGCATCCATTTTTTGTGCCCCCTTTCGACTCCATCTTGGTAACTAAGCCTCACTGCGATAGTACAAAATGCATCTCTCCCTTTTGCCTGCCGCTGTAGCTCGGAGCACATGGCCCCCACCCTCGTCCCACTCCAACTGGAAAACTCAGCGGCTCCATTCTCACACTGAGGCGGGAGTTGCTTGCAACAAATAATAAATGTAACACATCCCTTTTCCTCTGAGATCACTGTCCCGCATGTGAACCAACATGAGACAAGCACAGGGCTCGTCCATCTCCACAAAAGTGTCCTTGCCCTCTTACCCTCGCCAGTTGAAACTTATTGCCATTCTAACCCTGTGTCCTTGCAAGGCATCCCTTTCATGTGCCAGACTGCCAACCTCGCTATGAAGCCCACCCAACAGACCCCCAACTAACATTAGACCCTTGTGTGGAATCAGAAAAAATACAATATTACGACTGTTACACCAAACAAAGGAAAATACACCGACACGGGCTTGTAATGATTCCCAGAATCTTTATTACAAAACTGAACAGTATTCAACAAGGTACACAAATAGCTATTTGGCCGTCAATACATCACAGAGACCACCAGCAGGGTTCAATGTGAGCAGTGAGCAGAATTTCCTAGCTGGACATCGACGCATTTATACAATTTGTAAAATGATGTCCAGCCCTCTTACAGGTTAATCATACACTGGGCTAGGGTCGCGCCAGGTTCACTTTCCTAATTTACATATCTCGTGCGTGCGGTTTACTTTTGAATACATCTACTAACACACTCCATTATTCTTTAATTTAACATTTACACTCTTTACATGCTGGTTTAATACAGACCAAACAAATGTTTCACCTATTATATTTGGATAGCATTACTGTTCTTGTATACTTGTAGTTTAACATTGCTAATTCAAGTATTCCCCTGCTCCCGATGTCAACAAAGGACAAGGTCTACATGACCCTAACATGTAGCCTGAAGGCAGGTTGGACATTAACTCTCCTACATAGGTTGGAGAGGTTAAGGCAAGAACAAGGGCACACACAACGGCCATTTTAGATTACAGGGTGACTTTGTACAAAAACCCCAAAATGGCGGTTCTAACCTAAAATGGAGGCTTAATTCAAGATGGCGGCTTACATCAATTTCTATGGTCAAGACCTTGCCATAGAGTTATTTGCGTACAATTTTAAGCAACTTGGCGTAGGCCAATATACATACATATCGTTATAATAGGAGTCATAATTTAATATCAGGTTTGACAAACCCTCCTTTTGGCCTATGCCAAGTGCTAACACTACTTCTGATCTGCTTACAAGTAACTCCATACGTCATCGTCCATACACCCCGAATCATTGTCGGACAAATCTATTGCCATTAGATCTGACACCAGAGTTTCTTTCAACACATAGGGCCTCATTACGACCCAGGCGGTAAGGGGTTTGCGGCAGCGTAAACAGCGCCGACCCTTACGCCTGAGTACGAGGTCCCTTAGCGCCATGGCGGATTTTACTCCTGCTTTTAGCAGGTGTTAAAATCCATGGCGCTAAGGGACCATGGAGTTAATTACGCCACCGTAATTTACGGTGGCGTAATTAACGCCTTCCCCACTCCCATTATGCCCTATGGGGCAAAAATGGGAATGGGGAAGGGTAAATGGGGATTGGGGACTTACCGCCCCGCCAAGGTCGGAATGGGGCGGTAAGTCCGCAAACCACCATGGCGTAAACGTAGTTTACGCCATGGTGGTAAAGTCACGGCCCAGGCGGTAACTTACCGCCTGGGTCGTAATGAGGCCCATACTCTTTGGAAACCTCCTTTGGGGTGTATATTTTAAGGCCTAATACACTCGTTGCTTGCGCGCAACATACCCCTAATACTGAGCATATACCAGGGAGACACTGGGCCTCATTACAACCCAGGCGGTAAGTTCCCAACTTTACCACGATGGTGTAAACTCTGTTTACACCATGGTGGATGGCGGATTTACCGCCCCATTCCAAGGTGTGTGGGGCTGTAAATCCCCATTCCCCATTTACCCTTCCCCATTCCCATTTTTGCCCCATAGGGCATAATGGGAGTGGGGAAGGCGCTAATTACAGCACCGTAAATTATGGTGCCGTAATTAGCACCAAGGCGGGTTAGCGCGTTGCATTTTAACGCCTGCTAAAAGCAGGCGTTAAAATGGTAATCAGGCGTTAAGGGTTAACGGCGCCGACGGCGCCGTTAAACCCTTAACGCCTGGGTTGTAATGAGGCCCACTGTATACAACAGCAGAGAAACAGAAAACTTCAAAAGATAATCAGCAGGGCCGAGAACAACTTCCATCCCCATGACCGTAGGAGTTCCCAAAACCATGTACCAAGTTCCCAGTTTCCCTCAGGAACATGTACTTCTGAACTAAGAACATGTAGATTTTGGATAGCCCTAAAGATTGTTGGAGAGGAGTCTGGTACGTAAACGCAGCAAGCGGACCCCACTAATTTACATACTCCTCCTCGCTCTGCCAGGATGACATCTAATGCCATCCGGTTCTGAAGAGCCACTAATCTTATCACTCTCTGCTCTAACGTCATATTATAGAGTATGTCAGTGGTCCGATTGATGTTTCTCTCCAATACTCTCGCTAGTCCCCTTAAATCTTATGAATTCGTAATTTGCCAAAAAAATGGCACAAAGGATTTCATAAAATCTCCTAGAGTTTGCACTGGAGTATCCCCTTTTACACCTCGTCGTGGACGAGTCTTTGAAATTTCTATAGTACTGGCAATAAATTCCCCAGGCAATAGAATCCCTAAATAACAGTAGTGCACAGGTAATGCCTCTCGCACCTGGTGATAAATTGAAAACAGATTTTTAGTCAACTGGTTACAGTAATCTGAAAGAAGCACATTTTCTATATCCCGTAATGAGCAACTTTTTGGCGTACCCAAAATACTAGCAGGTCTCCCCATTACCACCTCAAAGGGAGAGAGCCCAGTCTTAGTTTGAGGGGTTGTTCTCATCGACAGTAACACGATCGGTAAGGCATCCGGCCATTTCAGCTTAGTGCCAGCACACGTCTTAGCAAGTTTGTTCTTTATAAAGCCGTTGTGCCTTTCCACTAATCCGGCACTTTGGGCATGACTAGCTGAATGGAACCGCTTGTCAATCTGTAATCCTTTGCAAATTTGTAGGATTACAGTGGCAATAAAGTGTGGCCCATTATCTGACCAGATGACTCTCGGCAGCCCGAACCTAGGAAAAAACTCTTTCAACAGAGTTTTTGCCGTGGTTATGGCCGTTGCATCTCTAACCGGGAAGGCCTCAACCCACTTACTAAAGGCACAAATAACAACCAATACATATTTAAGATTGTTACACCGTTCCATTTCAATAAAATCAAAGTGAATAACCTCAAACGGGACAGAAGGTGGAGCGAAACTTCCTCTAGGAGTCGAGGTACCTTTTCCTACATTGTGCTGCATTGTGCTTACTAACACACTCCATTATTCTTTAATTTAACATTTACACTCTTTACATGCTGGTTTAATACAGACCAAACAAATGTTTCACCTATTATATTTGGATAGCATTACTGTTCTTGTATACTTGTAGTTTAACATTGCTAATTCAAGTAATCCCCTGCTCCCGAGGTCAACAAAGGACAAGGTCTACATGACCCTAACATGTAGCCTGAAGGCAGGTTGGACATTAACTCTCCTACAGAGGTTGGAGAGGTTAAGGCAAGAACAAGGGCACACGAGACGGCCATTTTAGATTACAGGGTGACTGTACAAAAACCCCAAAATGGCGGTTCTAACCTAAAATGGAGGCTTAATTCAAGATGGCGGCATACATCAATTTCTAAGGTCAAGACCTTGCCGTAGAGAGTTATTTGCGTACAATTTTAAGCAACTTGGCGTAGTCCAATATACATACATATCGTTATAATTGGAGGCATAATTTAATGTCCGGTTTGACACCTGTGCAGTATATCGTGCCCAATACTAACAAGTGCCGCATACCTGAGATTCTTACAAGACTAACCCTATAGTCTAATGACAGTATTATAGTGGTCAAGGCCCCTAAACCTGTGACACATAAACCCTTGAGTAATTTGTATAACGATATGATACACTACTGAGAGTCTTTTTGATCAACTGTTATTTAGTGCATGCATTACTCAGAATGTATTGTCTTAGCTAAGATAGTGACCACCGTGTTTCAGAGCGACCTGATCTTCACCCATCCGGAGCACAAATGTCTGATGTCAAACATCCCGCCAACCAAGCAACCAATCCAGAGGAAGAGATGATGCCCACACCTAAGTCACCACCACGGCTGACCAATCCCTGTCCAACGTAGCATCATATGTTAAAAATGTAGATGTACTATATAAATGTGTTGTAACCTTGATGTGGTCAGAGCGCTCTCAGAGATGTAGATAAACTTTTCCTTGAACTCTCACAGCCTGCGCTTTTGTGCCTTATTCCCTGCCCAGGGAGTGTCTGTTTTATTCATTTTACACGTGTGAGTCAAGGTTGGCACAAACATTTGGTGACCCCCTGCGACGTTATCGGAGAGGTGCCTCGAGGCTGGCACTGAGCGGTGAGATCCGGGACACCCCCCAGCGAAACCATCGCCTCCGCGGCACTACGAAGAAGGGTCAAGGGTTCCCGGTTGAAGAATACCCGACTGAAAAGCTGCTCGCCGAGGCGGGCCATGGCTTGGTTGGGGTGCGAGCCTGACTGGGGTCGGACTGCGAGCGGCGACCCTCGGGTCACATTACTGAACACGTGAATGCCGGTTGCGAATGTTACGAAGGAATGAGAGATGATGAGGATTTTCTGATCTGTCTTTCATATGGCCATTAGGTTTTTGTAAGAGGTGAAGAGAACGGGGTAGAAGGCGGCAAATGCGTAGCATTTTCTCATCCAGTGCAGAATAAATAAGTGAAGATAAGGAGAAAATAGTAGGAGTCTTGTATAATGAGTAGACTCGGAGTAGTTATTTAGAACATTCTTTTTCTGGGTACGAAAGGATTCTTGGGTAAGAGTAGGAGGGTGTAAGAGTTGGGGAGTGAATGAGAAGAGTAGGCGAAACAGGAAAGGGGTGGCAAAAAGGGCAACGGGGAGAAAACGCGCGCAGGTAGTGCATGTGCATGATATGTGTTATATGTGCTTTTATGTTCTGTCCATGTTTTGTCAAGGATATCCAAGTATTGTGATTAATTATGGTTAAAGTGGCAAGATATGCAACAATGAACTGTTGAATTTGAACATGCAATAACTAAAAGGTTAACGTTGAAAGGGGGGTTGATATATATGATATATATATATATATAAATTTTGATACATATATGTGTTTACAAATTACAAGTAATTGACAAGACTTGTGGTATATTATCCAACAAGTGAAGAAGTGATTAAGTGGAAGGGAGGTTGAAGGTAAGTACAGACAAAGGGAGGAAAGGAAATACTTTGTCATGGGGGGAATAACCCCACTAGCCCATATTTGTCAGCACCTTCCGTTATACAGTGAGAAAATACAAAAATACCATGATCAATGGTTGACGGAGATAAAAGGGGACAGTGTGATGCCAATCTGGCCAGAGGGTGGGTCATTCGACAAGAGAGTATTGGATTTAGTCTCTACACACTTGTTAGCAAGGTGTAAGGGGAAACAATTGCAAAACAGAAGGGAAGTACTAGACCTATGGCAAATGTTTGAAGAAGTTACGCCTACGGCAGAGGTAAGTAAAGAGAAAGCGAATGAAACACAGAAAACGCAGGAAGAGGTAAGTGGAACGCCAAAGGGCGAGTTCACAACCACTACAGCTGAAGGTGATACAACTAAAATATATCCTTTAATGTCAAGACCGGCAGTAGGATACAGTGAGCTCCTGTACGTACTAGCATGTCCCACTCCCACACCCACCACTGGAGCAGTTGCCAAAGCACCACCCCCCTATGATATAGGTGGTTTGTATGGCCCAACAAGCACACCCCCGTGAATTTGGCACATATCACTGGAGAATTAGACGGCCAGCTAGCGCATGCACAGATGGAGATAACGCGGCTACGAGCGTTGTGCGACAGGAGCCAAATGCTGCCAGGGGGAGGAGAGGTGCCACCATTATCCATGGCGGATCTAACGCCAACATTGAGCACAACAGGGGAAGTGGCGCAAGCGATCTCAGAGCCAGCACGGTCAGTATCATCACAAGCAACACGCATACCACAAGGGCAAGAGATAGAGTGGCGGTCAGGGGAATTCCTGTTCCATCTAATTGACAAACCCGTGAGGATTATACACCCACCCACCCCAGAAAGTGAGAGAGGGGAAGGATGTGAAGGGAACAATGAGCAAGAATCAGAAATAGAAGAGGTGTGGAGTGACTTAGACGAATATGAAGAGTCAGCGGTCACGACCGGGTCCCCACTGCCAAACCGCTGGTAGCCAGACACACCATCGCCACCACTATGGCAGGGTAGGCTAAGACAGCGAGGGGGAAATATGATGGTAAGTAAAACAAAGAAAGGTGCGGTAAGTAAGGTAGGGAAGAAACACAAGTTACAAATGCCATTGATACATAAAGGAGCAGGTAGGCCTGGGCTGGGAAATGGATACACGCCTTTGAGAAAAACACAGCAGGATTGCCACTAGCGATAGGAGATGTGAAGAGCTTATTAGTGTCAGCAATTGGTGACCAAGCACACGCAGTGTGGGAAAAGGCCGGATTCCCCAGAGTAACAATGAGTTGTGACCGCCACGATGGATCGCCGTTCAATAACGTTCGAGCACAAGTATGGGATGCATTGAGGCACACGTTTCCAGATATTCTGGATTTACATTTAGTGATGCAGTGCACAATGGAGGAGAATGAGGATCCAACGCAATTCATACTGCGGGTGCAGGATTTATGGAGAAGCGAAACTGGCACCGCTTGGAACCAGTCCACCGCCTTGTTTTATTTTATCATCAAAAAGGAGCGCCCGAAGGAGGTACAGAAGGCCTTGGAAAAAATAGCTGGGCTAGAAGCCAAGGGCTGGCATGAAATACAGAGTATAATTGTGCACCACTGCAGGAGGATCAAAGAGAGAGAAAAGGAGATACCACAAAAAAGGCTGGCAGACGAGGTGAAGCTGGTCCAGAACAAATTAGTGAAGGTTGCCGCCGTCAAATCCAGCGCAACCACAGACCAAGAAAACGAGGGGGACGAAGGAGCAGGAAATAGACCAGCAACAACAGCAGCACTGCGGGCCACAGCAGGACAAGCTGCAGTTGAACGGAGAAGAGCAATACGGTGGGAAACAGTGGCAAGAAAGACCAGCAGGAGGAAGAGGTGGTTACCGTGGCTAGAGAGGGGGGTTTGGAGGTATGGGAAATAGGGGATTTGGCGGCCAAGAAATGAGAGGCGGACCACAAGGGTCATGTTGGAACTGTGGGAGACGGGGACACTACTCTAGAGATTGTAGAATGTGGCCTTCAGGGTATTTCCAGGGGCAACAGCCCATAGAGAACGAACAAGGTTGGGAGTGTCCACACCCAGGTAGCCTCTACGGACTACCGATGGGAAGTGGCAGACAGCAAGACTACTGCTATAACGAACGCCAGGTACCGCAAGGACAGCAACCACCACCACAACCAATGGCAAGATAAAATGCAGTGGGAAGCGCAACCAACAATGGTTATGCAACATCTGCAAACGGTGCGCCCGCACCATACCGCGGTGTGACCGTGATTGGGGACAATGTCTTCTCAGTGCCAGGGCAAGAAAGACATTCAGATTAGGACAGCCCACAGGGAACACTTGCGTGTCTAGTCCTATCCACCACCCTATGTGCAGAAGAGGAACCACTAGTGGGGTTAGAGATAGGAAATAAGCAGTTTATCTTTATGGTAGACTCTGGAGCACAGAAATCATGTCTTATGGAGGGGCGGTTTCCACTCTCAGGCAGGAATTTAGAGACGCAGGGGTTCTCTGGGGCTATTTTAAAAGTTCCTTACACTAAAGATCTTGATATAACGGTGGGGGGAAAAACCGTGCGCGCACCCTTACTGTACCACGAACACGCGCCAATAAACCTGCTGGGTAGAGATTTGTTGAGCAAATTGAATATGACGATCTCGTTTACAGAACGAGGAATAGTGTGCTCAACACCAGGAGTATGCCCAGTACGAGCAATGTTGATGATCAGCACAGTGATGAATGAAGTTGTGGTGTGAGGGGTACCCATTGATATAAGCATGTTCATATATGGTATCAAGGTGTTAGCACGAGTGGTGCCAGAGATAACGAGAAAAGAATGGAGAACACCATGAGATTTCATATTCCGCCTAATTGCACACACAGACATTGTACCAGGCATGATAATATCATTAGACATTGAGGCAGTTCAAGTATCCAGCAAACGTATTGTGGTCATAGGACTGGACGCGCAAGGGTGCAAGTGGAGAACTGTGTTATGCATAGACCCAAACATAATGCTACGAGATATAACAGATGACGAATTGTTCACTGATGGTGAGGATGATGGAGAAATAATAATGGAAATAAGCATACCATGTGATATTATGGTCCAATACAGAGAGGTAGATAACCCATTGATGGCTAGCGTTAAAGCCCCACTGACTATATTTGAGGAAGACATGGCAAAAGTATCACCTGAAATTTGGACCACCGGGCCCCACGGTGTAGGGCTGCTGCATGAGGTGACACCAATAAAAATAAAACTCAAACCAGGTGCAATGCTGCCGTGAATGAAACAATATCCCATATAAAAAGAAGCGGAGGAGGGAATTGGAGAGACCATAAATTCACTCCTGAAACAAGCCATCATAGTGCCATCAACCTCCCCCTGTAATACAGCGATTTTCCCGATCAAAAAAGCAAAGGGAGAGGCGTGGAGGATGATCCAAGACCTCTGCCCACTCAATGACATCATTCAGAAAGAGTTCCCATTAGTGCCTAACCCGGCATCAATATTGTGCAGTGTGCCCAAAGAATCAACATGTTTTACTGTAATTGACTTGAAGAATGCTTTCTTCTCCATACCACTCGACCCAGGATCCCAGTACCTGACAGCATTCACAATAGGGAACAATAGGTATGAACACCGCTAACTCCCTCAAGGGTATTATGAAAGCCCTAGCATTTTTAACAGGGTGTTACGGGAAGACATTGGAAACATAGATGTAGAGAGCACCATCATTCAATACGTATACGATTTGCTCGTCTGTAGCCATACAGAAGAAAAGTGTCGAGAAGACTCGATAGCACTACTGAATGTGCTAGCTGCCAAAGGATACAAGGTAGATAAGGGGAAGTTGCAATACTGTCTCGCCGAGGTTGTATACCTCGGACAGTTCATATCAAAAGATGGAAAGCGAATACTCCCAGACAGAGCAGCTGCTATACGCAACATAATAATACCAAAAACTGTGAAAGACATGCAAACATTTCTTGGCATTTGTAATTATTGCCGAGCATGGATCCTTGATTATGCGGCATATACACGCCCCCTACTACAAGCATTAAAAGAGGCACAGAAGGATAGGGCGACAATAAAATGGACGCAGGAAATGATAATGCAGTATTCAAAATTAAAAGACCTCATCGCTGACGCCCCAGTCCTCGCGAACCCAGATTATGAGAGGGAATTTTTCTTGTTTTCGCACTGCAACGGGACACTGATGACAGCAGTACTGACACAGAAGACATCACTAGGTCAAAAACCATTGGCTTACAACAGTGGGACACTAGATCCAGTAATGCAAGGTCATTTCGCGTGCGAACAGGGTCTTGCAGCTGCGGCCTTTGCAATTGAAAAAAGTGCCACCACTGTCATGGGATGTTCGGTAACGCTATATGCGTAGCATTCCCTGTTCTCCATCCTTGAGCGATCAAAATCAACACTAACGACACAAAGAGCAACAGCATATGAAGTAATAATTTCAAGCCCCAACGTACACGTTGTGAGGTGCAAGACAGTGAATCCAGCAACATTTATTACAGAACCATGCACAACAGAGGACATACAGGAACACGATTGTGCCACATATCAAGGGGAAGGTGACGACATCCCGAAAGCAAGTGAGAATGCCCTACAGGAGGGAGAAATATATTTCATCAATAGACCCCGAAACAGGGGAAAAGCACGTTGGAATGGCGGTAGTGCGCATGGAAGAAGATGAATATGAGACAATTGTGCAAAAGCACCTCCCATCCCATTATTCAGCACAGGCAGCAGAATTAACTGCCCTGATTGAAGCCCTGCGCACAGCCAAAGGCTGTGCGGTGACAATATACTCAGACTCAGGCTATGCAACTACCTCGGTGCACTCCGGGCTGTCACAGTGTCATAGCAGAGGATTCAGGAGGGCAGACGGTTCTCCAGTACAGCATGCAACATTGTTGAATGAGCTGATAGATGCATTAGCAGTACCATCGGTTTTGGCAGTGGTGAAATGCCAAGCCCATACCAACAACACAGACGCAATCTCATTGGGAAACGCGGCAGCCGACACAGCTGCGAAGGAGGCCTTGTATTTCAATGTGACACCAACACTTGAATGCATCACAAAAGCAACCACCATAGATACACGAGAGGAAGCATACAATAATACCCCAATAGCGCAGATAATAGAGTTACAAAGACGAGTGTCCCAAGAGGAGCATGAACTGTGGAGCAAACAGGGATCTAAACAATCAGCCACAGATCTCATTTGGAGGCAAGAGACAACAGGAAAGGTTGTAATGCCCATAGAGTTACTAGAAATAGCATTCCAACAGTTGCATTTCCCCGGCCATGTAGCAAAACAACACATTGCTGCAGACATCCAGGAACACTGGTTTGTCCCCAATTTACAAAAGCACCTGTCAAAATTCATTGTAGAATGCATAACATGCCAAACATATAATTCAGGAATGACATTAAGAACGCTGCGTGGTACCCTGCCCCGACCAACAGGACCATTTAGAGAGCTTCACGTAGACTATGCTGATATGGGAGAGCGGTGTAATGGAGCAAGATATTTGATTGTGGTGGTGTGCCCCTTTTCAAGGTGGGTGGAAGCAGGCCCATGTCCCCACCCAGACGCGAAATGTGCGGCCAAGTTCCACGTTTGGGAGGTGTTTTCACGATGGGGGATATGGGATGTGATTTGATCAGACAACGGTACGCACTTTGTGAATTACCTCTTTAAGGAAGTGACATCACTCTTGGGGGTGAAGCACAAATTATGCTCAATTTATCACCCAATGGCGAATGGGGTGGTAGAAAAGATCAACAGATTATTGAAGAGTAAGTTGTCTAAGTTGTGTAAGACATTAAAAAAGAATTGGGTGTATTGCATGCCCCTAGCACTGTTCCAACTCAGGACGCAACCGTGTAAAGACCACCATTTAAGCCCCCACGAAATTGTAACTGGGAGGAGAATACACACACCAGTATCCCCGATTAGAAGAGCATCGGATGCACACAGGGCTGCCACAGTGCTGGGGGAAGAGTTCAAGGAATACCTAGCACAACCTTTTACTGAAAATGTGATGACTGATACTACCACACTGGCCACAGACAGTTCAAGTGGGCCACTGATGCCGGGGGCACACGTGTATATCCACAGCTTTGTGAGAAGGTGGAATTCACCCAGGCTTCATGGCCCATACAAGGTCATTTATAGTACACCCACGGCGGTGAAGGTAAAGGGATTGAAGTATTTGGTGCACTTATCCCATGTGAGGAGGGCACACACTGGTACAATCCCCCAAGAGGAGTGAGACAGCGCCACTGGGACAACAAATGAGGTTGAAAGCAAATAACAAAATAATCAGTAAAGAGAATATGTAGAGATAAAATTGATGATATGTATTTTGTTTTGCACAGTTTATCTCCTCCTACCTTCTTTTCTGTCTCTTCCTCCCCTCCTCTTTAACCGGCCAACATATTGTCTATACACCTCAACTATCTCCCCCTCTCTATCTCCCACCTTCATTTTGATTGTTATCTCTATAACAAAAGTACAGGAGCAATAGGGTAAAAGAAAAAGCCTGGCTGAAAATGATGATTAAATGTGAAGTTAAACAAGAATGTAAATATATGTATATATTGTGATGACTTAACAAATTTATATCACCCCTCCAGCTGAACAATGGCCCAACGACCTACGATCGGAGAGAACAAATTAATACTAGATAGCGATAGGGTCGCCATTAGGGCTAAAAGGTTCAGTGATGTTGAATGCCTTTTTTGAAATGTGCTGCAATTTTGATGTTAGTAATGTTGTTTTTTGCAGCTTGGTACTACACCCTTTTATCTCTTGTTAATGACATGCAGAGGGGGGGGAGCGGGCCTAACATGATAAGAGAGGGATCACAAATGATATGGACTGGGGTGAAGACTATATGGCAGGAGTAACATGAAATTAATGTTAACAAAACAGATGGAATGCAACCCTCAGACTACATCACTGTGGGATCAACAGGTTTGCCATTTTTACATTTCGATGTAAATATGAGTAATGCTTATGGATATAATGAATATGATGGAGATTATTATTGGACAAATGATTTAATTAACACTAGTATTAATGCACAGACAACCATACACCCTACCTCACACAATATTGCTGCTACTGATGATGATACATATGCCGTATTGAATAGTAATGATACAACATGGGCTGGGATGTTTACAATACATTACAAAAGGGTGAAAAACAATAACATGGAAAGGAGAAGGAGGAGAAAAAGGGGGGCGGCAGGGAAAAGATACGACATCTATCACGACCTGGGGTTAGTGAAATAGAAGATCCCCACCACTCTGATCAATCAAATAAATGGTATTCTGACATGAGTGCCACGGCGAATCAAGCAACAAATGAGAGCTGCTACATCTGTTCACTCATCCCACATGCATCAGGAACACCGAAAATGTTAGTACCACAGGAAGTTCCCTTGTCGGAGGCCCAATGTTTAATTCATCTGTTTTTATGCAGAATAAAGAGCATGTTGCAGGCGCACACTGTCACATTGGAAAAGCTGGAGAATGAGAAAACATGTACAAGCCGGCGCCAAGGAGTAATTTGCCTTGAGGAACCATTTCTTGTCATCAAGGGGACACGATTTGCAGAAAATAAATGGCACGAAGAAACAATCCAATGCAAAGCGGAAGCACTTCGAGGCCTACCAAATGACACTTTCGAATGGATGGAAGAGGCATGTAACCACATCTGGTCGCAACATGTCGCAAGTCTAACATGGGTCACAGCATTAGAGAAACCTATCAAAATACAAAAAGAAGTACCACATGAACTGTGTTTCTGTGGGGAAGGGAACGTGAACATGGGGGAAGCAAGGAGATGTAACAAAACAGTAATAATACCCGATATGAAGAAAGGCACAGCTGCACTAATGGACATGTATTGGGTTTGTGGCAAACAAGCTTACCTGCACCTCCCTGCATCATGGAAAGGAACCTGTGCACTAGTAACTCTTCACTCAGCCCTGATGGTAATACCAGAGAGCCATATCCAGGGGGCAGCAGGGCAATCGGCTGGCATATCGGCAGCAGGACAATCGGCTGACATATTGGCAGCAGGACAATTGGCTGGCATATCGGCAGCAGGGCAGTCGGCTGAACCATTGACAGCGCCCCAATTAATAAGAACAGAAGCTCCAGCATATGAACTATTGTCAGAATATGAGCTAAAGAAAAGATTGACGCCGAACAAAAGGTCTTCCAACTACATCTCATCCGAATCATCGAAGCTCCTTGCAGAGATCCCTCAGAAATACAAACTCTTCTCATCAGCAGAGATATTTTTTGCCTCACTTCTTTCCCCGGGACTGCAAGCACGAGCAAACACCAAATGGTTGCAGATAGTGTGCTGGGAGCTCATTCAATTGGCCAACGACACTGAAGAGGGGTTCAACGTGATAAAGATAGAGCTCTGCGCGTTGCGTCTAATGACAATGCAAAACAGATGTGTACTTGATCTCATCACGGCGATGGACGGTGGTGTTTGCCGAAAAATTGGGAGGGCGTGTTGCACATTCATGCCAACTGAAGATGCTGATAACAAAACGCTCTCCCATGTGATAAACGCAGTGCACAACTTAGGGGAGAGAATGAGAGCGGAAGGAGGAGCAGAAGAAAGCACATGGTTCGACAATTTGTTCAGCTGGATACCATCATGGGTAAATGTGGCAATGAAAATAATGATCCCCATCATCGTTTTTGCGCTCCTGTTCTTTTGTGTGTGCCAACTGGGACTACGGTGTTGTGAGAAAAGCATGCCAACCACGGCTATGATTATGGTAACAATGGGCTGACCGACAACGGTAGCTACCATGATAGATGCACAAATGCAAACAGGGGAATACACTACACCACAATACAGGATGACAGCAATTTACAGGCAATATGGGGATATAGTGGATAATTTGCATCATACAACGATAAAAGAACCAAGAGAGTTGCAATGGTACCAATAACTATGGGTAGATCTAGATGGGGATGGAGGTATTTACCTAATGTGTACACCAGATGAATATGCTAGAAGAGGAAACAGCCTTAGAAGTGTTTGTAGAGCATGGATGCCCATAAAAGGCACCCCCGCGTGGGACGAGGCGGTGACAGAGGCTGAGTACTACCAAAGGGAGAATGAAAAGAATAAAAAGTAGAAGTATTCGTTACTTTAGATGTAACGAAAGGGGGGAATGTGTGGAAGCGAGGGGCCAATGGGCCCCTCTCTACCATCACTTCTCAGTGCAAAACTAGGACCAAGTGGCTCAAGTGGTGGGTGCGCCCCTCGCCCTTATGCGATGCTAACCGTTGGTTACATTCGTGTAGATGGGACCACCGAGCAGGACACAGGGCATCCATTTTTTGTGCCCCCTTTCGACTCCATCTTGGTAACTAGGCCTCACTGCGATCGTACAAAATGCATCTCTCCCTTTTGCCCGCCGCTGTAGCTCGGAGCACATGGCCCCCACCCTCGTCCCCACTCCAACTGGAAAATTCTGCGGCTCCATTCTCACGCTGAGTCCGGAGATGCTTGCAACAAATAATAAATGTAACACATCACTTTTCCTCTGAGATCACTATCCCGCATGTGAACCAACATGAGACAAGCACAGGGCTCGTCCATCTCCACAAATGTGTCCTTGCCCTCTTACCCTTGCCAGTTGAAAATTATTGGCATTCTAACCCTGTGTCCTTGCAAGGCATCCCTTTCATGTGCCAGACTGCCAACCTCGCTATGAAGCCCACCCAACAGACCCCCCAACTAACATTAGACCCCTGTGCAGTATATCGTGCCCAATACTAACAAGTGCCACATACCTGAGATTCTTACAAGACTAACCCTACAGTCTAATGACAGTATTATAGTGGTCAAGGCCCCTAAACCTGTGACCTGTATAACCCAAGTACGTAGACACTGAGTGATTTGTATAACGATATGATATACTACTGAGAGTCTTTTTGATCAACTGTTATTTAGTGCATGCATTACTCAGAATGTATGGTTTTAGCTTAGATAGTGACACCGTGTTTCACAGCAACCTGACCTTCACCCATCCGGAGCACAAATGTCTGACAGCAGACATCCCGCCAACCAAGCAACCAATCCGGAGGAAGAGATGATGCCCACACCTAAGTCACCACCATGGCTGACCAATCCCGGTCCAACGTAGCATATGTTAAAAATGTAGACGTACTATATAAATGTGTTGTAACCTAGATGTGGTCAGAGTGCTCTCAGAGATCTAGATAAACTTTTCCTTGAACTCTCGCAGCCTGCGCTTTTGTGCCTTATTCCCTGCCCAGGGAGTGTCTGTTTTATTCATTTTACACGTGTGAGTCAGGGTGGGCACAAACATTCTCTCGCTTGCCATGGGAATCCTCCTCCTCCGTCCCCTTGCCCTTGCCATACCTGTTGCTGGTAACCCCAGAACCCTCCCCCTGGATAGTGTGCTGTGGCTCAAATCCCTGCCCTGCCCCCTATTCCCTCCTCGTCTTCCTCTGAAATTCTGTTGACACCCGCCCATACCCATGTATCCCCCCATCTGTTGTTGGTATTGTTCTTCTGTGTTGTATTGTGGCAACTGCTGTGGCAATTGTTGTCATTGTAATTGTTGTGGTTGTTGTATTTGTCGTTGTAACTGTGGTTGTGATAGTTGTTGAGGTTAAGACACTGCTGTCTGAGTTGGCGGTGCAGGGCTTGTTATTAATTCTCCCTCTAGGGCATACTTTGACCATTTCTTTTGAACTAATTCAGCCTCATCCACTATTTTATCCTTCAACTTTTGTTTCATTTTTTCCTGCCATAGCCTACAATGATGTACTATTGTTAGTTGTAATTCTGACCATGCTTTTGCCTCCATACCCATTAATTTCTTTAGTTGCCTTTGTACTCATTCAAGCAACCCTTTTATCAAGATGTGATAGAAGATAGCTAACGTTTTGCTCTCTAGTTTCAAGGCGCCAAAGCTCTTTAATCTCTTGAATGTGAACTGATGGGATCCTCATCGTCATGCATCTTGCATGTCGTAATTGCCCCTATGTCTGATGTGTTGGGCTATTGTACCTTTGGTGCTTGCCACACTGTGTGTCTACAGTTCTAAAATGGGGATCCATTGTGTGTAGGGTGCTGTATCGTTACTCCTGGGAACCCCGCCCTTTTCATTTGTCGTTTGCTGTGTCACCCAATATTGATACAAATAGCCCCACTGATAATCTGTGCCCTGCTGTCTGTTTTTCCATTTCATATATCCACTTTCCTGCCTCTCCGCTCAGTGATGGAAACCTATTCTTAATATTTTCGCTGTCTGCATGTTTCCAGGGTATGTACTGTGGCTTGCTCCCCCCTCTCCAATAATGGAAACTGGGAATATTCAGCCCTTTCCTCTGGTGTTTGCCTGTACTGTCATATCTGTATTGGGCCTCGCTAATCTTCGACGTGTACTCCGATGTCTGTCATATTTATAGTAGGTGTTGTGTGTGATGCTTCAGTGTCTGTGATACTCCCTGTTGTTGTTTGTGCTTCGATGTCTGTGATATCTCTTGCATGTGTTGATGCTTCCTGGGGCTTTGTGTGCCCGCCCTGTTGGCACGTTTTCCCCCTGCCATATGTAACTGCCGCCCCCTCTCTTTTGCATCCTGGGAGGTCTCGTATTCTATGTATGTAGGGTGTTTGTGGAGCCAAAACTGCCATTGCCCAATCTGTAGTTGTCTCACGTCTTCATTCTTCGTCCTTTTCATTTTTACTTTTACACTCCCATGACATCCCTGTAAATGTTCATGTAATGTACAGTTTGCTCAACCCTTTCTTCCCTATACTATTGCTATCTCCATCTTCCTCACTGCAAAATCCTTCAGAGAACGTTAGGTTGCATGGCACAGGGTTCCGTGCTGTAACGCATTCAAGATCAATGTTTGTAAAGTCTGCCGCTTCTATATCTTCTCTTCCCTTTACGCCCTGATGTACCGACCTTGTCTGAGGCTCCTGAGTTGTTCCCATGTTATTCCCTGTGCATCTTGTTAGTATCCGTCTAGGCCGATGTTCCCCCTCTCTCTCTCTCTCCTCTGCCCATGTCCTATCTATTTCTTCCATTACTTATTTGTGTATCTTCTGTAGTGCTTCTTCGTCTGCCTCTCTCTTACTTTGCGCTTCCTCCATCACTGTCAACCTTAGCTCCGTTATCCTGCTTTCCTCCTTTTTCCAGGAGCTGTCCAGCAAAATCTTCTGTCCCCAAAAGGCCATCTCTCTTTCAGCCTCAATTCTTTCCTTCTTTAGTGTCCTATATACCTTTGCTTCCGTACTTACCTTTCTCGGGCCACCCGTTGTCCTCCCCATCAACTCTCTCCCTTCACTCTTCACCAACTCCTCCTGTTCTTTCCTCTGGTGCTCTGCCATCTCTCGTTTTCCCAATGCTAGCTGCGCCTCCCGTTCCCGTTTGTGCGTTCTAACTGGCTCACTAACGCATTCCTTTTCTCTTTCAACTCTGCTATCCTTGCTTCCAGCTTTGCCTCTTCTTCCTCTTGTTAATCGCTCCTCTTTCATTCTGTCTGTCTGCTTGCTCTCACATCCTTTCCCCAACTTTAACTCCTTCATGGAGTCTGTTGCCCCTTCCTTGTTCTCCTGTGATAGTTCGTTATAATTTCAATACTACTTGTGCTGCTATCCACTCATCTGGCCCTATCCTTGCGAACTTGCTCTTCGCTTGCATCAGCCTGTCTTCTTCTGTGTCTGGGCTACCTACCTCTGCCTGTGTCATGTGCTCCTTTGGGCCGTGCATGGGTAGTTTGTAGGTGGGGTTTTAGTAACCTTCTGCTGTAGTCAATTCACAGGCTTCCTTACTTTCCTTCAGTTCCCTAACTGGGTATACTTCTTGTTCCTCCGCTTCATCTGCATCGTCTGAGGCGATGCTGAGAGGTGCAGGAGGGGGAGCGCATGAATCCTCCGCTTCATCCTTTACTTCCTGCAAGTTCAACATCCATGCTGTCTGTCCTGGAGCATTCTCCATAGTTCAAATATTTCCAGGCGGCACACTAACTTCTTCCACTTGTACGTGTTGTGTAAGTATGTGAGTAGTGGTTGCAAAGTTTCTCCGGAAAAGCTGCCGTTAGGCGGCCATGATGTCAACACCTTTCCTTCTGTACCTTTAACCCATTCTATACTGTACTTTACTATTTCATCTCGGTAAGTGGGCAGAGTTTTACAAATATGTTGAATTGGGGTCAGTAGCACCCCGGCTGCTCCATAAGCCGCTCCTCCCCCGTCCCCGTTGTACATCATTGTCTTTAGCCCATGTGCTTTACCTGACCTCAAATTGAGGGTTTTGACATTCCGCTGTTACAACAAGGGTGGAGAAATGTTTTCGTTATGCACTTTAAGGGTCAATTAATACTACGTGTGTCTTTTAAAAGCCACACATCTTGCAGCGCATACCCTCGTCCCGCTTTGTTGCTTTAAGGAGCTCTTTCTTTTCGGCACACTCCTCCACTGTCTATGGTCCTCTGCGACCGTACACCTCCTGCAGTATAGTCCACTTTCATGGGCGCAGCCTCCTCCCGGCAAGGCCCTTCAATGTGTCTGGCCCACTACGACCGTACACTTGTGGGGCACACTCTGGTACCGCCTCACCTTTAGTGTCTGCCGCCATACATAATATAATCCTCCTGTATGGGCGTTGCTGCCTCCTGGCAAGCCCCTCCACATATCCGGTCCCCTGCGACCGTACACTAGTGCGGCGTACTCTAGTACCCCCCCACCTTCACTGGGCTGTCGCCGCTTGGTTTGCCTTTTGATCCCACGCCGGAGTTGTCCGTGTGCGGCGGTGGATCCACCTGTTCTGTACGATGTACGCCGAGTCGTAAGCTCAGTGCCTGTCAATTTGAACAATATCCTATGCAATGGCCTATGTGTGACCTCACCAGCTAAATCTTCACATAAACGATTTGTGCACTTTTCATACATATCCTCACACCTTTTTAATTCCACAGTTAAAATCCACAATCCCCACAGCTGTCTTCCCACCTCCCCCGGAGTGGAGTATACATCATCAATCACCTCTTTCCTCTTTTGTAGGTATACTGCACCCATCGCGTGGCCTGACGTGTGATACGCTCCCGATCACGGGAACTTAACCAGTCACCTACCTTCTGCAATATCAAGATAGTCATAGCTAACTTATACGGGAATCCGACATCTACTGACGAGCTAAACCACTTGATTAATAGGAAGACCGTCTATTGACCAAGATAAAACACTCAATTAATAGGAAAACCACATCTATCCACCGAAGTATAACTTTGATAAAATAGGGAAACCATACTCTGCCCCCTCCCCACATGTGTTCACTGTCCAGACCTGTTGGCGCAACAACCTTTTCAATTCATGGGGACCCACTGTCCTGCCCCAATACTCCAACTTGCACATGGAGGGGCTACCTTCGCTCCGTTCTCTTTACTTATGCGCATGCCAGTCACCACCTCAGTACCTCAGTACCAAACGTTATGATAATGTGATACCACCCTTCACTCTACACACACACATCCTTCCCCTCCACACAATATATTGCTGCTTGTTGTGTGGACCACACTTACGTTTAGGTGCACTAGTCTGCAGACGCCGCTCAGCTGCTGGCTCCCCTCTCACTTGGCTTGCCTTGCCTCCTTTGGACCACGTGTGGACACTTGCCAACCGCCTGCGGGATACATTTTGAAGTCGGCTCCCGACGGCCTATCTCTGATTGCGCAGTCCGGTAGTGTCGCAATTACGTGAGGGTCCTGCAGTCCTCCGAGGTCTGATGGAGGAGGGGGCCGCACCTTGCTGAGCTGGCGTCTTGCCGGGGTCTCAGGAGCACATCTCAGCAGTGCCTCCAACTTGTTAGGGTAGATTCTGGGGTCGGCAGAGCCGCACCTCGGGTCCGCAGACCTCCAGCTCACGGAAGGCCCTAACTCCTTCCAATGTCCCAAAAGAAGCCGAGGTCCACACTGCCATTTTATCATAGTCGAACAAGCAGGGACAACATACACGGCATCAATTTGATCCGAGCGCATCTCGATAAGTTCAGGCTTGCAGGCCCTTTTTGTCTCCCTGTGACGTCATCATCACTGTCACTTACTGCAATCCTTCCCCAAACCTAATGCCACCCTGGGTCGGTTCCCAGAGTGGTAGGTCCAGTATAGAATCATATTGGATGCAATGTTATTGGTGGACACACAGTCAGATGATATGCTTTGGTCATCCCTAAAAATTGCTACCTGACAATTGTTACATTAGAACCCGTGATGATTGGCTGGAGATTCCGGCCGCCAGCCACTATTCCCTAGTGTGTTGATTGGTCAGGCTGCGGGCCCCCAAGCCTGGGACAAGCGCTGTTCCAAGCCCGCGAGACACCTGTTTTCAGATAAGATGTATCAACAGGCTGTAATTTATATGGCAATGTGTAAAATGAGGTCTTTGCTAATGACATGAGAGCAGTGCAGTCCCAGTATATTTTGTAAGTGGATTGTGGCAGTTATGTAGCAAGGCTCAGTCTCTGACGTGGGATGGCTGCATCTTCCCAGCTCCCAAGTCTTGGCATCAGGTCAGGTCGGCCTGATCACGTGCGAGGAGAATTACTTCGATTTGATTTATATTTTAGCTTGAGGTATTCTGTTCTGCAGCTGGGTTCGGCGTGGCATCGTGGGTGAGGAATGGGTGAGGAATGTCACTTACAGCATTATGGCCTTGGTGGTAGCAGTCTCTGGCAGGACAATTTCACTTGCTCGGCAGCTCAGCGGTAACGGATCGTTCTGAGGCCTACCTACTGTCTGGTCATTCATCCATTATGGTTGTTCAAGAGTTAAGCGTATATAATGAGTGATCAGGTCCCTTGAGTGCTCCTGTTCATCCATAGGGTAAATAGTGAGTAGCGTATGCAAGCATATACACAAGCTCTTCTGGCATCTTGCGTTTCTGCGGTGCGATAGTGGCCTATACGAAAAATAACAAACGTGCGGATAGGGAGTGTATTGCTGTACTCTACCTCATAGAACTGTACGCGTATGTTCTTCATGTGGATTGGTGTATGAGTGTTCCGATGGTGCCAACTGTACTTGTGCTTCCTTTCTAATGCAGCTATGTCATCATGAAGTCTCTAACGACCTGCAGCATGGCTTGCGGGAACGTCAGTCGATCTGGTCCATGTAATCGTCCTCAGCTCGATCTTGGTTGTTGTTGGTTGCGTTGGCCAAAGTTTGTGACATGGTGGGATTGATCGGGCAGATGGCCAGAGATCTGACCTAGTGTGAGCTTGCGTTGGGTGTGGTGGGTCTGGGTGCAATCTCTGATATAAGGTAGATGTTCTGTCGGGGGTGTTTCTTCTGGCTAGGGGCCCATCAGGAGGGAAGGGACACTCAGATTTTCCCTCTTCAAGAACATCCCGCCAAACATCCCCATTCCCCACATGCAGACTCCATTGAACTTACTTTTACTATTATAAACACTACTCGGTCTACCCCCATTGTCTACCAATGGTCAGCCCACTCCTTTGCATTCTCTTCCCCCTACTCCTAACCATGCAACAGCTTGAAAAAGACTTGTCTCCACTAATGCTGCTGGTGTAAAACCTGTACTCCTTTTCTCCTTACTGCACGCAAAGACTCCGTACCTACCTCAGCACTTCTCTTGACTCTGCAAAATCCTTCTATTACTCTCACCTTGTATCATCTCTCTCCACTGACCCCTGGATAAGTGCTGTAGGGTTTTCCATATAGGGCAGGGAGAGAGAAAAACAGGGTGAGGTAGTACAATAGAGTACTAGAAACAGGTTCATTAGAAAGAAGGAGAGCTTTAAGGTTCAGTTTAAATAGTAGTGGAGTTGGAGTAGTACGGAGCATGAAAAGAAGAGCATTACAGAGTAGAGGAGCGAGGAGAGAGAGCAGAAATGATAGGGAACATTGGGGGTTCGAGTGGTGGCAAGGAGGTTAGCTGAGGATGATCTTAAAAAATGAGGAGGAGAGTAGGGAGATGAGCAGATAGGTAGGGTGGGGCGGGTTCATGGATAGTTTTGAAATTGAGAAGATGTTCATATGTAGATTTTTGTTTCAGAGACAGACAGGATGGGCAGAGGAGGTAGAGGTAAAGCAATAAAGGTTGAAACGTGTGCAAACTGTGAAACTGAGGACTTTGCCAGAGTAGAAAAAGCATGGTTGGGTAGGCCATAGAGGAGACTGGCGCAGTCAGTAGTCAGATCAAGAAATGACCAAGGAGAATAGCTGTTTAGCCGTATTGAAAGAAAGAAGATGACTGATTTTCTGATATTGACGCTGTTCAGTCTGGCTGCAGTGTCAGATTTGTAGATAAAGAGCGAGAAGTTGTGTGATGGGTCGGAGATGATACTTAGGTTACAACAAATGCAGAGTAAAGAAGGTAGTCAGGAGAGAAGGGAAGAGGAGGGGAGAAAGAGATATCCTATTTGGCTCAGAAGTAGAAAAGTTCAGTCTTAGTGGATTTGAGCATGAGCGAGTGAGACAGCAGAGAGACAGTTTGAAATATTTGACAGCAGCTTTTCAAATGAGGAGTGAAAGGAGACAAAGATCTGAGTGTTGTCAGTGAAGAGTTGACAGGAGAAACTGTAAGAGGAGATTGGGATGCCAAGAACTGAATTATAGTGAGTGAAAAGAAGTGGACCAAGGACAGGCCCTTGGGGAACTCCAACAGTCAGGGGGGTGAGTGCAGAGATAAAGCTGTTGCAGGACACCTGAAAGTTTCTGGAGGCCTTGATGCCAAGGAGAGACAAGATCAGAATGTTTGACAGTATCAAATCCAGCAGAGAGGATGAAAATGAATAAGAAAATTTGAACGGTTGTGCATGCCAAGAGCTAGGAAGAGTTGCAGTTGCTGACAGTGAGGATACATGTCTCGCTGGAATCTAGAGGTCAGAAGCCAGATTGAAGAGAGTCCCAGAGGAATTCAGTGAGTCGATTGAGTGCTACTTGCTCTAGGATTTTGGAATAGTGTGGTAGAAAAGAGACAGAGCGAAGGTTCGCAGGAAAGTTAGGATCTAGACCATGTTTCTTAAGGAGAGGGATGACAATGGCTCTCTTACAGGACCAGCGAAAAATGCCATTGTCAAGAGAGGAGTTAAAGAGGGATGTAAGATGTGGAGCGTCACTGGGAGCTATGTGCTTCACATTGTGCGGGAATAGTGGGTCAGCATGGGCACCGGAAGGTTTAGCCTTGAGGAGTAGGGCTATAATCTCATCAAGGTTGTTGGGGGCAAAGAAAAATATAGAAGCAGGAGAAGGTGTAGGAGTGGTGGAGAAAAGTGACCAGGAAGAGGGGAAAGAAGGTAATTAGTGGTGGTATTGTGAATGGTAGAAAGTTTAGACACAAAATAGCAAGATCATTTTGTAGAAAAAGTAGAGGAGATGGAGGTGTGTTTAGGAGGTTAGAGAATTATGTTGAGCAATGTTTGCAGGCACCTAGGTTGGGAGGATTGAGACAAAATGAGAGATATAAGTCATGATTGGCAGAGTGAAGAGTAGAGGAGTAGTTTTGAGGAGCAGTGAGATAGAGTTGGAGATCAGAGGATTGTCTTAACCTTTGCCTAGTGCATCCCTATAATCACAAAACTCATTCTACGCACCATTTGTATCCTTTTGTTTCTCTTAACTGCATTTCTATTTAGTGGCCTTTTCCTTGCCTGCTGCAGAGCCTTACTCATCTTAAAATGAATACTGGAGACATAAACATTAAATCCTTCTATCAACCAATCTCTCCCCCGTCTGACCACTCTAAAATCCTCGTAGGAATGGTATTGCTGAAAAGCTCACTATCTAATCCTGGTTAATATAGCTTTTCCAGGAAAATATTTCACCCAAAAAAATCCCTCATCCATGCCTCTACATTTCTGTCTACTGTTCACCAATTCGACCATCCTCCAACCTTGTTCTTCTTAATCAGAAAGAAAGAGTATCTTTGGAAATGAGAAGCCTACACCCCTATGAGAGGCTTGTAATGCATTTGACACTACATTCTTATGGTTTAGATTCAATCAATGTTTATTCAGGATTACACATATCTGTACTATATACGTTTATGCAGACCTTATACAGTTAGCACGTTTATGTAGGAAGTTAACATGCACACCACTTAAGGTATGTTGTTGTATTGAATGTAATATTGCTGGATTTTCAACTGAAACCAAACTTGATACATACTTTCCACTTCATCATCTACTTGTCTCTTATTTTTTTATGTACTAACTTTATTTTGTTCTCATACATACAATGATTTGATCATGGATATTAATGGCTCACAATTCTTATATTTGCTATACATTTTCTAAATTACATGAATCAATTATGTATACTCTGAGCTTTGAGAAATTTCCCTTTGGCATGAAACACAGATCCGCTCATGGATCATGGAACTGTGTCTATAAACCGGATTAACAATACTAAATATTGTTTGAATCGAAGCCCTACGGATAAACAATCCAACTGGCTATTAGCTTTCTATAGAATACTATTTCTCTATGTTCAGTATTAGAAGCAATTGGCAAATGATGCTTCCCATGGGGAGAGCCGTAGCACCGCCTACCTCTGATTTAAATACTGTTGGAAGGCTTCAGCCTCCATGCTCTATTTGCTGGGACCCTAGACAATGGAAAGATCCTAATTATTTCACCTTTTTCACCAAGAAGCATATCCTTTTGAACATTGTGGTGATGTATTTCCCTTTTCCTCCCTGCTATGTATCTTTATGAAGAAGTATGATGAATTGTAATGTTTTTGATATTTGTTATTGTTCAGCGCTGCTGGCGAAAGGCGCTCGATTAATTCAATACAATGAATGAAAATATCTTGAGCAGTTGCATGTTTACATTCTGTATTTCTCTGTCTTCCTTTAGAGGGAGCTGGTTATTAGTGTTTCTAGTATAGTTTTTATTATAGATTGGAGTGTTTAACAAAAGTGTGTTTATATGTATAGAACCTTTATTGGATATTCCCTTATTTTGGAATATTGTATTATTGCTGGTCGGGTTGCTACGTTTCACATGCACATGAGAGTGTAGCATGCTCTCAGTCCACATTACCACAAAAGGTATCTCTTAAATGTGCCTGTTTCAAGGTGCTGCTGACTAGAATACGTGGCTGCTGCTGGCAGGTGCCTTGCAGTTTTTATATTCTCTCATCTAACTATCACTAATTAGTTTGTAAAGGAACCCAAAATAGGGACTGCCTCTGACATCTGGATTTCTGTTCTATGTATGGCACCTCTGGTAGGAGTCTCCCCAACCTACCAATACATACAAAACATGCAATGCCAATAATTGTGGTATTTGCACTTTTTTATTGCATTTCACATTTATGCACATGTAGAAAATGATTGGGTTCTACTTACCGAGTAATTCCAAGCAACTTCTCACATTTGCTTGCAAAACAAAACATTAGTTTTGGATATAGTAGAAAGATTTATTTTTGCAGCTGTGTATGGAAGTCATTTTCGTTTACACTCTGATTCAAGTTTTATGTACTTAATTGTGTAGGCATACATGAAATCCTAATGTAAATGGAAGAAACTAAACAAGGCTTCACTGATTTCCAAACCTGTCTGCCCATCAGAGACACCTACATCAATATCTCCTCTGGGCAGACTATCACTGACATTCTGTTTTCTGTTCCTTCTTCCAACCTATAGACCCCCATATGATATCTGTCCTCACCCCTTTCTCGTCCTCTCCCATTACTGGTGGCACCAGATTGGAAGTGCTCTTGGCACACTTTGCATCCTCCAAATACACCATTAATGTCTATCAAAATGACAATATCATGACCAAGGGCTCTCAGCCCAACCTCTGCCTTCTTGACAGGCGTCTTCCTTCTCTCCTCAACTCCCCCTTTCCTTACACTCCTCCTTCCCTCATCCACTTCCCTCCTCCTCCCCCCACACATGTGCCCCCTCACAAATCTTTTAAAGGGGGCAACCAACTCCACTTAGCCACCCTTAATTCTCGCTCTGTTATCAAACACTCCTCTGAAATCTGTCACCCTCTTGAAGACCTTGACCTTGGTGTCCTTGCTCTCACTGAGACGTGGTTCAAGGCCAGCTCAGTCACTGCTTTTGACACTCTTCTTCCTAAAGGCTACAAGATTCTGTCCAATCACAGACCCTCACAGGCTTGTGGTGGAGCGGCTCTGATCTTCCCTGAGTGGGTTCCTGCCTCCATCATCCCCACCAAAACCTACTCATCCGTTGCAAGCCTAGTCTGCAGGCTGTGTGTATCATCTACTTTCTCTCTTACTCTCACTACCACCTACAGACCCCCCAGGACCATCCTTCCTCGTCCTCTCAGAACGGGCTGATCTGTCATCCTCTCTTGTTGCCTCCTCCCCCAAACTTATCTTCCTCAGGGACTTCAACATCCATCTCAACTCTCTTGATGGGGCACTGTTCTCATCCGCAACATTTGTGACACTCTTTCCCTCTCTGTCCTTTGTTTTGGCCTAACCCACTCGGCTGGTCACACCCTTGATGCTGTCATCTCAACAGACATCCCTTTCTCTAACCCTCTCATTACCCCTCTCTCCTGGTCTGACCACTCTCTCCTCTCTTCTCACCCTTTCCTTCCCTGCCCCCTGATGCCTCTACCAGCACTGCCAGTCTCCTTCTCCATGATTCGACCGATGAAGCATGTGTCAGTTGCTGCATTTGCCTCTTCCTTCAGCCCCCATATTGGAGTCTACCTCTGATTCTGTTCTTGCTAACCTCCACCTCTCTATCTCCAACACCTTGGACATCCTTGCCCCTGTCATGAGGATTAGCATGAAGCCTGCATCCAAATGCAACTCTTGATATGACTCTGACTTGGCCGCTTTGAAACACAAGTACAAAGCTGCAGAGGGAAGTGGCTGGCATCTAGCTCATCCCCTGACAAACATGCCTGCCGCCTAACTTCAAAGGCAATACCGCCTCTCCATCTGCTCCAAGAACAGAGCTCATGTCCAAGCCTGTATCTCTGGAGCCACCAACAACACAGCTGAACTCTTTAAAATCTGCATGGAACTCGCCAATCCTACTAAAGTCTCCTCTTCCCCTTCCCCTGGCCAGGCCCTCTTTTCTGCATTGTTGGCCCACTTCTCCTCCAAAACCTTGAACCTCCTCTCTTCTGTCTTCTGCTCCCCCTCTGCACTCTCCAGTCCCTCTCTTGGCCCTCACCTCCCCTCAAACTCTCCTTTTTCTCTCCCATTGCACCAGATGGGATCTCTAGATATGTCCGCTCGTTGAAAGTCTTCTCTAAACAGTACTTCCCTGTTCCTCCAGAACCCTCAAGGACAAAATAACCTCTCTCACTCCAGCCTTGCTGATCTCTGCAACTACTCATTTGGCACTGTCCCCTTCCCCCAACCCCTCAAGCACTCTCTTGTGCACCCTCACCTAAAAAGCCATCTACTGACATTTCTTGCCCGGCTAACCATCACCCCTTTCTTGGGCAAACTCATGGAGAAACTGGTCATCCCTCAACTTACTCTCCACACCGAAATGGCTGGCTGCCTCTACGATCAGCAGCCCAGTTTAAGTGATTCCAGAGGCACGGAAACTGCTCTCCTGAACACCTGTAAAGGCCTACTCTCCAGCCTGGATTACAACTTCTGCTCTGTTCTGATCCTCCTCGATCCCTCTTCTGCCTTTGACACTGTCAGCCACTACATCCTCATAAACCATCTCTGTGATACCCAAGTCATCACAGACAAGGCACTGGCATGGCTTACCGCCTTCATTTCAAACAGACCCTCCCAAGTACAAATGGGTCCTTTTCTCTCCTCCACCTCACTCCCTACCTGTGGCACACCCCAGGGCTCCATTCCATCTCCATACCTCTTTAACATCTACCTGGCCCCTCTTGCCTACCTGATCTCCACTTTCACACCTCATTTCCAGTGTTATACAGACAGCACTCAGCTCTCCTTCAAGCTGCCATCCTCTACCTCCTTCTCCCTCATACCTGACTGCCTGACTGCTATTCAGGCATGGTGCTCTGACAATGATCTCTGCCTTAATGCTACTAAGACTGAGATCCTACTCATTGGGAAACCTACTCCTTGCTTACCCCACCTCTCTCTAGACACACTGCTTGGGTCCCACCCACCTACCCACATGTGAGGCAAAAACCCTTGGGATCACCTTTAACTCAATTCTCTCTTTCTCTCCACACATCATGGACCTTACCAAGAAGTCCAACCTTCAGGTCCACCTTGTCCGGGATGTTGAGATAAAAACTCCCAGATAGGTTTGAGGGCTACTAGGAGTTTGCGGACCCAGAACTCATGGAAGGCTCAACTCCTTCCCTTTCCCAAAAGGAATAGAGGCCCAGACAGACAGCAAATTCAACTGCAGTTTATTACAGCCAAAGCCAACGGGGATCAGTACATGGACAAAGAAATCCATCGACATCTCAGTGAGCACTGGCTCGCAGGCTAGTTTTGATAGACTCTTACATTACAAAAGCATCACCTCCTGGGCCCTTCTCCAGAAAACTGGCAGCCTTCGGGATTGGGTGTTGAGTGGTAGTTCCCTTGTAGTGGACCCTATATGTGTTAACTGGCTCTCCCATGTCATATGTCAGGCCTGGTCCTCCCCAATTTAGCTGTTACTAAACAATGTTTCAGTGTGAGGGTCCTATCATTGGTTCTTGCCCATTGCTACCCACCCCTAGGGTCCTAGACTGTGATTGGCTAGAGCTGGTGTACCCAAGCCTGGGATCCAAAATGCTTCCCAGCTCAAGATGTACCTTTTCAAGGTAATACGAACACCTATGTGCCTGCATTGTAATGTGTGTGCCCCACCAAAGACTATGAGAGTGCTAGTCCATATCAGCAACATTCGGCTTCTCCTGTAACAACATTGTTGCAGCTTCTGTCCAGGGTCACACTGGGATAAGAAAAAGGGCCCGGTCACCCAAAAAAAAGTGGCCCAACCCTCACGACCCTTGACCTCTGATGACATCACCAGAAGTGATGTCATTTGACCCCACCTCAAAGTGACATCCCAGGAAGATGAAACACGACTTTTCACCCCTTGACAAAACAGGAAGTGGCATCAAATAGCATTGTTCCTAAGTACACTAAATTACTGTGAATCCAAGCAGACGTCAAAGGCCAAATGATATGTTATTGTATAGCACTTACGCTTAAGCTCTTTTTTATAGAACAAATATGTAGACAATATAACCCAACCTGTGCTGGTACTCATTTATCGACCTAAGAAGGATGAAAGGCTTTTTGAAAAAAAAAATATATATATATATTTATAACTATATATATATTTTTAACTATATATTTTTTGGAGGTGTGAGACTGCTCCTCTTTCCCAGATGCTAGTTTCGGTTCATCATCGGCTCCGCCGGGTCACGTGCTCAAGGACAGTTTTTTTGGGCTCCTGGAGCTCTGAATTTGTCTGATTCATTAACATTTACTGTGCCGGTGTTACTGCAGTTCAGGTAATGGAATGTCACTCGTATCTTGGTGGCCTTGGCAGCAGGCCCTGTCTCTGATGTTTGCACCTCTGAGCAGCCTGAATTCACTCAGCTGAGCTTCTGCCAACGGTCCGTGGCCTGTTGTAACTTTCCCTAAATCATAACATGGTTTCTACATTGTGCTATTCTATATTCTCCATTTGTTAGTTGTACAGTGCTCTTTCAGGTCACATAGGTGCTCTTACAGTTCCATAAGGTTAAATGCATGTAAGCACTCTGCAAGATTGTTCAGAATCTCTTGCTTCTTGCGGTTTCTGTGTTACTGCGGTTAAGCTAATGACAAAATATTAAAGGCAAAGGCAATATGTATGTGTATCTGTCCTCTAACTTATAGAACTGTACGCATGTGTTCTTCGTGTTTTCGACTGTGTGTCCCGATGTTCAGATAGCACATGTGCTTCATGTCTAATGTTGCTATGTCGTGGTGTCTCTAACAACATCAGGCATAGCTTCTTCATGCTTTAGTCGAGGCTGTCAATGGAGGTGTCGTTAGTCGCATCCTGAGGCTTCTCATCCACTTTGGGCAACATTTGCACTGCTCTTGGGCTATAGGGGTGACTGAGTGGGTACCTTTCAACGTACTCTCCAGCAACCTTCCTTGCTGGAAAGGGCAGAAGAAGGAGTTACCTTTCATCTGAAACCCTGTGCAGCAATCCAAGATTAACAGGAGCAGACTTAGATTATGTTTCCTGCTTTGAACTCCTTTTGAGCTGACCAACCACCCTCAAGTTATTTTACAGCAACTACAATATCCAATCATGCTACCTTTCATATTGTATGCTCTACAAACTCCTTTGACCCACTTAGAGCATTGACTCCATCTTATCTGCCTGTTCTTCGGTGCCTTCGATCTGAGATACCTTCAAACTGCACCACTTAGTGGGACCCATTTGAACCGGCTCACCACTGCAGTTGAATCAATGAGTCAAGACACATTCAAGCTACTAAATTGCAAGGAACTGCACAGCAACAGACTCATATATTGTATAAAACTTTGGGCAATTTTGAATTCTGGTATTCACTGATTTCCTGCAGTCTCACACCCCTCTTAAAGATGTTAGCCTGCCCTCATGCCATATGATCTTATAGTGTCAGTGGCTGCCTTTACCTCCACCTTCACTGTCTCTCCTACTCCTGCGGCTGACTCCTACTCTGGCACAGGCCTTTCCAACCTTCACCTTACTAACTCTAACACTCTTGATCTCCTTGCTCCTGCCATGAGGTTCCACCTAAAGCCTGCCGCCAAGTGCAATTCATGACTCTTACCTGGCCGCTCTGAAGCGCAAGTGCAGAGTAGCTGAGCGGAAGTGGGGAGCTTAGGGTGCACCCTCTGACAAAGCGGCCTGCAGCCTGCTCTAAAGGTAATGCAGACTATCCATATTCTCTAAAAAGAGGGTCCATATTCAAGCCTGCATCTCTGCAGCGCTAATAACATGGCCAAACTTTTTAAAATCTGCTCATAGCTGGCCAATCCTACTGCAGTCTCCACCTCTTCTACCCCCACCCAGACCCTCTGCACGCCCCTGGCTTCTCTCTTCACCACTAAAACCCAGGACATCTTGTCTCCATTCAGTGTACTTTGCGAAATGTGTCAGCAAAGGGGACTCCCCTCTGGCAGAAAGGATAGTAAGCCTGAAATACTAAAGAGCATCCAAACTTTGGAGGTACCACAAAGGACTGACAAGACCCTAGGGATCGGATGTGACTGGAACCCCAAAGCAAAGCATCAATTCCAGAAGGGGATGTAGCAAAAGTGGCTGTGACAGTGATAGTCGTTCCCTTAATTCATCCAATAGGTTGGGTAGAGTGTTTCCCCAAAAGCCCAGATGTTCATGTAGGTTCTGACTTCCAGCCAGTTCCCACACTTCTAGGAAGATTCTTCTGGAAGAGGGAAAGTTAGCACTAGCAGAACTGAAATAAAGAGATCAGATGGTTGAACTGGAACAGAAACTGAGAGATCAGATGCTAGGGCTGAAAAAGCTGGAATTGTAATTGGAGGCCTGCAGGCAACCCCCGGATGGGGAGGGAAATGCTGTGATCCATGGCACCTAGTGCAAGCCTAGGTGCCGTATCTCCAAGGACTTATTCCTGCTACCATAAGAGATGGGGAGGAATATCTTTTATTGGTTCAAAGCACTCAAATTAAACCTTCAACTCTAGAAGGTGGATGAGGCACCATCCTAATGAGTTGCTTAGCAAGCCAGAATATAGATGTTATCATTCAGCTAGGTCCCGAGGAGAGGTCAATTCACTAACATGAAAGTGTCAATCCTGCCAACAAAGAAATACCTTGGGCGTTTTAGAGAACTCACAAAAACAGGCAATAAAACATTCAAGGTCTTTATAAATTGGTATCTGAAGTACACACGTGGGTTGGTAACTGAATACAAATTTGAAACATTTAAAGAAATGTTTAATTCGGTTGCATGAGAACACGTTAAAAAACATTGTGAGGCAGAGTTGCACTTGTGAACTGGGAGACTCCAGCCCTTTAAGACGAGGTAGCAATACCCTTGAGATGAATGGGGATGCAGAAGTTACTCAAACATCAATAATCTAAATGACTCAGATAGTTGGCAAAAAGGATAACTGTTTTAATATCAATTATCTAAAACAGGGAGCACAACGGACATCAACAGATGTCTCAGCGCATGGCTTCTCAATGCATCTTAAAAGAAAGCATTCTTTTATAACAAAAAATTGCAATTGATGTTGTCAACCTATGTATCTAATAACGTCACCCTATGCGGAAAATTACAAAAACCTATTGAAGAAAGTATTAGGGTCTAAGGGAACATCTAAGGATATGTTCCATACTAGTCTGAGAAAGTGAAAGAAAGTGATAAGGCTTCTTAACATCAGGTGGGGCAACTAAGCTCTCCCCTAAAACAGGTCACTATGAACGTCACTAAATACACAACGTCCCATTGGTTACACAAACTACAAGACCCTTAATCACACGGCCCCTACAATTGGTTAGCACTCTAACCTCCATCAGCACTTTCCCACCTATGCTACCAGCACGCAGGTGCTGGCGAGCTAGTCTTTAACCATAGCTACCCAACAATTAGCATATCATCTATAATCACCTCAGTGGTCTGCTGTCAAATAAGGCTGTGAATTTGGCACGCTCTGCCTTCATGCGTAGGTGTGGTCGTCATGTTCGTCCAACTTCATCCTTCCACGTGACTGAAGACCACAGAATCGAGCTCTCGTGTATTTAAAATACTATTTTCTAATAGACCTCTGACCTCTTCCTTGTTTTTGTCAATGTCTTCTGAATAGGAGTTTTGCTCTTTCACAGTATTTGTTTCCAATGTCTGTTCATCCCAGCCTGATACGACCTTGGCTTCTTGGGCTCATTCAGCCTCGCCTTTCTGAGTTTCACTCCTGTTAATTCAATTGTTTTTCACTACGACACACTGAAAAAGAGGCCTTCCTTTCTTAGTCCAGCTCTGCCATAATATGCAGTGGAAACATCATTTTTTTATTTACTCCTATACATAAATATGTCTATGTATACGTTGGTGCATGCCGCAATCTATTCAATATTTAGCTAGCCTGAAGAATACTTTGTCTGCTTGCGTTTCGTTGCACATGTACACGTGTAAAATGATATCTTCATCAGTTCTGTAACATAAGTTTCTTCATCTTGATCCCAAGATGTCACTTATCTTTGATACTTTTTTCATGCCTTATAAAATAGCTTCATTTTCTTGTCTCTGCATCCCTTCTATATACATCAGTCTTGGTTCATGTTTGACATCACCATTCTTCTCTTCCATTCATCTGTCCTGTTTCTTCTCGGATTTCATTCAAATGGCCATCATACTGTCTTGTATGCAGGTATGGTTTTCTCAATGGGACCCTTGCTTCCAGGATTCGCCTTGGAATCTGTATTTTCAATGGTGCTGCACATGTCTCACACTCTGGTTCCCAACATTTAGGTAATATGGGTGAAGTGGTTGAGGTGGGGGTACTTGGCTCCTTCTCTACACTCGCCCCTCTGGGTGATTCATCGACCACTCTCCCATCATCCTTCACGTGTAGGCATCCTCGTTTGAAGAAATGCTTTTTTAGGATCCATATCTTTATGACTCCCTTCAGCGATCCAGCTGATTTCACATGCTCATCTTTGTTCCAAGTCATGGGCATGCACTGTCCACTTGGGCTGCAATAGATCCATTTTCCCACGTACATCTTATGGTTCTTTGGATACAGGAACTTTGTTCCGTCAGGTGCACGGATGCTGGATTTCACAAAGTCTCTGATTTCTTCATCTGTCAAGTCTCTGGCCTTATATTCTGATTCAACATCGACCATTATTTTCATTCTTATGGCTTTCTTTGCTGTCTTCTTGCATTGTTTAATTATTATTCTGATCACACAAAATCCAAGCAACACCAACATGATCAGGGCTCCAAGGATCTTGAACATGTCTGCCATTCACTGTGGAACCCAAGAAAAGATCGCTCCAAACCATCTATCATCAGCAATGTCTCCTACTTCATCTATTATCTGGATGTGTAGCTTCATCAGCGTCTCTATGGCCTCTGTCAAGGTGCCATTCTCGTCATTGAGAGAAGGTATGAATGTGCAACATGATTCACTGATGTTTGCACAAACACCTCCATCCATAGCTGTGATCATGTTCAGGACATATCAATTATGAAGAGTCATCATTCGTATGGCTCTCATCTCTTCTCTGATAGCATTACATCCCTTTATAGTACTGTTGATTGTCTGCAGCAATTCCGATCTGGTAATATGCAGCCATTTGGTATTTGCTCCAACCTGGATTCTCGACATGAAGATCCTCATGAATATCGACGAAGCCTGACTGAACAGTCTATGTTCATACGGGATGGAGTCAAAAGCTTTTACTGACTTGGCTGAGAAATAGTTCTCTCTCTTCATTCGATTAATCCGCTCCACAGATCTCTTCTTCCTCAGATGAGCATCTGCTTTCTGGAAACTGTCAAAGATTCAACCACAGTTCTGGTTCTCTCCAACTTTCCTTGTGCCATTGTTTCTGAAGGCCAGCTTTGCACTCTCCAAAGGCACTATCTGCAAGGGTCCTCCTCTATCTTTGACCACGGTCTGTAGCTAAGCAAGTTTCTACCATAAAAGTTTACACAACATTTGTGCATTCTCAATAGTTGGCTGGTATTGACCCATTATTACCCAGTCTCCACACCTTCTTCCCAACCATCTGGTAATAACACTGATTCCCAAATCTGCATCTACCCTCTGTTTTTCCATCTACAAATGTCTTCTGCAGATTTTCCTGGACTCTCAATAAGGCTACAGGCATCACTGGTTTACCACTGCTGTCTTGACGCCACAATGCTTTGAAAGGTCTTAAAGCACACCCTCTCTGTGTCCACAGGTCTTTCTCATCCTGAGGTGCGTCCCCTTGGATCTCTACTAGCTGAGTCCTAGTCAGGTCATTATAACAATCAGGCATACTCATCATCACCACCATGCTTTCATTCACATCAGGCGTGTCAAACGACATAATCATATCTGAACATGCAATATGTTTTGCTTCCTCATCTGCTGCTTGGTTTCCACGTGAGATAAAGTTTGCCCTTTTAGTGTATGCTGCACATTTAATGACTAAAATGGCTACTGGTATTTGTAGTGCTTTAATGAGTCTATCCAATAAGGCTGCGTGCTGCACTGGAGTGCCGTCCGCTCACATGTAGCCCCTCCTTTTCCAACGTGCTAGACCTGCGTGCACTGTCAACATCACATAGGCGGAGTCACTGTACACGGTAGTTCCTGCATGATTCTCGAGCGTCACAATCAGCGTCACTAATTCTGCAGCCTCTGCCGAATAGTGAGATGGTACTCGTGCACTTATCAATGCTTCACACTCTCCATTGGCCTTGTGCTTCACCACAGTGGCACCTGTATAGCTTTATCCATCATTTTGATTGATTCTAGAAGAACCGTCAATAAAGAGAACCTCCCCAGATCCCAACACATTTTTCTTCATCCTTGGGAGCTCATCATAGAACTCCTCATAGTTCCAGCAATCATGTGGATGCTTGTCCTCTTGCAGTGGTGTTGCTACAAACATGGCAGGATTCACTATTCTGCATTGAACTATTTTAATCGCCGGATTCAATATGACTACCTCGTAGGCAGAAGCCCTTTGAGATGTCAACGTGACTTTAGGTTTTTGCCACAATGGCAAACAAAGCATGTTCAACAAATAACGTCAATAGACATCCCATTACTATACTGCCAACGTTCTCAATGATGAATGCAGAGGCTGCCAAAGATTGTTTGCAAGGAAAATGACCCCTCATTACTGGGTCTAGAATCCCACTGTAATATGCAAGGGGCTTGTACCCCAACGTTGTTCTCTGTGTGAGTACAGCTGTCATAACAGTGCCATCTGTGTGTGAGAACAAAAATAATTTGTCAGCATAATTGGGAATCCCTAAAACTGGAGCTGTGCAAATTTCCCTTTTCAACTCATCAAACCTTCTTCCATTTCCTCAGTCCAAATCATTTTTTACTGATTTGCCTGTGCTTTCTTCAGGGCTTACAACAAGGGCCTTAAGTATGAACTGCAATCAAGGAGCCATGCACTTACATATTTACACAGTCCCTAAACTCTCTGCATGTGCTTTATTGTGTGCGGCTTTGCTGTTTTCAAAATAGCTGCAGCCCTCTCATGAGTAACTTTCTTTCCTTCATGCAAAATTAACTGGCCTATGTACAACACTTCCTCTTGACAATACTGCAATTTGTCTTTGTCTACTTTATATCCTTTGACTGCAAGAATAATCATTAGCTGAACTGAATAACATCTGCTTTGTTTCTCTGAGGTGCTGCAAACCAATGTGTCATCCACGTATTGCAATACAACACTTTCTAAATCAATATTGCTTAAGTCCATCTGTAAAACCCTATTGAAAATTGATGGAGACTCACAGTACCCCTGGGGCAGGCGAGTACTTTTTAGACGAGTTTATCTGAATGTAAATGACATCAGATCTTACAAGTCTATATGCAATGGGATTGAGAAAAACGCATTTTTCAAGTAAATCACAGTGAAATATCACACCTCAACAGAGATATTACATAAGATTGTCGTTGGATTAGGAACTAGAGGGAACTCAGCCTCTACTATCTGGTTAATCAGGCGGAGATCTTGAATTAAACACCACAACCCCGTTCCCTTTTTTCACAGGATAAATTGCAGTATTACACAGTGACTCTGACGTCAGTATGATACCCTGTTCCATCATGGCGGATTTCGTCTTAAAAATACCTTCATCTGCCTCTCGAGTAATGGGATACTGTCGTGCTCGAGGTAAAATTGCTCCTGATTTCAATATAATCTTCACTTCTCCAACACCCTTCAATAGGCCTACATCATAGGGGCCTTTTGTCCATAATGAACTGGCGCTTTCGCCATGTCTTCATCAAAATACTCAGAGTGCTTCTGTGTTAGCATCACTTCCTGAGGTACCTCATGTTTAATTGCTCTCACCCAATAAGTAATACTCATCTTGAATACTACTTTATCATCTGATGGATGGTGTCTAAACATATCCTCATCAGTAACGTCAGTCAATCTGTAACCTTCCCCAATGGTAATCACTGTGCACCATTGTCTGCCTTAATAATCAACTCCATCAAGCAAAGCCATTTCTCCTCATACTATGGCTGCTTGTAATTCTAAAGGAAAGACTTGTCCTTCCTCTTCATCCATAGGTATATTCGGCCTAAATAAAAACTCATCAGGTATTCTCATAGTTCTGCCCACTAAACCTGGCAACCATGTTAACAGAATGCGTACCCCATAGTGAAAAACCTCTAGTTCTAAATGTACTCCTCGTATGGCCACTTGTCCTGCAAATGCCATAATAAATTCTTCCACATTTAATAATACATTCCTTGTGTTGAACACACTATGCCGTCATCAGTGAATGAAATCAGCATGTTGAATTTGGTCATTAAATCTCAACCTAATATATTGACAGGTGTCTGTCTTGAATATAACAATGGCACAGACATGTCACACTTGCCTATAGAGATTGGCAATTCTTCAGTAAAAGGAACTCTACTTGTAGCTCCTGTGAAACCTTGTGTATTCATGGCATTTCCAGACATTGAAAATGTCCTCTCTCATATACATGAGCGTGCTGCAACCGTGTCTACTAAAAAAGATAAGGATGTGCCTTCTATATTAAAGTCAACCCTCAGTTCCTCTTGAGTATTGGGCGTCACAGATAGTATCGAACACATCAAATCTCCCAGTGAGCTTTTCTATTGTGGATACATTCTCATCTCTGTACCTGTGAAAGGATTCCATCCATCAACAGTGACACCCCCATTCTAGGAGTCATCAATTGACGCGTATTTGTGCTTTGCTGTATCTGCATGGGTGACTGCTGCAACTGCCCTTGTGGCTGATTCATTGTTGCCTGCTGTGTTTGTAAATCTTGCTGCGTTTTCAGTGCTTGTGCTTGCTACACTGTCTGATTTTGAGAAAATCCATCTCCATTCTGCTTCAAATATGCAGGTGTGTTTTAGTCCCCCCTCTTAAGAATTGCCCATTCTACACGAATCCTTGACTTCTACATGTGCGAGCAAAGTGCGCTGAGAACCACATGTCCAACATATAGGAGGAGGTCTCCTAATTAGCCCCTCCTGCATGCCTTGACTATTGTTCTGCGTTTTTCGAAACCCACTTTGATTATTCTGGAAGTTTCCCTGATTATTCTGGAAGCCTCTACCTCGGAAGCCTCCCCTTCCCCATGGTGCAAATCCATTATTACCTTGATCTGCCTTTGGTTATTAACCTGCGACATGTTTGCTGCTTGCTGCAAACCTGAACCCTCTGCACTAGTAAATAATTCCCCTTCAATGGTGTACTTTGATAGATTTTTCTGCACTAACTTTGCCTCTTCACCTTTCCTAACATTGGCCCTCATTACGACCCTGGCGGAGTGGGTCTACGCCAGCGTTAATCGCGGCGGACCCGTCCGCCCTACTACGAGATCCCGTAGCGCCATGGTGAGTTTTCCGCCCGTTTTTTCCGGGCGGAAAAAACCATGGCGCTACGGGACCTCGTCGTTAATTACGCCACCGTATTTTACGGTGGCGCATTAACTCCTTCCCCACTCCCATTATACCCTATGGGGCAAAAATGGGAATGGGGAAGGGTAAAATGGGGAATGGGGATTTACCGCCCCGCCAAGGTCGGAATGGGGCGGTAAATCCGCCAACCCCCATGGCGGTATCGGCAGCTTTCCGCCGTGCTCCATGGTGCATTTAGCACCACGATCTCCGCCAGGGTCGTAATGAGGGCCATTGTCTTTCTTTTGATTCTTCTCTTGCAAAAGTCTAAAATAATGCACAATGGTTAGCTGTATTACTGTAGAAGGATGAAATGTGAAGGTGCACTGTATTACTGACCAGGGCTTTGCATCCATGCCCACCAATTTCTTGAGCCGATTGTGCACTGACTCTGGCAACCCTTGGCACAATATATGCTGATACAGGTATGGATTTTCCCCAAACCTCGCGTGTCTCCAAAGCCCACTGCTCTTGGAAATTCTGGATGTAAACAAGAGGATCATCCCTTTCCTGCATCTTTTTCTCCATTATAGCTCCCATATCTGACGTGTCCGGATACAGTACTCTAAGCGCTTTCCAGACCGCCGCTCTATAGTTATTGAATGGTGCTCCATCATGAGCAGTGTTTACCATGGTAACACTAGAATACCCTGCTCTTGACCAAAGGTCATCAGCCCTTTCCCCAAGGATAGCGGTCAGGATACCTTTAATGTCCCCTATAGCTAAGCGTTTCCTCTTGTCATTTTATCTATTTCATGCATCCATTTCCCAGCCCCGGCAGTGAAACTCAGGAGTTTACACCTTAAATTATTCTTATCCATTTGTGGCCAAGGTATATACTGTGGCCTGGCTCCTCCTTTCTCTAGTGAAGGAAACTGTGAAATCCCAAACTCACATTCGCCCCCGATCGTCTGTCTTTTCATAACAGGGACAATGACTCTGCACATCTTTCTTCCTGGCAGTGACCATAACCTGCTCACAAAAGGTGGTGGGTACCCCCTCCCATCATGGGATCACCCTCTAGGTGGATCTAGCCGCGTCAATAATTCTGACGCCCGAGATTTGGGTAGGTCTAGATCTGACCATCTTACTTCTTTATCCACTGAAAAACACCCTTCACGGCCACATGCCATGCCTTCCTCCTCCCCACGGAAGGTCTCTCTGTCCTCATCTGACATCTCCTGTCCCCCACTCGTGTGGCTTCTCTCCTCTTTGTCTCTATTCAGAGTTAGTCTATCTAAATATAGCTCTTTAGGCTCAAAACTACATGAGCCTCCCTCATTATCATACAAGTGTGTACTCTTGAGTCGATCATTTTTACCTTTCCCTTTCAATTCTTTCTTAGTCATCATCTCATGATAGACTTTATCGATTGCGTCCCCAATGCTTCTAGAGTCAAACTCATCCTGTAAATTTGCTCTAAACGGAACTGATATTGGCTTATGTAATGGGAAACACTCTTCTATGTCTTCCCTAGCCACTAAGGGATTAGGTTCCATTACTTCCTTTTCCATATGATCAATGTTGTGTGCATTCTGCTTTCTCTTTCATTCCATTTCATCATCAAACTCTCTTCCCTTTCTTGCTTCTTCTCTTACTCTGTCTTGCTTTTTTAGTTGATCATCTTGATACAACTGTTCTCGTCTTTGTCTATATTTTCTTTTTGATCCGTCTTCTTTCAATCGTTCCTCTCTCTATCCTTTTTGTCTTGTTCCTCTCGATCTTCCCTTTGCGTTCCATCCTCGATGCTCTTACCATCAAGTTTGAGCAAAATCTGACCACCCATCCATTTGTTCTGTATAAGTGCTAACACATCAGTCTTATCTTTTTCTCCTTTCCATCTCTTCATTTCTCGTCCTACATCTAAGGATGTATTTGGTCAATCGCTTCTCTCCTTATCGCGTTTCTTCTTGTCCCTCGGGACCTTAGAAAGTACATCTCTCTCAGAAATGTTCTTGGGCCCTCGTCGCTGCTTTTCGCAGGCAACTCATATGCCAGATTGCTGTACCCTGTTGCTGCCTTAAGCTCCCTTGATGGGTACAACTCGTCATCTTTCTTACTGTTGTCATCTGCTTCAGGCGCGGTGGGGGAGCAAAAGGGTCATCATGCCTCCCTTGGAATATATTCAATATCCAGTCTTCAGGAGGTGGCTCTTCTCTTTCCTCCTGGTAAATTTTCCAGAGCTCTAAGCTTGCTAATCATTTATCCAACCTTTTTCCCGTATATGCTGCATGCAAATATGTCGTCATATGTTGCAAAACTGCCTTTGATAGTGATCCCCCTTGAGGCCGTGGCATGAACATTTTATCTGCCATGCCTTTAACCCACTCTGCACTGTACTGCTTAAGTTTGGGTAACTGTTTGCAGAGATGTAGAAGCAGAGTAATATCCTCCATTTTGAATTGTCACTCTTGACTGTCAATACTCACCTTTACACTTAGCAAATTTCAAAAATGCGTTTCGGAAAAAAAACCAATATGAGCGTGCACCAAATGTTGCACGCTCCAAAACCTTTGTATCATGTTTTTTACTTTAATCTACTTTTTCACTAAACACCATCAATTCAATTCCAATAAATAAATAAATAATTCTTAAATCTTGTGTTTTTCTTTTCACGTTAATCAATCAATTCCTCTATTATCTTTTCACCATATACAGTCACATAAAACAAAAAGACAAATGGACATACTCGACCAGCCACATATATCTCTGTCTTTTCCTCAAGACTTATCCTACCCCTAAAAAAATACCCCAATTGGGATGTGAACCGTTCTCTTTAAACCTGTCTTTAACCAAGTTTGTTGCCTATGTCACCCATAAATAGGGCTCTAGAAACGGTTCCTTGTGTTATGTCTTTACGGCACAGGACACTGGGCGTACTCTTTATCGTGACTCCTTTCTTCACGATTTCTCTTAATTGCTTGGCCGCTCCTCAAGTCAATTACTTAATAACTCAATTGCTCGGCCCCTCCTCAAGTCAATTACTCTAATATTCAATGCTCATTGTTCTCAAGTTACTTTACTCCAACCTCCCTCTGTTACTCGTTTTCCCTTATCACTTTCTCCACTGACTGCCCATTAACAATGTTCTCTCGTGATTGTCTGCCTCTTTACCACCCGCTTTAACTTTCCGTTCCTTCAGCTTCCTGTAGATACCGGGAGGGATTCTGTCTGGAACCAGGTGACCCGTCTCAACAGAGTTTGCAAGCCTGACATTTAACAATGGTTACGCTATCTAGAGGGAGCTTGACGTCCTTTCTGCCGAATGGCAAAGGTCATGCAATATGTCCGGGACCCCAAAGCCTACTATCTCGATGGATTTGAACTATCATTTCGGCGGCCACGTAAACTGGGTGACTCCACCCCTTTAAGCCAAGATAGCAATACCTTTCAGATGAATGGGGATGCAGAAGTTACTCAAACATCAATAATCGAAACGACTCAGGTAGCTGGCAAAAATGATAACTGTTTTAATATCAATTATTCAAAACAGAGAGCACAACAGACATCAACGGACGTCTCAGCTCATGGTTTCTCAATGCATCTTACAAAAAAGCTTTCTTTCATAACAAATAATCATCATTGATGACATCAACCTATGTATCTACTGATGTCATCCTACTTGGCAAACTACAAAAACCTATTGAAGAAAGTGATAGTGTAGAAGGGAACATCTAAGTATAAGTTCCATACTAGTCTGAGAAAGTGAAAGAAAGTAATAGGCATCTTAACATCAGGTGGGGCAACTAAGCCCTCCCCTAAAACAAGCCAGTATGAACATCACTAAATACAAAATGTCCCATTGGTTACACAAACTATAGGACTCTTAATCACACGTCCCCCTACAATTGGTTGGCACTCTAACCTTTGTCAGTAATTTTCCACCTACGCTATCAGCACACAGGCTGGGCTTCCATGTGCTGGTGAGCTAGTCTTTAACCATAGCTTCCCACCAATTAGCATATCATATATCACTACCTCAGTGGTCTGCTGTCAATTAAAGCTTTGAATACGGACTTGGTTCATCCAACTTCATCCTGTAAAAGCAAAGAAATATTGAGGCTGAGTACCACAAAAGGAAATACACCAAACACGGGCTATAAAGATTCACAGATCTTTAATACTGTGCATTAACAAAGAAACACAGATATGATACAGATAGCTATCTGGCTCTCGACACCCCGCAATTAGTACCAGCCCGTCAGAGTGGGGAGGGAGAGGTACTGGACATCAAAACATCTACAATTTTATACATTTCCTATAATATTGTCCACCCCCTCTACAGGTTAATAATTTGCGGTCTAGAGTTTGTGCCGAGTTCACATACTGCTCATACAATAATATGCACATGGATTACATAAGTTTGTATTTCCAACAAGTTACAATGGCGAAGTGTATTTCTGGATCTAGCAGTGAGCCTTAGTACATATCCCTTCACAATGCAGTTCTGCCAGTGTCCACGCTCGACATTTACACAACATTGTCCTCGATGTCTATTTGTGGAGGAAGCTTATTAGTGCAGACAATCCTGGGACAACAAGTCAAACTTGGAGCAAGCTTGCATTACCTAATCTAAACAGTCGGCCCTCGGACAGTCTAACCATTAACAAAGGCTCAAAGTTCGGGAAGGCTCGGTTGCAAGTTAAACACAGTCCACCATTTTAGAACAGAGAATTCACATACAAACAGAAATCAAAATGGCAGACGATTCTAAAATGGCGGCAAAGTCGATCCAAAAACGGAACTTTGCAGCGTGGTTTTCTTCGCAGAGCGACTATGCTTAGGCCAATATATATCAGAAGGAGGCACAATATGATTTCCTGTTTAACAATCCTTCCAAGTGACTGAAAACCACAGAATTGAGCTCTAGTGTATTTAAGATACTATTTTCTAATAGACCTCTGATGTCTTCCTTGTTTTTGTCCATGTCTTCTGAACAGGATTTTCGTTCTTTCACACAATTTGTATCCAATGTCTGTTCATCCCAGCCTGATACGACCTTGGCTTCTTGGACTCATTCAGCCTCGCCTTTCTGAGTTTCACTCCTGTTAATTCAATTGTTTTTAACTGCGACACACTGGAAAGAGGCCTTCCTTTCTTAGTCCAGCTCTGCTATAATACATAGTGGAAACATCCTTCATGTACTCACTCCTATATATTTATGTATACATTGGCACATGCCGCAATCTATTCACTATTTAGCTAGCCTCAAGAATACTTTGGGCCTCGATACGAGTCCAGCGGTAACCGCAGCGGTAAAACTGCCTGGTTTCCGCCAGACTCGTATTACCATTCAGCCTCCGTGACTCCCGGAATTAACATGGCATTACAGCCCTGGTGTCCCGGGAATTCCAGAGCGGAATTTGGTAAATCCCCATTCCCATTGAGTCCCAGAAACACTTTTGTATAGGTGCGTTATAAATGCCATATCATATCATCAATGGGAATGGGGAAGTGGAAACACCGGCACCATCTCGTGATGGTGCTGGTGTTTCCACGTCCACCTGCAGGCAGGAGGTGTTCAACCCGCCAGGTCAGACTTGGCGGGAAGATCACCTCCCACCTGCAGGACTCAGGATTGGGCGGTCCGGAATTAACAGTGGTGGCGGGTTTGCCGCCACTGTTAATTCCAGACCGCCCGACCTGTAATGAGGCCCTTTGTCTGCTTGCGTTTCTTTGCATATGTACACGTGTTAAATGACTTGATATCTTCATCAGTTCTGTAGCATACGTTTCTTCATATTGATCCCCAGATGTCACTTATCTTTGATACTTTCTTAATGCCTTATAGAATATATTCATTCTACTGTCTCTGCATCTCTTCTATGTACGTCAGTCTTGTTCGTGTGTGACGTCACCATTCTTCCCTTCCATTCAGCTGTCCTGTTTCTTGAGGGATTTCATTCAAATGGCCATCATACTGTATTGTATGCAGATATGGTTTTCTCAATGGGAACCTTGCTTCCAGGATTCTCCTTGGTATCTGTATTTCCAATGGTGCTACATGTGTCTCACACTCTGGTTCCCAACATATAGGGAATATGGGTGAAGTGGTTGAGGTGGGGGTACTTGTCCACTTCTCTACACTTGCATCTAGTGAGAAAGGCAATTATAAACCCTATGGATCATGCAAATGCTGGCAACCAGTATATGAGTATTCAAGAGTAAATGAAGGCTTAGGTGAGCACACCCAAGTCAAAACAGAAGTCTTGTGCCAATAGCAAAAAAATCACAAGGAGGTTAAGGACTATGGTCCCAAGACAAGCCCTGTAAAATGTGAAAGGACATCCCAGACACATGGCTCATCAGCCTACAAATAAAAGAATACTGATAGAAACTCTAACACTGGGGCACCAACACCCTCATCAGATAGACATTTTCTGTGCAGGTACATAACCCCAAGGAATGGAGATCTGACCAATAAGACAAATTCAAATAGGCTATAGCCAGTTCTCAGATCACGTCACGGAAGAGATGACAATCAGTGTGGGCATTCTAGCACCTACATTTCCACTAGGATAGGGAGTAGCAGGATGTACCTTAGTCACTCTTAGTGGAAACGGTACAGATTACCCGTGGAGACCCTAATTGCTGTGAAATCACCTACATTTTTAGAGCATGTCTTGATCAATGGGAAGAAAGCGCCTCCTCTGCGTGACACAGCTGCTAGTGTCAAGGCTTCCAGGTGACAACGGATGTATGAAGGGCAGGTCATAAGAGGCCAACATTGTAGAGCCAGAGGGTTTTCTGGCTTCAACCTGTGCCCCATAGCAAAGGTAGAGTTTTGATCGAAAAACAAGACCTCCATGATCCATGTGCAGTTAAAGATTCCATTCCAGTAGCCTATCTGTTGAAGACCTTCATGTCCTGAAATCATTACAGCAGCCACTAGACTAGAGAGAGGTCTCCAGGCTTCCAGAGGAGAAATGTTTAAGGCCAAGATCCCTGAGGATATTCCTGGTGGAGAATGTGAGAGATCGGACACCATGAAACGCCTTGTGTAGATGCTAAATCCACGGATTCACCAACACATAGTAAAGAGGGACCAACAGCCATTACATTGCCTACTGTTTATCAAAGGAATCAGTGATTTCAGGGTTTTCTAATTGTGTAGTAAAGCAGCCTGAGATAGAGAAAATGATAGCTTCAGACAGCAAGGGTATTTCAGAACTGAGCATGTTTTCATAAAATGGAGGCCCAACTCATTCTGTCTATTCATGTATCTTATTGACATTTATATAGTGCTTTTGCCAAAGTGCTGGAATGAATTTACAAATAAGGTGCAACATATGAATTACATAGAATACAAAAATCACAAAAATGAATAGCAATGGATAGTAATTTGATAGCAGAAAGAGAGAATAGAAAATAGCCATTTAACCTGGTACAGAGGATGTGAAGTGTAGGAGAAGGACGAATTACAGGAGAAAGGGAAATCCAGAATTTAGGTGCAAGAAGGGGAAAAGATTGAAATGAGAAGGGGCAAAGGAAGGTATTGGGACAGAAAGAAGATGTAGGTTTTGATTATGAAGAGAGTGAAAGGGCAATAGGGCGTTACTAGAGAGGACATTTAAGGGGGGTTTGGCCATGGTAGCATGTGACAACAATTGTAAGGAAATTGAATAGGAGATGAGATTCAATGGAAAGGAAAGAAATAGACAGAAGAGATGTTGTGAAAAAGGATTGTGGCATTAAAGCAAAAAAGAACATTAATTGTGGAATTGAAGATGAAACGGTGTGGAGTAAGCTAAGAAAATGGAAGACCCACTAGGAGGCAGAACAGTAATCAAATCAAGTGAATAGAAGTGGGAATGAGGAGCTTAGCAACATGAACATGTAAAAATATTGTTAAGATGATAGCATCAGATACGAGCAGATGTATGTACATGTTGAGAGAATGCTAGTAAAGGGTGAAACGTTAGTCTGAGATTTCAACCAAGTGGGGGAATATGGACGAAAGGCAAGGTGGAAAAAAGATAAGCATGCGAGGCAAACAGGGAGAGGAAGGAAGTAGGGAAGAAGAACATTTCAATTTCGAGTTCATTGAGATGGAGAAAGTGAGGAGACATCCAAGATTGAAGAGTGGAAAGGCAGGCTGTGACAGTAGAATGAAGAGAGGAAGGAAAAGGAGAAACAATCTGAGAATTATTGGCATAAAAGAGACAAGAAGTTTAGCGAGAAGGGGAAGAAGCGAGATGGGACAAAGGTTTGAAGGAGATGAAAGGCTGAGAGAGGGGATTGTGAAAGCAGGTGGTGTAACAAGAGCAGTCCATGATCCATGGGTTGTTTAAAGTGTGGAATCATCTCCTGAACACTTAGCGCAAGACTTATGATGCATGTAATGATAAGAGATGGTTTTGTTCCCCAGTGCCACAGGCGGTTCCTACTAGACTTAAATCATGATATTCCTTTGACCTGACACATAGGAGTTACCAAAACATTTGACAAAGTTGTCAGCACATGTTTACTGGACACAAATGGGTGTAATAAAAGAAATGTGTGCGATCCTGTCGACTTGCGAAGTTCCCAGTAAGTTAAGTGCGTTATCCAGGCCTACTTTCCACTCCCAGTGTTTTAGCAGCCTTCGAGAGAATAGGGATGGAGAATGTGTCTCTGTTGGATCCCCCACCCACCACAGGGATATGGCAAATGTTAGTAGTGGTAGACCATGCCACATAGTATCCTGAAGCAGTCCCATTGAGGAGTATCATAGTCTCTGCTGTGTTGAAGCCTCTGATTTGGTGCTCTCATAAGCATTCTTTTCACAGAGTCTTTTGCAGGAAGCAAGGTCACATTTTATTGGTAAGCGCCCATCTCACAGCAGCTGTTAAACTGCATTTGGTGAATTGCCATTTTACCATACCTTTTCACAGCATTTTTAGGGGGGTGCAGGTTATGGTGTATTGTATTTTAGTTTTTTAATGTAGTTGGGGAATGGGGAGGTGGTAGGGCAATGTATGGGTAGCATGATTGGGACTATCTCATTTAAAGGCCTATGCAAATATTGTAAAATGGCCACAATGATTTGGGATGTTAGGACATGTACTAGATCCATTTCATTATGGGTTATACAAAAGAAATAAATGTGAGAAAGAAAACATGGAATTCCTTTTAAGCAGTTGAGACTCTTTGGTGTTAACAAGAAGGGTTTCCCAGCATTTGCTCCCCTGATTGAGGGTTCTTAATGTTACTTATTATATGCAGTTGAAGAGTATGACTTGAGCTTTGCTAGGAGGGTGTAAACATCAATGGTCATCCCTCTTGTCTTAAAGGAAAGGCTCACACAGCTGCTTAATTCTACCGATCATAATTACATCCACATCGTACCATATATCAATGTATTAAATCTTTGCAGAGCATAATTTACATTTCAGAGTATTAGTGGGAGATAGAGGCTGGGGGCAGAGTGTAGAATTTCGGAGGAGGGAGTATGAGAAAAGTCAAGATAGAGTCTCTAATTTTGGAAAATGTTGAGACTCACTTGAGAGAGTTCAGGCCAGAGAGGTAGATTTGCAGGTCCTCATGCGAGTGGGTACGCCTCCATTTTGCGCAGAAGCTGATGCATGTCTGTGCGGAGACAGTGTATGCATAGGGTGAACCATGGTTGAGGATGCTGAGATGTAGGGATGAAAGTTAGCAGTGGAAAGTGAGACAAGAAGTAGTTATATAATAAGGATTGGAAGCTTGAGATAGTAGTCTTAGTCGCAGAGGCATCAGGTGTGAAGGAGGAGAGTGAGAACTGTAGATGTGAGAGAAAGGGAGGAATGGCAGAAGGTTTCTATTTTAGTAGTAGTTTAGGCTAGCTGGGAGGAGGGCTCAGAGTGTAGATAGGAGATGGTGGTGGTAACAATGTAGTGATCAGTGAGGGAGAATGTAATGGCGCAGATAAGACCACTGACACATAAGGTCACGCCCCCGGCAGTCCCCAAACGAAAAAAGTACATATAGGATAAGGAAGTTGCAATAGTATGATGCAGCCGCCATGACTATTTCTCGAAATATAACACAAGTCAGATAGAGTTTGTTTTTGCTACAATGCCGGGAAGCAGTGTTACACTATAGGGAAGGTTACATTGTTGAATACACAGAGAGAGAACATAGTATATGGCAGCAGGCAAAGCTAGGTATGATACATACGAGAATATTGAACATGAAAAGAGGACTGGCATTTTGAGTGAGCAAGGCCATGCAGGATTCATAGTTAGAATACACTGCACTGGAGGTTAACTTGCTGAATAGAGATTTTGTTGGTTCACAATGGTGTCTGGAAGTCAGAGGATGCCAAGGTTGGAGAAGAAGAGAGGATGCGATAGGGAACTGAAACTGCACGTCTTGGCCTTCCCAGGGTTTCAGCCTAGATATGCAACAATTAGTTCATTTTTTGTTGATGGCAGAGTAAATTACACAAAGCTTTGTTCGACAGGTGCACGCAGTAACATTTTCAAGAATACTATAGCAAGATGAAGACACAGCACCCCCCCATGGTAGAAGAGGTTTAGTGTGCATGCAAAGAAGACAGTAGCAAGATGAATACATGGAAGAAGTTGGCCTTGCATATTGGCAGAGCATCATAAAAAAGTAACAATTCTGATTCAATTATATTGTGCACCGGCAAGCAACAGCGTGTCACGCGAGGGAGGACATGATGAACTGTCCAAGGTTAGAAAACTGTCTGGGAAATTAGGGCCCGGCGTTAGAAAGTGAGATGGGAGTACATTTATTATTTCTACCGATGGCAACGTTTCGATCTCGACCTGCACATTGAAATATCATTGGATTGTTGTGGACAAATGCAACATCCAAGCCCGTATGAGTAGCCACTGACCAATGGCGCACCATTTATGTTATTGCCCTGACGATATTTATGAAGTGACATCTCATCTACAGGAAAGATTTGTGGGTGGATCCAGAGATTGGGGACCGACCAATGAGCAGGTATAATATCCATAATGATTATATGTATTTGCTTCCTAATATCCAATAAGCAGGTTGTAGTAATGGTAATGGTACTGTTTATTTGTAAAGCACCTATACACAAGGCAAGTGTTTCGAAGCGCTCAAGGAGGGTGGGAACATGGGGAAAAAACAACTGTCGTTCATAGCCCTGAAATTCTGAAACCATAATAGTCTGCACAGGCAGTTGAAACAACAGCAGATAGGTCTGATGATGATTCTGCAGTTTTTCCTTGTGCAATTAAGGAGAGAAGACAGGGGGGAACAGACAGACGATCTTCAGGCAAGGTTCATTTGGATCACGCAAGTGCACAGATGGGTACAGGGGAGGAGGGAGGGCAGGGGGGACAAGCCCAGTTGGGTGTGGGGGGTCCAAGTGCACTCAGTCAGTGGAGACTGGGGTAAGTGCAGAGAGAGATAGGCTCATGGGTCATTTCTCAAGTGCAGTGATGGTGAGGCGAGTGCAGGGCCCGGAGACAAGTGCAAGAGGACTGATTGGAGTGCCAGGGACCTTTGAGACCGGCAGTAATTTGTTTTTTTACAATAATGACAATTTATTGTGTTTGGTGTATAACCCCTGATGTAACGCACATTTTATGAGAACATCTTTTACATTCTTCCTGTCAAGTTACTTCATAAATAAAGCAATTAAAGATGATTCTTCATGCACTTTGGTCTGCTCCATTATTTTTGGATAAGTGAGTGTTTGGTAGTGTGAATACCATGGTATGATAGTAGTACTCGTGGCTGAAAGAGAGGTGGGGATGAATACAAGATCCAAAGTGTTACCTCCAGTGTGGGTAGGTAGCATATGGATAGAGTGGACAGCGTAGTCAATAAGAAAAGACTGAAGTTCAGATTTCTGAGAAGTGGTTGGAGAGGGGAAGTTAAAGTCACTTAAAAAGAAGGGAATTTAAGGAGTTGACCAAGATCATCAATGGAACCAGGAGAGCGATAGATGGAGATGATGTGAACCCAGTGAGGCAGAGCAATATTAGAGATGGTGAAGTCAAAGGAGGTAGGAGGGGACGTGGCGTTGGAGAATTGTGAGGGTTTGAGGTGGGAAAAGTGCAGGTGTCCGACACCTTCACCGCTGCCAGTCAGATGAGGAGAGTGAATGAAGGATAGTGTGGAGTTGTGTGGGTCCACTAGAGTGACAATGTCACCTGGAGAAATCCAGGTTTCAGTCATAATAAGGAGGTCTAGGGAAGGAGAGCTGGCATGAAAGTAGTGATGAAGGAAGTGTTGTTGCATACAGACTGAGCTTTCCAGAATGCAATGTTCAGTTGATGTGGTAAGGAAGAGTAGAGAAGTTGACTATCAGAGGAAGAGAGGCGTGGTGGGTTAGTGTATGGGAGGTGTGGTTGGTTTGAAGCATTATTGGAGAACGTGTAGGAACAAGTGAGTAACAAAGCAGCAGGAGCAGCAGAAGTGAATGCCTGATAGGTGAGTAACACAGAGTGGATATGCAGCACAGTAATTAGAAAACTAGGGGCACTCACAGATGCAGCAGGGAGCAAGGCGAAAGATGCTAAGAGGCTGGTCAACATCTGGTCTAAAAGCATGCTCTCTTCTATGAACATGTAATGAAATAATTAGCCATTGTAAGAAAACTATTTATCAGAATAATTCTCTCTGCTGATGTATTTTTGGCACCATGACGACATTGACAATTACAAAGTTAATGTTAGTCAACATAATTTTGTTTCCTTTTTCCCCACCTATTCCTTTCGAAGTCTAGCTTTTATAAAATGCCTGATGAGGATTCCACATTTTATGAAAGCATATTGTGAAGTTCTTGTTTGGTTTCTGAAGTTAAATCTAATACCACTTTTGTATATTTCTATTTCAACAGGTCTGTTTTTGTTGTGTCCTTCTCCAACAAGCATAGATGGTCTTTATGTTCTCATGTACAAATTTGAATTCACTGACTAACAAATAGAATCAAGGCAATGCCTAAGGGAATGGAGATCACTGACACCAGGGATGATATTCCTGACCAAGAAACCAAAAAGAATAGAAGATGATTCCACTTGGTGTCGGTGCCAGAAAACTCCCCCTGTAGGCCCTATCTATTCGAAGATGATCCTCTGCCAGTATGCATAACAGACCTTGTGGACTTCAGGCCAGCTTGCCTTACATGTTCAACTCTGTTTGTCCACATGTTGCCATTAATTAATGAGTATGGTGTTGATTTATTTTACAGAATAACCAATATGCAAGTCCTAAAACATTACTGTACTATCACCATACCCCCCAACACCAACTGTTTCAATAGTTGTGGTTTGTATATACCATCAACCAATCATCATTCACATGTTATTTTTTCATTTGTCAACAAGTTTACAATGTTTCTTATTACAATAAAACTCTAAAATAAATGTATGTTCCCATAACATACATTCATTTCATTCTGCCCCTGGCTATTGCAACAGCACCATATTTGCCTTTTATTTTGCATTTTTTACATATATTTATTGTCTATATCTGATTGAGTATTTTTGAATTAGGCTGTTCCAATAGGTTATCCAACTTTAAAAAATGAAACATAAAACATTGTACTACATACTTTGATTTTGTCAAGTGAAGAATGTCCATTATTTCAACACATCGTACCAGCTCACCGCATACAGAGCCTATAATTGGTGGATTTATGGAAGACTGGTAATCTGAGTTGATAGAGATATACCAGCATGTGTCATAAAAGCCATCAGGGAAGACATTCCAAGTGCATCCGGTCAATAGAAATTTTTCATCGACATAAAGGCTGAGCAAGCAGCATATAACACATAGTTTATTTTACTTTAAAAAAATAAATATGGTTATTATTTCAAATGTTATGATTTTGAAGCAAAATCACCTTATTTGACATGACTAATAACTTTTAATGTATTATTATTATTGTATTTATTTTTGCAATACCATGCATGTTGTTGGTTTGTTCATTATTTTTGGTGTCAACATATTGCCTATTCTCCACCACATTATACCAAAATGATCCTGCCACTGCCATTCTGTGATGCACTGTTGTAACAATAACTCATTGTGATGCTTGTTACACGTGAATAAAATAATGATATTTTGAATGGCACAACGTGGACATGTCCCATTATAAAGCATTGCCATTACTATGTAACTTTAGATCCAATTGATTACGGTCCTTTGAGATTGATTGATTATGCCCTACTTCATTTTTTGTGTTATGTGCCAACAGTCCAGATTTCATCATGAAATGTGTCTTTCACCATAGACACGTTGGAGCTCATGTTTGTGAGGGGCGTAACGTAAATGGAAGGCATTCATGTTACGCACGATTTTCAATCATTTGTATGGCAGAGAGGAGGTGTAAACCATAACTTGAATTTCAGCTTCTCCCTTCCCCTCCACCATACACATATTTGTAGCATTTGCGCCGGCATGGATTTTCATGCCTGTGCAAATGCTGTGGATTCCTATGGAGTGTGCCAGCTTCACGCATTATAAAAAACAGGAAGACTACGTAGCTGCACATACATTGCAGGCATTGTTTATGTAATTTGCATTGCAGAGTACAAAAGTACAAACCTGTACATTCGCGCATAGAAACACAGGCGCGTTATCAATGACTTATCATATCATATCGTAAACAGACTATTTCCATGCAGTTTCTCCCTTGACTGTGCAAATGATGAATATTTGGTAGCTGGGATGTTCTTACAGGCGAAGTCTACATGTAACCCGTCCCTAACGTAAAATATCACAAAAATGCACCCCGGCGTCTCTTGCTTGTCAATATCAGAGCAATGAAATACTAATATACATCAGTCAACAAGATGACATGTACAGTAGCATGCACCTAAAAGCCACCATAGATGGATAATGTTGTTCATATCAACAGTTTATGCTGTTGTTTCTACATTATCTTTGTTAAGAAGATGCTATATAGATGGGGCTTGTACATCAATGCCACTAATGAAATTGTTTTTCTTTCATGTCAAGAGAATATACTGGTCATCCAGAAATACACTTAAGAAAATAACTAATGGTGAAAATAAGAAAATAAATAAAAGATCCTTTATACAAAGTGCATGTAAATAAATGCCATCACAGACACCTGGCCTGATTACAAGGTCAGCGGTAACCCGTAACACAGTAAAACCGTTCCACCGCCTGAGATCTCAGAACCACCGGGATATTACAAGTCCCGGCGGCCTGGGATGTCAGGCAGTGTAAACTGTAAGTCCCAATTCCTGTGGAGTCCACGGGAATGGGGACACGGAAGCACCAGCACTGCTGGTAATGGCGCCAGTGCTTCCGTGAAAACCATGCCTACAGGGGCCGGTGCTCCAGGCAGGTCAGACCGGCCAGGAGCACTGGCCCCTTCAGGTATTCTCGTAGTCTGGCGGTCCAGAAAGGGATCTGGTACGTTGCTGTCGGCCCCTTTATTTCTGGACCGCCAGACTTGGAATGAGGACCCTTGTCTCTTTATTGGCAAGGACAATCATTGTATAACGAAATATACTTTGGAAGTAACCATTAGACCTCCAGCTCTAAGTGGCTTCTTATCATGATAGAGATGTAAGAAAATGATAGACATTACACCCTAAAATGAATGATGTATCATTTTAAAAATAGTGCAGCAATGCTTGGAGAAATTGATCACTCAACAGTCCTATATTTGAATAAAAATCACTATTCCAATATATACAAGCCTCAAAGCCATTCATATGTCTTCACTCACAGAGACGTTGACTATAGATAGTAAACAGAGAATGATGTAAATAAACACACATATATCAACAGGCAACTGTTAACCTGACATTTTATGGAGACCACCTCATCCAGTGCTAATTGTATTTGCAAGGATCTGACAAGGCTGGTGTACCACTACTCCTGCAGGATGCAATGACTGTTCTCTTTTTACAATACATTGACAACAAAAAAAGGAATAAAGATGTATATGTCATTCAAGTCAGGACCACTCCAGACAAGGTGCCTTGAGCTAGTCCTGTGACAATGGTTTGAATAAACACGCATATGTCAACAGGCCTACTGTAATCAGTTGCCTGGCATTTTGAGGCCATCTCCAAATTCAAAGTGGCGAGTAAATGAATTGATTTTTCTTGGATCCGAGAAGATAGGTGTGACGCTATTCCTGTCCCTCTTTTACTGTCAACAGACCAAACAAAACAAATTAGGATTCTATGACATTTAGGTAACTGCCCAACAAACACAGTGGGCCTCATTACGACCCTTGCGGAATGGGTAATGGTGCCAGTGACGGTAAACCCATTCCGCTCTATTATGAGGTTCCCTTGCGGGACCAAAGAGCTAATAACGGGCCTGTTATTAACGGGCCCGTTATTAGCTCCATCCCCATTCCCATTGAGCCCTATGGGGGCTCAAATGGGAATGAGGAATGGTATTGTGAATGAGGAATTACCGGGTCTCAAGGTTGGAATGACCCGGTAATTCCTCATTCACAGACCACGGACCTGGACACGATTTTGGAGGCAGTCATGGTGCTATTAGCACCATGGCTACCTCCAAACTCGTAATGAGGCCCAGTGTCTCTAGCTAGTCAATTGAAAATGGTATGAATCACCAAATATAGCTCAACAATTATATCGGCCACAAGCGAATTAGCATCCAGCATCATTTAGAGGCAACGTCCATCTTCTAAAAAGAGCAAATAAAATAAATGATAATCTGACAAGGTGGTGTGCCACCATTCACGGAACAAGTGAAACCTGTCCTCCTATTACTGTCAGTTGACTTCACAAAGGAGTAAATGTGTATTTACCATTTATACTGAATACCTGGTTTCACCCTTATTAGGGATCATCAGTGCAGTATAGCTTGGCATCCTTCCCCTATGATAAGGTGTCTCTCTGTAGTCCATTGAAGATGATGAAAATAAAAATAAAAACATATGTCAATAGCCTGCTTCTCCCAAGCAAATGGTGTACTGACAGAATTTTTAGACCATCACATAATTAATACCATACAAAGAGCTAATTGTATCCTCAATGATTTTACAAGAGATATGCCACTAGTGATGCAAGATAAAGAAATGTTCCTCCTTTAACAGGCATTTAACTGCACAAGGGAATACAGTCTTCTATGACGATGATGGCTCCTGCTCCAATGGACATTGTATCAAAACTATTCAAGGGACTGCCCCTACCCTGTATCTGCCCACATTTCACATATATACACCCTGATCCCCTGATCCTAGGGTATAACGTTGAATTTTCTATTGTTCTACACAGGACATTACAAAATCACCAGCTACTACTACAGTAGCAAACCTCTCTTAGCATCATAGCAATGTAGGCATTTCCTGACTTTGTTCTTGTTCAGTTGATAGTTCCACTGCCAAACATGTATCTTCTTAATCCTTTTTTGCTCCTGCCATTACATGTATCCAAACATTTCATTTTGATCATTACTCAAATATAATTTTTTATTCGTATTTACCCAATTTCTTGTTTTCAATATTCTTTTTGGTGTATGAACTTTATTTTATTTTATTAACTTTCATGATGTGACATGTGTAGTTAAAAGACTCTTTACTTATTTCCAGAATTTCCTTTCTCAAGAAAGATGCATAGTGATGAGATGTACCAACGTTACTCATATGAAGACACCCGGTATGGTACTCCACATTTTCCTAAAAGATATGGTGTTCACTGGGCAAGGGTTGTACAACTGCGGATTTCCACTATATGAAGTTGAGAGCCATGCCAATGAGGTCTTTGTTGTGGATGTCAGAGCTAATCATTACTACATGTGAAGTGAACATATTGCCACAGAGATGTACGAGACTGCTCAATTTACAAAGAAGGGTCATCCAAGAGAGAAGCAGGGGTTACTGGCAGCTGTTGTTCCACTCTCTTTCAGCATGCACATGGACAGGTGAGTATAAGGTAAATCAATGTGGTCGTTCTTTTATGCTTCCTCCATTTCAAATTCATTCTATAGGTTTCAACTTCTGCTTGGCCTAATCTGCCATTTTATTTCTTGAATAATGCCTGATATTCATCAACAACTTCCTTTGCATCTTCAATCATACAGATTGAACAAATACTGTCTGTTATAATGCCAATTGTTATATTAAATAAATTCATATTAGCTATTCAAGGTTAAACATGTTTAACCATCTAATTTCTACTTTTCTTAACTTAACATTTTTCTTTCGGCATCTTTCATATCATAGACCGAGCAAAGGAAAGGCTTATCAAGTACTGTTGTGGAAATAACCAACAATTCCTTTGGCCCATATGTATTGCACTTTATCTTGCATTGTGCATATTGTCAGCGCTTTTGTGATGCAAAAATATACAGTGTTTGACTGTTCCCTGATTCTGAATTACAACACGCTGACCAGGAGTAACTTGAGTGTCAAACCTAAATCTCAAGAGGCAGGTAGTTGTGAAAAACTTGACCATTCAATAAAAATGTGAATATGAACACCTTCGTAATTCTTGGTCCACTCTGTTCCCACAGGCGATGTACCCACCTTTTGAACATTCTTATTCAGTGGCTCCCCATTTATAATCATTGCAAGCAAGCTCTTGTATTTGAGGGCCTGGAGTGGAAGTGTGTGGACATTGTCCAGCCAGTGGTTTCTTTCTTTGACTCAAGCAAGGTTTTTATTCATTGCAGTGCTGTTCAAAAACACTGGTTTCCGTGATTCTGCTTTTTCAATTCTGAAAGTCCTGTCAGCCTCTGGAGCATCGCACCATGGGAGATATAGCCCCCTCTTCTCCATCAAATATTTTAAAAACTACTGGATGCAATAACCTCAATAACCTCACAATCCTCCAGGAAATCAAATCAATGCTTCGTACCCAATTTGTTTCATACCTGGTCGATTTCCATCCAGTGGTTTTGGCTGTGTGCTTGAGCACAAATTTGACTTTTTCCTTTTCTTTAAAAAACTTTTAATAACTTTTTATTTTCTAACAGATGTTTCACAAAATGTCCAGGGAGTACAATTGTGTTTGCAAAATGTCAGCCAATTCCGTCATAAGAATCAAAAGTTATTACTATTAATTTTTTTTTGGGTTTCATATGAAATGCAATATTCAACTATAGGCAACCGCTGCACTAATATATATATATATATATATATATATATATATATATATATATATATATATATATATATATATATATATATATATATATGTACATATATATAGATATATACATATATATATCTATATATATGTATATATATATATATATATATATTCAGTAAAAAAACTTTGTTAAAGGGACGTTATGGCTAAGTTGCGCTACTAAAAACCTATGAAATTCAGTGAAAAAACGTTGTTAAAGGGACGTTACGGTTGAAAGTAAAACCGAAAAACCCCTGAAATTCGGCAGTTATGGTAAGATAAGCAACCATAACTTGCGCCGCCACCGTGCACTGCTAACACTAACACCCAGGACATCAAATATGACATCACAAATGTCATTGATCACATCACTGATGACATCACGTGGCTGGCTCTCCCTTTTTTTCCTTTCCTGACATATCTAGTCCACATGATTTTCTTCAGTAACAGTCAGGAACTAAAAATTGTAAATTACTATATTCATAGACTTATCCTTCAAGTATGTTCTTAGAATAATTCCCTTATGGTCCAGTCATATCATATGAAACATATACATAGGAGAAGTCACAACCTTGAAAGACAGCAATCCTTTTTGTGCACTAAAATTATCAGTAGATTTAACAGCACTTTCTGATACTTTTGATGTTTTATATGTTGTACTCACACTATTTTCCTTAGGGTCCAGACACATCATGTGATATATATAGATAGGGTAAGTAACAGCTTTGAAACAGAGCAATCATTTCTCTGCATAAAGGTAATCAGTTAGGTTATGAACACTTTCTGCTACTATTGCTGTTTCTTTTTCCTACTTCAATTCCCTTGTATATATTAATATTTGTATGTGGTGTTGTCTCTTTGTGATTTGTGTATAATAATGCAATTATGTAGAAAGTGGGTTTTATTACCTACTTATCACAAGTTTCACTGTACGCAAAACTCTAATATGAAAACAGTAACTTACAGTAACAGTAACCATAACGTCCCTTTAACAAAGTTTATTTTACTGAATTTCATAGTTTTTTAGTAGCACAACTTAACAATAATAACTTTGACTTTATGTACATATAATATGGAACATACTGAACCCTTTCTACTGAATTTGACGGTCCGCAGACATGTTTGGACAACAGTACCACCACCTAAAAACTCTGGGGAGGTATGTGTAATAGTTATATCATAACATAGGAACATTTAACAAATTCACAAAGCAGCACACATACAAAGTATATGTAGTAATACTTAAAAAATGTTACCCATATATGTAACACACTAACCATTCATGTAAATACAATATGATTTAAAATGGAATATACCAAAAGAAGATAAAGTGGCTTCCACCATAATTACCTCACAGACGCTCCACAACCAACAGCAAGACCAGACGTATACACTAATGATTACATATCTCACCAGACATAGTAAGTGCACTTCTTTTTACTCATATACTCATATATTTATAAAGTTTCTATATTAGAAAAAAAAACATATTACTTTTTTGTTTTCTCACAGAAATGTGTAGTACTCTCGACTGGCTAGAGGAGCATTTCCCACGAGAGGAAATGTTAGAAAATAATCCACCTAATGGTACACACTTTACTATATAAACCAATTAATAAATATTATTTTCTATACATTTAACATATACATTTTTTTTATTACAGACCATGCAAAAATTCCAAGCATCTCACAACAACAATCAGAGGATATCACTCTACAGCAGATTAATCAAAAAATGGACGACCTTATGCAAAATTTTATGGATTTGAAAATCTTTGTGGAAAATTATGTGAAACCCCCAACAGCACACCATTGTCCAACCTGCACTTGTCCCCCCTCACACTATCCCACGCAGTTAACCCCAAACCCTGTCTATGGACCAAAGCGTTTCGATGAGCTTTCCTTCCCTTCTTCACCTGATCCCAGTTATCTAGAAATCCCTAATTCTCCTGTTTTTGTTTCCGTTTCTGCCCCACCTTCCCAGTCATAATTGTATATATATATATGAAATAAAGTTACTTTTCTTATATTGTGTTGTAATTACTTTCAGTTCCTTGTGATAAAACCAATTTAGGTGTCCACGGACACCGCGGTTGTTCGGAAATGTTCGTAAAGAAACGAAAACGTAACTGTCCTGAGGACACTACATCTGTCCGTAATGTTCTAATGCAAGTTGAAAATGTTCTAAGAACACTCGTAGTGTCCTGAAATGTTCGTAAATAAACGAAAATGGAGGTGTCCTTAAGAACACTATGCCTATTCTTAGTGTTCGATAGCAAGCAGAAACTGTTCTAAGAACACTCGTGGTGTCCTGAATTGTTTGTAAATAAACGAAAATGAAGGTGTGCTTGAAACGCTATGTCTGTCCGTATTGTTAGCAAATAAATTAAACTGTGCTAAGAACAAACGGCTGCCCGTAACTGTTCGTTTTACATGTGACGCACTTTTAATTAGTTCAGGACCCGAACACTGTCCGCAGAACATCAACACGCATGCCCAAAACAATGTCTGTACATTGAGTGTCCTGCGGACGACCGCTACCTTAGCGAACATGCTCACAAAACAATCATGTGACCGCGCCCACGCTCATCTCGTGCTCTAAAACACTGTTCATGTCCCCGACTAGTTTAAAAGTACATTTCCAAGTAATCCACAATATTACTCATTAAAAAATCAGCATACCACAAATCCCACATACTAATCCTAACTTTCCACATAGTTTTTGTGACTTTTTGAACCTTTTTTGATGTTCGATCTGTCTTGCGAACGGCGCGCATGTCCGCGACCCACACACAAGCACCCCGATATAAGACCATGCCCTAGAGCGCATTCTCATTGTGTTTCTGACTATTCCACAGAGCACACTGCATTTTGCTGCATACTTTGCAGATTTTGAGATTTCCATCTCCAAGCCTATGACATCCATGGCTCGACTATTACCACATGGTGCTACATCTGCCTCAGCACCACCCCCACCCCCTCCACCACCACCATTTCCCCAAGGGCCTGAAGAGGGGAACAGGAGTGAAGATACAGAGGAGGAAGAAGAGGATGACGAGAATGAGGTAGAGGAAATCCCTACTACCCGCCGTCGGCGTGAATCTGGGGTGTGGCGGTTGTTTACCGTTCATGGAAACGGTCCTAAATCTCATGCGAACCGTGTCACCTGTAATGAGTGCAAAATGGTACTCAGTCACGGGAAGCATGGTTCGTATAGCTTTGGGACCACTACCATGAAGCGACACCTGTGCTCATTCCACACTGGGGCCATTCGCAAGGTTGTACCTTGCGAGAAGCGTAGTAGGTTGATTGCCTCTACTTCATCCTCCGTTCCTGATCCTGTCACCACAAGGAACACCTCTGTGGGACAGCGTCTTCCTCAAGCTGCCTCACAGGCCATACAGAATTCTGATGACCCTTACCTTTTGAGGGTCACAGTTGTATGTGTGTACTGTGACACAGTACTCTGCAGGGGGGAGCGACTTCGGAGTGCTTTTGAGACGATCATCTCAGAGCACCAGAAGACCTGCTCACTACCCAAATAAAACCCACTCTACATCTTCCTCTCTCAGCTCACCCTTTCTTATCCCTTTGGTTGGTGTCCCCCTCCCTTTACCCTCCTTTCCCTCCTCTCCTAGTGTGTCGTGTATAAAAAAGAACAAAAAAAATGCAAAATAACAAAAAACCCCAAAAAATAAGGCTCTTTTCAGAGCCGCCTTTCACAGTTAAAAAATAGAAGTGAAGATACATAAAGCATAGCCATTTCCATTTCGTGAAAGTCCGCGGACGGTTCGCGAACAGAAAAACAATTGCATTGCTACCCTGTCGAAACCAATGCATTTTTCTCTAACAGGAAGTGGTGGCTCTGAAAAGAGCCTTTGGGAGGTGTTTGAATGTAAAACATTTTAACTACGTAAGACGTACTTCAAAACAAATGCTGTATTTCTAAAAAAGGTCGCAATGCATTTTGTACATTTCTCAGAAAAATCTGATTGCCAGCATAAGTAAGATGGACTCCATCTTTGTGAAAAATGTATGTACTACGAAACAAAATATTTTCATTGTTAAAAGAGGACATGCCAAAATCTCTTAGGAAGGCACAAACAGCCTTATTAACATTAAGCCTTGCTTTCTCCATTTGTGGACCACATGAGAATGAACAAAGCCACACTTGTCTCTGCGCAATCCGTGAAAAAATTATTTTAGAGTTTGGAAACATGTCCATTATCTTCTGAAGTCCTTCTTTCATTGCAAATTGCAAAGAAATTCCAGACACATGTCCTAAACTGTTCCCTCCACAATGAATTACAATTATGTCTGGATGTTCCTCTATCTTCATAGTTGCACAGAGAGGTAGCAAGTCCAACCACTTCATTCCACGCACTCCATGCCAGTGCACTTCCACATGTGGGAATCCAAGATCTATAGATACTCCACAGCTTTCTGCATTCACCTTCAAACAATGAATCCACGAGTCTCCCAAAATCCATACAATCTGTGTTTTGAAACACTGAGCCATAGCTATCTGTTCTTCTCTCTGCAAAAACAATATCTGAGAAAACCTCTCCTAGCACAACACACTCACTAAACTTTACTGACAAATCCCTTGCTTCATCCAATCTCATTTCCATACCTCCCCTCCCCAAATTCCCTGGATGTAATACGTGGTGTCCTAGAACTACCGCTATGTCCGCGAACTTATCGTAACATGTACAGCCCTTCTACCATTTCGATTTCACTCTCTGTGCCATTCCCTCATTGGATGTAGCTAAGCAATCACATGACCATCCACCAATCAAATCCAATAACTATACATGTAACTGCATCATCATAGAGCAGCACTACAAATGTACGGAGTATCTCTCGGAGTACAAGTCTCATACCATTGACAACCATGATCTACGAGAAATACTATACAAATCTCCAATATTTCTACTTGCAGCTTGGTCCATATCCATATACATGAACAGAAAGTACAGGTATACATATTTTCTACACAGTACATCTACACATTTTCTAACCGACTTTTACCTTCTATAATCTGAAAAATGAATGGACGATCATTGTTTCATTGTCCTAAAATGACCTGTCACTTACAAATCTTTATATCGTTTAATTTCTTCATACACACACACATGCAAATACTATTAAACTAACATTTTTGAAATAAAATATATACACAACATATAATCACACAAAATAACATACACACTCTATGATCAAATCTCAAACAATAATATTTGTACAAACACATAATTGGTTTTAATTTTTTTCGTTTATATAAGTACTTACATACATTTATATAGGACAAGCAGAATATGACATTCACTCACTGTTACGTGCAAAAGCAGGCTATGACACATAGCTCTCAACTCACCCGCTTTTGGCGGGTGTCACCCGCCTCGTAAAGGACTGCCTCACCCGCCAAGCCTCCTGCACGCCCAATCATTCCAATGGGCGTCTCACCCGCCAAAAACAAAATCAGGTGATTTCACCCACCTTTGCGACACACATGGTTGAGAGCTATGATGACAATGACTCACTATTACGTGGAAAAGCTTAGTTACAAGAATAGTGGTATTGTTACCATAATATTTGATTTATAACTCACACGCACTGTACGGTGCATTCATGGTATTTCTGTGCCTAAAAATAGAGATTCTGCACCATTCTGACCAAAAATCCCCCCGTCTTAAACAGTGATCGCCTGTCAGAATGGCCCTCAAATTCCTATTTTTCGGCACATAAATTACCCAACTCAGCCGCTAGAATGTAGATGTTGTAGAACAAACAACTGTTTTAATTGTTTAGCTTTACCTATATTATTTATTCTTCTCCACACCACTGGCTTACCTTTTTCTGTCATCTTAACCCCAGTTTAGTAACACATTAATTAAAGAATACCCATCCCTAGTAGTTCAACTTCCCAATTCACAATCACACACCATTACATACATCTTTATCATCTTACTCAAACAATCATGCACACAACACACATCCATTGCAGAAAACCCCAACCCATACCTTCTGTATTTTTTTCAACAGACGCTAAAGAATGCCCACCAAAAAGCAACTCCGTAGAAAGGGACGCAGAAGTAGAGCAAATGAAAAGAAAAGTCTCCAACATAAACACCCATCTATAGCAGAATTTGTAAAAAATGTTGAAACACAACAGCTAATACAGTCATGTTGTGAAACAGAAGAAGTTTCTAGTGCAAAAACTTTGCCTCCTCTATCACAAAGTAAAACAACCCAAAAAACTATTAACAGAAAATCAACTATCACTATAAATAAAACATCTTCTATAAATCTTGATATAGTACAAAGTAAGCATACCAAGAAAAGTATATTAGCCAAAATGTTCCGTCACAAAGTCCTTCAAAATCTGATAAAAACAGGAGAGAAACCAGGTTCAACACTTCAAACCTATCGTAGGAAAGTAATCTTAGAAGCGTTGATAGACAGTGCAATTCTTCTCAAAAGTAACTTATTTATTGTTGTGTTAAACAGAATTAAACCACTAACAAAACTAATAACTAAATTTCAAAAAAGACTTCTCAATAAATGAAATGTGAACAGAAATAACTTCTTAAATATCTGTGGAGGTGAATGGAGTCACACTACAAGCACAGAACCATACTTTAATGAAGAAGCGTACAAACAAAAGCAAACAAATACAATTGCCATACATAGCAGTGGTCGAGGTTATGAAAAAGTTAATAATACCATAATGGAACAAGAAGTACTCCTTACAAAAATATGCCCTGAAAACTTAGATTTACCCCTCCATTCGACTGAATCAGAACATCTAATTTACACATGGCCATGCACGTCAATGTGTAACATTCCCAAAAAAATGTTCAAATCTTTACGCCTATTCCTCAATCAATATGTGAAAAGCAAAGACAAAATCAAAATTAAAATACTGCAAAGTATGGATGCTTGTCCAGTACGCAAGCACACAGGACTGCAAGGACATTCGCTGGCCTGCATATCAGGAGCTACTTGCAAAACAACCTTCCATGATATCAAAAGGATATCAACACATCATGCAAGTATAAGAAATCTAGTTTATAAACTGTATTATGCAAAAAGTCCTGCTTTAGCACTAGCCAATTTAAATAACATTCTTCTACATGGCACACCAAAAGACCTACTAGAAGAAATCGATTATATACAGAAAAAATATTTTGGAAATGAAACCCACTTACAAGATGAATTAGCTGTCAACCAACTTCTTAACAAATCTGCACATGGCAACCTTTCACTACACACATACAAAAAAGAAATACTAAAATTTCAAAGCACTTCAGCTGAAGTACCAAACCACATGTGTGTATGTTGCCGCAGAACGTGTTATAAAAGTAACACAAAAACTATAGAACTTTCATACAAAATAGAAGACAATGAAGATTCTAAATGGTTTGAATTAGCTCTCTACTTTATAGCAGAAAACAAATACGAAATAATTGACCCCATAATACTTTGCAGTTACTGGACTACCAAACTTGACAACAACCAAACTCCTTCACGTGCTATCTCATATAACTTGGAATTACATCCACTACCAAAACTCCTTCAACAACTTAATTTATATGAGAGCATCATAATTCAAACAGTTCATCCATTTCAAGCAATAATACGCCTTCAACCAAAAACTGCAAAATTACCTCCCTCTGAATTAGTGAAAGGTATTCGTGGAAAAGTAGTGTATTTACCAATAGATCTAAAAGAAAATGTGCACACTCTAGGAGTGCAATGTCCAATGCAACAACAACAATACCTACAAAAGACAAAAACATTTGGCAACAACTGGTAGATTTACATAAAGTTCGGGAAGCCCTGCAATATCTCAAAGAGAATAATGATTATTACAAAGAAATTAATATCGAAGAAAACTTGAAAGATACAACTGAAATAATTCAAGAGACACAAGAAACTGGTCAATTTGAGCTCCTAGATCCTGCTACAATAGCAAACACTTTAGACCATTATACAATTCACCCATTGCACTCTAATGACACCATAGAAGATGCACTGGAAACGTACCAAATGCGTCAAACAAAAGGATCACCAATCAGCATATGGGAAAAAAGTATAGAAGCATGTGCTTTTCCTCTATTCTTTCCGACTGGCAAAGGAGGAAGATACGATGATAGACCTGTTCAAATATCAGCATCAGAATATCGCTCATTACGAATGTATTCTGAAGATCCCAGATTTCGACAAAATGTGGAATACATATTCCACCTACTCTTTGAAAGTGAACTAGCAACTTTATGTTACGGAGTTGCACACATAATAAAATCAGGATCACACTTTCAAAATATGACAGCCACACAATTATTACAAAAAGCAATATGCGAGGTACTAAAGAGTACTGGTTTCGACGCCATGGAGATGTACGTTGTATGATCAGAAACCTTGGCCCACCCACTTGGTTTGTTACATTAGGTTGCGCAGAATATGCATGGGAAGATTTACATGCTTTCCTACGCATATCAAACGAAAACAAAACAAACATAGATATACTAACACCTGGAGAACTTTGTTCTCAGGATCCTGTTAATGTTTCTAGATATTTTCACCATCGCTTCATTGCTATGCTACACTTTATCCGTAATAAAACTGTTCCTCCCCTTGGAGAAGTGCAACACTTCTTTTGGAGAAAAGAATACCAAGCCAGAGGAGCGCCACATGTCCACATGCTTTTATGGATTAAAGATGCTCCTAAATTTGGTCAAGACAGTGATGTCACTGTTTTACAGTTTATTGAAAAATATGTCACTTGTGAAATTATGTCAGAATCCACAAATAGTGATCTTCATGCAAAAATCTTACAATTCCAAAGACACAAATGTAGCAAATATTGTCGTCGGAAATACAAAAACAAAGGGAAATACTACACCAAATGCCGATTTGGTTTCCCTAGACCAGTTACAAATACAGGTCAAGTGAACAACCTCATGTCTTCAGTTAGACATAGTGTTAAAGGTAAGTCACCTAAAAATACATATTGCATAAAAAGAAAAGAAGAAGAAAAATATATCAATGATTACAATGCAATCATTGCCCACTTGTGGAATGCAAACATAGATGTGCAGTACATTGCAGACAATTCTACTGCAGTTGCACGATATGTCACAGCATACTTAACCAAATCAGAAAAGACAGATCTCCAAGAACTCTGGAATGACCTGTCATCAGATAAAACAGTGTCTCAGAAATTATACAGCTTGGGCATAAAAATGCTGTCCCATAGAGAATGTGGATCCTATGAAGCAGCTAATCGATTAACTGGTACTGCATTCTATGGTAAATCTGCAAATATAGTATGGCTAAGTCTTGGTCCAGCTAAATCTAGAAAAATAGTTCTAAAATCATACGAAGATATAGAAACAATAGCCAAACATGATCCCAACAGCCAAGACATTTTAAAAAAACAATTTATTGGACACATACTACCCAAACAGGAGTACCACTTTGGAAACCATGTGTCTATACCACATAGCCCAAAACTACACATACAAAAATAATATAAAACCTGATGAGCAAAACCGTAAATACAAAGTGACAAACTGTGATGGCAGCTTAGTAAAACTCACCAAACCAAATTTAATTAATCATATCAAATTGTCATTAAAGACTCCTCAACTTATAGAAATATATTACATGTCCCTGCTACAACTCTTCAAACCATGGAGAAAAGAAGAAGAAATACTAGATACCTATGACTCATATGAAGACGCTTTCAAAGCAAATGAAAGCAGTATAACTGATGTAAACTTTGAACAGTACAAAACAATGTTGCACAATGAACAACAACACGAAGAGGAACTCCAGGCCCAACTACATAAGGACACTCCTGACAGTAGTCAACCTTCTGTCACAGGAAGCCAAGAACCACTGGGAGAACCACTAATAACAAATGAGGCAGAATTAGCTATGATAGAAGTAGAAAAGACCATCTGTCACTATGAAGATAAAGAAGACTTAACTACACTACAATCAAAACTAAACAAAGAGCAACGTAGCATTTTTTAAGAAATAACAAAAGAAATTGCGCATGGTGTGCAGCATGAAAACAAAGAATGCACCTGCCAAAATTACAAACCTATACTATTGTATGTCAGTGGTGAAGCTGGTTCTGGCAAAACATTCCTAATCAAAATCATCAGTAAGTTCCTTCAACAATTGACAAACAACAAACTGTCAGCTGTTGTCACTGCCCCCACAGGTTTAGCTGCCTACAACATAGGTGGTGTCACTTTGTGCAACCACCTACAAATAGCTGCCCACTTCTCTCAAGAAGCAACCAACTGGATCCAATCCTTCCTTAATAACCGTATGATGAGAGTCTTCTCATTATCAGCAGCAGCCGACCCTATCCCTATCACGTGCGGCGTGCCGCAAGGCTCTTGCGTCTCCCCTACACTTTATAACATTTTCACAAAGCCCCTTTTTGATGATCTAGATGATCTGGGTATCACCTACACAAATTACGCCGATGATACCCAGATCCTCATCCCGTTGTCGGGGGATTATGACAAGGATTTGGCCTTCGTTAATAAAGTGTACCTCATCATCCAGGCATGGATGGCCTCACATGGTCTATGCTTGAATGATGACAAGACGGAACTTCTCATTCTAGGCTCCACACACTACCTCAACAAACTGGGCCACAAATACTCATCATTCATAATTGACGATAACAAAATCATGGTAGCTAAGGAGGTTAAAGCCCTCGGATTCTATCTAGATTCCACCCTTACCTTCAACAAACAAGTGAACGCAATGGCCTCCGCCACTTCCTACACTTGCAAACTCATCAGGGCAGCCAAATCCTTTCTCACCCCCACAAACTGCACCACCTTGTCCAGGGCGCTGATCCTGTCCAAGTTGGACTATTGCAATGCCTTATATGTAGGCTGCAACAAATATATCTCTAACAAAATCCAAATCCTCCAAAATAATGCCCTCAGAGCGGCCCTTAGTATTCCGAAGAAAGCCCATATTTCAGAATCCAGAAGATCTGTTAATTGGCTATCCACCAAGGACAAGATATTCCTTAAATCGGTGTCTCTGATTCATAAATGCCTGCACCAAGCAGCCCCCAATACCTCATCGCCAGATTTACTAGACCTACCCTCTCCCGCCCCTCGAGAATGGCCAACGCTAACCTTCTTCTGGTGCCCAGGTTCAAACGTACTACATCTGGAGGCAATAGCTTTCCAGTAAAAGCAGCGCAATTCTGGAACTCCCTCCCCCCTACTTGCAGGGAGGACCTACTCTACCACCAGTTCAGAGCCAGGACCGTCCACTGGCTCAAATCTCTCGACTCATAACGACTCTTAGAGACCCAGATTCGCCACTACCATGTGGCTCCTCATTGAATGTAAATATGTTTATAGTATTGCCCTTAATGTACATGCTCTACCCATTGAATGTAAATATGTTTATAGTTTTGCCTTTAATGTACATGTTCTATCCTCCTATTTGGCGTGATACGTCCGGCAATGTAACCCTAGCTGGACCTTCACCATACTGTATGTAACAAAGCTTTGCAACCCTCTTGCTGCATTTGCGCCTGGCTACCCTTGGGTTAGGTGCGCATTACAAATAAATAAAATACAAATACAAATACAAATACTTTACACTGATTACTACTCCTGCCAGTAGAACACCAAAACAAGTTAGATTATTACAGACTTTCTGCAGAAGCTGCAATGGAAATATGCAGAGTATTGAAACAAATGAAAATGCTACTAATAGATGAAGTGAGCATGGTGTCCAACCTAATGTTGGCTTTGATTCACCTCAGATTACAAGAAGTACTCAAAACAAACTATGAAGAGCTCTTTGCAGGAAAACACATCATTGTTTTCGGAGATCTTCTTCAATTGACACCTGTAAAAGGTGAGCCTATTTTTAAAACATTAGGACACAAACTCTGCCGTAAAACTGTTGGCAGCATTGGAAATGTCAACCTTTGGCAAAATTTCCAATACAGAGAATGAACAGAAAACATGCGTCAATCTGCAGATCTCACTTATGCCAACATCTTAAAAAGTATCAGAGTTGGTATACTTTCTGGAGAAGCAGAAGCAATATTGAAAACCCGGCACATGCATGCACTTTATGGTGATAATGCATGTGCTACAGATGTTATGGAACAATTAGCCCACAAAAATGTCAATTGTATGGCCTTAATGCCAACTCTTGCAAGCTGTTTCAAATTCAATGAAATAATGTTAAGCAAAGAAATGCAACCAATTATGGAAATTAGCGCCACAGACAAACTAGATGTACATGGAATGACACTACCCATATGTGACCAAGCCTCAGCAAGACTAAATAGTTTAGAAAAATCAATCTCAAACACAGCAGGCTTGGAAAAGATATTAAAATTATCCTTAAATTGCAGAGTAATGCTTAAACGTAACCTTGACGTGGACCAAGGACTAGTTAATGGAGAACTGGGTACAGTTGTTGGCTTTCAAACATACCCACGTGACAACAAAATTCAGTTTGTCAATATTCTCTTTGACAAACTTTCAGAAGTAAAAAGAATAGGACGCTCAACAGCTCGATTCCTTCTCTTCAAAGACATGTATGTACGCAGAGAACAATTTTCTCTAACTCTTGCATACGCAGTCACCATTCACAAGGTCTTACTATAGACAAAGCAATGATAGACATTGGTAACACAGTCTTTAAAGAAGGCATGAGCTACGTAGCACTGTCACGCCTACGTACAATTGACGGTCTATTTCTAATAAACTTTGATGCAAGTAAAGTAAACGCTGATATTCCTTGCATTTTAGAATACAATAGACTTTGTTCACTATACACCCCCCATCTACAAACATATCCTGTTCCACAAAAAGGAAAATGTTCTAAAAGAAAACTAAATCAAACAGAAATGCAACAGGATGTCACTGCAAATTCTCCAAAGAGACTAAAATAAACTAAAACTTCATCAAGTACCACAAGCAAAAAAGAATCAATTAGGGAAAGTAAACCAGGTACTTCTTTAAAGAAGGAAGACAAACTCCAAAAAAAGCAGTTAGATACAGAACTACCTGGACCATTTAAATTCTCAAATATAGTTGGTGTAAGTTGCTACGCAAATGTAGCAATGAATATTCTATTTCAATTACCACCAATTGTTTACAACATTTACTTACACAGTACAGATCCATTGTGTTTGCAAATGTTAGTACTTCACAGAAATGCAGCAAACAATCCTGACAACACGTATTGTGTTTATGGAATAAGACAACAATTGGACTACTGTGCTGGAATGGTGAAATTCACTATAAACTCACAGGAAGATCCACAAGAATTTCTAATGTACTTACTATTAGTACTGGAAAACAAAAACATACCTATAAATGTAATCTTCCAGATTTCATACATGTGGAAACATACATGCACTCTCTGCAAAAATGTGACACAAGAACAAATCCCCAATGAGCGCTTTGTCTATATATCAGTGCCTAATTGTGAATCCGTTCCATTTCAGCAACTTGTACAAAATGCAAACCACAGTAGATTATGTTCTAGCTGCAATTCGGATAATCTCTCCACATTACTAACACAAACACATAGTAAATACGTAATACTAATGCTTCTACGTTACAATGCAGATGCTACGAAAAACAACTGCAAGCTGACTGGATTCACACATGGTCAAATATCACTTGGTAGGAAAACCTTCACAACAATAGGTATAATCTACCACGCAGGAGCCACAACCAACTCAGGGCACTACACTGCATATATAAAAAGAAAAATGTGGATGGTTTGAATATAATGATAGTACCGTTACTCTAAAGCAGAGATTACCAGCTAATCTTACAAACGCGTATTTAATGTTCTTAAAACCAACATTTGATAACTGAACTGTACTTAAACCTTAAGTACACTTGTAGTAAAAAAATATAAACTGTCACAATATTTCAAAACCTATCTAACTGCCCAAAGATTCTACAACAACTAATCAGATAAATTAATACCACTCAAATAGAGCAAAAAATAGACAGTTAGAATACGCCAATTGGTATCTAACTGTCCCAAAATTTACAAATATGCAAACAGATAAATCAATACCACAAAATTATATCAAAATATAAACAGTTAGAATACGCCTACTGGTATCTAACTGCGCCAAAATTTTACAATATCCAAACAAATACCTAATATCTTACTGCTCACAAAAACTGAAACAATCCAATTCATAAAGCATTAGGCAGAAAGAACAAGTAAACGCGGAAAACAAACAAATAAATAAACTGTAGCATAACAGAAAAAGTTTTTTTTTTTAATCCAACATGTATTTTTTTTCTCCCACAGACCCAATGATTTTAGCAACAAACACAGAAACTTTGCAAATTGCACAGTACTCTGGTTTGTAATCTACTAAATATGAGGGTCAATAAAACAAATGGCCATGCACCCAACATTCTATACCCTGGCCACAACCACCGCAGCATATCACACCCATAGATGCAAGCATTGCAACGATTTTTATGTCTGTGAACAGGGGGAAGGTCCTAGGACACATTCAACTTGCCAGAGGACAATACAAACAGCGTCCTCAGGACACCCCCATTTTCTTTATGTACGAACATTTCAGGACACTGCGATTCTTCTTAAAACATTTTCACCTTGCCAATGAACAATACAGACAACGTCTCCAGGACACCCCCTGCAAACATTCCAAGACCCCACGAGTGTTCTTAGAACACTTTCAAGTTGACACCGAATCCATTCTGTTTATTTACGAACATTCCAGAACAGCCGTGTTGTCCGCAGACAAATCGAACACAACAAAAGCGTCTAGCACATAAATAAAATACAACTTTGAACCTATCTCATACTCCCCCATCCTCCCCAAAGACTTCTACACACCGACACACTCTACTAAATACACATATTGAACAAACTTTCACTGCGCTGTCTGCGGACATCCGCAAATGCAAGATGTCGGGCTCGACAGAAAATCTGACGCGCATCACGCACCACGCCGCCCAATCAGCGAACACGTCGCATGTCTGTGGACATGACACAAGCCGCTGGGCCAATCGGGGAGGAGGGAAGTCCGTCCACGAAGCGAACACAGATATCACTAATTTTTTTGCCTTACATTTTGGTCATTTTTTTAAAAACTACTGGACGGATTTACACCAAATTTACAAAAGCACGCTTTCGGGACCAGGCCGCCGCTCCTGCCACAAATTTGGTGTAAATCCGTCCAGCGGTTCGGGCTGTAGCCGTGCGCAAAGTTTTTTCCCATTCAGTCTATGGGAAAAAAAAAGTTTTGGACCCCCCCCTATAACTTCCCCCCTGGACGAATCCTCACAAAACTTTGCAAAAAAATTCAGAGTGGGCCATATACTTTTTTTGCAAAGATTGGTGAGGATTCGTCCAGGGGGAGCGAAGTTATAAGCCACCCAAAAAGTGCTCTTCCTATGGAAACACCAACTTAACCATAACTACATGGCCACTACCGTGGCCATGTAATATATATAAATATAAATATAGTGGCCGTGTAGTTATGGTTAAGTTGCTAAACCCATAGGAAGAGCATTTTTTGGGCACCTTATAACTTGCAATTCTATGAGCACCTCGAATTGTAGCGCCAGCTTCCGTATCCCGTTTAGAGTTGATCATGCTACATAGAAATGTCCTCGGAAGCAAATTGTGTACTACTTTCCACGTTGTTTTCTCTCTGTTGACATTGTTTCATGTCTGTGCTAATCGTCAGTTTAAACTCTATGCCAAATTAATAAGTCAATACATACATTGTAATAAAAATCAGCTAGTGAGACACATTTCTATTATGTTTTCGAAACAGGTACATCCTGCCATTCTGCGATTGTCATAGATTCCACATGCCAACTGACGGGTTCTTCAACCGGCAGCTGCAGATACTTGTGAACAACTGGATGTATTTGACTCTTTTTTAGGACGATCGCCAAGGGCCCATATGCCCTTACGCTGTACTAGCGATTAGGAGCAACATAACATCCTTTACGGTGGTCTAGCCCCAAATTGATGCACAAGCCCTGGAATTCACCCAAGCACTTCTTTTTCCCAAAATGAACACCTTGTGTACACAAAAAGAACAACGTGTGACTCACGATAAACATTTTCAGATCGCGAGCGAAGAAACAAATTTGCAATTTGCAATTTGATTGAATATGGCAATAGTCGGATTTTCTCTGAGTGTTTCTTGTGAAATAAAAGTACTTTACAAATTGTACAGTGTTGTTGTTTCCTTTTGAAGTACGGTTTAATATTCTGAATTGTGACGTGTTGTGTTGTGAGACGATGTGTGTTGATTTTCGGGTTCTGTGTCACATTACGTGGGTGATGACTGGGCATGTTTGGCAACGCTGCCCAGAAATGTCCCTGAGAAACGTGGAGAATATCACTAGGTTTGGTGATGTGAGGCTCCTGGGCGAGACATATGATTTAGTGCCGCTTGTGCAGTTCACATTAGGGCGATGCAGCAAAGGATAAGATAAGCACAAGATGCCCGCGCACTGCTGCTAGATTTCGCATGTGTACAAAAGAGGGAAACTAAGGTACAGTGCATAAAAATACATGTCCGAACCTTCGGGACAATAATATTTGCACTTGCCAAATTTATCAAATAATCTCTGGGGAGGTGAGGGGTGATGAGGATGGGATGGGATATGTCTGACCTGATTCTAAATGAGTTTACAATGTTGGGTGGTATTCTATCATGAGGGGGCAAAATTAGAGTGGGGTTCCCAAAATAATGTAATGGCTTATAAATGAGGTGCCATTTGACAAATCTACATGTCATTTGGCAAACTGATAATAGATCTAGATATACATTTTTTCCGAAGTTTGGTTCGATTTTGTCAAGAGGGAGAAAAATTAGAGGGGGTTCCCAAAATATTGTAAAGGCTTATAAATGTGGTGCTATTTGACAAATCTACACAAAGGTTTGGAAAAAGATTATAGATCTAGATATAAATGTCTGAATGGATTTGTCAAGTGGGGGGTTGGTTATATGACAATTGTATGTGTATACATTTGACACTTTTGAGAAAATAAAACATGGGTGGATTTCCAGCAAACTTGCGTAAGGAACATTGTCAAGGACCTACAAGCAGGGTTTTGGAAATGTGCCAGTGTTTTATTTTTTGACAAGTGTCATAATGTAGCTACAAAAAAAAAATAGTGGTATACCTTTAGTGACTGAGGGGTGGGCAGTGGCCAGATTGTCTGGGTTATGGAATAAGGACATGATCCGGACAATCTGGCTACTGGCCATGACCACAAGAGACAAAACATAGGATTAAAGTGTCCATGTCCACCTGGGACTGGCTTTGTGGTAAAGTTATTCGAAATTAGGATAGATTTTAAAGGGAAGTAAAATGTGCTCTTGGTAATATGGTCATAGGGTTCTCTTTTTGCCTTCTGCAGGCTGCCATGGAAAGCGAAGAGCGGCTCTGTGTGGAAACCCCAACTTCCCTTTCCATGGTGGCCATCTTGGAAAATGATTTTCCTTCCTACACCGGGACGCCACAGGCATCCCGGTGTAGTAAGAAAAATCCTCTTTTTTAGTACCCTGGGTTCCCGCTTTGGGAACCTAGGCTGCTAATGGCCTTCATCCCCCATTGTAGGGGCTGGAATGTGGGGATAATGGTCCAAAGACCTCGCTATCCACCCTCACTTCGCTTGGGCTGTTAACTTGGGCTGCTGGGCCAGTATCCACCGTTCTAGTCCCTGGAACGGAGGATGAACGCCACAATATTGCCATTAGCATAACACAAAATGCAAATGGAAATGTTGGAAAATCTTATTGAGTCTATGTACTTTACTGAGAAATATAAAGTAGATGGAGTCTATACGTTTTTTTTTTAGTTCTATTTTTTAACTGTGAAACTTCATAATACAATGCTATTTGGATTAATGCATTACTAAATGCACTACATGCCTCATGATATCTATTCCAATGATCCTTGACACTTTATTATTAACATTACAATATGAATCCCTTGTACAGACTTTTCATGAAAAGTAAATGCACATGTGATGTCATCAGTGATGTCATCAATGACATTTGTGATGTCATCTTTGATGTCCTGGGAGTTAATCTTAGCAGTGTACAGTGGTGGCGCGAGTTATGGCTGCTTAGCTTACCATAATTGACGAATTTCAGGGGTTTTTCGGTTTAGACTACTTCTGTGGGACACAAAATCCTACCAGCTACCTTGCAAGCAATACAAGAGGCTGTTGATCCATATCTTTCAAAGACAGCAGTCCTCTGTATATACTGCAACACACCTCTCTGCAGGTGAAGCAATTTCAAAGTACTTTGGAAGCTATAATCAAGGAGCATGAGAAACACTGCCCCCACCATAGACGTAACACACACGCAACATCTTCCCCTGTCCACCTGCCCCTCCATTTTAGCACTTCGTGCCTCTTCCCTCATTTCCCTCCCCACCTTACATTCCATTCCTCTCCTGCAAAACCCCCCCCCCAAAAAAATACATCAAACAACAACAAAAGGAAGGTTTCTTTAGGAACCACCTTTCACAGTTAAAAAATAGAACAAAAAACAATCTTATAGACTCCATCTACTTTACATTTCTCAGTAAAGTACATGATATGATATGATAGATTATGTATAACGTGTTTCATACCCAGAGGGTTATAAGCGCGGTCCCGGGGTCGAACCTGTGTTGCTCTGTGTCGTCTTGCTTCCAAGGCGAGCACATTGCTGCTGAGCTATCCTCCCGAGACAACATAGAATCAATAAGATTTTCCAACATTTCCATTAGCATTTTATGTTCTGCTAATGGGAATAATGTGGCGTTCATCCCCCATTCCAGGGACTGTAACAGGGGATAACGGCCCGGCAGCCCAAGTTATCGGCCCAAGCGAATCAAGGGCAGATAATGAGGGCTCTGGACTGTTATCCCCCGTTCCAGTCCATGCATTGGGGGATGAAGACCACTAGCACCCCCGGTTCCCAAAGCGGTAACACAGGGTGCTAAAAAAAAATAAAGGATTTTCCAAGATGGGCATCGTACAGAGCACCTCTTCCCTTTCCGTGGCAGCCTGCAGAAGGCGAAGAGAGAACGCTATGATCATATTACCACAAACAAAATTTATTTTCCCTTTCAAACCTATCCCACTTTTGAATAACCTTACCACATAGCCGGTCCCAGGTGGAAATGGCCACTTTAACCCCATTTCTTGTCCCTCGTGGTCATTGCCAGTAGCCAGATTGTCCGGGTCATGACCTTATGCCATGATCCGGACAATCTGGCCACAAATCATGGGCACAGGCTATACCTCGGTCATCAAAAGTATATCACTATTTTTTGTACCTGCAATATGGCACTTGTCAACAAAAAAAAAACGGGCTCATTTACAAAACCATGCTTTAATGTCCTTGGCAATGCTCCTTACATGAGTTTGCTGGAAATCTGCCCATGTTTTATTTTTTCAAAAGTGTCAAAATGTATGTACATACAATAGTCATATAAGCCCCCACTTAACAAAACCCATTCTGACTTTACACAAACATTCAAGGTTGGATCTATAATCTTTCTGTAAACGTGTGACCACATTTGTCAAACGGCAACAAAGTTTAAGCCACTTCAAAATGTTGAGATCCCCCCTCTAATTTAGCCCCCTCTTGACAAAATCCCATACTTTACAAACACATTTATATCTAGATCAAAATGTTTTTGTAAACATTTGTGTAGATTTGTCAAATGGCACCACATGTATAAGCCTTTACAATATTTTATGACTCTGCCTCTAATTTTGCCCCTACTTCACAGAATCCCACCAAACTTTGCAAAACCATTCAGACTCTGGTCTGTTTCATTGAGTGGCACCAAAGTTATAAGCCATCCAAAAACTGCTTTTCACCAACCCTGTAATACAGAAATAGGCATCGATGACTCCAAACATCTGAAGTATTCGCGAACATCACAGGACTGTACCCGAACATCCAGACTGTTTGTGGACTTGGGGTGAAAAACACCCGTTTTTTTTTGGCTTCTTACGGCCATCCCATCCCATCCTCATCACCCCTCACCCTCCGAGAGATTGTTTGATAAGTTTGACAAGTGCAGTGTTGTGTTTTTACAATATCTTTACCATAATGTCCACGGACATGGACACCGGCCGCTACCCGCGAATCGAGCATGGCGGGCATTTCCAAAAATCTGACACATGTCACGCTTTTCACCATCCAATAAGTGGGCGTGTCCGATGTCCACCAATCGGATGCCCGTCCGCGGACCGAACAGGGAAGTGAGTTACACGGACCGAACCCAGATGTCACTATTTTTTTTTACCTACTTGTAGCCCATTTTAAAGAAAACTACTGCACGGATTTACACCAAATTTACAAAAACATGCTTCTGGGACCAAGCTGCCGCTCCTGCTGCAAATTTGGTGAAAATCCAAGAAGCGTTTTAGGCTGCTTCTATGAAAAGAATAGATTTTTGGGACCCCCTCCATAACTATGCCCACCCTTTATGAAACTTCACCAAACTTACCTAAAAAATCAGAGTGGGCCATATACTTTTTTCCAAGTTTGGGAAGGATTCATCCAGGGTTAGCAAAGTTAGAAGCCACCCAAAAAGTGTTCTTCCTATGAGTTGAGTGATATAAACTAAGCCTCCTTCACCAATCAGGAACACCAGATGGTAAGTTTACATGTAGGTTTATTTCTCTTAGTTGTAATGTAGAGAAAGCACTGGGTCATCCATCCAGCCCAGCACATTAAGTCCAACTGACACCACTAGAACCCTGCGCTCCAAACATCCATCAACACTCCACCTAGAGTCCCAGTGACACCTAGAATGTTAGTGACATCACCACCATCACAACACTCATAGCCATAATCAAACACAGCACAGATTATGACATATGTCCCTCTCTTCAACCAACACAACACTCATAGCCATAATAAAGCCCAGCACAGATTATGACATATCTCCCTCTCTTCAACAACACAACACTATATCCATGGTAGAGACCAATCATAAGTACACTATTACCAGAAAAGTTAGAGCTCAGAAATCATTCTCTACCCCCCCTGAGCCAAACTGCTACACCCCAACATCTAACCAAGATCTTAACTGGAAAACACAAAAACTCACTCAAACCACAGGCTCCCCCCAGAACCTGAACCCACTCAACTACAAACCCACTGAATGAACCACAACAATGGAAGAACCAACAATAAGTCCTTCAACGTGGAGACCCCTTGCACCGCAACCAAAACTAACTCAATCACCTTCTAATCCCCACACAGACATGTGGCCACCATGTCTATGTCCAATACACAAAAACTCAACCAAAACCTTGATCCTACCACCTAACCTCATAACTACACACTATCCCCATGACTTACCAGACAGCACCTCACTGCCCCTAAAAATACCAGACAGCACCTCACTGCTCTTAAAAACACCGAACAGCACCTCACTGCCCCCTAAAATGACCCAGACAGCGCTCACTGCCCGCTAGACAGCACCTCAAATGACAGCACCTCACTGCCCCTAAAACAACCAGACAGCACCTCGCTGCCCCTAAAAATACCAGACAGCACCTCACTGCCCCCGAAAATGACAGCACCTCACTGCCCCTAAAACAACCAGACAGCACCTCACTGCCCCTAAAACACCAGACATCACCTCACTGCCCCTAAAAACACCAGACAGCACCTCACTGCCCCTTGAAAACCACCAGCAGCACCTCACTGCCCCTCACAATCACTGATGCCCTCCACACAGACATCATCCACTTATACCCAGGGGAGATGCCCCTACGAACAACGACAAACATAAACACCATAGGACAACATATAAACCCCACAGTAAGTGATAACCATATAAATCCATGGTGCTAACGTCCTTGTGCGAAACCCCCAACAAGTCCCTGTAATGCCAAACACAAATTGCACGGCAAGTAATTGTACATGATAAGTGAATGCAAGTGACATGGCGCTAAAGTCCATGCGCCATACCCCCACCGACATGTCCACTTCAACCAACCTGCAAAGAAAACATTGTAAAAACATACATTGCAATTACATCATGAACCTTTGAACCCCAACCCACGAGTCCATACTGCAAACCCAGGGAAAGTCCTAAACATTAGGCAACCATGTAAACACGACAGCAGTACATAAAAGACAGGCCATAACTTCTAACATTAAACCAGGACCCAAACCATAACTATACTAAACACAGAGGCCACAACATGAACACATCAGCCTTCAACATTGAGACCAGCCTCACAAACCCATACCTCTGGTTAGTCGTCTGATACTCTGCATCCTTCAACTTGCATGTGTCCCCAGGAATCCGGATGCAAATCTATGCAATGCAGCACATAAACATGGCACCACTATCCGCACTGGACATAAAACTCCCGACACCAACTCCATACCGGAGCACACATGAAGTGTCCATTGACGTACACGCACTGGCTGGACCTGTCCTCACAACAATCCGCACAGACCGAGAACCATTTCCATGCCGTTCCCATCTCTCCATCCCTCTGTCCATTGGCTCGATCCTCGCCAGCAGTCCATGTGACCAGCCCCTTAGTTGCACAACGCTCAAACAACCCAGACCCTGGATAGAACCTCCACTGCACCGCCCGGCCTGCAGCTTATTGCTGTCAGATGGATGTCTGCTTGGAAGGCAGCACCTCTCGCCAGCTGCCCCTTCCCAGCAGCATAAATCCCATCCCCGTTGCCAGTGATATAAACTAAGCCTCCTTCACCAATCCGGAACACCAGAAGGTAAGTTTACATGTAGGTTTATTTCTCTTAGTTGTAATGTAGAGAAAGCACTGGGACATCCATCCAGCCCAGCACATTAGGTCCAGCTGAGACCACTAGAACCCTGCACTCCAAACATCCATCAACACTCCACCTAGAGTCCCAGTGACATCACCACACCAACACTCCACCTAGAATGTTAGTGACATCACCACCATCACAACACTCATAGCCATAATCAAACCCAGCACAGATTATGACATTGAGCAACTAAACCATAACTACACGCCCGCTAACTCAGACCGTGCAATATACATATACATGCCATGTTGAATCCATTGTACCATGGAACATTGTGCCAATAGAACTTGTTTAGACTGTTTTCTTGTGTCATTTTTAATGGTAGAAGGTGGGTGTTGCTTACAGGTAGGCATCTGTGTTTGTGTGTGTTTGGGTGATGGATGCTGAAGATGATTGTGTACCTTGCACTGCAAACCTACTGCAAGTATTCAGTATTTGATGCACAGATTATCTTTTTTTTTCTTAACTTGTCCCTCATTACATAACCATGGTAGTGGCTGTGTAGTTATGGTTAAGATGCTAATCCCATAGGAAGAGCACTTTTTGGGCGGCTTATAACTTCGCTCTCCCTGGACGAATGCTCAGCAAACTTTGCAAACTATATATATGGCCCACTCTGAATTGTTATGCACATTTTAGTGATGTTTGGTCCGGGGGGGCAAAGTTATAGGGGGGTCCCAAAATGTCTTTTTTTCCATAGATATAATGTGAAAAACCTTTGCGCACACCTACAGCTGAAACCGCTGAACGGATTTCCACCAAATTTGTATTTGTATTTGTATTTTGTATTTTGTTTATTTATAACGCGCAAACCATCAGGCCTGGGGGCATCAGGGCGCAAACTTAATTTGCGCCAGGAGCAGCGGCTTAGTCCCGAAAGCGTGCTTTTGTTAATTTGGTGTAAATCTGTCCAGTAGATTTTTTTGAAATGGCCAATATGTAAGACAAAAAAATGTGTGATACCTATGTCCGCTCCATGGACACACTTCCCTGTCCGCTCCGCGGACAGGACACCGATGGCTGATCAGCTTGCGTCATGTCCGCGGACACGCAACATTTTCGCTGATTGGTTGGGATGAGGCATGAGGTGCGTCACATTGTTTCAATGCGCCCGCCATCTTGGATACGCCGACAGCGCGGTGGTGAACAGAGACAAAATAATATTTTGGGGAGTGTGTTACTGTGCAGAAGTGCATGGGGAGGGTTGGGGAGTAAGATATGGGTCAAATACTGAATTTGTTTAGGTGGCAGGTGCCTCTGATGTGTTCGCCATGTCCACGGTCACTGTGGCTGTCTGTGGACATCCTAAATACTGGGCGCACTACTGGCTATTTTACTTTAGTATGATGTTGGTTTTGGGTTGTTAGTAGAGGATTGATTGGAATTAATATCCCCTATAAACAGGTCACACACCACAGTCAAAATGTTTGGTATTATAGGTGTGTTATGCTGCGGTGGTTGTGGCCGAAGGCCGTACACCGTAGGCCATACACCCAAGACTCTAGGCCCTGGCCACAACCACTGCAGCATAACACATCCATAGAATCAAACACCCATCAAATAGCCACAACCCAAAAGTTTGTGTACTGTTTCATTTGTAGAGTTTGTGTGTGAAGTTTTGGCTAGGTTATGCAGTTAAGATTGTGGAGTTTGTAATAAGGAGTACAGTGTTTCTGAGTTTATTTATTGTATACTTACTGGTTGAGTTGTTTGTGGTTGTATGCAGTTTTTTCATGACATGGACCAAATATACTATTTCAATCTCTGTGATAAAAGAAAAGATCATATGTTAGAGCAGGTAGTTCATAATGAGTTATTGCATTGCATAGCCGGTCAAGTGGCACAGCGAGTAGAGCACTAGCTTTGACATCCGTGCAGAGCCTGTTAACGCAGGTTCGAATCCTGAGCACCACACACTGTGGGTAATAATAAGCAGCACTCAGATACCTGAGGGTTTGTAGAGCTATATAAATACCAAATTATTATTATAATAGACATTTCTGTATTTTTTTACCCTCATATTTAGTACTTTATAAGTACTATAGTTCAAACCAGTGTATTGTGCAATTTGCTCAGATTCTGTGTTTGTTTTCTAAATAATTGGGTCTGTGGGGAAAATAAATCCATGCTTCTATGTTGTGGTACAATATATTTCTTTCATTGTTTTACTGTTTATTTCTTGTTTCTTGCTAATCTTCTATATTTGGCTTGTTGCAGATTTTTGGGGCAATTGGATACCTATTGGCGTATTCTAATTGTTTATTTCTACTTTTATGCTATTCATCTATCTTTTGGGTTGTTGTAGAGTTTTTGTGGCAGTTAGATACCTGTTGGCGTATTCTAACTGTATATTCCTTGTTTGATTTTAGTGGTATTTATTTATGTGCTTGCTTGTTACAGAATCTTGGGGCAGATAGATACCTGTTGGCGTTTTCTAACTGTGTATTTCTTGTTACATCTTAGTAGAATTTATTTATCTGTTTGCTTGTTGCAGAATCTTGGGGCAGTTAAATACTTGTTGGCGTACTCTGTGCACAGTTTTGAAGTTGAAGTTTTGCTTATGTTCATACACAGATTACGTATTACATTTTGGTTTTAAGAATATTAAGTAAGCGTTTAAAAGATTTGCTGGCAATTTCTGCTTTAGAGTAATGTAACTATCAATTTGAACCATCCACAATTCTTTTTTATATATGCATTTTAGGGACCTGCATTGGTTGTGGCTCCTGCGTGGTAGATTATACCTATTGTTGTGAAGGTTTTCTTACCAAATGATACTTGACCATGTTTGAATCCAGTAAGCTTACAGTTGTTTTAGGTGCCATCTCTCATTGTAATGTAAAAGCATTACTATTACGCATTTACTATGTGTCTGTATTTGTAAGGTTGAGCTGCCAGTCTAAAAAACCAAATCCCTAAACATCGTGTTGCCCCCCCCATGGGCAAGCACGCTCCGGTCTCAGACGATCTTTGACAACCTCCTATGGGGTTATGGATCACTATACCCCCCTTGCTGCATCCGTATCAGGCCCTATGTGCACTTTGTTTACTCCTAGATTACTACCGTGGGCAATAACAAATAACATAAGACAAAGAAAACACCAAGAAACAATAAATTATAACAATGGGATACATTTATTTATGATCACACAGCTAAGCATAATGCATAACAATGCAGGCAGTTCTAATGCTATGTCTAATTTGCACCTTTTATGCTTCTGGTGCAAAGATACCATGCACTAACTATAAACCTTTTAGGTTTCTAATGCAAGCCTGTGCTGCAAGTGTGTGGTTCTAATGCAATCTAATGCAAGCGCTAGCATCCATCACCTCCATGGGCAAATCAATTCACACCAATCCACACCATCTTCACACCCTCACTCTACACAATCCCCTGTCTGGTTTTCCCCTTCACCCAAAGCTCTTTGTGTGTGTGTGTGTGTGTTCTAATCCATCAGTCAGCCTAGGCCAAAACTATACTTCCCATTCTGCATGTGTTTCCAGCTCTGTCTTTGCCAGGCCTCAAGATCTGGTAACTGCCAACTGCCAAGCTCTCGATCTCATCAGAGCCTCATCACCATCTCCAGCCAACAGCCAGCAACCTCAGCAACTCCTCCCGAACTCCCCTTAAGCAACCAACAACTCTGCAACTCTCTGGCTCTCTCTCGATCTCTCTGGCAACTCCTCAGCAACTCCCTCGAACTAGCTCCAGCAAACAACTTCTAACAGGCTCTCGTTTCCTCCTTGGTTATAGTCCCCAATGACGCACATATCTCTCAATGGCCACTCTACTAAGAATGTCTCTCTCTGTGTCAGCATATCGCAATGCCTGCCTGTCTGTGTTTGCGTGTTCCTTGCACGGCATGCCCTGTCACTGCGTGTGCTGTCAGCGTGACATCTGAACATCATATCTTTCTTTCATGGCCATTCTGTGTCTGGTGTGAAAAACACCATCTATTTCCATCTTTCTGCATTCACTCCACTGTAGGCATCACTCTTCATTATAAAATGCTCTTTTAGGCCCCGTCTCTCTCATGCAAAAGCACCTTCTCCATCTCTCCATCATGCTCATGCCCCCACCTTCGCAGTCTCCGCGAAGCACACCAGCCAAGCTGATAAGCTTCCTTCTCGGACAAGGGTGTGGAATGTCTCTCTGCCAATGTTTACGAATTCTTTCTATCACAGTGTACCATAACAATTCTCGCGCTGGGCCCAGTGGCTTTCTCCATCAGCAAATGGCTCAGGTCTCGTGTTTAATGCTTCCTAGCGTTTACCGCAAATCCAGGCACTATAATGCAAACTCATTCTAAGTGACTCAACATACATACATACATACATGACCATCTCTTCGTGTGTCTCTATAAAGCATAACAATGTGTACTAAATGGCTTTTCATGGCATTTCCAAATATGCCCGTGTGCGTAGTGCAAGCAATGCATTTCTCTCAGCCTAAGCGCTATTTCTAATGCAAACATAAATGCATAGCAAATCATGGTGCAAATATACCGTGTCTCTAAAGCACAATCATGGCACTTCAAATATATGCAAGTGTCATTCTATTGCAAATGGCAAAGTGCAAAGTGGCAGCATGTTTCTCTCCTAAATGGCAAGCACTATATGCATACAGTATCATTCTAAAAGCATATTGCAAATGCATACAAAGGTGACAGTCTTATAATGGATCGTGTCTACTTCAGCAATGTACTAATTAGAACTAAACAGAATGCAATAATGGAATGAGTCCATAGCAAAGAGTAATGATTGGATAATGGTGATTCTAATGATTCTCTAACAGTGAGTCTAATAATGGGTAATGGTTCTTCTACAGATAGTACTTATGATTCTAATAATGGGTCTTATGATTCTCTAATGATAACAATCCCAGGCTCCTCATTTTATCCAATTCCACATAGCGATTATCTGAATTGCAGGTAGTACATAATCTGCCATGGTTTACATTTTGCACAAGATGCTGAAATGGAATGGATTCACAGTTAGGTATGGATACGTACACAAAGCGTTCATTAGGGACTTCTTCCTGTGCCACATGGTTGCAGAGAGTGCATGTATGTTTCCACATGTATGAAATGTGAAAGATTTCATTTATAGGTATATTTTTCTTTTCCAGTACTTGTAGTAAGTACATTGGTATTTTTGTGGATCTACAGCACAGTAGTCCAATTCTTGTCTTATTCCATGAACACTGTAAGTGCCCACACGATTGCTGGTTGCATTTCTATGAAGGACTAACATTTGCAAACACAATTGGTCTGTACTGTGTAAGTAAATATTCTCAATAATTAGTGGCAATTGGAATAGAACATTTATTGCTACATTTGAGTAGCAATTTACAGCAGTTATATTTGAAAATTTGAATGGACCTCACAGTTCTGTGTCAAAGTCATTTGTTCAGAGTGTGTGTTGTTTCCTTGAATAAGTAGTTGAGTTACTTTGTAGATTCTTCTTTGGTTGTGGTATTTGATGAAGTATTAGTTTCTTTTTTTTCTTTGGAGGAACTGAAGTGATATCCTGTATCGTTTCAGTTTGAAGTCGCTTTCTTTTACAACGTTTTGCTTTTTGTGGAACAGGCTAGGTTTCTTAGATGGGGTGTGGAGTAAACACAGACTATTGTATTCTAGAATGCAAGGAATATCTGCATTTACTTTACTTGCATCAAAGTTGATTAGAAATAGCCCATCAAGTGTACGCAAGCGTGATAGTGCTACATAGCTCATGCCTTCTTTAAAGACTGTGCTACCAATATCTATTAATGCTTTATCTAGGGTAAGGCCTTGTGATTTGTGAAGGGTAATTGCGTATGCTAGAGTTAGAGAAAATGGTTATCTGCGTACATACATGTCTTTGAAAAGAAGGAAGCGGGCTGTTGAGCGTCCTGTCCTTTTGACTTCTGATAGTTTGTCAAAAAGAATATTGACACATTGAATGTTGTTGTCACATGGGTATGTTTGAAAGCCAACAACTGTACCAAGTGCTCCATTAACTAGTCCTTGCTCCACGTCAAGGTTACGTTTAAGCATGACTCTACAGTTTAAAGATAATTTTAATATTTTTTCCAAACCAGCTGTGTTTGAGATAGAGTTTTCTAAGGTATTTAGTCTTGTTGTGACTTGTTGACACATGGGTAGTGTCATACCATGTATGTCCAGTTTATCTGTGGAGCAAATTTCAATTATTGGTTACATTTCTTTTTTCACATTGTTTCATTGAATTTTGAACAGCTTGCAAGAGTTGGCATCAAGGACATACAATTGACATTTTTGTGTGCTAATTGTTCCATGACATCTGTAGCACATGAGTTATGGCCATAGAGTGCATGGATGTGCCGGGTTTTTAATACTGCTTGTGCTTATTGAGAGGGTACACCAAAATGTTGGCGTATGTGAGGTCTGCAGACTGGTGCATGTTTTCTGTTAATTCTCTGTATTACAAATGTTGCCAAAGGTTGACATTTCCTATGTTGCAAGAGTTTTACGGCACCGTTTGTGCCCTAAGGTTTTAAAAATAGGTTCAGCTTTCACTGGTGTCAATTGAAGAAGATCTCTGAAAACAATAATGTGTTTTCCTCCAAAGAGCTGTTTGTAGTCTGTTTTGAGGACCTCTTGCAATCTGAGGTGAATCAAATCCACCATTAGGTTGGAGACCATGCTCACCTCATCAATTAACAACATTTACATTTGTTTGAAAACTCTGTGTAGTTCCATTGCAGCTTCTGTGTAAAGTTTGTAATAGTCTAATTTGTTTTGGTGTTCTACTGGACGCAGTAGTAATCGGTGTAAAGTGACATGCCTATGTTGTAGGCAGCTAAACCTGTGGGGGCAGTTACAACAGCTGGCAGTTTGTTGTTTGTCAATTGTTGAAGGAACTTGCTGATGATTTTGATTAAGAATGTTTTGCCTGAACCAGCTTCACCACTCACGTATAGCAGTATAGGTTTGTACTCTTGGCAGGTACAGTTTTTATTTTTATGTTGCACACCATGTTAAATTTGTTTTGTTATTTCTTGAAAATGCCATGCTGCTCAATGTTCAGATGTGATTTTAGTACAGCAAAGTCTTCTATAGCTTGTTCATACTGACACACATGGTGTTTTCTACTTCTACTATGGCTACTTCTGCCTCATTTTCTATTAGTGGCTGTCCAAGTGGTTCTTGGCTTCCTGTCCCAGAAGGTTGACTAATGTCGGGCGTGTCCATTGTTAGTTGGGCCTAGAGTTCTTCTTCGTGTTGCTATTCATTGTGCAACATGGTTTGGTACTATGTAAAGTTTATGTATGTTATAGTGCTTTCATTTGCTTTGAGAGTGTCTTCATAGGAGTCATATGTATCCAGTAACTCTTCTTCTTTTCTCCATGGTTTAAAACGTTGTAACAGTGACATGTAATACAGTTTTTATGTTGAGGAGTTTTTAATGAAAATTTGATATGATAATTAAGCTGCGTTTGGTAAGTTTTACTAAGCTGCCTTCACAATTTACCACTCTGTATCTACCTTTCCTTTCATCTGGTTTAACATTATTTTTGTATGTCAAGTTTTGGGCTACGTGGTGGAGACACACGGTTCCCAAAGTAGTATTCCTGTTTGGGTAGTATGTGTCTAGTAAATTGTTTTTCAAATTGTCTTGGCTGTTGGGATCATTTTTGGCTATTGTTTCTATGTCCTCATATGATTTGAGAACTCTTTCTCTAGATTTAGCAGGACCAAGATTTAGCCATACTATATTGTCAGATTTTCCATACAAGGCAGTACTGGTTAAATGGTATGCAGCTTCATAGCTGCCACATTCTCTATGAGAGAGCATTTTTATGCCTAAGCTGTACAATTTCTGTGATAGTGTTTGCCAGATGATATGTCATCCCGGAGTTCCTGAAGCTCGGTTTTCTCTGCCTTGGTCAAGTAGGCTGTGGCATATCGTGCAACTGCAGAGGAAATGTCTGCAATGTACTGCACATCTGTGTTTGCATTCCATAGGATGGCAATGATTGCATTGTAATCATTGATGTATTTTGATTCTTCTGTTCTTTTTATGTAATTTGTGTTCTTAGGTGTTTTACTGACTTTTACTATGTCTGACTGAAGACATGAAGTTGTTTACTTGACCTGTTGCTGAAACTGGTCTAGGGAAACCAAAGCGGCATGTGGTGTAGTATTTTCTTTTTTAAAACAAATATTTGCAATGACAATATTTCCCACATTTGTGTCTTTTAAATTATAAAATTTGTGCATGAAGATCACTATGTGTTGTTTGTGAAGGGATTTCACAAGTGACATATTTTTGGATGAACTGCAAAACAGTGGCATCACTATCCTGACCAAATTTAGGAGCATCTTTAATCCATAATAGCATGTGGATGTGTGGTGCTCCTCTGGCTTGGTATTTCTTTCTCCAAAATAAGTGTTAAACTTCTCTGAGGGGAGGAACAGTCTTATTACAAAGAAAGTGTAGCATAGCAATGAAGCGATGATGGAAATATCTTGATACATTTACAGGATCGAGAGAACAGAGTTCTTCTGGTACTTTTATATCTATGTTTGTTTTATTTTTGTTTGCTATGTGTAGGAAATCATGTAAATCTTCCCATGCATATTCTGCAGAACTTAATGTAACAAACCAATGGGTGGGCCAAGGTTTCTTATAATACAGCATACATCTCCATGTCGTCGGAACAGTATTCTTTTGTACCACACATGTTTGCTAAAAGATTAGTAATATTTGACTGTAAAACCTCATCTTTTTCTTGCACATTTTGTAATAATTGCATAGCTGACATGTTTTGAAAATGGGTACCTGATTTTAATGTGTGTGTTGCTAGTTCAATTTCAAAGAGAAGGTGGAATATGTATTCCACGTTTTGTCTGAATTTTGGGTCATCAGAATACATTTGTAGAGAGCGATATTCTGATGCTGTTATCTGTCCGGGTCTATCATCGTACCTTCCTCCTTTTCCATTAGGAAAGAGTAGAGGAAACGCCCCTGCTTCTATACTTTTTTTTCCATATGCGTTTCCAGTGCATCATCTATAGTGTCTTTAGAGTGTAAAGGATGAATTGTATAATGGTCTAAAATATTGGATTCTGTAGCAGGATACAGAAGTTCAAATTGACCAGTCCCTGGTGATTCTTGAATTATTTCAATGGTTTCTCTCAAGGTTTTCTTCAATATTAACTTCTTTGTAGTATTCACTGTTGTTTTTTAGATATTTCAGGGCTTGTCTAACTTTATGTAAGTCCACGAGTGGTTGCCAAATTTTTACTAAGACAATTAAAGATTGAACTATTGGCCGTTGCACTCCTAGAGTGTGTACATTTTCTTTGAGATCTAATGGCAAATAAACTACTTTGCCAGGAATGCCTTTGACTAATTCAGAGGGAGGTAATTTTGCTGTTTTTGGTTGGAGGCGTATTGTTGCTTGAAATGGATGCACTGTTTGAATTATGATGCTCTCATACAAATATAGTTGTTTGAGGGGTTTTGGTAGTGGGAATAATTCCAAGTTATTTGTGATAGCACATGAAGGTGATTGGCGGTTGTCAAGTTTTGCAGTGCAGTATTTGCAAAGTATAAAGGGGCCAGTGATGTCGTATTTGTTTTCTGCTATAAGGTAGAGAGCTAATTGGAACCATTTTGAATCTTCATTGTCTTCTATTTTGTACGTTACGTCTATAGTTTTTTGTGGTACTTGTATAAGAAGTCCTGCAGCAACACACACACACATGGTTTGTTACTTCAGCAGAGGTACTTTTAAACTTTAGTATTTCTTGTGTTGTGTTTAATAGAAGGTTGCTATTTGTACAGTAGTTGCAAGTTTGTTGTTAATCTATTTAATTTTGTAAGTGGCTTTCAATTCCAAATATTTTCTCTGGATGTTCTATTTCTTTGAGTAGTTGCTTGGCTGTACCATGTAGAAGATTGTTATTTAAATTGGCTAATGCTAAAGCAGGACTTTTAGTATAGTAGAGTTTGTGTACTAGATTTCTTATAGTTGAATGATGTGTTGATATCATTTTGATATGATGGAAGGTGCTTTTGCAAATAGGTCCTGAAATGCAGGCTAATGAATGTCCTTGTAGTCCTGTGTATTTGCGCACTGGATAGGAATCCATATTTTGTAGTAGTTTCATTTTGATTTTGTCTTTGCTTTTTAGATGCTGATTGAGGAACTAGAGTAAAGATTTGAAAGATGTTTTGGCAATGTTACACATTGATGTGCCATGCCATTTGTACACTGGACATTTTGGTTGAGTAGAATGGGGAGGTGATTCTGAGTTTTCTGGGGATATTTTTGTGAGCAGAGTTTCTTGTTCCATAATGGTGTTATTTAGTTTTTCATACCCTTGTCCACTGCTATGTATGGCAATTGGGTTTGTTTGCTTTTGTTTATATGCTTCTTCATTAAAATATGGTTCTGTGGTTGTGGTGTGACTCCATTCACCTCAACTGATGTTTAAGAAGCAATTTTTGTTGATATTCTGTTTATTGAGACATCGTTTTTGTAGTTTAGTAGTTAGTTTTGTTACTGGTTTCATCCTGTTTAAAACTAAAATAAATAACTTCCTTTTGAGAAGGATTGCACTGTCTACGAGAGCTTCTAGGATACATTTTCTACGGTAGATTTTAAGGGTTGTACATGATTTCTCTCCTGTTTTTAAAAGGTTCTGAAGGACTCTGGGGCTGAACATTGTTTGTAAAACATTTTTTTTTGGTATGCTTACTTGCCACTGCATCAAGATTTATAGGTGCAGCGTTAGCAGTAGTGGTAGCTGAAGTCTTGTTAATCACTTTCTGTTTGGTTTCACATTTTGATAGAGGAGGCAAAGTTTCTGTACTGGAAGCTTGTTTTGTTTCGCTTAATGACTGTATTAGCTGTTTTGTTTGAACTTTTTGTACAAAATCTGCTAGAGATAGATGCTTATTTTGGACACTTTGATTGTGATTTGCTCTACTTCTGTGTTGCTTTCTACAGAGCTGCTTTATGGTAGGCATTCTTTGGGGTCTGTTGGAGAAATAAAAGAAAGTGTGGGTTGGGCTGGTGTCCAGTGTATGCATGCTTTGTGCATGAATGTCTGAGTATGATGGTAAGTATGATTGTGGAGGTGTGTGATTGTGCAATGGGCCGCTACATCAAGTAGGGAAGGCTATTCTTGTATTTGTGTATTACTATACTGGGCTTCAGATGACATTATAAAGTATGCAACTGGTAAGCACTAATACTACATCTAATGCTAATGGGTTAATATATTTGTTTCTTCTACAATACTAAAATGCTAGTGTGTTTGAGTAACAGTTAGAACATTATGTTAGTTTTGTACTTATTTTTTATGTGGAAAGAGTAGGTTTCTTCTAAGTCCTTGTTCGTACTTCAGACGCTGCTGCTTTTCAGGAGAGTGGTCTTCATTGAAATTGTAAAAGAAAGAAGTTAGTTAATATGTGTGTTTATAGCACTTTTGTTAATGTAGACATTGTTTTGCAGTTTCCTTTGCCTATGTGCATCCTTTATATTTTATTTAGAATCTTTTAATTGAATATGTTTTTCAAATGAGTAGAATGGTAGACGTATAGAGCACACTTGTTCTTTTAATGTTATGTTAATGGATGTTAAGATATAGAAGAAACAATCATATGCATTTTTTGCTATTTTTACAGGGTAAATGGCAGAGATTGTACATAAAAGCATTCAATGCATGGCCTTGTGAAGGTGTGGGAAATAAAGCAGAAGGATTTCATATAGAGGCAGTGGTGTTGTTTGATCTGGGAGCCTTTCTAATGATATGGTCTGCGTGTCTGCTTGAATGAAGATCTATGTACTCATCCTGGCTGCATGTAATTTTATAATACACTGGACAGTCTTTTTCATAATTATACTGTTATTTTTCCCATTTTATAATATGAAACAATTTTTTTTTAGATAGGTGTGTGTGTAAACAAAAATGTGGAGAGCTGAAACGTTTGCAATTGACACTTCATCATAGCAGATGGGAGAAATGACAGTAAGTTCATTTGACAGTTTATACAGGGTAAGTGGCAGTTACTCTGTTATATTTTTATTTATTGTATTTTACATTTTTGAAGCACTTACACAGCCCGCGTGCATCGAGGCGCTGATACAGCAATTGTTTGTTTTTTAGTTGCATAATTGTTTTGTCTTAGTTGCATATTTATAATGCGCTTAAACACCCAGAGGTTTCTAAGCGCGGACCTGGGGATCGAATCTGGGTTGCTTCGTGTCGTTTTGCTTTCAAGGCAGGCACGTTGCCGCTGAGCTATGCTCCCAGGATGTATTGTTTTACTAGAAGAGGTGTACATGTACTGTGTAGAAAATATTCATACCTGTAGTCTATGTTAATGCATTTGGATGTGCATGAATCTGCAAGTAGAAATCGTGGGGAGTTTTATAGTAGTTGTTACTGTAGATCCTTTGCAGTCACAGCCGAATTGTACTGATAGTGATCAACAGTACATCTAAAGTACTGATCTGTGATGACAGAGTTAGACGTAGAGTTCTTGTGTTTCATTGTGGATGATTGTGTGACTGCTTAAACAGTAGCCAATATGAGGAGGTGGTGCAGAGAGTACAGTGAAAAGGGTATAAGGGCTGCCCCAGTTTTACTTACAGGCTCTGTGGACAGCGCAGTTGTTTGCAGACAGGACATGCCACATCTGGGGTTTCCGAGCATGAAGTGGGAGTGTATTTTGAGGATTAGCCAATAAGGTGTTGAGGTGTTGTTGGTGGGAGATATGTTTGTGAATGGTTTGGAGCAGAATGCTAAATCTAGGAATGTGGCTAACCATTTTGACACAAAAGGAGTGGATGTGGTGTGGAGCACTGTGCCTGATTTGAATTTGCAGATAATTCTAGTAGTTTGTCAGGATATGGCTAGGTTTCATAGTCCACATGCAGTTGTCCTAAACTGTGGTGCTGTGATTTTGGGCTATGTCAGTGCCCCTACTTTGTTGCAAGATCTGCAAAACTTTGTTCATGCAATCATGAAAGTCCTTCCAAATGCCAAGGTTATTTTTTCTGCTTTGTTACCTAGAGCAGTAGGGGACAATAGTTGTGTTTTTTGCCCTCAACAAAATATTGCTAGGTGTGCAATCAAATGAGGCATGTTTGCTTTCATGCTTAGAGCTGGTATGTTCTATTGTAATAATGAGAACATTGATGCTGGTAATGTTGTTTATTTGAAAGAAGATGGCATTTCTTTATCTTCTATGGGAAATGCCATACTGTTTTGGAACATAAAGGTTGCTTTGGAGAAGCTAATGTGAAGATTTCTGGAGGAAAATTAAAAAAAAACAAAAAAAAACAAAATAAAAGGTGTTTCTGGAGCATCTGCAAAACAACCCAAAAAAGGTACTTTTCAGAGCCAACTTCAAAGGGGAAATGGGGCACACTATTTAAATTTTTAGTAGCGCAACTTAACCATAGCGTCCCTTTAACAACGTTTTTTTCACTGAATATGAAATATTAAAAAAGCTAAGCATATTTACAAGTTTGATTACATGGTATATGTTACATCAGCAATGTATGGCAGTATCTGAGTTATGTCTCTTGTACAATGGCAGATGAACACCTAGGGTGCTTAAGAAACCAAAGGCATTACTAACAGCAAATATGCACGCAAGTGCAATTAGCATCAGGGCAATTCGTTCCCTAGAGTAAACACCATATTCTTTACTTGCTTTCATTTCCTCACCAGGAAAAGTAGCCAGGACAAAGCATGCATTGCACTGGTGCATGATTACATAGAAACAATATGGTTTTGCCGTGGCAATGTATGCTCTAGTGATAATACCATTTGCATTAGTGCACATGTCCTGAATACCACCCCAACAGCTGCTGATTTATATGAGTTTTCTTAATTTGAGCTTCAACCGTAAAGCCTCTTTATAAACGTGTTCTCACTGAGTTTGCATTGTTTTTAGGGAACCTTAACCATAATAACACTTTACCAAAAGATCGCTCACTTTCAATTATTTAGTGCAGGTGGTTGCATTCTAGAAACAGCAAAAAAACAACAGAGGTTCCTGCAGCAATGGCACCTTTATAACTCCATATGTGTGTTCACTACGTGGGTCTCTGTCAGGCAAGATTTTTTATTTAAAAATGACCAAAAACTGAGCTGTTTGGTTATCTATCAAAAATGCCCTACCTCTTTTTTATGTTTTTTATGATTATACTATGTTAGCACCCATCACAACAGAGCTATCCAGCCTTCTGGAACACGAGGATGACTCCACTGGTACAACCCTTAATTCCTGTTGAGATCCATGCACCTAACTCATGTTCCTGTCTCCCTAAATCCTCTTTCCACTGCCACAACCCCCCCCCCCCCCAACTCCCTCTTGCCCCCAGGAATGCAGAATCTGTCACAAATCACCTTTTCAGTCACCTCCCATTGAAAGCAAGTATGGACCTGTGCACAAGACCCTCTCATATTTAAATTGCAGTAATCATCAGATAGCACCGGGCATTCCTTTGATGAAAGCACATATAGTCGTACATGACCTTTCATCAAAGGGTACCAATTTTCTTTACTCCTTTACTTGCTTTTACCACCACAGGATTGAATGGAGTGGTGCTAATAGCATTACAACCTATGTGCCAGGTGTATTTAGCTAGTAATGGGCTGTTAGGAAGTTACAGTCAGCTGCTAATCTATCAAATAGAACCACTGTTAATGGCATCTAGCCATTTCCAGTAACTATTATGACCGGGCCAGAGCCAAAGCTCCAAGACCACACATTTGGTTGGATATGCATGGCCTGTACCCATTGTCAGTGACTGCTTTACAAACCTCGGCGTAATTGAGCGCTTGATGGTCCAAATGTACATTGCCTGGGCCTGTTGCCAGAGTCTGTTTGAATGGAGCAGTGCATTTGGCTCTACCTATGGAACAATATCAAAAAGATGTAAGGGCTGCCCTGTCCCAACTTAAAACAGAGGTCTTGTAGTTGAACCTGTAATTAATCAAAAAAACAGACCTTGAAGAAAACTATAAGAACAACCATTGGCATAACACACAATTTGGGGGCCCTCTTCCGAGCCATGCAGATGGCCCCACCCCATGACATACTCCCCAACAAAGCACGGGATGCGCTACACTCCAGGATGTCCTGAACTACAATGTCCATGATGATCATGCTGCTGTAGGGGCACGTGCATACTGAGCTAGGTGAAAGATGAATGTTTTTTTTTTATCAAAGCTTAAAAATTGCACCTAGTTTAGAAACAAGGGGGATCTGCCTGGCCCCTGGCACTCAAATGTACCAGTAACCAGTGGCAGCTGGTGAATTATTTTTTTGAAGGGGCGTAAATATGCACCACAAATATGCAAGAGCAATCAACTGAAGCGATTGAGCCCAAAACAATGAAAGAAGTCTTGGGGGGGGGGTCCTCCCCCCAAGAAATTGTTTTGAATAATGGGTTAACATGTTGCATTATACAGCACACTTTCTGTGACAAATTGGGTAAAAAGCTAGCCAGTTTGTAAGTCAGAGTGCACAGGAACATTTTGCAATGCATTTCATACCTTTCCCTAAAATGTATAACATTATAAAAAACATATTCACACTCATATTGCCAAAACACATTTCCATGCTGACTGCATCAATATATGCCAGTATTCATATATAAGAATATACTAATGTCTGCCATGTGTGTGATGCCAGTAATGATAATATACGAAAACATGTGGAAGCTGGCTCTGCCAATATGTGCCAGTACCCCTACGTAAGAACATACTCATATTGGCTTTGCCATTAAAAATGCCATGCCACAATAAGAACACAGGTCCAAACTGTCTCAAATGTGGGCCCGTCTAGTCATGTATAAACATATCATCATTGATTTAACATAGATGCGCCAAAAAAAATAAGCCACAAAAAGAAATGTCTAGACTGGGTGCAACAAAATGCCAGTCTATTCATTTAATAACACTTATCATGCTTGCTTTATGATAGATGCCCAGTACAAAATGTCAAGGCACAGTAAGAAATGGCTAGACTGGGAGTACCAAAATGCCACTCTAGCTAAGTAAAAACATGTATCATGCTTGCTTTATCATAGATGCCCAGAAGAAAATGGCATATCACAGCAAGCAATGGCTAGACTGGCTACACCAAAATTCTGGTCTAGTCATGTAATCAGCTTATCATGCTTGCTTGTTTTATCATAGATGCCTGTCAAAAATTGTCAAGATACAATATGACATGTCTAGATTGGCTGCACCAAAATGCCATTCTAGCCAAGTAAAAACACATATCATGTTTTCTTTATCATAGATGTGTCATGTTAGCAATGGGCAGATTGGATGCAGCAACATGATAGTCTAGCCACTTAATAACACACATCAAGTTGGCTGTGCCCATAAATACCTGTAAAACATGCCATCACTTTTGGATCCTGACCCTGGGGGTGGAGATGCGAGGGAGGATCACCTGGGAGGAGGGTCCTTGGGGATTGCGGAAAGGATATCTGCAGGTGAGAAACCAACTTCACCCTCCCCCTGCCTTTATAGATTTTTTTGAGTCATTTTGCCCTCATTCTTCCACATTCATACCATCAAAGGTCTGGGACCAGGACGAGGCAACTGAGAGTAGTGAACACTGACAACTCACTTCACCACTCTGGTACTGAGATGAGGAAGAGGCCTGATAAATACTGTGAGGGCCAGGCATGTCCTAATAATTATGGTCAGGCAAGTGACACTGAGTGTTCACACCTGCAACCTGTTAATTGGTTGCAGGTGTATAAAGGGAGGCAGAGACAGCAGAGGGGGAGAGCTGCTGGACCAGAGATCGCAGCCATCCAAGGTGAAGCAGGCAACATATGGGCCGGTGAATAAGACACTGAGGGAAGGAAAGCAAGGAAGACGCCTGAAGCTGAGCACAGCGCATTGCTGTGTGTTCCGCAAGGGGTGAACACTGAGAAGCCGCAAACCGCTGCAGGAAAGACTGGAGAGAGTGAGTGCTGCTTACTGGAGATTCTCTGAGTAGCGAAGGAGAACCCTCAGAGGAGACCAATGCACTTGGAGGAACAGCCACACACCGGTGAGTGACAGGAAAAGTTCACTCAGGCCGGGGTGCACCAGGGGCATGTTGTGCGTGACGGCAGATGCTCAATAAACTGCAATGCAAGACAAAAGGGCCTGGAGAATATAAAAGTAAACCTTTGAATACTGAACAATTTTCTAAGCATGAGATACATTTTTTAATAATAATGAATGGGTCAGAAGACTAAAGGTGAACTATTTAATACCAAACAAGTTGTCAAGCATGAATACATTTGAATGCTGAATTATAGAAAAGATATGACAATATCGTACGAATGAAACACAACATGACGAGCATTTGTGAATGAGACAAAGTTAAAGAAACAACATTTGCAAACCAAGTGGAAAAGCACATATAGCAAGATACTATTTGATAGTGTGGAAGCAAAGTGGTAACCAGCAGAAGTACCACAAAGCACAGTGTGTGAGAGTCACATGTTGATAAAGGCATAAGAATAAGTGGAATTATATGCAGAAAGGAAACCTGTGTTATGAAGGAAGTCCTATGAGAAAGTATGAACTGTTATAAAGTGCCAAGGGTTCTCTGTTGTGTGACCTGTGGTGGGTGGACGGTGTGGTCCGATGACGGTGCCTAGACCAAGGATCCCTTTCTTTTTTTTCATAAAGTATTTTTATCATTATTGTAGTATAGCAATCACAAAAACAAAAACAAATCAACATAAGGACTATCATGGTCATTCTTAATCAACAGAGGCAGTACACATATCATCAGTGGTCGAAAGGCTTTCCCAGTACATATATTGGCGTGTAGTATATAGTACCCAGTGCACGCTCCCCAGCAAATAGGAGGGCGTCTTAGGTTGCTTCTTCTTCCCATCTATCCCATATTTTCGAGGCTTTGTTGGGACAGCCCCTTGCTAAGTAGATCCTATGCTCCATCATGGCACACATGTCCATATCCAATTTCCATTGATCCAGTGTCGGGGAGTCAGGGGCTCCCCATTTATGCGCTATATTACGCTTAATCAGTCCCGTTGCCGTATGTAGGAGCAATCTCTCCCACTTGTTAGCCTCGATTTCGTTAGGCACCCCCAGGAGTAGGGCCTTTGGGTCCAGTGGTATGGTACGGGCCAGAACTCTGGAGAGTTCCCTACAGCATGCATTCCAAAAGGTTTGTATCTGGGGACATGCCCTCAAGATGTGAATGAAGGTTCACTCCCGCTCCCCGCATCGAAGACAATTTGGGTTTGGGGCCCATTTCTAGCCGTATAGGCGTGTCCTAGGGTAATATACCCGGTGCAGTATTTTCAGCTGCACAAGTCGGAGCCTAGAGGAGATAGCGATTTCTCGGGGGTGCATGAGAACTTGTATCCAGTCCTCTGGATCTATTTCCCCCACATCCGCTTCCCATTTCGCCTTCAGCTCGTTCAATTCGGGGGTGGCAAAGGAAGATATGGCATTGTATAGGATGGAAGTGCATTTGGTGGGAATATACGCTGGCAAGATGTTACGTTCTATAAGTGTGTACTCCAGTACCCTTGTGTCTTCTGTTAAGTGGGTTCTTTAGGCGTGGGCCAGCTGTATGTAATGATACTGTTCCGTGTTTGGGATCTGGAATTGTAATTGCAAACTGTCAAATGAGGTCAGTTTCCCATCTGTGAGCATATCCCCAACTCTCGTGACCCCTGCTCTCACCCATTTGGGCCATGGCTCAAATTTCCGGATTTCAGCTATGTTATCATTTTGCCAGAGAGGTTGTGCGGTAGTAACTTTATTTTCCCACCCAATGAATCGGTGTGCTTGTCTCCAGACCATAATGAGGTGTGTTGTGGTTGTGGGTGGGGGAGTTCTCGGAAGGGGTTGATAAAGGAGGGTCAGTGGGTCTGTGTTCTGTATAGTGGCTATCTCAGCGCGTATATGAGGTAGGTCTCGATTTCCGTGGAAAAGATCATTAACCACTGCCAGTTGTGATGCCCAATAGTAAGTTTGGAGACGGGGGACTCCCACTCCTCCCTCCCAGATCGATCTCTGGAGTGTGGTTAGCGCAATTCGTGGTTGACCTCCCCCCCATATGAGGTCTCTGAGAAGTGTCTCCACTTGGTGAAACTCTGAGTCTGGGATTTTGAGTGGGGCATTCTGAAGGATGCAAAGGAATCTGGGAAGGGTCATCATTTTAAAGAGTGCCGCTCTACCCATAAGAGTCAGGGGGAGAAGTTTCCAGTGTTGGACATCAATAATGAAACGGTCTATAATCGGTCGGAGATTGTGTTCTATATAACTTGTCAAGTCCCCGGATATCCAGATTCCCAGATATTGGAAGCCCTGTCGTTCCACTCGGTACGGGCACTCCTGGGGGATGGCTTGTTCTCTGCCCTTTACAGGAAAGAAAACGGATTTATCCCAGTTGATTCTGAGTCCGCAAAATTTACCAAAGCGAATGAGCAGCTGTGTTACAATGGGGCAGGACCGTGGCGGGTCTCCCAGGTATATAAGGAGATCATCTGCGTAGAGAGATGTACGATCATCACAGCCCTCTGGCCATCTAAACGCCGTCCAGGCAGTATTTTGGCGAAGCCAAAGAGCAAGTGGTTCGATTGCAAGGGCAAATAGAAGGGGGGAAAGCGGGCATCCCTGCCGCGTACCCCGGCCCAGAGGGAAGGATCGGGAGGACCATCCGTTTACTTTCACCTCAGCCTGGATTTTAGTATAGAGTAACTGTACCCATCCCAGAAATGCTTCTCTGAATCCCATACGGCTCGTGATCTCCCAAAGGCTGTCCCATCGAATTGAATCGAATGCCTTTTCGAAATCGATTGCCAGCAGGGCCAAAGGTCCGTCTATAATCAGAGATCTCTCCATTGCCAGATGGAGACGGCGTAGATTAATCCGGGTCGATTTGCAGGGCATAAATCCACATTGGTCCGGGTGGATCAGGGTGGGTGCGACCAGTTGTAATCGGTTCGCTAGGAGCTTAGCGAGGACCTTGGCCTCCCCGTTAATCAGTGATATAGGTCTGTAGGAAGCACATTTGTGTGGAGGTTTGTCAGGTTTGGGAATGACCATGATGGTCGCTTTACACAGATCTGGTGGGAGAGTCCCTTGTTCCCGGGCGGCAAGAAACATTCTATGCAGAGGGGCCGCCATTTTGTCTGCCACGAGCTTTTGCCAGGTTTCAACAGGGAATCCATTTGGGCCCGGCGTCTTTCCCGATTGGAGCTGAGATAGCGCCTCTGAAATCTCAGCCTCTGATAAGGCGGAGTCCAAATGGTCTCTCTGTTGCACAGAGAGCATCGGCAACGTTGCCACATCTAAGAGGGAGGGGTCCAGCGGAGAGGTTGGGGCTCGGTACAAGTCCGCGTAAAACGTTGTGAAGGCCTCAGTAATCTCAGCGTCTGAGTGATAACTGTCGCCCTGTGGTGTAACTATTTCCCGGACATGGCGCTGTCCTTCGTCTCTTCTCTGCAGCCAGGCAAGCAATTTACCCGCCTTCTGCCCCAGCTCGTATACCCTCGCTTTAGCCTGCCAATGGGCCTGCTTAGCGTCATCCATCGTTCTGTTCCGAAGGCGCTCTTGGGCGCGTCGAAGGGATCGATGAGTCTCGGGCGTGGGATCAGAAATGTGTTTAGCCTCCCAGTTGCTCACCTCCCTCTCGGCCTCTAGTATCTTCTGGAACCGGGTGTTCCTTTTGTGTGTCGTCCAGGAGAGAATCTCTCCCCTGAGCACTGTTTTATATGCCTCCCATAATGTCACAGGGTTATCTACCGATTCCTCATTAATTTCGAAATATTCGACGGATACTTCCTCTAGGCGATCTATCAGTTCTGGGAACCCTAGGTAGTAGCCATTAAGTCTCCATGTTCTAGGGGGGAGGGCACCCTGCATACATATTTCCGCTGAGAGTGGTGAGTGGTCCGAGATGCCCCGAGGGAGCAATTCTGCAGACATTGCCCTGTAAAGGTTGGTATGTGGTAGAAAGAAATAATCCAGTCTGGACATGGAACCGTGGCCACAGGAGTGGAACGAATATTTCCTAACATCAGGGTGTAACTCCCTCCATACATCCCGGAGCCCAAGATCAGATGTGAAGTTAGCTAATCTGGTAGGGGTATCTGGGCTACGATTCCAGAGATGGGAACGGTCAGTGTTGTTATTCATGGTGTCACTGAAATCCCCCCCTAGGATGTACGTATCAGGGTGATGTTTCCCTATAAGGGTGGTGAGGTCATCCAGTAATTCCTGTCCCAGATCCGGTGGAGAATAGATCGAGGCAATTGCCACACTTTGACCCCAGATCATTCCCAAGATGAACACGTATCGGCCCCTGGGATCCTGTTCTACGGTTTGTTGAATAAATGGGATACGTTTGTGTATCAGAATGAGGGTGTCCCTGGAGCCCATTGTGTACCGCGCATGAAAGGCAAGGCGATAGTTGGTTCTCTGGAAAAAAGCACAGTTTGACCGGCCAGGTGGGTTTCTGTTAAGTGGGCCACATCAGGGGAATGTCTATTTAGGAATTGCATGATAAGACGCCGTTTAATTCCTGAACCCATCCCATTCACATTCCAAGTGAGGAATTTCAAAGATTTAGTGTGTCGCATGAGTGATTTGCAAATTTGTGTAGAGGACTTTTACTACGCATGATGGGGATTTTCAGGTATTAGCGATCAGTAAGAGATGGCGGTATAATTCTCGCCTGTACTAAGGGAGCGGGGTTGCCTTGTGGAGTAGTACAAGGCGTCCCTAACAAAGGACAATGATTAGTTTGCCCTATGAGCATGTGGCAGTCCTGAAATAACAAAGTTTTGAACTTTCCCAACTCACCCCCATCCTACACTCCACCCCAACACGAAGTACCTGTCGCCCAAACATTGCTGATCCTTCAACTTAGGGTGTCAGCTCAAAAACCAGACCCTTGAATAGAGTCCAAACAAGCAAGAAAGAGAGAGGGGTTGGGAGGTTTGACCAGGGGAGGGATCAGAGCTTCCTCCAGAGTTCCCTCACTTGCGCCCAATCTCGACATCTTCCATGGTGGATAGATTATGTGTCGGGATCAGAGGCGCGGACAGTGCACGCCCGTATGTCACGGCACTGCTCCTAGGCCCTCTAGTAGGGGACAACAGTTTGCTCAGTGTTCTTCTTGTTCCGTCGCTGGCTCCAGGATCTCCTGTCCCCCCGTTCTGGGTTTCTCCTCGGGGAGGCCCGCCTAGGTCCGTGTCGGGGTCGTCCTCTCAGTCTCCTTGGTCTTGCAGTCCAATCGCCCTCTATGTGAGCCTCTGCCCATTTCTAGGCCTCTTGTGGGTCATTGAAGTGAACAGTAGTTCCTTTATGATAAATCTTAAGTTGGGCCGGGAAGAGCAGGCCGTATTTGACATTCAGTTGAGCACGTTGTTTCTTGAGTGGTTCAAACGATTGTTGTGCCTGCTGCACTTCTCGGGTATAGTCCGGGAAGAAGGCGATTCGGGAGCCGTTATGGGTGATCGTCCCTTGCGAGCGTGACAGTTGCAGGAGGACGTCCCTGTCACGATAGTTAAGCAAGCGAGCGATGATAGTCCGGGCGGAGCACCCGGGAGTGGTTTGCCCGAAGGCATCCTATGAGCCCTCTCCACTGAAAAGAATTTTGAGAAGGATTGGGGCTCGAAGATGTCCACGAGCCACTGTTCCAGGAACAATTCCATTCATTGTCCCTCCTCCCCCTCCGACAGGCCCAGGATACGAACGTTGTTGCGGCGGGACCTTCCCTCTCCATCATCCATTCTCGATTCAAGGCTTTTCAGGCGGTTTAAGGCTTGGGACATCTGACAATTGATCCCGCCGATGTTGTCTTCTGCTTCGGAAATGCGGTGTTCCGCCTCTCCTGTTCTGGAAGTCAGCTTCTGCAGATCGTGGCGCAGGAAGGAGACATCCGCCGCCATACTGTCTATTTTAGTCTCCATAGAGGAGCGGGAGTTGGCGATGGCCGCCATTACATCACGTAAGGAGATGGAGTCTTCTCCCGTAGGGGAGTTTGGTCGTGTTGCTGGGCCCGCCGGGGCCAGGGTAGTGGCGACGGCAAACTGATCCATGCTGCTCTGTGTAGATGGTTTCTTCTGCCTGTCTTTCCCCATATTTCCAGAAGTCGTGGAGCGTCTGCTACGATGGGGCAGATTTTATTGTTTATGCGCAATTGGAGTGGTCGTACCCCCCAGGTGTGTAGTGTTGTGGCCCTGCAGCGGGTCAGATGGAAGGCTGTGAGTTCCAAGAGCGTCCTCCACTAGGGCTGGGGGGTTTATATGGCAAATGTACTTTGAGCGCCTGGGGCCCGGCGCCCTTTGCTGGGCCTTCACAATACGCGCGGACCTCCGGCACCTCTATCAGTCCACACAAACAAGTGGTGGTCCCGCTTTTGCTTCTGGTGCGTTACGGCCCTCAGCAGACACCAGGCTCTGTTAACAAGGTTCGATCAGGGGGAGGGTGCGCCCCACTTACTTCTGGCGCGGTCAAGTCGCTGCTGTCCTCCGCAGCCCAGGGGGACGGGGGGTATTCGCGGCGTGGTGTTCCAGGAGGTAGGAACCGCATGCCACCGGGACCACAGGAGGGCTTTGCTATCCTTCCCCCACCTCTCGCGCAGATTGGGTCTGTCCGGGCGTCTTCCGGATGTCAGCGGGACTCAGCTGGCGAGTAGTCCTGGGTCACGCGGTCCCCGCGCACAGCCTCTCGCCAGCGTGTCGAGGGGGGGCTGAAGAAGAGAGGACGCTCACAGGTGTCTGCCTCACGTTCTGCTCCATGCACCACCGTGTCAGGTCATCCCGAGCCTCCCAATTAGTCAGAGGAAGTCCGCCCTCAGACACCGGCGGCCATCTTGGTCGCGTAGCCCCGGCACCACGGGGCCTCGGCAAATTGTGGATTTGCCCCGTCGGCTGGGTAAATAGGTGCCTCAACCTCCGTCAATCCGAGCCCACAGCTTCACGGGCTCGGTCGCGGTGTTTATACAGCACGAAATCCCCAGGAATCAGGATGAAAATGCAGGATTGTTTTGGCGCTTACGGGAGCTCACTCGGCTCATGTCCGCATCGTTCGCGCGTTGGCCACGCCTCCCCCAAAGTTCCCTTTCTTGAAGTGAAAACGAAAAGGAGACAAGAGGCTGAGGCTGGTCAACCTAAGGTTGTGCAAGTGACAGAAATAAAAGGCAAGCCAAAAAAGTGGAATTGACTGTCAATTTGAAGCCTTGTAGAACTGTGTTGAACTTGAGGATGGAAACCCTGAGACCATTTTGTGGAACTGTGTTGAACTTGGGGAAAGGAACCCGAGACCATTTTGTGGAACTGCGTTGAACTTGGGGAAGGGAACCCCAAGGTCATTTTTGTTGGAACTGTATGAACTTGGGGAGGAGAGCTAAGAACAAGTGGGAGCCGGAAGAAGCTCAGAACTTTAGTTTGAACACTGTTATATTGGTTGCTCACATCCCTACACATTGTTTAGGTTTAGTTATGAAGGCAAGTGTAGGTTTGGACACAGACAGACTTTTAGGTTGAACATACTGACCCAGACTGTCCTTAGCTTATTTAGGTAGGGAATTCCCACCTTAGTATAGGGCAAGTTAAGCCTTACGCCATCCTGACATTTAAGTTAGAAAATACCTTTTGTTTGAACTTTGAATCTGTTGTTTGTGTCTTGCTTCATGATGCCTTCACAGCACACACCCACCCAGAACATTCACAGTCACATTCATACCCATGGATTTGCCTGTCAATCATCCATACACCTTTCACATTCACTCATACATTCTACACACTGGCACCCACCTAGAACATTCACACAATCACATTCATACCAATTCAACCACCAGTCATTTACCCATAAACACTCTCTCAAATTCACTAACACTGCATTCTCTTCACATGCACCCTCCCACCCAGAACATGCACAGAATATTCATATCCATTCACTGACCTATACCCCTTCTCTCGTAGTCACCCACACAGCATTTTCTACACTGGCGCCCACCCAGAAGATTCATAGTCACATTCATACCCATTTACTCACCTGTCACTCATCCATACATATTTCACATTCACTCACACTGCATTCTCCACCCTGGCACACACCCACTCATCCAGAACATTCACAGTCACATTCATACCCATTCACCCAACCCAACTGTCACTCATCCATACACATTTTACATTCACTCATACAACATTCTACATACAGACATACACCCAGAACATTCACACACACACACACACACACACACACACACACAGACACACACACACACACACACACACACGCACACACACACACACAAAATCTCATTCATAGCCATTCACTCACCCATACACCTTCTTAACATCCACTCAAACTACATTCTCCACCTGCATGCAATCACTTTCATACCAATTCACGCAACAGTCATTCACCCATAAACCTTATTTTACTGTCACTCATACTGCATTATCCACAAGAGTAGCCACCCAGAATACACACACACAGAATCACATTCATATCCATTCAACCACTAGTTACTTACCCACTTACTTTCTCTTATGGAAACTCACACCGCAAGCACCCACCTGGAACATTCAAACAATAAAATTCATACCATTAAAAAAACAGTCACTCAAGGATACACCTTCCCATATTCATTCACAGTACATTCTCTACACTAGCTCCCACCAAGAATATTCACAAACACAAAATCACAGTCACATTCATACATCCACCAGTCACTCACTCATACACCTTTTCTCACACTGCATTCTGCACATGAGCACCAAGAACATTCACACACAAACTACATTTTCAATCACATGACAGGCACACTCACCTCACCAACCATACATATATGCACCATTCACATGCACGTACGCATAAACATGAATACATACATGCAATACATTACAAACTTACATATACAATCACAACAGAAACACAATTACACAGGCATGCACACACTCTCACAAATACACATTTTTTAAAATAAAATTAAAAAAGGTTTTCCTTACCTGTATCGATCGAGAGACGGTCCGTTTTCTCTCCAGGTATACGGCCCACATGCAGCACACAGACAGGAAAGACGGACCCTGATTTTGGTCTGATGTGCTTTGTGAGCTGGAGGTAGAGTGCCTCCTTCCTTTAAATCAGGATGAGGGCTACACAGGGTCCGCTTCGGACCTGGGGAGGAGGGGTCCCAACACTTCAGGGGTCTCATACGCCAGGGGAGACAACCGGTTCAGTAACTAAATTTTACAAAACATCAGACGCTAAATCAATCAGAATCAATAGGACATTTTATTTAGTAGGAAATCTGTTAGCCAATTAGATTATTGTTGTATCTGTTGTAATATTTCTTTGTAAATAACGTTTAGTATGTACAAACATGGATGCTTGATATTGGCTGTTACATATTTGTATTAATTGTACATCAAAACAAACTGTAGACATAAACTTATTATTGTTATTAGTACTGTTAGTACTGTTTAACAATATTTGTAAACATATTATTGCAAAAGCCACCTTACTAATGTTCACTTGTTTAGAGGTTTCCAGGTTCTTAGTAGTTTGCATCATAACATGTTGTCAGGTCTCGCAGGCAATTCAGAATCATACATGTGTGGACCTCAATACTTCTTCTTCATAGTTTACCAATGCCTGCCTGAATGTGGTCCTCTGGTGAGCCTCCCCTATGCCTCTGAAATCAAAGACTGTCCAGCTCTTGTTTCCTGCTCTCACCGCTCGCCTGACTGTACCCCCTGTTTTGCTCCTGCTTCATTTTGCTGCATCACGCTTGTGACTGTGCCCTGCCTTTGTTCTTTGGGCCCCAGTGGCATTCCTTACTTGCTTCATTTCCCTCCTCCTACCCCATGCATATGATGCTCATACTTTCATCATATGCACAGTTGTTGTTCATGTTGTTATATATAACTTTGTTAAGGTTTTTTCATAAGGTCATTATTATCTCTGAATTTTTGCATGCAGTACTAACATTTTGTGTCACACTGTGAAATGTAATTTTGGAACATTTTATGATGGGGCTTCAGGGATCAATAGATGCTAAAAGTAAAATAGGCCATTATAATGGAAGACATTTGGGCAAGGTCTGACCGTAGTTTAGATGAGGTTCTGTAAATAGCCAAATGTTTGGAACACATGATGGCCTGTGTTAAAGGGTTAGCTGTCAAGACCTGCAAGGATGCTGTAAATGCCATAGCTGAACATAAGTCCAAGAAGCATGTAAAAAAGAAACGTATGGGTACACAGACCAAACAATACAAGCCGAAAATGATAGTAATTGTGATTCCAAAAAGTCTTACCACAAACTCAATTCAATCAGGAAGTATTTTAGGTGTGGCAGTATGTCTCATTTGGCAAATAATTCTGAATGTCCAGGCCACCAGGTAACTTGTAGTAAGTGTGAAAAAAGGGACACGTTACCAGATGTTCCCAGAATATTTCCCGCAAAGGAGTAAGAGAAATTTCAGACACTCAGGAGTGTGCACGTGTTGATGTGACTGATTCTGATGCTGAAGATGTTGGTATGCCATGGTCTGTCTGTGAGGATGGACCAACCAGGGGATTAGACATAAAAACTCACTCAATAGTACTTATTGATGGAGTGGGTGTAAGAATTTTAATGGACTCTGGTTCAGATCACACCATTGTAGTACATTTTCCAGAATCAGTTTGAAACCTGCACACATCAAAGTAAGTTCCTACAGTGTTTCCAAGATCACAATGCTTGGTTGTTTTATGACCAAACCTGAATATAAATGTTACCAGGGCCAAAGTCTATGTTTCTGATAAAGGTGGTTGTCTCTTAGGTTGCTCTCAATAGAGTGAGATGGGCCTGACCATAAGCCCTATGATATCAGGTACTATGGCAGCCATTAGTTCAGGAGATGACAGTTTACATGATGCTTTTAGAAAAAAGCTAGGGTGTCTCAAAGGAAGATGCCAAAAAATCAGATTGAAAGAGGATGCAAGTCCAACAGTGGCCAAATGAAGATGTGTTCATCTAGCTCTCTGGGAAGAAGTTGACAAGGAGATTAAGAGACTAATAGATGAAGACATAATTGAACCTGTGGAAGCAGCCGAGTGGTGCTCCCCTGTGGTGGTTGTGAGAAACCCCAATGGCAGTGCTTGCTTATGTATTGATTTGAGAGTTCTTAACAAGTATGTCAATGTTGATCACCTCCCACTTCCCAACATTGGTGAACTAATTAGTCTCACTACTCGTGCCAAAGTGTCCTCAATCTTAGATTTGGCATCGGCATATCATCAGATCAAACTAAACCCGGAATCCAGAGACTTCACCACCTTCATAACTCATGAAGTCACTTTTAGATTCAAAAAGATGTCTTTTGGATTAGTGTCTGCCACCTTCTTTTTACAGAGAGCAATGAATTATGTTTTGGGTGATTTCAGGATGACGTTCTAGTGATTGGTTCATCGACAGAAGATCATGCTAATAAACTTAAAATAGTGTTAAATAAACTTAGTAAAGAAGGGATGACTCTTCAAAAAGTGAAACTTTGCTTTTGGGAGTCCCGGATTGACTATTTGGTGCAAACATTGTCTGGTGATGGAGTGGCATCCAGGATAGGGCTTGTAGATGCCATTACACAAATAGAACTCCCAAAGGATAAACATGATAAACAGGATAAACAAAGTGGGTGGGTCCAGCTTCCCGGCCAAGCAATGGCAAGATTTACCACATGCACTAAGAGCTGAAGAATCTTAATGGGCATTAAGCAAAGCGCTGAAAACCAGGCTGTTTACTTAACTGGCCTTCCCCCCTTGATCCTCCCTACACCCATCAACTCTTTGGATATACGATGCCAGTAGGTCAGGTCTTCTGTCGTCCTGTCCAGAATTCATCACCATATGCCTACACACCTGCTGTATAACCCAATATGTAACTACAAACCTGTCTGCTCTACTGTTATCCAAGAGGTAATCACATTTTTGTATGCACTTCCTAGCCAAGGCTAATTGGCCACATGTAACTGGTACCCTGTAACCGAGCTTCGATGCCTCTGGGTTTTGTGTGCGTTATAAATGAAAAAATAAATAAATAATAGATGAATAAGTAAATGATGTTATGTCTTTTTGGGGGGTTGTCGATTATTACTCCAGATTCATGTGCAATATCTCTGATAGGTTGCATGCATTTTAAAACGTTGTGTAAAAAAGGAATTACCTTTGAATGGTCACCAGAATGCTAGAATTTACAAATATTCAAAAAGCTATTTCAAAAGCAGGTGACATTGGGTTGGGGCTATATTGATAGAAAAAGGATACGGATGTAGAATGCATTTTGGCTTTTGCTTCCAGGACACTAAAAGTAATGGAGGCTCAATATTTAGTAATTGAAAAATAGGCGTTATCTGTTATTTGGGCAATTAAGAACTTTAGAACATATCTGTGGGAGAGGTGATTTTCCATAATTACTGACCACAAAACTTTGTTGGCTGTGTTTAAGACCAAAGGCGTTGAAGGAGTATCCTGCTGTATAATAAAATGGGTGACTTCAGTTCAGAGTCATGACTTTGAAATTAGGCATGTCGCTGGTAAAGATAAAGTTATCGTTGATTTTTTGTCAAGAAATGCAGGGTGCAAAAGGATGAAGCTACAGAGGATATCATTCATGATGTTTTGGGTGTTTGTGACGATTCTGTCTCTCTGGATGAATGGGACAAAGCATTACATGAAGTTCAGACATTAAAAGAAATTAAAGACATTATTTTGTCTGATTTGTCGCGGTGGTTACATGAGATGGGTTACAACTCCTTTCATAAAGTGAGAGATTCATTATCTATAGAGGATGATCGAGTTGTTCGTTCTGGGAGCACCAGACCTCCCATTGGAGTCAGAAAAAGACTGGTGGGTCTGGCTCATGCTGGTCATCCAAAACCAAGGGTAGCTTACGTGCAGATAAATGGCTGGGGTTAGATGACGAAGTGGAGGCGAGGATTAAAGAGTCCCCCGCATGCTCATCATCTGACAAATATTAGAAAACCTGGGTACACCCCCTTAAACCCATGGAATTTCCCAATACTGCCTGGGAATATGTTGTGTTTGATATTGTAGGACCGATAATGTCTAAAATGGAATCAAGAAGAATTCAGTAGTTCTAGTGGATTTATAATCCAAATATCTGGAAATGTGTAGCTGAGGCAGACTCCAGGGCGTTGACAAACTTTTTAGATCATATTTTTCAAAGGGAAGGTATTCCACGTAGCATATTAACAGATAATGGTTTGCAGTTCACATCAATGATTGCAAACACATGTCTTTAGGTAATATGGGTTGAGCATCACAGAGCATACCTCTTTCATCCTTCTACAAATGTAACAGTTGAAAGATTCAACCAAACTCTCATGCAGACAGTTTGCATGGTGATTGGTTCAAACAGAATATGGGAAGAAGAGATGTTCAAATTAGTGGTTGCCTACATGTTTACACCACACTCAACACCTGGGACCTCATTATGAGAATCCCGCTAAAACAGAGTCATTACCGATATGGTGACAATAGCGCGTCCGTGCACCCTTGACGCCGCTAATAGTGGCTGATTATGAGTGCGCGAGCACGTGCAAACCCCCATGCCGGTAATGGCTGCACCGCCATGCCGCTAAAGATCCTTCAACCCCCCGATAGTGCCATCACAGAACCCGCCGATACCGCCTCCGCCAAGGAGCAACCCCTTAATAACGACCCAGTAATAACATTATGCAAATACAGGGCTCGTAATACCGGACCCGGAAATAACATCATCGCGTCAGCAGGAGAAATGCGACAGTGGCCATCTTTAAAAACACAATCCGTTGAAAATCCTCTCAATCCAGCAGTGCTAAAGAGTAGAGAGCAGGGCCATACCATCCAGCATGTCCAAGACTACCCGTAAGACTACCCCCCAGCTGCGCAAGAAGACCTTCTCTAACGAGGAGCCAAACATGCTGGCTGATACTCTTGCAGCCCATGCAGAAGAGGTGTTTGCAAACAACCTCAAAAGGGAAGTCCAACTAAGAAAAAAAGAAATATGGGAGGATATTGCGCGTAAGGTGTCAGCGGTTGGCACCACCCCTGCACGGTCAAAGACTGTAAAAAGCGATGGGATGACCTACGTCCCCGGGTCTGTAACATCCTGGCATCTAATCGCAGGGAGTCTATGGCCAAAGGCAGGGGTGCCCACTCACCAGTAAAATTGATGCGCTGGGAAGAGACCTGCAGCACTACCATGCATTAGGAGTCCATAGAGGGCTTTTGTGAAATGGAGATGGGTGCAGCGACATCGAGAGATGGAGGTGAGTGACCCCGCAAACGCCAGTAGGCCAAACCATGACGTAGTACAACATATGTGAAAGTGAGCCAAGCCAATGCATGGCCCATCATACACACATATACAGATCCATGTCCAGATGGAGACCCAAACCCGGGCACAATCCCATTACCAACAGACACCCAACACACAGGGACCATTTGCATGTCAGACATCACAGAAACCGCAATACAATGGTATGCCACCTGGTGGTACATATCAGTACAGAATGGAGAGACCACGGCTTATGCCAATATGCCCCCCCTTTAAAGTACCCTGTGTGACACACCTATAAGAATGCAATGCATGAAAAATGAAATACTGTACAGCACCAACTCTTGCATCTTGCATGTAACACCATCACTGATGCCATGCATCTCTTGTTCCCCCAAAGGCACTGATGCAGAAAGTGAAGGGCAGGACCCTGCCCCAAGGGCTTCTACACACAGGGCCAGACCAGAGGGCACTGGGCCTTCCACCTCTGGGGCAGCACCGCAGGCCAGAGTGCAACCCAGGGCACCAGGGCAGGCCAGGCTGGCTGAGGAGAAGATCACAGCAGCCGACGAGACTGCAAACACAGAGTCAGGAACAATTGCAGGGGGAGAGGCTGACGCTACCCAGTCCGCTGCCACCAGTTCGGTCGGTGAGGCAGCACTCACAGCCCCCCTCAGCGACCCGGATGTGCAAGTGGAGGAATTCCAGGACATTGGAATGTTCACATACACCAAGTCCCCAGTCCATCCCCCACCACTCCACACAAGGTACACCTGCAGGCCCCATGCAGGTACCAGCGGCTCTACTGAGGAGTCTGCATCTATCCAGCACATCAGAGGGCAGCCCTGCAATGGTCTGCCCAGCCACAGCACCATCCACCTCCACAGCCCACACTGACATGGAGGCATGCCTGACCAGGGTAGAGGTCCGCCAGGACTCCTTGATTGAACTACTCTGCCAGCATGTGGCCGAGGGTGAGCAAACACGCTGAGAAATAAGGGAGGCAAATGCAGCTACCGTAAATGCCATCAACACGAGTGCCATACTCATCCGTGACAGCCTAGGGGCGCAGGATGCTGCACCATTTTCAACAGCAACAACATGCACTGGCAGTGCCACAACCAACCACCTACACCCCGTCATCCACACCTGCCAGCTCAACTCCCTCAAGCCCTGTGCGGATGGTGAGGCACAGCACAAGGCACACCGACATGCTGCCCCAGACTCGAAAAGAGGCCAGAAATAGCCGGTCCACCCACATCGTGTGTTGGATGACAATGGGTAAGGGGGGAGGTGGGGTTGGCGGTGTTTAGGGGGTGTTGGGGGTGTTTATTGCAGGGTGTTAGGGTTGTTCATTGGGGGTGTAAGAGGTGTTTGTTGGGGGTGTTAAGGGTGTTTGGGAGGTATGTGGTGTCAGGGTTTTTTTTCGGAAGGGGGAGCGCGTGTGAGAGGTGGAGGGATGATGCACTCTATTGTTATTTTTTCTAATACACCCATTGTGTGCAAATTCATTTAATGACTGGACATTGTTCATTTCGTGTGTTTTTAATCAATTCATGATAGCACACAGCACACTCCCCACACACCCTGTGTCCATGTTCACACGATCCCAGTGACCAGTGTAGTACTGACACATAACCATCAACGTCCCTGTGGTTCAGAAATAATCATCAATCAGTGATTGGCACACAGCACGGCCATCTTGTGCATCACAAACTGCCAGGGGTGCTGCTTCTCTTCCATCATCATCCTCATCATCCTCACCCAGTGCATGCAGGTCAATGTCAGGTGGCAGTGGTACATTTCTCCGGATGCACATGCTGTGCAGTATGACACAGACCATGGTGATCTTTGCCACCTTCTCAGTCCCATAATGAAGTGCTCCACCAGACCTGCTGAGGCAGCGGAACCGTGCCTTCAACAGGCCAAAGGTCTGCTCAATCACAACACAGGTACGGGTATGAACCTGATTGTACTCCTCTTTGTGCCTGTTCTGCGGGTTTCGTACAGGGGTACGTAGCCACGGCTTCAATGGATAGCCACCATCACCTGCATGGGAGCACAATGAGGTATGTGTGAGTCAAGATGTGTCATGTTCAGGTTGGGATATTCAGGCGAACAGTGTATAGCTGGAAGTACATTGTCCACTCATCACCCAATCTGACCCAGGTGTAACATGCACCCCCTCACAATCTGACCCAGGTGGAGTATGCATCCCCCCCAATATCACCCTGGTGGAGTATGCATCCCTCCCATCTCACAACCCCACTGCACTGCCATGGCGCAGTCAGGCAACTTACCAAGCAGCCAGGCACGTCATCCAGCATGTCGCTCCTTGTAACGGGGGTAGCGTAGAGTTCTGCAGCACCATGGCATCATGTGTAGATCCGGGATATCGGGCGCAACAATGTGTGATGATCTTGCTGCAGTCACATACCATCTGCACATTGATGGAGCGGTATTGCTTGCAATTGCGGCACACCACCTCATTGGCATGTGGTGCCGCCAATTCTACATGAGTGCAGTTGAGGGCACCGATACAATTGGGCATGCCTGCCAGTGCTTGGAAGCCTACTTTAGTGTCAGCGAGCTCCTGGACAGTCCGTGGTAGGGATATGTGGATGCTTGCATGCTTCAGGAGGGCATCAAGCACCTGGGTCAGCATGCGTGAAAAGAGTGATTGTGATATGCCATGCATCTGCCCCACTGTGTGCTGGTAGGTGCCTGTGGCCAGGAAGTGGAGCACAGACACCACATTCAGTAGAGGGGGGATGGCTGTGCAGATTTCTATCAGGCTGATGATGTCATGTATCATCATGTCCACTATGGTGGTGATGGTGTCCCAGTCCAAACGGTACAGGGTGTGGATCTGCATGGGGGTTAGGTTGAATGGGCTGGCTCTGAGGTGAGGTATTGGTGGCTGCCTACGTGGTACCACTGGCTGCACTGGTGGGACCTGCTGGGCCTGTCTCACCCTCCTTCACCTACTGCGTCTCCTCTGTGCTTCCTGTTGATGTTGTTGTTGCTGCTGCTGCTGGTGTAGCAGTGCAGCCATGTCCTCCAGCCCCAGGATTGCTACAGCTAGTGGGATCATTTTGGTGTTGGAAGGGGTATGGTGTGTGGGTGTGCTCCTTTTGTGCTCGGACAGGCTCCATTGACTCTACCTGTGGTGATTGTGTGCACCTGTGGCAGTTGCCTACACTGCATGTTGCTATTTATGGGTGGTCCGCGATGCCTGTATTGCCGCCGTCGTGCAGTCCCTAATTACCGCCTTTGGGATGCTGGTAAGTGCATGCCCGCGTAACTTGTGATGTCCTCCTGTTAGCGGCATCCCGGTATTTCCGCTGTGAAGGGGCGCGTGTTTGTGCGCATGCCGGTAAGAAGGTGCATGGTATGGGTGGTGGCGGTATTGCCGGGTTGTCGGCTCGTAATGGCCCGGAACTGTTAACGATGCCGCTAATACCATTCCGCCTTCCTTTTTTCATTACCTCCATGCTCATAATGAGGCCCCTGGTCTTGTTCCATTCAAAGTTTTGCTGCTAATGTGGTTTGTCCCCCCTGGCTAGGAAGAATGTATTTTATGGAATGGCATGAGAGAAATTAAAAGAACAAATGAAACATAAAAATGATGTATGAAAAGAGCTCATGACAATACATTCCTACAAGACTCATTGGGATAAACACTGGGGATCAAGTGTGAGTGAGGAGATCAACTGGTGTGCTAAAGGGAGAAAGCACATTTGATGAATCCTTAAAGGTGCACAACCTATAAAACAATGCTGTCACACTAAAGGTTGGCCGCATTTGGAAAAAAATACAAGGTTACTTTGAGACCTAAGAAACAGGTAATGCAATGACATTATTAAAGTTGCTTTTACCAGTGTATGCGGGGAGGTGTGTATTATCTGCTGTAGTATTTCTTTGTAAATAAATGTATATTATGTACAAACAAGGATGTTTGGTAATGGCAGTTATATAGTTGTATTCATTGTTCATCAAAACTGCAGACATACACTTGTTATTGTTATTAATACTGTTTAACAACATTTGTAAACATGTTATGGCAGTAGCCAAATTACTAATGTTCACTTGTTTAGAGGTCGCCAGGTTCTTAGTAGCTGGTATCATAACATGTTGTCAGGTCTCACAGGCAACTCAGTATGATACAGCATTCCATGCTCAGGTGTAACAATAAAGGTTCTGTGAGTGCTCAAGAGAAGATAGAGAAACAACATTCTGAACATGAGAGCCTCCTTCGATAATAAATGTGTTTCCAGAAATCAATTTACCTGTAGGCCTTCTAGCAATGGCCACGGCTGTGGCGAGTGGCAACTTTGATCCATGAAGAGCCCACTGAAATGGCATGTGACCATGTCCTGTAAAGAGGGGACATTGCTTTTACCTATGCCCAATGTCTCCCTAGCCTCCCAGAGTGGCCACAAGCTGTGGCCGACAGAAATATCCAATGGGCAAGAGACCTGGCCCCTAAGAGACTTGAAATGGACACCAGCTATGGTCTGGTCATGTCCACTGGCTAATCTGCCCCCAAAATTCCCACTGGTCAAGATTCCCCATTGAGGTGTGCATTGGACAGAGCCTGTGACAATGGTCTAAGGGGCACAAGTCTCGGTCTTCAGCTATTCCTATGCCTCCAGCCTAACCATATGACCACTGTCCATGTTCTGCTGCATTGTTTTTTATTATTAAATCCTTGCAAAGGTGGTCCCAAAGCTTTATGCAGGGCAAGTCGCCACAATATTTTACAATCACAGGCAGCTTCTCTACAAAAACGAAAATAATCTACGTGCCTACATCTTTCTATTACTGGCACATGTGAATCAATTTACATAATCCAATCACTATATGGTTAATTCGTAATAATAAAAGGCATTCTGGTCATACATCTGTCACTTGTTGGTCACTGTATCAAAACTATGTTGACTTCAAAAGATTTCAAAATGACATATAAAGATGTTGATTTCTGCAACAACACTGGGAAATGCCAGAATCAGAGAACTGGTGCATACATTCCCCGATTGTCAGCAGGGCATGGCCCTCAGACATCGACAAGGCTTAAGGAGCCAGGAGCCAGGAGCATAGCTGAAGACCATGGTCAGTGGAGAAGGGCACACAAACAGGGCACTTACCAAGGCCTGTGGCCGTAGCCAGTGGCCATGGCCTCAGGTCACATGCTATGGCAATGCCTCTGCATACTTTGGAATCCAAAATTGGCTAGCGCCTCTCTTGACAATGTCCACCAAACATATGTGTTTCTTTTAGACAATGTGTGGTTCCTCTGTTAGGGTCACCATCGACCCAAATCTAAAGTAGCTAATGGGTTGGCCGAATGGCTATTTGTACGACCATGGACTGTGCCGAATCGGGAAATAACTACCTGATATGTGGCTTCTTTTTGCACATTTAGAAGAAACAGTTCTGCTAATGTTCATCAACCGCAAAAGAACTGCAGTAAGACCCTACAAGTGGTCCTCGCAAACCTTTAACTGTCCAGTGATTTGGGTCAGAGGTACAGTACAAATTGATCTATGAATGGGAAAATGTATAGGTTCAGACCTACAATGTATGTCCATTCACCCCCATAAGGGAGCTGCATGGCTCTCAAAGAAAATTCATAGCTGTGTTTTATTTTTATAAGATAACCAAAAGATGCTCTTCCTATGGGGAGTCCAACTCAACAATAACTACTACAGATTGTTATTACTAATAACAAAGTCTGAAATAGTGACTGTGAATTCATGAAGAGGGCCTACATTATAGAGAGCTACACATAGATACGTCTTTCAAGTAATGCTCCAAAGATGAAGTTTTGATCATACCAACAGGCAAGAGCCCTGGGTGGAGACGCATCAAACGTTTGGGTCTGCGCTGACTCAAACTCCATTAGTAGTTTGGTGCAAAAACTCTCCAGTGGGTTGTTATTAAAGTAGCAAAATCGCAATGTGCCATGTCTATGCCCCTGCTGCAGTCTCCCACCAAAGTTGCCACTGTACCCCTTCTGTGGCCATGGCCTAATACGACTAGCCAAGTGGCACATTATTCATGATCTACATTTTCTTTTTTTCAACAAATTGTTTTTTGTTTCCATTTTCTTTTTGCTAAATACTGGTACGACCCAGAATCCCTTCCCTTCATGTCCTTACTTTTGCCTTGTTTCCCTCCTGTCTTTCTTTAAACCCTTTTATGGTTTTGCCCTTTTTTGCTGACCTTTCCTGAACTTTATCCCTGCAAGGTCTGCAAACACTTTGTCATAAAATATCGTCTGTTTCGAGTTAAATAGGTGTGAACACCGTATGGATCATAATTGTGAATACTGATGCACACATGTTGCCTTTCACCAAATCAATACACAACTATTTCTCCAAACTCAGCGTGCAAACGTTTCACTCACAAGAGGTTGCTGGAGGTTTAGCACAATACCATGCACTGATACCTACCACCAAAACAATGCGTACGGTTTAGTTGTGATAAGGACATTTATCAGCAAAGCGAAGTAGAACTTTGTGGCCCCGAGCACTATAGAGGACATTATGTTTCCACTATAAATCTGTCTATGGCATCTGTTTTAATTGCTATAATAGTTGCAGTTCTGGAATGGTAAATTTAGAGTACCCAGACACCAAATGCCAAGGCAATGATAGTGCAGCAATGGCGCTTGCCAGGGCTATTTGCAAACTCTTTGCAGGTGCTTTCGAGTGATCACTGCGACATGTACTGGGAATTGAAAAGATACACAGGCACCGGGATTCTAGTTACTGGTGCGGATCAGTACTTGCGTCTCGCTGGCGCCAATTCCCTGGATAGAAAAAATGTGCATGACACTAAAGCATCAGGGTGGTGATGGGGCACGAGAAGGGGAAAGGGTGTGAGGTCAAACGACCGCTCTCTAAACGCATAAAATGCCGGGAAGAGAAGCAGTTTTCCAAAAAGTAGGTCCCCTGCGTAATATGTAGTGCAGCCATGCTAACGTGTTATTATGAAATAAATCCCACTTGTGACGCTTTTAGAGATGAAACAGTGAGATGGATATCTCATTAACTACGCTTCTATAAATAAACGTGTGAAGTTCTTACAACCAAGAAAGCTACCGGGGTTCCTCTTTTTTGTGATTTCGCTTCAGTCACGGTCGCTTTCTTGACCCTCTCAAAAATAATCTAAAAAAATGATAGTGGAAGTGTTTCAGCCACTTAAACAAGTCAAATCCTTTTCCAGTGCAGAGAGCCAGCTGCCTTGCAGCGGCAGTCTTTATTGTAAGACTCAATTTGTATCCACTGACGGAAAATAATTGCTAAGCAAACAAATTATGCACGCCACATTGAACGCTATTCACTGGGGGGTGGGGAGCGCCGAAGCATAAACAGCTTCAGACAGTTTTCTGTGCTTCCCTGAAACGATGACCTCTTTGTAAATTGGGAAATAGACATGCAAGTAAAAATAGCTCAGGGAAAATGTTTTTTTTCCTTTATGTTGTTCAAATTAGAGAGCTTAGGAAAGCTGATAACAATCATTAAACACTCCCATAGCAGACAGAAACCTCGCACTTGATAATAATCTCAATGCATTCGTCTTCCGACAGGCCACTTCAGGCAGAACATATTTTCCTGCAACCTGCAACCCTAATATATTATTAACCTGTTTGCAGCCAGAATGTTGTGAGAAGGATCTCCAATCGGTTAAAAAGTTCTCAAAAATTTGCAACCAAATTTACTATTTGTTTTATTCAAATTTGGTCTCTTCTGGTTCAGAATTATGATGCCAATGGCAAGGCTGGATGCCAATGGACTACTGCTGGATGTTTTGCGACTACTTTCAAATGTGGTATCTAGGGGATCCGAATTCTGATGCCAGTGGGCAGGCAGGATGCCAATGGAATAAGTTGGATATTTTTCAGGCACAGTCCATTGGAATCAGAGGCATTACTGGGGGAAGGGGCTAAGGGAGCTATAGGCCCGGGTCTCTTGGTTGTGGCCCAAGATAAAAGCTCAGGAGGTACCACCAAAAGGCCTGCTAGCCCCGGATCCCGACAGTCCCGACATTAGTGTAGCCCCAGATCTTTTCCAGACATAGCAACACCCCTGATTGGAATACATTGTGATGACAACCAATTTGTTTTGCAACTCAGCATTCATTATTGATCTCTGCCATCAGTAGATGTCAGCCGATAGATTGCATTTTGGATCATCCCGATGGAGTGTTAGTAAGTACGGGCACCAAGGGTCCACCCGGTTTCCATTGCTTGTGACTGCTCCATGCGCATAATGATGAGAATCTGTCAAAGATGGACTTGGCCAAAAACGAAAAGGAAAAATAAAAAACCCTGAGACACAACCATGGGTTATGGGTCTACAAGGAATATAATGACCAACCTCTAAAAGACAGGGGATCACTGACTCACAATTAAGGAGATCGCTCCGGAGAAGAACTGAAACCCCTGTCATGTGAAGGTATTTTGTCTCAAGAACATATTTTTTAAATGCCACAACCAATCATGGCCCTTTGTAGGTGACATTTTTTCCCATAAGCATAACTTTCCTTGGTCAGCATGAACATTCTACTGAACTTTCCCCTAAGCCTAATTTATGAAATGTAAATAAATAATATATAATATATAATGAGATGAAGCCCCTGTTCTTCGAAAAAAAGATTAGCTATCATTTGCTTTATTGCAGAACTATCTGCATGTGTTTCCTGACTAATTATATCCCCTCTCTCCCAAATCACTCAGATTTCTCTATGGGTCATAGTCAGGGGAATTGACATGTCTGACAAAAAGAGGCATTTTGGGAAGGATACATGATGTCATTATGAGTTTACTGGTAACCCGCCGGTACTACCTAGATATGTGAAATGGTGTACAACATATTCACACATTTTCATGAAATTATTCAACGTCTGTGGAAACATCACTGGAGACATCCTGAGCAAAGCTATATCATTAAAGAGAATTGGGAAGGAGGTTGTATTGCCACATTATTCCCCAGAAAATAATGTTCATTTAAATGTCGGACGACATTTTCCAAATAACGTTGCACAGAAAAGAAAGGACTGTGCGTTAAGCAGACTTGTAATATCAAGTAGAAATTGATTGTTGTTGGTCCCTGTTCTATCAGAAAGTTATATTCCCATGCCTTTGTGACACTTCAAGTTACTCATGATTTTGTGTTCTTCAAAACCGAAACCCAATCCTGTAGCCTGAACAGTCCAATATTACATATGTGCTCTACAAGAGAAAAACACACGACTTTACATCTAGAATAGGATTATCCATACAATATGAAAGCTATATATGAATCTGATTAATACATTTTTCTGATGCCAACACTTGTTAATGGTCTACGAGAAACTAAAGGGAAATTCATATTTAAAACATTTTTATGATGACAACACTTATCAATGATGTTAGAGGAAACAAAGTGAAAAATATCTATTTTATATTTCTGGAGAAAATGTGGAGTTGATTATATATATATTCACACTGAATAGTTATTATAATTTGATTGTATATGACTAGATGTGTGGGTGTATTGTGAATCCAATAAGTGAGGAAATAACAGGCATGTTGTGTATTTCTTTCTGAAAGCAATCTGCCTTTACTTATTTTTAAAGAATATTGTTACGGGCCACCAATGATTTCATTTTTTTTTTTAAATAAAACATCACATTCAAACCATATTCAACATGTTTTTGTTATGAAATCTTGGGGTAGGATTGTCCTGGTGAGGGGTGTTAGATCAGGGTGGTGTGTCACAATATTTAGAATCTTCAAGCGTAATGCAACATAGATAACTGTGCTTACAGTAACTATAGGTTTGTGTTATTAAGTGACACCTTACCACCACTAAACATCACTATGTCATCAAGCGAAGACGTTTATTTGAGCCATATCACTACAAATTGAGTACTCTGTTCAGTGTCAAATGCAACAGTACCAGTTCTAACTCTAGACAACGCATGGAAATCATTCTGAATCTGATGAGAACATTTTAGGAAGCTACTATATCTGATCTCTCTACACATGTCCAGTTCAGCAATCTGCAGTTTTCAGATCCAGACTGCCATATTATATATTATACCCTTTATGATAGAATCTTGCTTCGATTCCTACATCATAATTCTTTCAAAAATGATACAAAAGAGTCATGCATTTTAGGTGCAACAACACCTAGTGACACTGGCACATTGCAAATTAAGACAACTTTATTTCGAAAGATGTCTATGTGAAGCACACAATGAATTTGTAGCAATGACTTGAAATAAGACGTTACCCACAAAGAATGTTCAGACAAGTTAAAAAGAGAGCAGTTAATGTGGATCGACATGTGTATCTGGAACTAAACAAAAAAAATCAGAAGTAGACAGATAGGTTTGTGTTTCAACGTTCAATCCTACTAGTAATTTTATCCAAAATACTGGAATTTTATTTAAAGCATGAGTATGTTATTGTTCTGAAGGAAATGGAAGGCAAACCTGAAACAGAAACTAGACTTCGTGTATACGAATATAAACAATGATATGCAGATCACAACAGCGTGGGGTTTACCAGCAATACAAGGACATTTTGCTCATGTGTAGACAATTGTAATGTCATCTTTGATGTCCTGAGTGTTAGCCTTAGCAGTGCACGGTGGTGGCATGATTTATGGTTGCTTATCTTTCCAAAACCGGCAGAGTTTTCAGTTTTACTTGTAACCCTAACCTCTCTTCAACAAAGTTTTTTCTCTGAATTTCATAGGCTTTTATTAGCGCTACTTAACCATAACATCCTTTTAACAAAGTTTCTCACTAAATTTCATAGGTTTTTATTAGTACAACTTAACCTTAATGTCCCTTTAACAAAGATTTTTCACTGAATTTCATAGGTTTTTACCAGTGCACCCTTAATTTCGTACCAGTTCCTTGGATTATACTCACCCGCAATGTAGCAACTCCAGAGTCTGTAGACAGTACGAAAGTCTGTAGACATCAGGTGGAATTCACAAAGCCCAGAAGCACATGTGAGAACCCTTCAACCAACAAACACATACTCATAAAATAACATTACTTATATTTACTACACCCAAATATACCTTTTTGTTCAAAAGGGTCATTTGAAAATGCAGAAATTATTTTTCCATTTCGCACATAATATAATGGAATGCACCAGGCACAAACTATAGCTGTACACCTCATATTATCACTTCAGTACAACTCTTCATACAGACTCACAAACAGCAGGTGTGCATTCCAAAAGAACCTCTTACGAAAAAGTAAGTAGACTGTATTTATTTCTCTATTATTACCATTGATTATATCAAACTTTCTCATTTGCAAAAAAAGCACTATTTTTTTTTATTTTCACAGAAATGGCTAACACACTTGAGCGGTTGGAATAAAATTTCCAAAAGAAGAAATGAGTGATGATGACATCTCAAATGTTAAACAATACATCTTTCAATAGAAACAAATAACATAATGCATACAGAGCTCATTAAAATAACAATTTCTTCCTTTCTTATAGTACATAGTTTACATGAAGCAACAACACCCCAATTTAATTATGGACAATCCCAAGAACCACATAGACAATTCCTATCCACAACTGTACATAATGAAATTGAGATCTTGTCTGCAAAATTGGATGAACATAGAAATTACTTTAAGGAACTTTTAAATGATTTTAAAAATCATGTTATTAGAAATTTTATTATCAGTGTCCTTCTTGCACCTGTCCTCCTTACTCTCAGCAACCACCCCCATCAAATTTCCAAAATATAAATAAAAAACTTGTTGATGAAACTTCTCTCCCTCCCACCCCTGATGATCATTGTATAGAAATTCAACATTTTCCATTTATGTTTCCCATTCTGATACCCCATCAATTTCATGAATATATTTATCGTTTATACTATATTTATATTGTATATTATTCTGTCCTAGTTTTTTTTATTTGTAACCCCAATTAATATTCAGCAGACAATTTGACTGTTCGGGGTGACCATTTATGAAATAGGGTGCCGCAGACATTGTGCTGTGTCTGTACAGTCCGGTCTCGCATTACGCACTTTTAATTAGTCCGCTGATAGCACGCCCATTTGTGGACATCCATGCACATGCGCACATCTGTCTCCTGCCCAATGGCATTCGTGGACATCCATCAGCGCTGCAGACGTCTGGGTATGCCATCATGTGACCGCACGCATGTGGCATGACGGTGTGTCCGCGAACAGTTTCCGTCATCGCAGGCATTTTGAAACTGCATCATTTGGCCAATCTAGGATGTTTCAAGTGGAAGGTTCACCCTTGCAGAGATCCTAGACCCATTCTTTGTTGATCTGTCAACTTTATACAACTTTTCAAGGCCTATTTTCAACACGGTAGTCCGTGGACAGTCACATGATCCACCCATGCAACTTTGCCCCCCTTGGACGAAACCACACCAACCTTCACTAAATCGTTCTGAGGGGGCTATGTACTTTTTTGTTGCAAAGTTTGGTGAGGATTCATCCAGGGGGGGCAAAGTTATATGCCACTCAAAAACTGCTCATTCCATGAGTTGAGTAACTTAACAATAACTACAGGGCCCCTATCACAGGCCCTGTGAAATATATATATATTTTTCAAGGAGAAACCCTGTATGTTTACCCGTTGCACTCCCACGCTGTGTAGTGCGGCTCACTTTTTCGACAAGAGGGCTCTCTTGAGGGAATGCAATCTGACATATATATATATATATATATATATATATATATATATATATATATATATATATATATATATATACATATTCAGTAAAAAAACTTTGTTAAAGGGATGTTATGGTTCCAAGTTAAACCGAAAAATCCTTGAAATTCACCAGTTATGGTAAGCTAAGCAAACATAACTCGCGCCACCACCGTGCACTGCTAAGCCTAACACCCAGGACATCAAAGATGACATCACAAAATTCACTGTACACAAAACTCTAATATGAAAACAGTTATCATTTCACTATTCAACATGGCAAGCTTATGAATATTGCACCTCCATCATGTATGCTGCACACAATGCCTATGTTTCTACATGAGTAACTTAGTATACTGGATTGAAGTTAATAATAGAATGCTATTTATATCAATGCATAGCTTAATGCACTGATTAGCACTTGATATTTATTCCAATAATCTTTGACACTTTTTTTATTAACATTACACTAAGAATCCCTTGTTCAGACTTTTCATGAAGGGTAAATGCACATATGAAGTCATAAGTGATGTCATCAATGACATTTGTGATGTCATCTTTGATGTCCTGGGTGTTAGGCTTAGCAGTGCATGGTGGTGGCGCGAGTTATGGTTGCATAGCTTACCATAACTGGTGAATTTCAAGGGTTTTTCTGTTTTACTTGGAACCATAACGTCCCTTTAACAAAGTTTTTTCACTGAATTTCATAGGTTTTTACTAGTGCAACTTAACCATAACGTCCCTTTAACAACGTTTTTTCACTGAATTTCATAGGTTTTTAATAGCGCAACTTAACCATAACGTCCCTTTAACAAAGTTTTTTCATTGATTTTCATAGGTTTTTATTAGTGCAACTTAACCATAACGTCCCTTTAACAAAGTTTTTTTTCATTGAATTTCATAGTTTTTTATTAGTGCAACGTAACCATAACATCATTTTCAATGGATGAAGACCACTAGCATACTAGGTTCTCAAAGTGGGAACCCGGGGAGGTAAAAAAAAGATTTTTCTTCCCAAACCGCAACGCCTGCGGCGTCCCGGTGTAGGAAGGAAAGTCTTTTACCAAGATGGACACCATGGAAAGGGAAGGCAGGGTGTATAAAGAGACCACAACAGGGCATGGGTAGGGGGGACCAGGAGGGAGACACGGGGCATGAGCGGGGGGTGGGGGGCAACAGCAGGGAGACACAGGGCATGAGCAGGGGGTGGGGGGCAACAGCAGGGAGACACGGGGCATGAGCAGGGGGTGAGGGGTAACAGGAGAGAGACACGGGGCAGAGCGGAGGGTGGGGGGCAACATCAGGGAGACATGGGGCATGAGCGGGGGATGGGGCAACAGCAGGGAGACACGGGGTGGGGGTGGGGGGAACACGAGGGAGACACGGGGCATGAGAGGGGGGTGGGGGCAACAGGAGGGAGACACGGGGCATGACCGGTGAGTGGGGGGCAACAGGAGGGATACACGGGGCATAACTGGGGGGTGGGGGGCAACAGGAGAGAGACACGGGGCATGAGAGGGGGTGGGGGTAACAGGAGAGAGACAAGGGGCATGAGCAGGGGCTGGGGGCAACAGGAGGGACACACGGGGCATGAGCGGGGGGTGGGGGGAACACAAGGGACACATGGGGAGTGAGAGCGGGGTGCGGGCCAACAGGAGGGTGACACGGGGCATGACCGGGGGGTGGGGGCAACAGGAGAGAGACACGGGGCATGAGAGGGGGTGGAGGTAACAGGAGAGAGACACGGGGCATGAGTGGGGGTGGTGGGCAACAGCAGGGAGACACGGGGCATGAGCGGGGGGTGGGGGCAACAGCAGGGAGACACGGTGACATGAGCTGGGGGGTTGTCCGTTGTCTTCAGGCCTGCCCTGGGTCCTTTATATCTGGCGAGAAATGAAATGGAAGCGCTTGAGACCTGAGAATTTACATATTCTTCAATTTCTTGACCTAACCTCTCCGCACTACTCTCACACTATTCAGTGTCCTAGTGGGAGGAGCCAATGGTACACCTATGCACCATCCTGTCACCACCTGGTGGCGTTCAATGGCGGTCTGACTGTAAATTATTACACAATTCGGAATGTACCCAGAAAATGGGTAGGCACTTAATTTATGTGAAGATACTCATTACACACTTGGATCATATATATGCAATTTGGGTGCTAGTGTACAAATGGGCCTTTGGATCTTTATATTTACTGTGCTTTTGTTGTAAGCTATTTATAGTGCGTGCCTTTGTCCCGTGGGGCATCAGGCACTGACAAGCTAAATAGGGAAACATCAGGGTGGTAAATTTGTCATATAGGGTGGCTGTGTTTCTAAATTAAGTGCACCATGTTACTTAGTTAAGATAATCGCAGGGTTTTTAAATCTTTTTTTTTCTATGGCTCCTCTCTCACTTCTCAGGGCGTGCCTCGCAGTGAACTGCAGGCACTTTAAGCTGGTACTAATGAAATCCGCTACCAATTATTCGCTACCTTTCTCTCCCCCCTCTTTGTATTTATTTATTTATTTCCTCTTTTCTTTCAAACCCAACCCTCACAATTTACTCCCATTCTCTCTATCCCACCCCATGCCCACTTTTTAAACCCTACCTACTCTGTTAATTACTCATTTGGTCTAGTATTTTATTACTCCACTACTGTAATTACTGTTACATTTAAACAATATATTTCTCCCCCCAATATCTGCTCTCAAATTTTAATACAACAATCATTCTCCAGTTCGTGCAGCAATGACCTCTTTCCCTATGTGTGTTGGCTAATGCACTTGTGCCAGTGCTATTTTCAAAAGCGCTAGTGGCATTACCACTTGCACTGTCATTTTGTCGCCAAATTAATTCTGTTGGGAACATGGATCATCCACCCTTTACCCCTATTTCTCTCCTCCTGTGGTGAACTGTCAATGAAATGTAGGCCTCCCTCCTCAAGTGCACCTTCTTCCACCTTGTGTGTCTCATTTAATTGTTCTGTGTTAATCGTGTATTCATGAGCCCAGTCTCCTCACTGAAAGATGTGTGCTCAAAATGTAGCTAAATGTACTCTCTCGTGATGCGCTATCATTATGCACCCCCCTCTGTACCGTGCACCCCCATTATGCTTAAACAATCTTCCTTACTTTCAACATGTGTATGTCTGGTGTTTAACAAGTTATGGATTTCTCTGTTAATAAGGTGGTCATATCCACATTGCTCATGATGTCACAAATCTCTCTTCCCTAATGCATGGCCTAGTCGCCCCACTGTCACCCAGAAAAGAAAGTGTTTTGATACCTAACACCACCCCTATGCAATTGTCCTCTGCATTATTAAGTGTGAGTGAGTGTGTGTGTCGGCGCGCGTCTCGCCCGCTCTGTCGGGGAGGTGGAGCATGAGTGTGCGTGGCAGAGTGAGTCAAATCAAGTTTGTCTTGGGCTGTCCTATTAGCGGTATAATATCAATCTATGTCCTTTGAAAGATTTGTTCCCCATCAGGAAGACCCCACCCAGTCATGTAACCGGTACCATTGCTATTGTGTCAGTGTTCTGTATGGGTGCTGGCTGCTGTGCAGTGCCCCTGTGTTGTGATTCTAGTCAGTCCTGGGGTAGTGGTGCTGTCATTTGTTGTGTCTGTACATGTAGTGGTAACAGTACCTGCGTTGGTGCTTGTGGTGTCTGCTGAAATGATCCCATCCTGCCCCATGTATCCTCCCCACATGGGCGGTGCATATTGTGGTGATCGTTGACACTACTATTGTTATTCTTGTGCGTGTGTGTTGAGGCTGTTTTTAACTGCCCCTCCCATTGCATACTTTAATAATTTATTTTGTGCCTACTTATCCTCATCTGCCTTTCTCTGCCCCTGTGTCATCAAATATTACACTCCCGGAGGTTCAGAAGGGTGAGTCCCCTCTTCCCTCTGCTCGCGCTGGTTCAGCATCAGCTGACCCCTCGCATCTTCCCTTTCCTTCGTGCACACAGTTCAACTGTAGCCATGTGCTTTTAAAGCTATTCCCGTGTAAGTGCTGTGTATGTGTGTCCTTAGCGATTGCTGCACACTTCTGGAGAAGCCGCCTATGAGCAGCCATGGTCTTTTTTAATTTACCTTCAGTACTTTTGAATCTTTGCACACTATGTTTTACTGACTTACTTCGGCATGGAAGCTGTGTGCTACACAACAGGTGAAGGGGAATCGTTTCTGTATTGTGTGATACATTTTACCTCTATTCAATTCGAAAATTTCGATAGTCCGCTGTTCAGGGAGCAAAAGTTCGAAGATAATTGAACATTTTTCAACTTCTGTGAGCCTTCTTGGCTCCGCACCTTAGCCAGTGCACTCCACGTGCAGCCCATCTTCACCAAACCATTGCCTTCTCCGGCACACCCCCACAATCTTGCGCATGTGTCTTCCACACACCGCCTCTGGGTCACCTATTCTCCAAATCCAAAACCACACCACTATCTCCTCACCATCAAAACTTTGTGTCCTATGCATCAATCTGAAGGTGACGTCACCAAACTAAAAACACAGTGCAAATGAACAGACAAATGTGCATACACAGAACAATAACCCATTTCTCCCAACCCCACAAAAATCCCAAAATAAAACCCCACAATCCCCACAGCTGTCTTCCTGTCTCAACTGGAACAAGGTAAACCACAATAAAACTCTTATAATTGGACTGCACACGCTGCGTCGCCTAGCGTGTGATACGCTCCTCACCAGGGGACCTTAACCAGCCTACTATCTTCCGCACTCGGGAACAATTTAGCTACCTCCTGCGGGAAAACATCATCCACTCACTGAACTAAAACGCTCAATTAGCAGGGAACCTCATCTACTCATTGATCTATAACGTCAATTCATAGGAAATCCAGACCCCCGTACATGAAATCGCCATCCAGACCAATCAGCGCGGCACTCCTGTTCTATATGTAGGGAGCCAATACCCCGCCCAATAGGCTCAAAAACACAAGAAGGGACCACTGCCACCGCCCCAGTCCCAACTACAATTCACGTGCCGATCACCACCAATGCGCTGAATTTTGCGACAATGTACAATCACCCACCACCCAATTTACAATCCCTCCCTCAGTTTCTACCCAAACAAAAGAACTTAACATTTCTGCAACATACTGATCAACAATGCATCATAATACTTTAAACATTTCCCCCCCTCAAAGCCCATGTTGCTAGTTGACTTACATTTTCCTATGCTGCACTGGCAGTTGCTCTGCTGCTGGACACCCCCTCAATGCGCTTCACCGGACCCCTTCTCCTGCAGGGCTCTCACCTGCCCTCAAGCGGGGTATTTCCAAGTGGCCCCCGAAGCCTTTAGCCGGTTACGTGTTTTCCGGTGGTCTTCAGGTGCAGGCTAGGGTCCCACAGCTTCCTTGAGTCAGCGGCAGGGAGCTCAGGTCAACGCAGGGCTTGCGCAGGCAGTGCTCATTTACCCATGTTACAATGAGCAATGAGCCTCACAGAGGGCACCAATTTGTTGGGGAGAAGCTGGACCGCCCCCCAGGGCAGTGGGGGGCCAGCAGCCATACCCTCACCAGCTATGGGAGGCCCCAACACCTCCCATATGGCCCCCAGAAATGCAACAGAGTCCCAAGCAGGCAGCAGCATGTTTCAAACTGCATTTATTTCTGGGCAAAGAAAAGAAAAAAAAACACACAAAGCATCGTGCACATCGCGAGTTCAGGCGCCGTCTCCCCCGGGGCTGGCTTGCAAGCCAGCTTTGTAATCACACTGCAGGCTGACCTCACAGAATTGGATCAGCTCCCAGAAACCTATCTCCTCCTGCTATTGGCTGCTAAGTGGTAGGTTACCTATGTAGCCCTTATAGTGAGCCTGACAATTGGGTGTTAGCCTTTCTGCGTCAGTGGGTTGATTTAGCTGTGCCAGCCCCCATTACCTAATTCTATCCTGTTACATTATGACTTTGTTCCCATAACTTTTTAGCTGAACAAGCAGTTCGCACCTGGGCTCTGGGCGCAGATTGGCTGGGCTGCGCCATTCTTGTTACAATTTATGTTTCACATGTTGTGCGAGTCCTTGAGAAAATGTCTTTCTTTCCCAGAAAGAAAATAAAAGCACACTGGGTTGCCGTGATTTATTCGTATTTGTGGCAGTCTTATCTTGAATGTGCGGCCTTGGCAGTTCGGGGGTTTTGCGAGGAATGTTTGTCTGCAGAAAGCAATTTTATCTTCAATTTGCGGCCTTGGCAGTTCGTGGGTTTTGCGAGGAACATTGATGAGGCTCCCGCAGCCAGTGTTCAGTGAGTGAAATGAACTTGGCTGTAATTTTCCTGAAACATGGCTTTACACTGTGGATTTAGACCATGTTAATTTATATAGGCATTTGCAAGCCTTAAAACAGTGATTTGTGTGTTTGTAGATTCTGATATTGCAGCATTGATTCTAATGTAGCATGGAAGTTGCACTGTTGGTGAAGTGGGTGTGTTTCAGCATATTTGTCACCCATGGGTGCGCTGGGGCCTGGTTCAAATGATAAGTGCGCTCCTTGTTCTTCCTGCTGTTCTTCTATATATGCGCTTGGGGTGAGGGGGCATGGGTTTGGTCGCGATTTTCCCTCTTCAGGGGGGTGGGGGGAAACAGGAGAGATTCACGGGTCATGACTGGGGGGTGGTGGGCAACAGAAGTGAGACACGGGACATGAGTAGGGGGTGGGAGGGAACACGAGGGAGACACGGGGCATGAGCAGGGGGTTGGGGGCAACAGGAGAGAGACACGTGGCATGAGCGGGGGGTGGGGGGCAACAGCAGGGAGACACAGGGCATGAGCGGGGGGTGGGGGGCAACAGCAGG